>NC_060079.1:85878920-86515420 GCF_922984935.1 Meles meles
ACCTCTCAATAGTTACCGTGAATGTAAATGGGCTAAATGCCCCAATCTAAAGACACAGGGTGTCAGAATGGGTAAAAAAACAAGACCCATCGATATGCTGTCTGCAAGAAACTCATTTTAGACCCAAAGACACCTCCAGATTTAAAGTGAGGGGGTGGGAAACAATTTGCCATGCTAACGGACATCAAAAGAAAGCTGGGGTGGCAATCCTTATGTCAGATAATTTACGTTTAAGCCAAAGGCTATAATAAGAGATGAGGAAGGACACTTTATCATACTTAAAGGGTCTGTCCAACAAGAAGATCTAACAATTTCAAATATCTATGTCCGTAACATGGGAGCAGCCAATTATATAAACCAATTAATAACAAAATCAAAGAAACACATTGACAATAATAGTAGGGGACTTTAACACCCCCCTCACTGAAATGGACAGATCATCCAAGCAAAAGACCAACAAAGATTGAAGGCTTTAAATGACACACTGGACCAGATGGACATCACAGATCTATTCAGAACATTCCATCCCAAGGGAACAGAATACACATTCTTCTCTAGTGCACAGGGAACATTCTCCAGAATAGATCACATCCTGGGTCACAAATCAGGTCTCAACTGGTACCAAAAGATTGGGATCATTCCTTGCATATTTTCAGACCACAATGCTCTGAAGCTAGAACTCAATCACAAGAGGAAAGTTAGAAAGAACCCAAATACATGGAGGCTAAACAGCGTCCTTCTAAAGAATGAATGGGTCAACCAGGAAATTAAAAAAGAATTGAAAAAATTCATGGAAACAAATGAAAATGAAAACACAACTGTTCAAAATCTGTGGGACACAGCAAAGGCAGCCCTGACAGGAAAGTATATAGCAATACAAGACTTTTCAACAAACAAGAAAGGTCTCAAATACACAACCTAACCCTACACCTAAGGGAGCTAGAGAAAGGACAGCAAGAAGGCTAAACCTGGCAGGAGAAGAGAAATAATAAAGATCAGAGCAGAAATCAATGAAATAGAAACCAAAAGAACAGTAGAACAGATCAATGAAACTAGGAGCTGGTTCTCTGAAAGAATTAATAAGATTGATAAATCCCTGGCCAGACTTGCCAAAACGAAAAGAGAAAGGACCCAAATTAATAAAATCATGAATGAAAGAGAAGAGATCACAACCAACACCAAAGAAATACAAACATTTATAAGAACATATTATGAGCAACTATACGCCAGCAAATTTGACAATCTGGAAGAAATGGATGCATTCCTAGAGACATATAAACTACCACAACTGAACCAGGAAGAAATAGAAAACGTGAACAGACCCATAACCAGTAAGGAGATTGAAGCAGTCATCAAAAATCTCCCAGCAAAGAAGAGCCCAGGGTCAGACGGCTTCCCAGGGGAATTCTACCAAACATTTAAAGAAGAATTAACAACTATTCTCCTGAAACTGTTCCAAAAAATGGAAATGGAAGGAAAACTTCCAAACTCATTTGATGAGGCCAGCATTACCTTGATCCCAAAACCAGACAAAGACCCCACCAAAAAGGAGAATTACAGACCAATATGCTTGATGAACACAGATGCTGTCTAAAGCAATCTTTACATTTCATGCAATCCCTATCAAAATACCATCAACTTTTTTCAAAGAAATGGAATAATCCTAAAATTTATATGGAACCAAAAAAGATCTCGAATAGCCAGAGGAATGTTGAAAAAGAAAGCCAAAGTTGGTGGCATCACAATTCCGGACTTCAAGCTCTATTACAAAGCTGTCATCATCAAGACAGCATGGTACTGGCACAAAAACAGACACACAGATCAATGGAACAGAATAGAGAGCCCAGAAATGGACCTTCAACTCTATGGTCAACTAATCTTCGACAAAGCAGGAAAGAATGTCCAGTGGAAAAAAGACAGTTTCTTCAATAAATGGTGCTGGGAAAATTGAACAGCCACGTACAGAAGAATGAAACTGGACCATTTCCTTACATTACACACAAAAAGAGACTCAAAATGGATGAAAGACCTCAACGCGAGATAGGAATCATCCTTGAGGAGAAACCAGTCGGCAACCTCTTTGACCTCAGCTGCTGCAACTTCTTCCTAGAAACATCGCCAAAGGCAAGGGAAACAAGGACAGAAATGAACTATTGGGATTTCATCAAGATGGTGTGCAAAATCTTCTGCACAGCAAAGGAAACAGTTAACAAAACCAAAAGACAACTGACAGAATGGGAGAAGATATTTGTAGACGACACATCAGATAAAGGGCTAATGTCCAACATCTATAAAGAACTTATCAAACTCAACACCCAAAGAACAAACAATCCAAACAAGAAATGGGCAGAGGACATGAACAGACATTTCTGCAGAGAAGACATCCAGATGGCCAACAGACACATGAAAAAGTGCTCCACGTCACTCGGCATCAGGGAAATACAAATCAAAACCACACTGAGATCCCACCTCACACCAGTCAGAATGACTAAAATTAACAAGTCAGGAAACAACAGATGCTGGCGAGGATGCGGAGAAAGGGGAACCTCCTACACTGTTGGTGGGAATGCGAGCTGGTGCAGCCACTCTGGAAAACAGTATAGAGGTTCCTCAAAAAGTTGAAAATAGATCTACCCTACAACATGCAATCACACTACTGGGTATTTACCCTAAAGACACAAACGTAGTGATCCGAAGGGGCACGTGCAGCCCAATGTTCATAGCAGCAGTGTCCACAATAACCAAACTATGGAAAGAACCTAGATGTCCATCAACAGATGAATGGATCAAGAAGATGTGGTATATATACACAATGGAATACTATGCAGCCATCAAAAGATACGAAATCTTGCCATTTGCAATGACGTGGATGGAACTAGAGGGTATTATGCGGAGCGAAATAAGTCAGTCAGAGAAAGACAATTAGATGATTTCTCTTATATGAGGAATTGGAGAGGCAGCGTGGGGAGTCTCAGGGGGTAGGGAAGGAAAAAACGAAGCAAGATGGGATCGGGAGGGAGACAAACAATAAGAGACTCTTATAAAACAATCTCATAAATCAAACAGAGTGTTGCTGGGGGTTGGGGGGTAGGGATAGGGTGGTTGGGTAATGGACATTGGGGAGGGTATGTGCTGTTCCGTGAAATGTGTAAGCCTGATGATTCACAGACCTATACCCCGGGGCAAATAATACTTTATATGTTAATAAAAATAATTTAAAAAAAGATTTTAGGTTCTCAGAACTTAAAAGTGGTTGAAATTGTTGTCAAGAAAACATTAAACCTTTTGATTTTGTAATTTAAAATATCGTAAAACTTATAGATACTAATGGGTTGTGATTACTAATTAGAGTATGCTTATATAATGTTCTTAGGGTCCCTTTTCTGTTAGTGGTTACAGCAATTCAGACCACAAATGTCCCTAATGCATTTTGTTGCCAGGAGAGGAATCCTCCGTTTCATGATGTACTGGAAAATACTGTGTTATAGTTCCCTTAACAAGAGGCTTTAAGTACATTTTACGGTTCAAATGATCCCATTCCTTTTTTTTTCTTTTTTTAATTTTATTTATTTGACAAACAGAGATCACAAGTAGGCAGAGAGGCAGGCAGAGAGAGAGGAGGAAGCAGGCTCCCTGCTGAGCCGAGAACCCGATGCAGGGCTCGATCCCAGGACCCTGAGATCATGACCTGAGCCAATGGCAGAGGCTTCACCCACTGAGACACCCAGGTGCCCCCAAATGATCCCGTTCCTATAGTGAGTAGCTCTCTAGGCTGTGACAGTCTCGCCTGTCTCTCCTGAGTCCTGGACGTGGGCTGTGTGTGGCAGTCTTTGTCAGAAGAAGGTATTCAACATCTGTGGCCAGATTAAACCAGATGTGAAATCCCATCCTTGAGATTGACCAAAAGGGGTGTGCCTTCCTGAGTTAGCAGGTGGCAGGAACGTGGGAGAGGGACACTGGCTGCTGGGGCGTGTGCCTATGTGGGTGTGTCTGCCGGGAAGTGTGTGTGTACGCCTGTGTGCCTGTGTAAGTGCCAGGGTGTGACTGTGTGTGTGTGTCTGTGTGCATGTGTATCTCCTGGGGTGTGTGCGTGCGCGTGTGTCTGCCAGGAAGTGTGTGTGTGCGTGTGTGCCTGTATATGTGTGGGCCGTGTCTGTGTGATGTGTGTCTGCTGGGGTGTGTGCGTGTGTGTGCCTGCGGGTGTGTCTGCTGGGGTGTGTGCGTGAGTGTGTCTGCCAGGGCGTGTGTGTGCCTGCGGGTGTGTGCCCACACGTGTGCATGCGTCTGCCGCATGGCCCTCGGGATGTGCCGGGCTGGAGCCCATAATGCAGGTGGCCCCCTGGACTTGGGGACGGACTGGACGTGTGGACTCCGAGGGCCTCAGCAGGAGGAGGCTTGCCAGACTGTGCGGAGCGTCTGAGCAGCAGCCTCTGTGTTCACACAGCAGCCGGCTGTCCGGGAGGAGCGGCTCGGTAAAGGGGCCACCAGGCCTTCCTGTGCACGGGTCCCAGCACAGCGCGAGCACAGCTGCAGCCTGTCACGGTCTAGACTGCAAAGCCGGCTCCAGCGGTGCTCGTCCCTCTGGGATTCATGGGTGTGTGTGGAGAGCTGCAGAGAGCTACGCTACAGGTGGGAGCGCAACCGACCGGAGCGCGACCTGCAAGCCCTGGTGGCCGCGGGCGGGGGTGGGGTGGGTCTGGGGACGGCCAGTGAGCTCCGCTCCTCAAGGCGAAAACCGTGGCAGTCGTCGGAGCTCGTCCTGGAGCAGAGCTCGTCCCGGAGCGGGTCTGTCTGCCAACGGGTCCTCGGATTGAAGAGTTTCCCATGCAGTGAACAAGGAAGAAGCCCTCTTTGGAGGGGCGTCCAGGAAAGGGGCCGCGCCCCCGTGCGCCTCTACCTCCCAGCCCTGCTGCTGCCCAAACTGCTCTCCTCCTCGTCCCCCCAGCTGCGGGCTCTAAGCGTGTTGTCTTACAGGAGGACGTTGCTGGGGTTCCCGGAGGTTTGTGTGGGGCGGCCTTGTGGTGGACCTGCAGGTTAGCCGCAGAGACGAGGGTCCCGTCCCAGCAGCCCCTGCGCTCTGGCGTCATTTACTTGATGTGCAAAATGAGCTTTAGGGGTGCCTGGGGGGCTCAGTGGGTTAAGCCTCTGCCTTCAGCTCAGGTCATGATCTCAGGGTTCTGGGATCGAGCCCCGCATCGGGCTCTCTGCTCAGCGGGGAGCCTGCTTCCTCCTCTCTCTCTGCCTGCCTCTCTGCCTACTTGTGATCTCTGTCTGTCAGATACATAGATAAAGTCTTTTAAGAAAATGAGCTTTAAGACACAGTGTCATAAGAACCGCCTGTTGCTGGTGTTGACAGGGCATTGTTTGCAAATTTAAAAAAATAATTGAATGTTTTTTAGTGAAATCAGTTCAGTATTCCTAGAAACCTAATTACTAATCTGTCAATGAATCTGAAAAGTGGTACGTTTTAAGTCTCTGTGCAAAATAGAGTGACTTTATTTTTTGTCCTCTGAAACATCTTTTACATGTCTAAAGCAGTTGTCAAAAATTTGCTTTTGCTCCAGATACAGATCTCTGTGTTTCGAGGAAAATAAAAACCCTCAAAGCAAATATTTACAGAAAATAAATATCTTTTGGTGTCGGTTGGTAGAAATGCTCATACTTGCTGGCCAGCTGGCTTGGTGGGCGCGTGCTGTGGAGAAGTCGCCGTGTCTGCGCAGCGGTGAGACTCGGTGTGGCCCGGAGCCTGCGGTGTGTTCGCGTGTGGACGGTGAAGGACGCTGAAGGGCCGGCGGATGAGGGCGGTGTTTGCGCATTTGGAGGCCATCTCGAGGCAGAGCCTGTGAAGCGGAGGAAAGGCCATTGGTGTCTGCCGAGCTCGACGCCCCCCCGCCCCCTGCAGGGTCCCGTGCGCGGCCACAGGAGGCAGGTCCGGTCCAGGAGCAGGGAGCGCGAGGCATGGTGACTCAGGCAGGCTTTCCCCACGTCCCGTGTGGCAGTGACGTGAGCCTGGGAGCAGGTCTGCTTCTCCCCGGGGCGCACAGGCCCTTCTTGGGAAGGCACGAGCGGGGTGCACGCTGCTTGCCCTCCCCGGGCTCCGGGCACCATGGCCTGTACACACTCCCTTTTTCCTCTCTGCCTTTTGAGGCCATCAAGGCAAGGCCTTTGTTTCTATATTTTGAATTGTTATCACTTCTACTTCATTTGATTTTATGACTTAACATTAAAATAAACTATTCTACCGTTTTTGTTCAGTGTTGTATGCCCAGCACCAAGGACGGAGCAGGCGTGTAGAACTCTTAGCAGACACTTGCAGGAATGAGTATTTCTGTTCCTCAGGTGTCCTTCCTCTTTGCTTTGGGATAAGGTCACCAGTGAGTTCAGAGAGGGGGCAGTCTCCTCCCTGGCATTTCTCTTCCGAGAAACGGAGAGCGGTTCTACTTCTCAATGGAAAAGAGCGTTAGATTGCTTTAGATTTCTTCATTCTGGAGAGAGCACGGGTGTGCACAGGGGTGGGTTTGGGGAGGGGCAGAGGGGGAGAGAGAATCTCAAGCCGACTCCTCACTGGGGCTCAGTCCCACCACACGGAGGCCTGAGCGGAAACCAGGAGCTCAGCAGACTGAGCCCCGGGGAGTGTTGGATTTCTGAGCTTGTTGCGCAATACAGAAATGCTGGAGCTTTTAGGAGACTCTGATTGCCACAGTACTGTGGTATTTCCAGAGCTGCTCTCCCCAGACTCTGTGCTGCCACCAGAACATTCCGTAGGCAGGCAGCCCCCAGGGGTGCGGGGCAGGTTGGTGACATGCCTGGGCCCCCGCACCCCCGCCCCCTGGACACGGAGCACCCAGAGGGGCTGGCAGTGGATGAGCCGGTGGCTGTGGCGCGGACGCCTGTAGGCGTGTTTGCAGCTGACCCACGGCCCTACGACGGCGGTGACGCATGTCCAGTTAGAGCCGCCATCGTCCTACAGCTCCCCATTAGCCTTACTCTGGAAGGGACCTAACCTGTTGTCTCCTTGCGTTGCAGGCGTGGTGTCCTTGGTAGCTGTCCACCCCTCCACAGTGAGCGCGCTGGGGAAGCAGCTGTTGCCAAAAACGTTCGGACAGTCCAATGTCAACATTGCACAGCAAGTGGTAAGGGGCCCGGGCAGGCGGGCTCGCCGGTTCTGGACGGTGACCCACAGCTCTGGTGCGGAGGTTGGGGTGCGCGGTCTGCCCTCCGCAGGGCCCTCTTGATGTTTGCACCGCTGGGACGCGTGTGCACTCCCCTGGCTCAGGCCTGCTGCAGACACAGGCCAGGCACCGTCCCCTCCTGCTACGCGTGTCCCGCTGACCCCAAGTCTGCCCCAGAGCGTAGAGTGGTGTGGGGGTGCCCGCGTCTTGACCCTCCTCAGCGTGGGCGTTACTGCCTGGGAACAAGGCTGGGGTCCTTCCAGGGCACGTGGTGGGCGTAGGGCTCTGTAGGCCGTCGGGGCTGGGGCCAGGATACCCCTGCTGCGGCCCACCCTCTAGGAGGGGGCCGAGGTGTGTCTGTGCTCCTGGACCGCGCTGGGTGCCCCACTCCCTGACCACCTGTGGGGCTCCTTGGCTCTTCCTGGCGGAGCGCTGGTCAGATTGAAGCCGCCCCTCCTGCTGGGCCTCGAGTGGCGCTGCGAGGGGGATGTTGGCTGCCCAGGCTGTGCTCTGACCTGAGCTCCCCCTTCTGGGTGAGCACCCGGGGCAACCGTGACTGCCCGCCGTGACGTCCCCGTCACGGGGTGTGACTGTTTTTCCCAGCAGAGTTGCTGGGATGGTTTTCAGAGCAACGTTGTGTTAGAGTCACACCATATTTGGCTCATCCAGCTTTTTAGTAAACATCTTTTTGATAAAGTTAAATATTTCGTTCTTTGTTTTATTCGGCAATGTGTTATTTTAGCTGCTGTGTGTCGTAGCAGCGTTAGCTCGGGGGTGCCTCCGCAGTCGTAGGACCGCTCTGCCGGATGGCTGTAAGTGCAGGGAGGAGCGTCAACACGCAGGTGTGTCTCTTGGCGCCTTTAACTCGGTCAGCCCGAAAGTCACGTCCCTGGGCTGAGTCCGCTTGTTTGGGGGCAGCTGGTGTCGGCGGCGCCTCCCGCGCAGGCCCCACGCCGAGAGCTGCGGCTCACACGTCGCCGTGTCTGTCGACCTCGCCCGCCAGAGGGCTGAGGACAGAAGGACTGGCGCGTCGTGACCTCGGGGGGCGTGTGAGCTTGGCTTGCGCTCGTGAGGGGCTTTAGCCCCGGTCCAGGGAGTCGGTGCCCACGAGCACGGTGCCCAGGAGCGCGGTTAGGATGGGGGAGGAGAGGAGAGAGAACAGTTCCCTGTCATCCAAGGAGCACTTACGGAGCGCTGCTGTGTGCCTGGCCCCCTGACCTTGCTTTTCCTGTGGACCAGTTGCGCAGACAGGGGCAGCTTAGGGAGAGAACGAGAGCGCGGGTGTGGGCTGTGGGGGTAGGCCGCATGTCAGGCAGCCTTCTGGAGACCCTCCTGCCTGCCTGCGTGGGTGCTGGTGTCCTAAAGCCACTCCCCCGGGAACGGCACGAACCCAGTCCCTGTGAAACGTGTTTAGTAAATGCCAGACTGACCGGTTTCCACGTGTCCCTGACCCTAATGTGCCTTTTCCACGGTGAGCCCAGGCCCCGGAACGCACGTCCCCGTTGAGCGGAAATGGAAGGTTCGGGCAGTGTGTCTTCTCCCTGGGGACCTGTTCGCTTTCTGTCGTCTTTTTCCGGAAAGCTTACTATTGACTTCGTGGCTTTTCAGTGAATGAGGGTGACGCAGTTTGGAAAACTCTGTGATGAAACTTTGATCGTTGGAAATGTGAACTGAAAGAATGAAATTGAGAGTTTTCTTTCTGTGGTTTGTGGTCATTGGCCCTGACCGGTGGCCTGACCTAGGACCAAGTGCTGGTCCGCTGTCCCCTGGCCATAGGAGGCAGCTCACTCATGCTGCTGAGGAGGGGCCCTGGGCACGGCCAGTCCCTGAAGCTGTGTCCCGTCCCCGGGAAGGGCTGTCCCAGCACCTGGTGCCCAATGGTGGCTCACTGGGGCACATGGCTGTGCGGAACCTGGGAAGTCACGTTTCTGAGCCGATTCCTGGATCAGCTTTTTGGTGGGGCGGAGTCATGTATGGGATCTGAGGACGCTGAGGTTTGACTTGACGGTACACGGCAGCGTCTCTGTGTCCCTCGCGGGCTGCATTTAATGGCACCAAATTCTGAGTCCTTGTTGAAAACAAACGAGGCTCTCCCTTCCTTGGGTGACGAGATGGTACGGTGTGGGTCTCGCTGCCGTCCCCAGAGCTGCCTGCCCTGGCGTGTGGGTCTGTTGCTGCGGTGCTCATCGCCCCCGTGCTGCCCTGTCCAAGGTGCTGGGTCCCCGCGCAGCCGCATTGGGACGAGGCCCCCACATGCAGGTGGACTGATGGGCACCGCGAGTTCGGGGACGTTTTCCTTTTTGTATTTTGGCGTTTAGCACGCCCGGGGGAGAGGATGTCATCCCTGTCCGCACACTGAATGGAAGGGAGAGTAAACTCGGGCGAGGGGAACAGTGGGAACGTGCCCCGCGGCTGGCTTTGCGGGCCCCTCCTCCAACCACAGCCTCCCCAGGGGTCGCCGTCCGGCGGGCTCGCCGGGGTGGGACGGTTCCTGGTGCTTCTGTTGGACCCGGGGAGACCCCGGGAGCCGGTGAGGGAAACGGCTCGTGCCGCGCAGAAGTGCCGCTCGCCGGCGTCTGGCGCTCGGTGTGGGCCGTGTGCTCGCGCGGCCGTGATCTCGCGGTGGCCGTGGCTGGCGGAGCTCGGCAGTGCCGTGGAGGATGGGAAGCGGTGAAACGGCGCACGCGGGAGATGTCTCATTGTGTTCTGAATTGTGTCTTTTGACTGTAGGTGATTGGTACGCCTCAGAGACCTGCCGCGCCCAACACTCTGGTGGTAGGAAGCCCTCACACCCCTAACACTCACTTTGTCTCACAGAACCAGCCTTCAGACCCCTCACCTTGGTCTGCCGGGTGAGCACATCGCCTAGAACCATGACCCCGGCTCCCCGGGCCCCGCGGGCCGGCCGTCGCGCCCGCAGTAGACGGCGTCAGGGCGCACTTCTCCTCGCACAGGAGAAGCCTGGCTGCAGGGGAGCCGCTCCCGCGGTCCGGGGGTGGCGGCACTGTGAGGGGGGCGGCTTGCGGTGGAGGAGGCGGCGGAAGCTGGCTTCTCAGCACTGCGGTGACTGGCGCTTTTTCCGTTGTCTGCGCTGGAAAGTAGCGTCCAGGGGACCGTGTGCACGTGTGACTTCCCCCGCGGCAGCTCTGGCTGCCGGTCCTTGGGCGACACCGTGGGAGGGTCCCACCACACGGTCACCTGGACCCTGTCTTCCCTGTAAAGCAGCCTCGTGAGAAAACGATTGTACTCGGAGGTCAGCTCTGTGACTTTCCTTGAGAACGAAAACAAAGCTTTTTGGACTTATGTCTGTATTGGTTCTAAAGCAAAAATCGTGATTTCCCGAGTCATTGTGAGAAACTCAGAGCCACCCTTTCCTTGACGTGGCGCCTTAAAAAGTTGAGTCGTTGGGTTTCCCGTGCTCTGAGGCTCCCTGCGGTCTTCAGGGTCGGGTGCCCACTGCCACGTGGCCGTCACGGTCTCCACACCACCTTGGCTCATGGCCCGCTCAAATTTTTCGTAAAAGTTCTTAAATTTGCGGTAAAATTTCCATAGTTCCTATGTCCACGGACATCGTTTAAGAAGCAGCGTTGGTGTATCAGGACGCGGTAGATACGCGCTGGCGGCTCCTGCCCTTCTGGGCGAGGCCCCATGTTTGCTGGGAGCGGACGCAGATCGGAGGCCTGGCCACTTAACGTTGGTGTCTTGGCCCCATGGCTGCACCCAGTGCGCTCTACAGACGAGCTGGGTCCCCGGGGCTGCGCGTGGGGTCTCGGCCCGTGCCCAGCTTGCTAGCCTTGTGGGTGAACGTGTGTCCCCCGGGGCCGGCGCGAGGGGTGCTGAGGGCACTGCTGTTCCTTTGTGTCTCCGAAGGAAGCGGCACAGGAAGGGGGAGAAGAACGGGAAGGGCCTGCGGCACTTCTCCATGAAGGTGTGCGAGAAGGTGCAGAGGAAGGGGACCACGTCCTACAACGAGGTGGCCGACGAGCTGGTCGCGGAGTTCAGTGCCGCCGACAACCACATCCTACCAAACGAGTCCGTGAGTATGTGCCGCGCGGCGGGGACGCACCCTGGTGCCGTACGGCCCATGGGTTTCTCTGAAACAACTGGAGACGCACAGTTCAGAGAACGATCTGAAAGTCTCCGGACCTGTTCGCGGCACGACACCTTATCCTCCCAGATGGGGTCGTGTGCGGGGCCTGGCTCCTGGCAGGCCGGCTCCTGGGCGCAGCTCCCTCTTCCTCGGGCTCAGTGGGGAGGCGCTGGGAGCGTCCCGGACGGCGTAGAAAGCTCATGCTCCGTCCCCAGCAGGCTTACGACCAGAAGAACATAAGACGGCGAGTCTATGATGCCTTAAACGTGCTGATGGCCATGAACATCATCTCGAAGGAGAAGAAGGAGATCAGGTGGATCGGCCTGCCCACCAACTCGGCTCAGGAGTGCCAGAATTTAGAGGTGATGCGCCCCTCTACGTTTGCCCCAGAGCCGGTGTGTGTCCCGAGGGTGCCTGCTCAGGGTCTGGTGTGTGTGTGCCTGGCCCGGATCAGGCTCTGCCGCTTGCCCGCCGGACGCTGGTATGCCGCCCGTCCAGCCTGCCTGCACTCTGCGGGCACCGATGAGGCGTCTGGCCCAGCCGTGGGCAGCAGACCCCAGCGTAGGGAAATCCTGAATCCTGGCTGGTGGGATTCGAGTTTTATAGCGTCGTGTCCAGAAGACGGGAGAAGGTGGCGCAGAGTCACCAGTGAGAGACAGGAGAAACCCTGTGGGTCCCGTCCCCGTGCCTGGTCGGCTCTAGGTCTCCTGTTTCCTCTCGTTAGATTGGGGCGAAGGGTTCCGCGAGCTCATCCCCAGGGGGTGCTGGTGGCTGTGGCATGACGCCGCTGTCTTTGTTTTGAAGGTGGAGAGGCAGAGGCGGCTGGAAAGGATCAAGCAGAAGCAGTCCCAGCTTCAGGAGCTCATCCTGCAGGTACGGGCGCTGCTCCCGCCGGTCTGGCCCCGTCCCGCTGCCACGGTGTCCCCTGTGCCCCTTGATCTGATGCCCGGACGCGTCAGAAGGCCCCAAGCAGCGTGCTGGCGCCGTGTTCCGCACTGCTGTGTGTGCGGACGGAGGGCGCATCCACACGGCCCTTCTCCGCGTGTTGTCCTAGCTGTTGGGTGTTACCATTGTTCCCCTCTTACGGCCCCTCTCCACGAGCTGTCCTGGAGCCCAGGCGTAGGGCTCAGCACTGTCTGCGGCCTGGGCGCGTGTCCGCCGTAGACGGTCGCTGCATTGAGAGCTCGAATGCGATTTCACACGCGCCCGCTGAGCTTCTGTGTGGCGCTGTAGACGCCGACAGAGAGTGCGCGTGCACGGTAAGCCCACGGGCCGCGTGTGAGCTGCTTGTCAAAGTCTAAATGGTGGGAGGGACGCGGCTCGAAGGCCGCGGCCGGAGGTTCCTGGGGCAGGAATGCGGCGCATTCTGAGGACCAGACCCCAGACCAGGGTGTGGGTGGCAGCTGTGGGGCAGAGGCAGGCGTGCGTGGCCGATGGGCCCGTGTCTCCGTGCCCTGCACCTGCAGAGGACGTCCCCAAGTACGGGCGTCTTCCCTGCGGGGATCTGGAGACGCCCGTTCAGGGCTGGAAGCAAAAACACAGATGTGCACCAGGAGCTCACTGCGGGGCATGGGCAGTCCCTGGCCTGAGGCTGTGCGGTGCTGGGGCCGTCTGGCCGGGGCCTGGGGTTGGAGTCAGGCGCCGTGGAAGTGGCTGGCCAAGAAAGGGAGCGCGGCTTGGCAGCAGTTTATTGAAGTGCCTGTGGCGGGAGCATGGGGGAGCCCTGGGACGCGGGGGGACGTGCAGCAGGGTCTGAGGACAGGCTGAGTGACTGGCGTCAGAAGATAAAGGCGAGGGGCTTGGGACACGTGCTGGCTCGGCACCCCCGGGCCACAGTGGAGGGTGTGGGTCTTGCCTCGCTGGGTGCGCTCAGCCCGGGGCACCGCGGCCAGCCCCTGTGCCCTAGCGGAGGCTTCGGGGCAGGCAGCGCTCCAGCGGGTGGAAGCAGCCTCGGGCTCGAGGGCGCAAGAGAGGAGTGAGCACACGTCGCCGGGCTGCGGTCCCTCTTTCTTCCGCTCAGTTCTCTGCGGCAGCTGTAGCACACGGAGCTACTTGAAACAAGCCTCACGTTCCCCCGCAGGGCACGGTGCCGGGGGGCCAGCTGCGGTGGGAGGGGCGCTTTCTGGCTTTACCGCAGGGGAGTTCGCGTGCAGGTGCGAAGTGTGAAGGCTTTCCCCAGGGAGAGCGCCGTGCTGGCGGGCCTGCTGCCGGCGGGTGCTCTGGGAGGTACCGGGTGCTCCACCGAATGTCCACCTTCTTGGGTGCAGAAGGGGCAGGAGGACGGTGGCCTCCAGCACAGATGCTCTTCTCGTGACCCTCCTGGGAGAGGTTTCTGTCCTATGGGCGTGAGCACCTGCCTCCAGCCTCCATTCCCCTCGGAGTGTTTGGTGTTCGGGTGCGCTCGCTCCCTCCCCCGGCGGATCGCTCTGAGCTCTCAGGGGGCCTGACCCCTGTTGCTGTCCTGTGGGGTTGGGCAGGGTCGTCAGGGACGCCCATGGACAAGGCTTTAGGTTGCTGGCAGCTGGTGTGACTAGCCTGCTGGTGGCTCTTTTTTTAGCAAATCGCCTTCAAGAATCTGGTGCAGAGGAACCGCCAGGCGGAGCAGCAGGCCAGCCGGCCGCCCCCTCCCAACTCTGTCATCCACCTGCCTTTCATCATCGTCAACACCAGCAAGAAGACCGTCATCGACTGTAGCATTTCCAATGACAAGTAGGTCCCGTGACAGGTGCCACCCCCCGCCCAGGGTCCCAGCTGAGCCTCAGGTTGGTGGCACGTCCGCTCGTCTCGTCACAGAAGCATCTGACTTGTCGTTACTCGGCACCTGGCATGACAAAGTTACAGACTTCTTTCTCACATCCCTGGCTTCGTGTCTGTCTTGTGAAAGGAAGACCCGGGATCCGTCAGGGTTGCTACTGGCACGGCCGTCACACCCTTGTGCAGAGAGTGGCCGGCGTTCTGTGCCGGCCGGGGGTGCAGGCAGGCTGTCCCACACGCGGGGACTCTGTGACGCTCTAGCGCTTCCGAGCGGATGGGTTTGGAGGACGTGGGTAAAGAGGGGGTCTGAGGGAGGTTGGTGAGTGGGGCGTCTCTGCTTGGGGCGCTGTGCTGCGATGAACACGGCCAGTGATGCCTTTTCTGACGGTGACTTTGCCCCCAGGTTCGAGTATCTATTCAACTTTGACAACACGTTTGAGATCCACGACGACATAGAGGTCCTGAAGCGGATGGGGATGGCCTGCGGGCTGGAGTCCGGAAGCTGCTCTGCGGAGGACCTGAAGATTGCGAGAAGCTTGGTGCCGAAAGCGCTGGAACCTTACGTGACAGGTCTGTTGCCTGCGGTTCTTGGTGGCCGTGGGGCCGGACCTCCAGTCTGGACGCGCGGCCCGCCTTTGCCGAGGCCGAATTCGCACTCGACACCAGAAGCGGGGACAGTTGGATTTGGGGGGCAGGCCGCGCGTGGGGACCGTGGTGCATAGAGGCCACCGTGGTGTTTTGGGGGTCGTTGGCCTCCGTAGCCAGGGAGCCCAGACAGGACTCCGAGGAGTGAGGCGCTCGGCCTCCTCCTGACACGGGGAGAGGAGTTTGCTCGGGAGCCGGGGGTGGGGGGGACTCCTGTGCTGTGCGGCGGGGTCAGGGCCACAGAGGGCAGGTGCTTTGTGGTGAGGAAGCTGCTGGCCCTGCCCCACTTTGTGGTGTGGGTGCCCCCCCCCACAGAGCCGCTGGGCTGGACCAGACCGCACCAGCTCCCAGCCCGCACCACAGAGGCCGCAGACTCTGGCCGTCTCCGGTGTGTGCCGTCTCCGGTGTGTGCCGTGCTCCTGGTGCGTGCCGTGCTCCTGGTGCTGTCTCCCGGGACGTCAGGGTCCTCCTGCCCTCGCCTCACTTTCCACTTTCTGACCGTGTCCGTTCTGCGGCATAGTTGCGTGGTCATGGGTGATCATGTACAGGAAGGTCTGGGTGCCTTCTTGGGAGGACGGCCTGTGTCCCTGCAGAGAAACCACCAGCGGGCCCGCGGTCTGGCCCGGACCCGCCTCGTGGCAGCTTGAGCCTCTCTTGTGACCTTTGCTTTGTTTTCCTCTCTTCAGAGATGGCTCAGGGATCCATTGGAGGGGTGTTCGTCACATCATCGGTGTCGACCTCAAATGGCACGCGGCTTTCTGCCAGGTGACTGCGGCCGTGGGCGAGCGTGTGGGCAGAGCCCTGCTGTCCTGCAGACAGTCCGTCCTCCTCCACGGCTCCCGCTGGCTCCCGGCGCGAGGGTGGGACCCCACGCTGGCCTTGCTGTTGGTGTCGGCCACGCCCGGCAGGGCTCCTCTAGGGCTGTGTGCCCCGAAGGCCCACTGTAGCCTGTACCCTGGGTGACCCACACCTCTTTCTCATGGTTTCTTCCCCCTGAAACTTCAAGTGACACGGGACTGACTTTTTACAAAGTAGCGTGTACTGGCGGGGCCCAAAGTGCCTGAGCCCCTGGAGGCAGCCCGAGGGCCGGGGTTTCTTCATCTGTTTCCCGTTCCTGCTTAACACACTTGAGGTCACACTATGCATAAAGCTGTATTCTCTGCTTTGGTTTTTTGTTTTTTTAAAGATTTGATTTATTTGAGCGAGAGAGAGAGAGCATGAGCTGGGGAGGGAGAGCAGCAGAGGGAGAAGCAGACTCCCGGCTGAGCAGGGCGCCTGAGCGGGATCCATCCTGAGACCCGGGGACCCTGGGACCGGGGACCCTGGGACCATGACCTGAGCCGAAGGCAGACGCCTCGCCGACTGGGCCACCAGGAGCTGCTTTTATCCTCTTTACTGTTTATTGGATGTATGTTTTCTGTGTTTCTGAAGGGGGGTGTGTGTGTGTGTGAGCCTTCGATCTGGCTGTCCCACAAAGCAGAATTGTATCGTCTCTGGGTATTTATCTTAGGTTTTTTAAAAGATGAGTATAAGACGATTTCTGTATTAAGTATTGACAAAACTGGTTTTATTAGCTTTCACGTCAGGTCATAGTATATGTGTTATCTTATGTCACTCTAGTTGTTAATAGATGCTTAATTTCTTAGAATATGAGATGGATGAGCGGTTGTAGGTTCAACAAAATGGACGGCTATGCTAGCGGGTGGCGTGGTGCGCCGTGGCCAGCTCGCGCTCCAGGGTTCTGGGACGTGGACGAGGCTCCCGGCCTGTGCTGCCAGATGGTCTGGCCGTGGGGTCGTCCCTGAAGTCTTTTGGGGGGTGTCTGGCCTGAGACCAGCTCCGTTTTTCCGGGTAGCCCTCCAGCTGTGCGTGCACGGCGTCAGTCTACGGCGCTGAGCGCTGGGTGTTCCCAGAGGCGCAATTCGGGTATTGACTCAAATTTTGGAGGCTCACTCCCGGTTTGTAACGAGGCGAGTAAATTCACCACCGTTTCAGAAGAAAAATCAGTTCAGAGACTGGCATTATTTTGTGAAGACAATAATTTCTTGGGCAGTTTGGTATTTCCTGCTCAGGAGAGGGGATGCAGTTTGAAGCGGCTTTATGGCCGAATTTTTTACCCTTTCTGATTTTCTTGCCAGGCTGGATTTCACAGACGTGTAGTTCCTTTTCAAGATCCGAATATTGAACAGCGTTTATTGTACGATGTTCCTAAACGCTAAAAGGCATTAAGAGATATACGTATGGTTGCATGTTAAAGAAAAGTGTTTCTTGGCGCCCCAGCTCCGGCCTGCGGCAGGTGTGGGTGCCGTCCACCTGGGGCTCCCCTCTGCGTTGCCCAGTGAGAGCTGTGCCCGGTAGCCCCCGCCCCAGACTCCCTCTCTCTCGAGTGTAGAGTAGCCATGTCTCCCAGGCGGTGCTGCCCTTCTGGGTCTGCCCTGTCGAGGCGGTGGCTGGGCCCGTCCAGTGGAGTAGTAGAGCCTGAGGCTTCTCCCGGGGGACCCCGAGCCCTGTGTGCCTGTGGGAGGGGCTGCCTGGAGGCTGGCGGTCTCTGTTGAGCTTTCAGTTCTAGACTCCCATCCCTTTAACATACGATGTTTCTTAGAACACGTTTTCTTGCTGCTCAAACACGGAGAAATCCCTGTGACTTCTGATGACAGCGCTGTGAGCGGGTCACACACGGGTCACGTGTGCACTTCGTGGGTGTGGGCTGTCGGCCCCGGGGCCCCAGGACGGTGTCTGACGGTCAGTGTCTGGGCCGCTCTGCCAGGTGCCGGGAGGTACCTGAACCCAGAGGTCTTTCCTCAGGATCCCGGCCGAGAATCTCTCTGTTGTAGGCCAGGGCCTTGCCTGAGGCGCTGTTGGCACTGGGTCGGGATGGCTATCGTGCACGAGGCAGCCTGGGGCTCGGATGCCAGTCGGCCCCCGTCGTGATAGCAGAGATGGTTAGATGTCCCCTGTTGAGACTCCCAGGGGCACAGTGGCAACATCGACAGGTTCCAGACGCCCGTCCAAGGACCAGCGTGTAGGGCTGAGTAGCCCTGCTTCCCAGAGGCACCGGCCCTGCAGCCCTGCCCCCCGCACCCCTGGGCTCTGCCCTGCCAGCCCCGCTGCCTTTTAGCGAGAGCCGTTTCCTGGGCTGGTGGACAGCTGTGGGCTCCTCACAGAGCGTCTGGGGGAGACTCACCTGTCACAGCTCAGCCTCCTGGGCTCGGCACTGGCACCAGGGGAGCGGAGGGTGGTGCCGGGGTGTGGCCGGCGCGTGTGTGCACAGCGCATCACGCAGCCACACGCACAGACCCCGCACCTGCACGCACACACAGACCCAGCACACGCACCGCGTGCACACACGTGCCCTCGCATACGTGCCTGCGCGCCTCGCTGGGTGCTTCCCACATGCTGCCGGCTGGGAGCCTTGCCTTGGAGGATTCCCTGTCCTTTCCCGGGGCCCCTTTTTCCTAAGCTGCCCTCCCCGCCCGGAGATCCAGGGGTCACCAGTACACAGCCTGGAAGAAGGAGCTGTGTTCTCCAGCTTTGGCGTGTGGGGTTTTGTGGGTGACATGATCACCAAGCCCATGGCGGCCGGTGTTGCCTCAGTTCTGTGCCGCGGAGGCTGGGCTCGGGGTGCCGGGTGCGGACGTGGGGCTCCCTGCGCTGCCTGACCGCCTTGTCTCGCCTCGTCCTCACAGTGACCTGACCAACGGTGCGGACGGCATGCTGGCCACGAGCTCCAGCGGGTCCCAGTACAGCGGATCCCGGGTGGAGACCCCCGTGTCCTACGTCGGGGAGGACGAGGAGGAGGACGACGACTTCAATGAGAACGAGGAGGAGGACTGACGCCTGCCCGAGGCCCGCCCTCGCGGTCTGCGTCGGGAGCGCTGGTTTCGGGAGTGGCTGCTTCTGCTGTGGGTGTTTGTTTCTCTCTGGCCTCCTCCCCGGAACCCGGCGGCGAGCTGCTGACCGGCCCCGCGGCTCCGGCGAGCAGGCGAGGGCCGTGTCCCGCGGGGTCTCGGGGTGAGCAGTGGGGTGTCTCCACGCCAGCGGCCGCGCGGGCCCTTCCTCACTGTCTAGGGTTGTGTCTCCATTGTCTGTCCTCATCCAGCCTGCCCTTTGCTCCCCGTCCTTGCCGAGCATGCCGAAGCACTGGTGTGCCAATCGGGTCGCCGTGTGGCTGCCGCGTGTCTGCCGGGGCGTGCGACCCCTGCCGATGCCGGCCCGTCCTGGGGCGTCGGGGCCCTGGTGCTCGGCGGCTCTGCTTTTCCTCGTTCAGCGCCGTCAGCTGTTTCGTGACTATTTCCCTTAAATTATATTGACTGTGATTCCGTCCGGTTCATACTTTTCTCTACGTTGAGCAAATCGCGAAGTTCTGTTTCTGTTTTTGTTCGTTCGGTCAGAGTCTCCTGCCGTGCTGGTGCGGCGGTGACCGCGGCGGGAGGCCGCCTGATTTCTCCCAGGCGGGCGTAACTCTGGGGTCGCTGTTCACAGGCCTGCACGTCTGTCATCGAGGACACGAACGGAAACAAACGTCGTCGTAGTTTCGTGAGCACCTCCTGTAATCTGTGAAGTCGAATTAAACAGAGAGAACGTTCTAACAGTTTTTTAACTCCGAATTTGTCAATCATTTTTAATAGTTCTTTTTTTATAAGAAGAAAAAGGAATTTCAGGACAGGCAGTAGTCCCTTTTAAAATTTATTCACAAAGACCCATTAACCGCACCGTTGCCGTCAGCTGCCTGTCCTAAACAGTAGTCTTTTTACTGAAACACAAATAAACTTTTCTGTAATATTTTATGGAATATAAAGAGACTTTAATTGTTGGACTTGTTTGACTCGGCACTGTTAGTTTTTATTAATAAAACGCGCATGGGCATTTTAAACACGGTCTCTGCTCCTCTAATTCCAGACTCTTGTCCACAAGTCACTCTGTTGGTCTTGCTTCTCGCCGGGCGAGGGCAGGCGGCCGGGCCGGACAGGGGCCCTCGGGCACGGCCCCGCGTCCCTCCTGGGTCCTCGCAGTTGAGACAGGGTCGGGGGTTCGGCTTTCAGGAGCGAGATCGCACGGGGAGGAAAGATCGCATGGTGGGGGACGTCGCCTGCGCGGGGGCGTCCGCAGTGCGTGCAGCAACGGTCGTGACCTCCCTCCGCCATCGAGGGCCGCAGGAGCTGGAGGCTGGTGGCCCGGCGGTTCCGTGCTCACCGGGTGCCCCGTGCCCGCAGGCCCGAGGTTGCCTCCCTGTGGGACCCGCGGACCTGGCGTGGGCGGGGGCCGCTCGTAGAGGACGCGTGTCCTCGGGGTCCGACAGGCCCCCACCCTCAGCTGTGTGGGGCTGTGTCGCTCTCTGGGCGGTGATACTGCGTCTGGTGCTTGCGTGGGGTCAGGGCGCCAGGTCGCGCGGTGGCTGGGGTGGGGGCGCTGCTGGAGAGCGGGTCGGTATGATGGGACGCGCTCGTTCCGGGCTTTGGTGCGGGGCCTGGAGCGAGCCGCCCGTGCGTCCCTGGGTGTTGGAGGGCGTGCTCGTGTGCGTGGCTTCCTGTGGGGCCGGCTGCTGCCCTTTCGCCCCCTGCTCACCTGCTGCAGGTGGTGCTCCCGCCCCGCCCCGCTGCGGCCTCGTCAGAATTTCCCTGACTGGGACCGGGGTGGGGGGGGTGGGGAACTTGAAGATTTCTAAAAAGAAAGTGATTTTGTTGTAAAGTTTTCTCCTTATCAGAAAAGACATGATTGTTTTACGTAGAGGAAGAGTGACTTTAATGTTTTATTTTTACAGTTTAGGAATTCCGTTCCGTAAGAGCAAACCTCCGGACGCCCGTTCTCGTAAATCTTATCCTCTGGGAGCGTGCGCCGTTCCCGCGCCGACGCGGTGCCGGGACAGCGGTGAGGAACGTGCCGTCTGCCGAAGCCGTCCTCAGGGCCCGGTGGTCGGGCAGCCGCTGCCTCGCAGTTACCACGTTGGCCCGGGTTGTCCCCGCAGCTCCGGATTCGGGTCGAAGGGAGAAGGAGGACGCGAGAGGCCACTGACTGCCGAGGTGTTGGACAGGTGCCGGCCGTTCCCGGGCAGGCCGCGGAACGCTGGAAGCCTGGTGGGGGGCAGCAGGGGCCCGCGGGCAGGCCGGCCCCCTCTACTGCCGAATGTTGAGCTTGAACTCCACTTTCCCTTCGTAGGGGTCGTGGGGGTTGTCGGACGTCACGTAGTCGGCCAGGATCTTGCACACGACGAGGATCTCCGTGTTTCTGGGGACATTGAGCAGCTTCGCGGCGACCAGAGGGTTGCTGTAGTGGGGCTGGAGCCCGCGCGGGAAGACGGAAGAGGACAGCATGAGAAGCGGCGCGACAGGGTCCGGTCGGGTGGCAGAGAAGTGGCGCCTGCCTGCTCGGCCTGCGCGGGGCACGTGCGGAGATGCACTGTCCCCACCGAGGGACGAGGGGAACCCGTCCGGGCTCGGGGGATAACGCCAGGGATGAGTTCAAGTACAAATTATATTTGGTGAAAATTACCATAAAAACAGGAAAAATGGAGAGATTTGAAGGCCGCACTTTAACGGGGATACATGGTTGTCTAACAGGATTTGGGAAACTCTGAAACTGAAACCATTCGCTTTGGTACGGGTGTTTCGCATGGGAGCTGTGTTCAGGTAGGGAGACACCCAGAGGGCTGCAGGGTCCCCGGTTCCACTGGCATAACGAGAATGTTGCAGGTTTCCTTCGTTGCTGGGTTTGGGACAATGACGCGGTTGTCGTCGGGGAGACGAGAGCGGCCTACCTGCGCCTTCTTCCCGTAGTAGGGGAAGTAGTGGAGGCTGAAGGTGCCCCTGGGCGGGTAGTACTCCACCTGGAGGGGCCGCGCGTCCGTGGGCGGGTCCTGCGGGCGGAGAGGCGGCGCCGGAGTGAGGCAGGCTCCGGGCATCCGCGTGTGTCCCCGTGTGTGTGTGAGCTGCCCGGCGGGCGGCTGGAGCTTGGCAGAACACGGACAGAGGACAGCTCAAGTCGGCACACGTGTGTGGTCCCAGGAGACACAGCCTCACCCCACAGCGAGGTGGGCGCGGGGGTTGGGCGCTGTGCAGCCGGGGGGGAAGACCCGCCTCGGAAAAGACTCAGTGGAGACATGTTTGTTTTTGGGGGGCTGGTGTTTTACAACCGGTTTTGAGAAAAACTGGAGGAAGTGACTGCTGACTCTCAGCAGGTTTTTCCAAATTGCCACCAAACACTCAGAAGGTGTGAGTAATAAGCTGTCCCAGATGCTTCCTGGGCCGGACGGTGGCGGAGGTCGCTTTTCTTACAGGCTTTAGTCCCTGGCAGTGCAGCTGCTGGGGGCTGGGGGGTGGTGCAGTGACTGTGGGCCGGGCAGCTGCGGGGAGCTGGGGCGGGGGCTCTGGCCAGACCACACACTCACCAGCAGGGCGCAGTCCGCCCGGGGCGCCGTGCTGTTGCTGGGCAGGAAGTTCACGATCTGGAAGGAAAGGGCGTCCGTGTCGCTCTGCTACCGACTGCGTGCATGAGCGAGCGGCCTGTCCGAGCGGCCGGAACCTGGCCCCACGCGGTGGTCTTGGCCGCCGGCGCATGGCAGGGCTGGGCAGGAGGGTCCGCGCGGTGGCCGGCCCTCTCTGGTGCTCCGCGGTGCTGTGACGGCGTCCCCTTGGGTGCCCGCCCGTGCCACCCGGCGCATACTCTCTCGGCCTCCTGGGTCCCGGCCGTGTGTGTGCCCGCGCCCTCCCCACAGTTCCGCCCCGGTGCGCATGGCTCCCTCCGCCGAAACCCCGCGGGGACCCTGGAGCGTGTGCTGTTCAGACGCATGGGAACCCAGGTGTCTCGGGAAGGAAGTGTAATCGTGCGGCACGCTTGTTGGCCGACACGGAGCAGAGAGCCCCCGGCCTTCCTGCCCTGTTGGCTTCCAGTGGGATGTCCCCTCCCTGCACCCCAAGGCTGGAGGGACGATGCCACCCTGTGGTTCGCTGGCACCGGCCCGTTCAGCCTCCCTCGTGCCCGGCAGAGGGTCCCTAGCCCGGCTGGGGAACTACTGCGGGACGTGGTTCCCAGCCATCCTCGTGGCACCTGACGTGGCCCGGCTGCTGGCAAGCTGTGTGTGCATGCGGCCGCCCTGAGCAGCCCCGACTCTGAGCTCAGCGTCCAGTGCAGAGCCTGGAGCCAGGGCAGTGTCTGAGCTGTTCAGGCCGGATCTAGGGAGCGGTCAGCTGGGCTGGCTGACGGGCAGGCCGAGCAGAGGAGAGGGGGGAGGGGCCGCAGCGCGTGTCCCAGCCCCAGGCCCCTCCAGGCCCCGGCTGGGTCTGGGGTCCGTAGCCCTGCCCTGGGCTCACCCTGTTCATCTTAATGAGGAAGCAGGGCTTTCCTTCTGCGAAGCCGAAGCTGGGGTCCGTCCGGCCGGAGCAGTTTTGTAGCATGTCTGCGGTGAACTTGCAGGAGAACTTGGTGTGGTTTGGGGCCTGGAAGCTTTCCTGGAAGAAGTACTTCTCGGAGGTGCAGTTGATGCTGTCCTCCTGGGAAGCGGGCGAGTAGCCTGCCGGGACAGACGAGCCTGTGGCGCCGACCTCCAGCCACAGCCTCCTGGTGTGGTGGGGCTGGCGGGAGGGTGGGGAAGCCCGTACCCTCCCTGAGCCGGTTAAAGAGGGAAGAGCAGAGGTGGGAAGCGTTTTAAACGTCACCTGCCAGGAAGTCGTGGAGAGTGTGCACGAGGTCCACCCAGGTCCTGTTGTCAGAGACGTTATAGGAAATGTCCAGGCCTTTCTCCCCGTAGACATCTGGCCGCAAGGTCACCCCTGGAGGGAGAGCACGACACGTCTTACTCCGATCCCCCCAAAGTGCTGGTCACATCCCAGCCACGTGCTGCGTCAGTGGCCTGGCCTGGTGGCCGAGGTGGGCTGCTGTGGTCCCGGCCAGTCCTGGGTGCTCAAGGGCCCCTGGGCAAGGAGGCTGCGGCCAGGTGTCCTGCAGCACGGGCTCAGCAGGGACCCGCCCGCCCGGGAACTGAACCGCGTCGCCAAATGAAGTTGTGTTGGAATGCACACTTGGAAACGTCACTGGCTTCGGTCACGTCTGAAAGCACTCAGACACCGTGTTATTGTACGAGGAAAGGAGCGCACGTGCGGCGTCGGGACCGTTGCAACGTTGACTGTTGTCGGGCAGCCTTGCTTGTGCTCACACGAAGACGCACAAACCAGCGTCACAAGTTTGAGAGACAGGATCCTCGTGCTCGGGTCCTACTTGACTCTCCCATTTCCCAGCGCCCTCGTCATCAGGCTGGCTCGGCTCCTCCTGTCCACGGGGACCGGTGTGTTGACCGTGTGCACGTTCCACAGCTCAGGAAGCCAGTCCCGTTGGCGGGACTTCGTGAACAGTCGGCTGCTGTGGGGGTACCAGCGGCACGTGGCTGGAGGGATCTGACCGAGGGGAGAGTGGGCCCTGCTCACGAGCGCCCGCCCCACGCGTGCACCGCGGCTGCTCACTGTGGGCTCATGGCTCGCTCGCCCGCATCAGGGGCGGCTGTCACCCTCTGCCAGCCTCCCGGGCCCTTCTGGCCACTGGGCTTCGGGCAGATCACGCTACAGTTGTATCCTGAGCTTTGCAACGTAGCGCGTTCTGCCCCGAAACTGGGTGAAACCCTCATGGCTGCCTGTCGGTTGTCTCTAGAAATGAGCGCCCACAAGGCACTCGGGTGTGTGATCACTGATCAAGGGGTTCACGGGAGACCCCAGCACCGAGGGAGACACGCCCACCCCGGCTCCGGGGCCCGCGCCCGCCACCTTCTAGAGACGTGCCTTCTCCTGGCCTGTCCTGGGGAAGTGCGGGGCTGCGGTGGCCCCTCTGCGGTGCTGCTCCCTCAGAAGGCATCCAGGCCGCCCCTCCCCGACCCCAGCTCGTGCCTGCCCGTTCCTGTTCGGTTTGTGCAGCTGGGCTAAGACACCTTCCCCAGGCCCTGGAGGGCTGCCTCTCTGGCTCAGGCCTTGGAGTCCTGTTGTCCCCAGTGACCTCTCCTCTCGGGC
Source organism: Meles meles (assembly GCF_922984935.1). Classification (NCBI taxonomy): domain Eukaryota; kingdom Metazoa; phylum Chordata; class Mammalia; order Carnivora; family Mustelidae; genus Meles; species Meles meles. Next base: position 85,903,571 of record NC_060079.1, read on the forward strand.
CCAACTCGGGGGGGGCGTCTGCTCGGCCTTTGCGCCGGGCCTCTGTCCTTGGACGGGGCGGTAGACAGGCTGCTCTTCGAGAAATGCGTGTTCTGAAGAGCCTGTGGTCCTGGAGGTGGTCCTCCCAGACGGGAGGTGTCCGTGCTGAGGGGTGTCCTTTCCTCCCCACAGACTCTCCGTCCCCCCGTCCCTGTGTCTCGTCCGCCCAGACGTGTCCTGTGTGTGTTCATCCACACAGCAAGTGCGTGAGGTAAAGAGCGTCTCGGTACTAAATCTGTTTTAACAATGAAAACTAGAGCAAGTCAGGCTATAGTCTGGGGTCAGCAGACCCAGACACCGGACACCAGACTGTGCACCCGGGCGTGCCCCTCCAGAACCTGGGGCCACCAGCAGGAACAGTCCCTCCAGGCTGCCCCCCGGGCTTCGTTCTGGAGGGACCCAGCGCTGCCCCGACGCCAGCCACGGCCCCGTTACCTGGTGACTTTAGCTGGTCTTGGTAGTCGGGCGTGTACGGGTCGATCGTGCACATCAGCGTGTAAAGGCACAGGGCAAAGATTCCGGTCATCACCACGTAGAAGCCCACGTAATAGAGGCTGATCCACACTGTGGGGAGAGGGAGGAGGCCCGTGGGACCCAGGGTAGCGCGTCCTCCGGCGGACGAAGAGCTCCGTGGTGTTTGCAGCGCCGTCACGCTCGTCGAGTTCCGGGATGTTCTCACCCAGGAGATGCTCCGTACCCCTTAACTTAAAGGTCCTTAAAAATCATAAGCTTTAGGAACACAGCTTTAAACTTGCTTTTCTCAAATCTAAGACTGAACCTTGGGGCTGCCCCTCAGATGTTCCCACTTTGTAGATGTCTGCAGTTCGTGGGGATTAAAGCTGAAATGGCTTTTTGGGGTCATCTGGTGAGGGAGGTGCGGCCTGGCCAGAAGCCCTGGCAGGGCCTGCGTCCTGGGTGCCTGGACTGCTGGTGGATGGTCCTGCGCATGTCCTCAGAGCACCGCCCCGCCGTCCCCCACCCTCCCTGCCCTCCCCGCTGTCTCCCGCTGTCCCCACTGTCCCACTCTGTCCCCCGCCCTCCCTGCCGTCCCCACTGTCCCCCGCCGTCCCACTGTCCCCTGCCGTCCCCTGCCATCCCTGCCGTCCCCGCTGTCCTGCGGTGTCCCCCGCCATCCCCCACCCTCCCTGCCATCCCGCACCCCTTGGCCGGCACGTACCCCACCGGGATAGGGTCCGGCCCAGCATCTGGCCCGTGTCCGGGTTCCAGCAGTAGCGCTGGAACTCCTCCATCCGCTGGCCGCAGGACTTCTTCTCCTGCAGCGCTGCCATCCTGTAGAACGGGGTGCTGCCCACACCCGGCCCGGGAGGAGAGGGGCCGCCTCTGGGTTTTATAGTCTCCTCCCCCAGAGGTCAAGGTGCTGTGGAGACAGGCTCCAGGGAACGCAGCAGGCGTTGCTGGTCACACCTTGCTGTCCAAACACAGCAGCTATCAGACGTCTCGCCGCCCCTTGTCTCGGGATGCCCTTGGCCGTGTCCTTGTCCGTCCCGATACCGACCAAGGTCAAGGGCTTCCCTGCAGGAGAAGCAGTTCTCTGCTCCTTTCACTTCCTTCGGGGGCGAAGACGTGTGGAGTGTGGGGCAGGTCCGACCCCAGCTCTGTGCCCGAGATGGTCCTGGTCTGAGCCGATGGGGACGGTGACCGGGGGGCTCCCATGGCCATCGCTCCGGCGGGTTACCACTTGCTGGGGAGCACGTCTGACACTGAAGATGCCCCGTGCAAAAGGGGCCAGGAGCTCTGCTCTAGACGTGAGGGTTCCGAGGGTCCCTGTCTTCACCTGCCATCACCCCTGATGTTTCGTGGAGGTGAGGAGGCTTCTGTCCCCCAAGATCTGTTGTTGGGGCCAGGCTGGGGCCCTTCAGGACTACTTTGTGTCTTTGAGGAACTGGCAGGCATACAGTCTGGAGGAACTTTCTGGAAGGGAAAGCACGCCAGTCCCTGCTCACCTGGAGGAGACCCACTGGGCCCAGGGGCTTCTGACCAACTGTGCTGCTGGCTTTAGGACCGTGGCGGTGACTGGGTGGGGGACACTTGGCCTGGCAGCACACCCGTGCCTGCCGGGTCACCTGTCCCACCGCCAGGCTTCGGAGGGAACTGACTCGCCGGGGGTCCCGAGTACCCAGGCAGCGGCGAGCCCTCCCGACCAGCCTGACGCATGACCAGAACCAGGAGGCCTTGGCAGTCTGTGCAGTGGGCCCATGAGGTCGGCTCCCCGGGGCCTCCTCTCTGCACTGGCGACATGCCACCGAAGTCTTCTCCCAAACAGCGAAGTCACAGCCTGATGAAATAGTGGGTGTTGCACACGACACCTGGCATTTCACGGGCGTCCCATCTGGGTTTTCCCTCTGAAGCAGAGAAAGTGTAGCCAAACTGGAGGTTTCTCCAGTGGGGAACGCTCTTGCGGTGGTCCTGCCTTATCTTCTTTAGGGTGACGTAGAGTTTTTTAGCAAAGCGAGTAACCGAAGATTCAGAGGGAATAGGGCCATTTTAGCTTAGACTCACAACTTTTTAACGAACCAATGCTGTGTATTTTCCACGACACTGTTCTCATTCACAACTTCGGCGTTTTAGGTCAGTGAGACTCAGGGGTGTTAGACTGCAGTCTGGGCCTTGGACCCCGATTGCCGGGGCCCGAAGGCACCGTGCCGTCCATGTTGCCCCCAGAATAAACGCCACTTTGAAGTGAGTGAGGTAGGAATTCTTTCTAGAAATCACTGAGTGAAACCTTCCGCGTTCCCTGCAATGCTCAGCGTGCACAGGTTAGCGCAACGACCTCAGTGTGCGCTCTGGCGGGGAGGAGGGGCAAGGGCAGCCGCCTGCACTGCGCGTGCTGAGAGGGTGGCCCAGATAGGCCGTGGGGTGAGGGTGGGCTGCAGGCTGTGTGGGGTGCCCAGCCTCCCCCACCTGGCAGTAACAAGGGGGCCCCCCTTCTGCTGCCGGATAGGGTCCGCAAAGGCCGCTAAAACAAAGGATTTTGGAGCAGGAGAGTGTCCAGGGTTCAGCGGACGGTCATGCATCAGACCAAGGTCCAGGAAGATGGCAGGGTGACTTACACTGTCCGCAGATGCTGCTACCACGGGGATGGGGTGTTGGGATCAGAGACTTTAAGGCAGTTATGATAAAAGTGCTGGAGTGAGCAACGATAAACATGCTTGAAAAATGTAAACACGCTTGAAAAAAATTGTAAACATGCTTAAAAAAAGTTTAAGGAAAGAAATAGAAGATACAGAGAAGAACCAATGGAAACTGTAGATTCAAAAAAAGAGTGAAAGCAAGAAATCAGCAAATGGATTTAACTGTATGAGGGAGGGGACAGAGAAAAGAACCCGTGACACGGAATAAAAAATACTAGACATGATCTGAACAGTAGGACGTAGATTCAGAAAAAAATGTGCAGTGGCTCGGGGACCCGGGGGCCTGCAGTGACGGCACGATGTCGTGCTGTCAGAGTTCTGCAAGGAGAGAAGAGAGGCCGCGGGGCTGGCAACCCCCCGAATTTGGCAAAAGACGTGAACTGCAAGTTGAAGAAACTAATTAAAACCCAAACGGGGTGAATCTTCCAAAGCCCAAGACACAGCATCGTTGAACTGAAAATTGAAAACACGCACATGAAATCTAGAACGTAGCCACAGAAAAGCCATTTGAGTTACAGGTGGTTCCTAGAGGAGAGAAGGGAGCTGCTGTGTTTAAATATCGAGTCCTGAATCCAGCACGAACACCCTTCAGGAATGAAGGGTCCCAGCAGTCCCAAACGGAGGAGAGAAGGACGGTAATCGTCTCCAGTAGACTTACCCTAAAGGAAATGCGCAAACCAGAGTGACTGTGTTGAAAGGGGGCGTGTTGGAGGGTCAGGAAGGCAGGAATAATGCGGAACGCAGAATATGGATGAATACCGTAAGCTTCCTTTTCTTTTTGAATCTAAATTATGTCTCGTGGTGGAAGTAAAAACCGTAACATTGCCCGATATTCTGAATGTGTAGAGAGGAAACAATGTAATTATAAACAGGGAAGATAAAAGGTGATACTCCCTTCACTGGGACAGATAGAAGGGTAGTAGGGAGCTTCTGGGGGGCTCAGTTGGTGGAGGGTCTGCTCCTGGTTTCAGCTCAGGCCGTGATCTCATGGGTCATCAGTTCGAGCCCCACGGGGGGCTCCATGCTCTGTGAGGCGTCTGCCTGATGATTCTCTTCCTCTGTCCCCTCCCCCCACTTGTGTGTGCGCACTCTCAAATAAATAAATCTTTAAAGAAATGGTAACAATGGAATGTGATAGGTCATGTGCATATGATACCAACAGCAGCTAATAAAAGTCTGTAGAGAGATACACTCTAGAATATCATAGATAAATCAAAATTGGATTCTAAGAAATGTTCAAGTAACCCAAAGGAGGTGGAAATGATGAACACTACCCTCAAAATAATTCGTGATTCAAAAGGAAGTCTTGAGGGAAATTAAAAAGAAATGCATAGGACTGATGACAAAATGGAAAGAGAAAACTAGTGAAAAACAAAAGGGGCAGATCTGAGCAACAGTAACATTAACTATAAATGCTATAAACACACCGAAACCTGACAGGAGATTTGAAAACAGGAGCTGACTGGACACCACAAGAGACTCAGATGGAGAGAGGCTGAGCGGGGAAGAACGGCAAAGACGTGTCACACCAGCGTCATCAGAGGAGGCCTGTGTGGCTACATTAACGTGGAGACTTTGCAGCAGAGAAAATTGCGGGATACGAACATTGTGTAATGATGAAGGGTCAGTGTACCAAGGAGACAGCGCAACCCTAAATGTGTGTGCAGCAAAGGACAGGCGGCAAGATGGGGCGGCAGATGGACAGATCTGCGCTTAGAAGTGTATCCGCGACTTCAGTCACGGGCTTCAGCGTCTCTCCCAGCAGCTACGGAACAGCTCCACAGAGAGCCAGCGTGGCCAGAGAAAAACTCAACAGTATTGTCGACCAACAGGACGCCGTTGACGTTTCTCCAACACCTGCCCCGTAGCAGAATACAGTTTCTTTGTAAGTGACCTTGGACCATACACCAGGGTTGACCGTGTCCCGGGCCGGAGAATAAAGCCCAACAAATCTGAGCGTCGAGATCAGGCCATGTGTTCTCCAACCACGATACAGTCACACTTGAAATCAATAACAAAACAACAGGAAGTTCTCCAAACACGTGAGAAATGAACACTACCCCCAAAATAATTCGTGATTCAAAGGAAGTCTTGACGGAAATTAAAAAGAAATGCGTAGGACTGATGACAAATGGGTGACGTCAGAATTCATGGGCCGCAGCTGCGGCGCAGCAGCTAGACAGTGCCTGCTCTAAGTGCTCTGATACAGTCTCAAGTTCGTGATCTAAGTTCCCACTTGGAAAACTTAGGAAAAGAGTGGGGTAGCAAGTAGAAAGAAGAAATAAGAAATTACAACAGCAATCAATGAAATAAGAACAAAAGAAAAGGGAAAGTCAGTGAAAGAGCCGGTTCTTCAAAAGTCCATAAAACTGACGAATCTATGGCGAGAGGAAAGACAGGTGATCCCGTCAGAAACGAAGCATCACGGGGCACCTGGGTGGCTCAGTGGGTTAAAGCCTCTGCCTTCGGCTCGGGTCATGATCCCAGGGTCCTAGGATCGAGCCCCACTTCGGGCTCTCTGCTCCGCGGGGAGCCTGCTTCCTCCTCTCTCTCTGCCTGCCTCTCTGCCTAGTTGTGATTTCTCTCTGTCAAATAAATAAAATATTAAAAAAAGAAAGAAACGAAGCATCACTACAGACCCTTACTACACAGGGAAGTGTCACACACGGTTCTATATACATATAAGCTCAACAACTTCCATGAAATCGGCCTCCTGGAGAAACATACCATGTCCAATTTGAAATACATACTCTGACCAGCCCTATAACTGCAGGAAATTGAATTTGTAATTTAAAATCTTCCAACGGGGTGCCTGGGTGGCTCAGTGAGTTAAGCCTCTGCCTTCGGCTCAGGTCATGGTCTCGGGGTCCTGGGATCGAGTCCCGCATTGGGCTCTCTGCTCAGCAGGGAGCCTGCTTCCCCCTTTCTTTCTGCCTGCCTCTGTGCCTGCTTGTGATCTCTCTGTCAAATAAATAAGTAAAATCTTAAAAAAAAAAAAATTAAATCTTCCAACAAAAACCCTCCAGGCCCTGATGGTTTCACTGGAGAATTCGCTGCAGCAAACCCCAACCACTACCCCGGGAACCCTCACGGGAGGGCAAGAAGGGCTCAAGGAGGGGACTATGGCTGCTCAGCAAGTTCTTCCTTGGCCTCCCCTGCCTCTGCCCACACCCACTTGCAGAACCTCTCTGCCTCCCAGACACCCTCTTCTGCCAGGAGGAACGTGGGTGGCCGGCCTTCCCCACCTCTGCTGGCTCCTACATCCGTGATTCTGTAAGCTCTCCCTTCCTCCACTCCCGAAACCATAACCGACCTCCGTCACTTCCTTTTCTTCCCCGCACAGTTACTGACCAGCTGCTGTGTACGAGACAGACAAGACCATGTCCTTGTGAAGGTGACATTTCTGTTGGTCCTGGCATCCCCAGATGTCCCCCAGGTGTGTCCCCCCATGTGTGTGGCCCAGGAGTGTCCCCCCCCAGGAGTGTCCCCCCCCAGGTGTGTCCCCCTGTATCTCCCCATGTGTGTCCCCCAGGGATGTCCCCTAGGTTTGTCCCCCCAAATGTGTCCCCCCCAGGTGTGTCCCCCCAGGCCTGTTCCCACAGATATTCCCCAGGTGTGTCCCCCAGGGGCCCTGTCCCCCATATATGTCTCCCATGTGTGTGCCCCAGATGTGTCCTCCAGCTGTGTCCCCCCAGGTGTGTCCCTGGCCTCTTCACTCCGCTCTCCCTCCTGCTCCTCTCAGTTCGAGGCCTCAGCCCTGCGTGTAGCTGAGGGTCTCCTGCTTCAGCCCTAAGTTCACCAGAAGCTTCTCCAGGCGTCTCTGCTTTGCGAGCTCAGCCCCGGGGCGGGGGGGGGCTGATCCCTGGGCAGGTGCCGGGTTACCTGAGGTCCCTGGTGCAGATAGGTGACCTGGAGGCCACGGTCAGTGTCAGGCCGGGTCCCCACTAGCCAGTCCCCTGGCCGTGGTTTCACCGTCAGACACCCCCGGAAGCTGTTCCCTGCAAGTTTTTTCTCTGAATTCCTGTTCCCAGCTGTTTTCCCTCCTACTTGCTATTTTTTAAGGCGAAAATGAAATGTAGTGAGAAAGCCCCCAGCCATCTGGGGTTTCTCGGGACCCCTCTGCCTTCTGTCTGACCTCCCACTCCTGCAAGAGAAGAAGCCCCTGCCACAGCTAGGGGCCACGGGGCAGCTTCAGCAGATGCTTCGGGGTCTGCCCTTTGTCCTTCCTGGCGGGCTCCAAGGAGGAAGTGGCAGGTGGGGGAGGGGCCACGTAATCCTCCTGGAAGAAGCTTAGGGGATTGTCTTTTTCTGGCACCTGCTCTGTGACCCTGGGCCGGGATTTGGCCAGAGCTGTGTCAGCTGGGTTCCTGGGCTCCCGGCACGGCCGCTAGTCACCCTCGCACCTGCTGGGACGCCTGCTCTCTAGGGAGGGCAGGGGGCACGGGCCTGGGGTGGCGGGTCCGGCCTCTCGTGCCTGACGCAGCAGGTGGCCAGCACCGGGATGGATTTCGGTTCCCTGGAGACGGTGGTGGCCAACTCGGCCTTCATCGCTGCCCGCGGCAGCTTCGATGGGAGCAGCGGCCCGTCCTCTCGGGACAGGAAGTACCTGGCCAAGCTCAAGCTGCCCCCGCTGTCCAAGTGCGAGGGCCTCCGGGAGAGCTTGGACCTGGCGTTCCCGAGCGTGTGCTCAGAGCAGCCCATCGGCAAGCGGCTGTTCCAGCAGTTCCTGGGGGCCGACGAGAGATACGTGCCGGCTCTGGAGCTCTGGAAGGACATCGAGGACTATGACACGGCTGATGACGACCTCCGGCCTCAGAAGGCCCGGGCCATCCTGGCCGAGTACCTGGACCCCCAGGCCAAGCTCTTCTGCAGCTTCCTGGACGAGGGTGTGCTGGCGAAGGCCCGGGAGGGGCCCGTGGCGAGCGGGGACGCGCCCTTCCAGCCGCTGCTGCAGGCCACCCTCGCGCACCTGAGCCAGGCGCCCTTCCAGGGGTTCCTGGACAGCCTCTTCTTCCAGAGGTTCCTGCAGTGGAAGTGGCTGGAGGCCCAGCCCGTGGGCGAGGACTGGTTCCTGGACTTCAGGGTCCTGGGGAAAGGGGGCTTTGGGGAGGTGTCCGCCTGCCAGATGAAGGCCACAGGCAAGCTGTACGCCTGTAAGAAGCTCAATAAGAAGAGACTCAAGAAAAGGAAGGGCTACCAGGTGGGCCACTGGCCGCGCATGGGGCTGGGAGGGCCCTCGGGGGCCGCGTCCCACCCCGCACGGCACCCTTCATGGACTGCCTCCTCTGCCCTGGGGATGCCGGGTCCCCCCCACTGGACAGCCTCCGCGTCCTGAGCTGATGGTCTGGCCCATGGGGCACGGAGGGGCCCGTCCGCAGCTCTGCTGCCCCCGGCCCGGCCCGGCCCCCACGCAGGGTTTGCTGTGACCCCTCTTGGAGGCGGCCTCTGCGTTTGATGGGGGCAGTTCTGCATCCTGTCAGCTGTCTTCTTTTCTTCGAGGTTTATCTTATTCACGTATTCATGTTTAAAGACTATTTATTTGAGAGAGGGACAGAGGGAGAGAGCATGAGTGGGGCAGGGGCAGAGGGAGCCCCAGGCTCCTCGCCGAGCAGGGCGCCTGATGCGGGACTCGATCCGAGCACCCTGGGATCACGACCTGAGCCAAAACCAAGCCCCAGATGCTCAGCTGCCAGAGCCCCCGGAGCTGCTCCAACCAGCCTTCCCGTGTCCCGGTCACTGCCATGAAACGGGAGCAGGTGTTGGGGAGCCGTTGGCTCTCTGCGCGGCTTTCGGGAGCGCTTGGTGCTGGCTTGTGCTGTGGTGGGGCTCCCCGGGAGTCCGGGCAGCCTGACCGCCTCCGCCACGTCTTCCCCGGGCCGGGGTGAGCCAAGGCACGACAGGTTGCTGCGAGGGGTCTGCTCTCCCCAACAAGGGTGAGACGCCCTTTAGGGAGGGCAGCAAAGCCGCCCTGTCGCAGGAGCTCCTCTCCCGTCCTGCGTGGTTCCTGTCCTTTCCCGCCACAAGCACAAATTCAGCTTTTGGGGTAGACAGCAGCCACCCCAGGGTTTCTCAAGAGTGCTGTCCCCTTGGGGCTGCGGGGACAAGCAGACAGGGTGACGTGTCGTCCTAACGCACGGTGCCCTCTGTCCTGAGGCCAGTGTCCTCACTGAACTTGGTACTCGGGCAGTGTGTGTGTGGGGGGCTTCCGGAACAACAGTTCCTCCTTCGCGAAGGAACTCCGCCATCCTTACCCAAACACAACTTTAAAAAACGTGATAAATGGACAGAAATGAACAGATGCCGGTGGGTCGTGGCTGTCCAGGGGCCGGCAGAGGAGACGGGTCTGGGTCGCCGTGGGCGGGCCGGTTGGGTGTGAGGAAGGACTGCAGGGAGGGCAGCTCAGAACAGGGCGCTGCATCCTTTCCCGGTGCTGTTAGGGCTGCTGCTCCGGCTCCTGGCTCCTTGCCGGAGGCTCCGAAAGCCTGGAGTCCTCAGTAGGCACAGACGCTTGCTCCACCGACTTGGTCTCTGGGGAGGGGCACGTCGTTTGCAGTTGCGTTAGGCACGCTGCTTCGAGGACCTTTGGGATCCTGTTTCTGCTTTCTGGGATGTGGGACTCACTCTTGTCAGCGACCTCACTTTCCCGCTTAAACCTGGGCACTGATTCGACGTCTTGCTTTTCAGGGCGCCATGGTCGAGAAGGCGGTTCTAGCGAAGGTTCACAGCAGGTTCATAGTCTCTCTGGCCTACGCGTTCGAAACCAAAACTGACCTCTGTCTGGTGATGACGCTCATGAACGGAGGTGACATCAGGTAAACGGGGACCAGGGCGCTCAAGCCGCCGAACATGGAGGGGGTCTTGTGCCCTGGGGGCTGCCCACAGCTCACAGACACGGCGAGGAGAAGCCCTGGGCCCCCACCAGCCCACTCCTCTGTCCCTGGGCCGGTACCACTCCAGGAAGTGTGTCCTTAGTCCTACAAGGAACGCGGGCCAGCGGGGAGGTGGCGAGCGGCTCTCCAGCTCCGGGGGACCCCGAGTCCCTGGGGACCTGGGGGTGGCGTGAGTGCGCAGGGGTGCAGGCAGCAGGAGCACGAGGCCCGGGCGAGTGTCGTGGGGCAGACAGTTGGGCAAAGCGTGCGTGAGGACAGACTGGGGCATCACGCTACGATTTGCCCTTGGGGGTGATGGCTGAGCTGGAAACACGACGTGGCAGCTTCGGGAACCGTGACTTGCCGTCGGTGGATCCGGTGCCTGGGTTGGCCGGAGGCTGCAGGCCCGGCCTGGGGCTCCTGGGGGAAGTCGGACCACCGGCTCTCGGTGGGGAACCCCGGGCAGTCGGAGCGCTCTTGCCTCCGTGGGCTGGCGTGAGATGGGGATAATGAGTGACGCGGTGCTCTCGGGGCACCAGGCAGTGAACCTTAATCCACGTACGACCCCCGAAGAGCATCCCAGCCACACAGACGGGGCCACTGCGGTCGGTTCTGCGCTGGTCCACTGGCTCCGCTCTGCACCCTGGACTCCGCGCCTCCGCAGCGCCCGTGGTGTTTGCTGGCCCCATTTTCCAGGTGGGAATTGTGAGGCCTCGACTAAGGGACCCACTTCAGGCCACGTGGAAGAGAAGAGAGGAGACTGGCAAGTGTACAGAACACGACCTATGAGCAGGACACTGCCGGACGGCGTCCCAGTACACGGCCTTACGCTGCGGCGCGCAGCAGCACACGCCGCCGCCCGTGCTGCGCGTCCTAGACCCTGCTCTGCCGTACTCCTCTCTGCACACCTCTTACACCCTGCCGCAGCCTGCCCACCGCGCTGCCTCTACCGCACTACGCCGCACGGCACTACACCGCGCTGCCCGTGCTGTCCGCGCTGCCCGTCTCCCACCACCCTGCAGCTGCCACCGTGTCCCACGCTGCACCATCCCATCCCGCACGTCCCTGCTGCCCCTACAACACGGTACCGCGTAGCACCCTGCACCACACTGTCCCCCGCTGGCCTGTGCGACGCCACGTCCTCCGGCTCTCCGCCGTCTCCTCTCCAGCCCGCCGTGTCACAGTGTCCTGCTGCTCCCGAGCAGAGCTCACTACATTGCTCTGCTCTCCCTCCCGCTCCGTGCACCACGCCGTGCCACACACGGCACGGCACCCACTACGGCGTGACCCCGACGGGGCACCGTCTGTCTTGTCGGCACAGCTGACTCGAGGTCTTTTCTCTTGCTTCTTGGCCTGCCCTGTGCTGGTCGCTCTCCGCCGTTAACAGCTTGTTTCCCCTCGTTTGTTGGGTCTTGCTTTTCTGTGGGAGGCAACGTGGAGGAAACGGGAAAGCACTCTCGGGAGGAGGGACGCAGGCGGGAAAACCACAGCAGGCCCACCCCGAGCCCTGCCCGGAGCCACCCCCGGACTCGTGTGCTCGGGCCTGGGGAGCCAGCCAGCTTGCTTCCGCGGACACTGGAATGGCTGCTTATGGTTGCGGTGACTCGGGGCACTTGCCTGGGCTGGCTGCACCATGCTCTGCCCGTCCTCTGGCTGGCGGTGGAGAAACGGCTTCAGGGTCCACCTGCTGGCCGGTGCGGGCGAGTGTGGGGGCGGCGGGGAGAGCGGTACCCTCTTGCTTCGGCCCCTGTCCCACGGGTTGTGGTGGGGGCCTGCGAGGGCGTGACAAGCCGCCAGGGCTCTCAGGCTGCTGCGGGTCCTCCAGGCTGATGCCAAAACCCCACAATGACCAGACACCCGGCACAGGCTCTGAGGCTTTCACTGTTCCCTGAGATTTCTTTTCCCACGGCCACTGTGGATGCCCCGTTCCCGGTGCCAGGGGAGCATGGCCCCTGTGTGCTCTGACCCCAGGTACCACATCTACAACGTGAACGAAGAGAACCCCGGCTTCCAGGAGCCACGCGCGGTCTTCTACACGGCCCAGGTCATCAGCGGCCTGGAGCACCTGCACCAGAGAGGCATTGTCTACCGAGACCTCAAGCCGGAGAACGTGCTTCTCGACGATGACGGTGAGGGGCCCCCTGGGCTTCCCCTTCCCCGGTCTCCCGATCCCATCTCTCCTCCCGGCCTTCCCGCCCGGCCTGCCCAGCCTGCCCGGCCCCGTTCTCCTGCATCGGTAGGAGGATAGACTGGCTACTCTCTGCCTTCGAAGGGACTCTTGTCCGAAGCAGATCTGGGTTCCTTTACGTTCCCTACACTTCCCCCCTTTGTGTCACTAAGTCGGGCGGACATGGGGCGTTCTGGAGGTGGTTTTGGGCGCCCCAGTCATCGTGGCAGGTGCTACCGGGGCCCCTCTGTCCCTCTGCAGTCTGGCTGGGGCGGCAGAGGCCTCGGGGCCCTGGGGGAGCGTGTGCTGCGCGTGGGTGCTCGTGGGCACGCGTGTGTGCGCGGCGGCTGCCCTTGGCTCCTGCAGGCTCCGGGGACACCGGGGGCCGTTGTTCTGTGGGCCCGCGGGTGACCTCGGCCTGTGTTTGCTTTTAGGCAATATCCGCATTTCTGACCTTGGGCTGGCCGTGGAGCTGAAGGACGGGCAGGCCAAGACCAAGGGCTATGCGGGCACCCCAGGTGAGCCCCGGCGAGGGGGTGGGGCAGCCTCTTGGGCGGGGGTGGGGATCGAGGCGGTGCGACCTCACAGCAGACTGTACAATGGCTGTGATTGTGGGCGTGCCCGGCCCCCGCTGCAGGGGGTCCCACACCTGTTGGTTCTGGAGGGCGACCCGCCCCGTGAAGGGCCTCCTGAACATCAGCAGAGCACGTGTGTCCAACCTGCCCGGCCCCGTGGGTTGGAGCCCCGGGCATCTGCGGCGGGTCGCCAGCCGTGCCCCCTCCGTGCGACAGCGCCCCAACGCGCGCAGACCCGGAGAGCCGTGATGGGTGGCCGGGTTGGCTCTGCAGGGGAGGGGCTGCCCATCCCGGATGCGTGCGTGTGCGCGTGCACAGGTGTGTCTGTCTGTGTGTACACTGTGTGCTCGTACACAACACATTCCGCCCCGGCGGGGAGGGAAGCAGGGCCCGCAGACAACAGGGGGGACCCCCCAGTGTTGGGGCGGGCGTAGTGGGCAGCCCAGACTGCAGGGGAGCTGGGCGCCGTCTCCCATCTGCGGGGCCCCGGGGGTCTGTCCCCCTGTGCCGCCGTGTTCCGGGAGGCGGGGCTCTCAGCCAGCCCGTCCCTGGGTTGACTTGGCTCTGAGGAGGGACTGTTGTCACTAGGAGCTGGGGCTACTTGGACCTTGTTTTGTGTCCCCAGATTCTCCTGCCCTGGGCTCTGAGCCCTTCTGGGTTTGTCCCTGCTGCCGTGGCAGCTCTGTCCCCATCTGTGGCCTCAGTTAGGGACGGTCCCTCCGAAGTCAAGTTTCCAGAATCTGTGGCGCTCCAGCTCTGAGTGGACCATGGGCGTGGGGACGCTCCTGCCGTGTTTACGGGGATTCAGATCGTGAGAAAGCGCAGAGTGCGGCTCCGCAGGCTGGACTCAGGTCGTCGGACTGCGCGTGTGAGGGCCCTGCCGGCCGCCAGAGGGCGTCCCAGGCTTCGCTGCGCCCCGGCCTGTCTCTGAGCAGGGGACGCAGGGGACCCGGGCTCACACACCTGCTCAGTCACTCCCCTGCCCGTCCTGGTGACCGGCATTTCCTGGTGCGTGTCCCAGGTGCCGCGTAGCTCTTGGGGACACAGAGCTGTGTGTCACCTTGCCGGGGCTGGGGGCAGAGCAGGGACCCCTGCGGGGTGTTTGCTGCAGAAAGTGACCCCCTCGCTGCGGCCTGCTGGGCTGTCCCCCAAGACCGTGTTTCTGTCTCGAAGTGGTGGCCGGTTAGATGTGTCCTTCTCACCACATCGGAGCCGTCTGAACAACGGTGCAGCTCCTGGAAAGTGGGACCTGTGAAGGGGCGAAGCATGCCGGGGCCAGGAGGGTCTGTGGGATTTCGCGCCGGCAGCCTCTGTGGGGAGGAGCGAGTCTGTGTCCCCGTCGGCCTGGCCGCTGCACTGAGCACATCCCCTCTGGCTCTGAGCACCACACGTTGAGGGCCGGGAGGCCCCAGAAATCAGCAGGCTCGTTAGCTTTGCTTCCCTGGGAGCGTCGGAAGCCGGCAGGCCCCGGGGCCACCCGCGCCCACAGCACCTGCCAGCTCTGGTCCCAGGGAGTGGGCCGTGGGCCCCAGAGACCGGCCCGTGCACCCCTCCCCCGTGCTGGCTGGCTCCCCGACACGACGGTTCGGGAAAGCCCAGAACGTGCTTCTGGATGTGGGCTCCCCGCGTGGCCCCAGACCCCCTCGTGTGGTGCCGGCCGGCAGCGCGTCCCGTTGCTCTCTGGGTTGTGTTGGCTTAAATCGGCCCTTCTGTGCCCTTTCGGGAAGGAACTGGTAGCGCCTGACCACGACGCCACGGGTCACGCTTGCGCCTGTGTGGCCACCAGGGCCACGGCTCCGGCTGCAGGATGTGCCCCGGGGAGGCAGGGCTTCAGGCTCACGAGAGGCGGCGGCTGGACCAGGGGTGGCGTGCGGGAGGAGACACTCAGCAGCGTCTGTAGGCAGTTCTGGCTGCGGCGACTGCGGGGTTCCAAGTATCGGTGTGGGCGGGGAAGGGCTCGGAGGGGTCGGGGCGAGGAGCCCGCCCGCGGGCGCGCAGGGAGTGCTCAGTGCCCGACCCACGCCGGAGTCTGCGCCCGCTTCTGCCCGCAGGGTTCATGGCCCCTGAGCTCTTGCGGGGCGAGGAGTACGACTTCTCCGTGGACTACTTCGCCCTGGGCGTCACGCTGTATGAGATGATCGCAGCCAGAGGGCCCTTCCGTGCCCGTGGAGAGAAGGTAGGACGTCACACACACGGGTCCCGCGGCTGCCCTGTGACCCCTCATTGGGGGAGCTGCTGCCCAGACCTTGCACAAGGGGCCTCTCATGGTACGTCCTTCCCGGGCAGGAGAGGGGACGTGGCGACCTCATCTCGGGGAGCCCCATGCTGACAAGCGTTTCAGGACCCGCTGGGCCCCGACCTCCCCAACCCCCGCCCCCCACAAGCAGCCCTCAGCTCTCCCGGCCCAAGCCAGTCCTGGGGTGGGAGACAGGGCCACAGGCGCCTGCATTCGTGCTTCCACAGCGGACCGGCCCGGCAGCCTTTCTGAAGAGCCGGCCCTGCCTCACTGTGCCCGGCCCGGGCCCCCACGCCCTCCCCCTGCCCCGGGCCCCCACGCCCTCCCCCTGCCCGGGCCCCCACGCCCTCCCCCTGCCCGGGCCCCCACGCCCTCCCCCTGCCCTGGGCCCCCACGCCCTCCCCCCGCCCCTGCCCCGTCTGCCCCAGAGTCTGGGGCTGCTCCAGCTGCGACCCCAGAACCGCAGGTACCGGCTCACTTGACCTCTTGGGGCCAGCTTAGGGCCCGTAGCAGAGCCGAGACCACAGTAAAGTGAGTCAGGCGACCCTCTTGGTTCCCGGTGCGCACCCCGGTCAGGTCACCGCAGGCCAGAGTCTGGAGCGAGCCGCGCTGCTCGGTCCCAGGAGCCTTCCGCGGGCCTCTGGGGTGGTGCTCATAGCCAACCGCCCTCCAGGGCTTCACGATCCGTGAGCGCTGGTCCCAGGTCACCGGGACAAGTAGAACAATGACATTGTGAATACTCTGGGAGTCACCAGAATGTGGCCGAGAGACGTGAGCTGAGCCCCGGCTGTCGGACCGATGGCCCACGGACTCGCTCACGGCAGGGTGGCCGCCGCCTTCCGCGGGGCCAAGCGTGGTTCTCTCCGGAGCACGGAGAGGGGGTGCCTGGGCCCCAACCGGAAGCCTGGTCGCCTGTGTGTGGTGAGCGCAATGGGCTCCCGCAAACGGGGCTCGGGGGCTGCGTGGCTCCTGCTCTCCCGGCCCGCGGGGCTGTGTCCCACCCGAGAGTCACTCGCGAGAGCCCGGGAGCCACGGCCATGTGCTTTCAGGGAAGGCGAATCTGTGTGTGGGGAAAGCCCGTGGCCGGGGTGGACCCGGGGTTCAGAGTGCACGGGGCACCTCGGGGCTCCTTGTGGGGCTCCCTGTGGACCATGCGGGCCCGACACCCCGTCGCTGGCAACGGGATCTCCGGAAAAGCGCAGAATCCGACACCGGGTGCAGGTGGAGGTGACCGCGGAGGTGACTGGTGACCTCCTGTCACCCCGTCCCGTCACCTCCTGTCACCCCGTCCCATCACCTCCGTCACCTCCTCCGTCACCCCGTCCCGTCACCCGTGACATGGCATGTCCCACTGAGCAGGTGGAGAACAAGGAGCTCAAGCAGAGGATCCTGTCCGAGGCCGTCCAGTACCCGGACAGGTTCAGCCAGGCCAGCAAGGACTTCTGCGAGGCGCTGCTGGAGAAGGACCCCGAGAAGCGCCTGGGCTTCAGAGACGGGACGTGCGACGGGCTCCGCGCCTTCCCCCTCTTCAAGGACATCAACTGGAGACAGCTCGAGGCTGGTATGTCCGGGCGCCTCTGGACCCCGGGGCCGTGCGGGGCAGGTCCGCGGCAGGTCCTTGCTGGCCTGGACCCTTGCCTGGCGCCTCCTGGCTCCCCCCGGCCACCTCCTGCCCCTGAGGAACCCCCGTCTCCACGTCCTGTCACCCTGCGCCCCGGGCTGGGAGGTCGCACACAGGTTTCTTGGGCTGGGGGAGGCTGGCCGGCGTGCGTGGGGGCCATGCTGCTGACCTTCGAACTGAGGGCCCCAACCTGCGGCAGTGACTTTCTATGCCCCGCACTTTTACGGAGCCCCTAACCCAAGACGGTGCAGGATTCTTCAAGCGGTGTGTCTGGAGGACACGTGCCCATTCGGCCAGTTTGTTGCTGTGGCCGGCCCGTGTGCGGGCAAGGCCCCGCCCCAAAGCCTACAGAGGCCCCGTGAACACGGCCTCGCCGCCGCAGCCTGAGGAGAGAAGTTCCTTCTTCTGCGGTGGGGGGCGCTGGGAGCCAGGAGTGGCTGGAGGGTCCCCAGGGCCACTGCATGGGTCTGGCAGAGTGTTTAGCCCAGGGGCCACACGGACAGGAAGGGCAGGGGGCCACCAGGGTCACGTGGCTGGTGTTCTGTGTCTAGCGACTAGGGCCCCGTGGCTCCTGAGCAGGTTGGGGGAGAAGCCAGCTTGGAAAGAAGATGGGAGCTCAGTCCTGGGTCACTGGCTGTGGGGCGTCCCCCCTGCAGATGGTGACGCCCCGGGGAGGCTGGCGTGGGACACGGGCCCGAGCCCTCCGTCCCTTGCCTGGACACGAAGGCCCTTGCGTCTTGCTCAGCTGCGAGGCACCCGAGAACCTTCCTGAGCCCCCAGGACGCCTGGGGCAGGGCGACCTGCTCGCAGAGCACACGGCTGCTCCCTCCCCCACGTGTCGCGCGTTGTGTGCTCTCTCTCTTCACAGGGATGCTGACACCCCCCTTCGTCCCGGACTCCAGGACGGTCTACGCCAAGAACATCCAGGATGTGGGCGCCTTCTCCACCGTCAAGGGCGTGGCCTTCGACAAAGCCGATGCTGAGTTCTTCCAGGAATTTGCGACCGGCAGCTGTCCCATCCCTTGGCAGGAGGAGATGATCGAGACAGGCGTGTTCGCGGAGCTGAACGTGTGGCGTTCTGACGGGCAGATGCCCGACGACATGAAGGGGGTGACTGCGGAGGGGACGGCCTCGGCATCCAAGTCAGGGATGTGTCTGGTCTCCTGAACGTGCAGGGTGGGGAGCTCTGCAGCCCGTGGGGGCGAGAACGGCTGCGTGGGCCGGGCGCCCGCGGCACTGTCGGGAGAGAGGCTTGGTGTGAACACACGTCCGGCCTGGAAATAGTCCGCTCCCCTGCCCCTCAGACAGTGTCACTCCGTAAGACACCGCGGTGGTCCCCAGAGGGTCTAGACCATCAGGCCTAACCCAGGGACTCCCGTGGACATGCCAGGCCGCCGGGGGGCTGGCCACTGGGCCGAGGGCAGCTCATGCTGGGGACACGCAGCCCGTCTTTCCTGACGCCTCACCTGCATCTTCCCGGAGCCCGGCCCTCAGTGGGGGGACTTCTCCTGCTTGGCTCAGGGGCTGGCAAACTGTGCCCATGGGCTCCCGGGCGCCAGCGGAGAGGCCCAGGCGGGGGGGGCCTGCTCCTGCCCCCCAGGGCCGGTCACCCTCCACATGATGGTGACGCTGGCCTCAGCCAGGTGCTGAACGGTGCAGGCTCCAAGGGGTGGCCTTGCCCAGGCTGGGGCCCCGGTGTCCCAGGGGAGAGGAGGGGACAGGGCCGGGGGCTGAGAGCCACCGCAGCAGCCTGCCCCTCGTTCTTTCGTCCTGGGAATACCTCCAGCTGATGGTCCCCGGGCAGACCGGTGTGCGGGAATCTCCTCTCCGCCCCGCGCACCTGCTTGCCACCAGGCTCTGCCTCCTGGCGTTGTCGGGACAGACTGGCGGCTGGCCGGGGACAGGCCATCTCCATCCCTGCGCCTGCAGCTGGGCCCCAACGCTGTGAAGCCCAGACGTGCCTCCCTCTGGCCTGCGGCCCCGGCACTGTCCTCGTCGGCTCCCGTGTCTCCCGCTCCACCTCCCCATCCCGGAGCCTTTACGCATCTCAACAGGAAGCACGTGGTTTTGGTGGCAGCGGCCTCCAAGAGACCACGTTCGCTCCTGGTCAGGCTTTGCTGGCATCGGGCTGGGAATCCCTTGGTGGGGCCCACCCCTGGGCAGGAGCTGTGGTTAGGGGCAGTGGGGTACCTTCCGGAAGGGTCTCTTCCTCTCCTAGGGAAGAACTTCAGAGTCCTGCACCTCACCGGCCGCGCCACGTGCTGGTCCAGACAGTGAGCCACGCGGTGCGGCATTAAGATGCAGGGCGCAGTGGGCATCACGGGGGCAGACTCCCCCCATGGGCGTCAGAAGAAACCCTGGCATTTAACTTTTGGGGGGCTGGTGTGAGGACCTGCGAGGGAGTCCAAAAGACAGCGTCTTTCCTCCCACAGGTGCTGGGCTGACTGCCTCCTTTCCCAGCAGCCGTCCGCCCGCGTGCTGGGCCGTCCCCGTCCTCATGCCGTCAACCCCGAGGGTTGGGGCATCTGTTGCCCGCAGACGTCTACATGTGGTCACTCACCCCACCCTCGGGGAACAGGGGTTCTGCAGCCCACAACTCGGCCGGGTCTCTGCTGGGACCCCCTCCTGTCTGGTGCAGGGATCTGCAGGGGCCGCGTCCCCTGCACTCGCACGTGGCACACAGTTGTTCAGGGTGCAGAGGCCAGTAGGTGGTGGAGAAAATCACGTGAGTTCTTCAGAAGACGTTATGCACACAGAGCCTCTGAGCATGCCCTTGGACCAGAGCCTTGTCCCCTGGCCGTGCGCGTGGCCCGCCAGAGGCAAAGAAAGCTCCAGGTGGGCCTGGAGGGGAGTCCAGGGCTTTCTAGCAGGTGCGTGGAAGTGCCCGGCATGTCCCTACAGGCAGCCCAGGCCCAGAGACACGTGCTGCGCCCTCCCCAAAGCAGGACAGAGCACGCTGTCTGGGCAACGGCTGACGGGTCACTTCTCTGTATTTGTGGGAGGAGGCCTGGAGCCAGGCCCCCTGCAGCGCCGGCGGCCGGTGGGGCACCCTCTTTGGGCTTCCTGGTGAGACGCGGGACAGCTGCTGCATCTGAATTTCAGGGGAACAGCAAGGACGGTCCTCAGGGTGCGTCCTGGGTGCCGCGGGCGCTGTCCTGACACCCCAGTCACCTGGGGTGGTTTGCCGGGCCGCCGGCCTGGGACAGATCCCAGCTGACAGGGGTCAGTCAGCGGCTAGGCCCTGCACTGGACTGGCGGGTCTGGTGGGCTAGTCAGTGCACTGAGTTAGCGGGTCTGGTGGGTGTGGCCATGACGTCAGCTCTCTCTCCATCTGTCGGGAATGGGGCTTTGCCGCAGCGCCCAGCCCCTGGCTCCCCCATCTAGAGGCGACCGTGCCACACTCTGACAGCAGGCTCCAGGCAGTGCCGTGCGAAACCCAGGCATGCGGCGCTGCGGCTCCCAGGGGACGCCCCTCCTCCGAGCGCTCCTGGCAGTCCCATGGGGGCCCTGGTGCTTGGAACTTTCTTCACTGTCTCGGGAGATCCCTGCTGTGGGTGGTCTTCTAGTCCCAGGGCTCCGGTTGGCCCACACGTATGAGGGTCCTCCCCTCAGCTGTGGCCTGGGTCTAGGGGACACGCCGCCTGTCCTGGACGCTCAGCCTTGGGGGCTGTCAGGGCCTTTGGGCACCTGCAGGCTTGTCTCTGGCTCAGGGGCTGCCCACACCAGGCCTAAGGGGGGGGATCCCCTGACCATCACTGCCCCTACGGTCCTGCATACCGCAGCCACCGACGGTCTTCCAGACCAGCCTCGGTTCCCCCTCAGGGTGGCCACAGCCGCTTGCACAGCTACGGCACGGGCCACAGCCCAGCAACAGTCACCCCCACGAGTCCGGGCTTCCAGACATGCACCTCGGTGGGGAAAGCACCCACGGGATTTCTCCCCGGGGGAGGCCAGCAGCAGATGGACCCTGGAAACACTGGGGTCCGAAGGACACATGCATCTTTTTGTGAAATTTTGTGACACTTTTGTGAAACACAAAATGCAGTTTCTGTTCAAGCAGAAAAAGGCAAAAATAAACGGTAAAAGAGAGGACAGGTTCTGGGTGATGGTGTGAGTGTACTTGATGGTGTGAGTGTACTTGATGGTGTGAGTGTACTTGATGGTGTGAGTGTACTTGCGTTCTTTCCTGCAGAGTCACACACACGCCCGTGCAAGGCTCGCACACGCTGGGACGTGTGCACACACACGTACCCTGGCACACGCCTGCAGACACGTGCACACACATCACACACACGAAGACACGCACACACACGCACACACACGCACAATCCGCTCTCACCTCTTACGACCGTCAGATGGAAGGAAAGAGCTCGCAGGGCCCCTCCTTCCCCGACCTCGGATCGCAAGGCCCCTGGATTTGCACGCCTCCACCGGGTCCCTCCACCGTGCCTTGTGTGGGTTTATTCTGCTGCTCGTGGTGGTCAGAGGTGTTTGCAGGTGTGGTTCCCTTCCTTTCCACACAGCTGTCGCAGACACTGCTTAAGAGAGTGGCCCTGTGGCCGCCGCGGACAGAGGTGGACCAGAGGGCACGTGGGCCGGTGCTGACGGGCAGGACGAGCTGCTGTGCCGGGAGGGCGGGTGTGAGCATCGCAGCAGACGCCGCGGGGAAGCAGGGCCGCGTGTGTCTCCTCTCCGTGCTCTGCAGTCACGCACGCGCCTCCGTGCCCCTCCGTGCCCATGTGTGAACCAGGTGCTGAGACGCCCATCCGTGGGGTACACAGAGGCTTCCTCTGTGGCCGTGGGTGGCCTAGCACCCGTTGTAAGCTCAATTCGACCCCTCCTCTGCTTGTCCCCAGGCAGGACCCCGGGAGCCCGGGATGAACAGGGAATGGGTCAGTGCGGAGGACAGGGGTTGGTGGGGTTTCACGGGGGCTCACGGCAGCAGGTCTGGCTGTCCTTACTTCTGTGGGTCCCACAGGCAGCGGTGCTCTTGACAGTCACTCTGCCCAAGCCCTTGCGGGGCAGCCCGGAGCGGGGCGGCTGTCACCCCGAGCGCTGGGAGCGTGAGCCGCCTCCCCCTTTTAGGACACTGCGAAGTTGGCTCTGGTTCTGGGCGTGATGGGCTCTTGCCTCCCCCGCCCCACCCGTGAGGGCAGCTGCGGCCGCACCGGCGTGGGACACCCCTAGGAAGGCCGAGTGTGGAGAGAAGGAAGCGGCTGGCTGGGCCGGGACTGAGGAGGACACTTGTGCCTCGTGGGACCTAGGCCAGGCACCGGCGAGGCCGCCACATGCACAAAGGAAAGCAGCCCTGGGCGGAGGGGCTCTCCAGCCAGAGGGCCATGAGGGAACCAGCCCAGTGAGGCCGGCCCACGAGGGACACGCGTGGCCCCGTCCCCCTGCACCAGCACGGCTGAGTGGACCCTGGGCCTCCACCCTCCCTCGTCTGTGACCAGGCTCTGAGTCCCGCACACAGCAGTGCTGAGCCCCTGGGAACGAGACCCTCCCCTGCCCCCGTGTCCCCCTGGTGTGGACAGTGAGAGGAGTAGTGAGCCAGTGGCCCTCCCCGTGGGCACTGTGTTGGGGCACAGCTGCCTGGATACATTCCTCCAGGGACACCCAGTGTTACTAATGGGGCACCAGAGGCCCAGGGTGCAGCGGACGGTCCCTCGCACACCACGACGTGGGACGGACGTCTGGAACTGGCGTCACATGGCACCGATGCCGGGACCACCCAGCAGGGCTTGGGCGACCCCGCGTGTCCGGCCAACACCCATGACGGGGTTCCCAGGCCCCCCTCACGGCCAGTGGGGAGCTACTTGTCCACGGTCTCCCTAGACTGGCTCCCTCGATCACGGGCGCCGTGCCGACGCCCCAGCCTCCCGGGCTCCCTCCTCGCTGCCAGGGTGCACGCTCAGGCCTCCTGGCCTGGGAGAGCCGGGCCGAGCCCAGGCCAGGCCCGCGGGCAGCAGGCGGCTCACAAGGCAGACCTCAGCCTAATGTGGAATTAATCGCGAGCCCGAGGTGGGCTCAGGCGCTACCCAGACCACATAAGACGCAGACAAGGGGCTTGCTTTGGGTTGGTGAAAACCGAGCCTCACCCCCAGTTACATGGAGAAAAGGTGTTTCTACGGTCAGGCTTCTTCCCCCAGGGTCAGCAGGGAGCTCGGAGGCCGTCGGGGGCCAGACTGTGACCCGGTGTGATGAGAGGAGCCACGTGGGGCGCTTCTGCCCGCCTGCCGCCACCCAGGCCAGGTCCCCACTCGTCGTGCGGCTCCCTGAGTGAGGCCTCCACGCCGGGGAAGCCAGGGGTGCGCCGTCCCCCATCCCGAGCGCCGCAGCCGTGCGGGGACACTGCCGCGGGCACAGTGGCTCGCAGTCCTGTCCGCAGGCCGGGCTCCTGGCTGCGGGCACGTGCACTTTGCAGGTCGTCTCCCCAAAACAGGGGACACTGAATGAGCCTGTGTTTGCCGACTCCGCGGCGGGAAGGGTGTTCCAGCTCCCGGGACTCATGCGTGGGCCCCAGGCTTCTGGGGTGTGCGGCGTGTGAGCACAGGGACCTTGAAACCAGAGCTCCTGGGGACGCAGGGAGGCTTCCTGCCCGGGCTCGCTAGAGAGATCGCGCTCACAAGCCCTTCTGGCAAAGCCCGGAGAGTGTTTTTAATTTAAAAAATTCATGTCTCTGAGAACGTCTCCTGTCCTGTTCCACCTCACCGTGAGGACAGACAGGGACCGACAGCTGCTGTCTCTCGGCTCGCCGGTCTACATTATTCATTCCCCGAGCTTCGTTTCAGGGTCATTCGGTTACAGGAGGGAGTCGGGTTCTGCTGTCTGCACCCCACTCCCGGGAGATGAGAGCCAGGCTGTGTCCACACGTGTGCCCCCTGCCCAGGCCCGTGGTTCCGGAGCAGACGGGAGGAAACAGACTGTGTCTGTGGATGAGAAGGCGGCTCCGAGCTAATTTCTGTTCCTTCTCATCCCGCTCTATGAAGCTGGGAAAGCCCACACCCGCCCTCACGTCCTCCCTGCCCGCCGGCCCCGTCTGCTTCGATAAACTGCTTCTCCGGCCCGTCAGACTCACGCGAGGACTCAGCGCGTCCTACTGCGGAAGATGGGGCCCTGGTGGGGACACCGCGAGGGGGAGTTATGTGACCGGCACGCACCCCGACCTGGCAGGAAGCAGGCGCTAACTACTGTTGGAGTCGCGTTTCTGCAGGCTTCCCTCCACGGGAGTCCTTGGAGCGCCGGACGAGGCTACCCTGAGCCCACGGCTGTCCCACCACGGGCTGCGGTCCCCATGCGCCCCACGGCTGCACACCCTGCTTTTGTCCAGAAGAGCCAGAGTTTTTGGTTCTTGGTGCCTTTGGAAGGCTGGTCGCCTGGGTTCTGCGCCCCGGCCGCCAGCCGGGCTTCAGCGCCACGCGGGGCCCCGGCTTCTCCGCGGGTGGCGGCTCATGTGTCCGTAACTCACCGAGACCAAGTCAAGACACGCAACTGTTTTCTTCTTCCGCTTCCTTCTTTGATCAGGATCAGTGGCCTCAGGGAGGGGCCTGTGGCAGGAGGGACGGGCAGAGACCCCCACATCTTTTCCATCTCGGTTCCTCCAGAGCCTCCCGCAGAAATGGAGAGGCAGCAAGACAGGTGTGGGCGGAGCCAGCCCGTCCGCACAGCAGGACCACAGGGCCCTGCAGTGTCCTCCGCCCCCCGGCAGGGAGGAGGTGGGTCTTGGGGACCGTCACGGGAGGGTGGCCAGAGGCCCCCCCCGCCGCACGCTGTCTCCCATCTGCACGTGTCTGTGCGTGTACAACGTGTGCCCATGTGTGCGAGTGTGTACGTGTGTGCCTGTGTACGGGTCCGTGCGCGTGCACATGTATGCGTGTGTTTGTGTGCACGTGGGGCCCCCAGGACGAGGGCTCCTGCTGGGAAGTCAGGGGATGGAGGGGAGGTGTCCTGTGGTCCAGAATCGTGGCGACGACGGCCTCCCGCCCTCCAGCATGGCCTCACCCCTGAGCCTCTGGAGAGCTCCCGTCCTGGCTGGGTCCTCAGGCCTGACACACAGCTCGCCTCCTCCTGGCACCACGTGGACCCTGGAAACACCGGCCTCCTCTCTGTCCTGGACACAGGCCTGCCCGGGAAGCTCAGTGTCCCGGGTCCGGGTTCCCACGGGGGCCGGTCTGTGCCGGCCACCAGGGAGCCGGGTGTCCCTCGGCTGGACCCCTCCACGGACCCCCTGTTAGCGTGGCCATCTGGCGAGCGCTCGGACCATCGAGCCGACGGCCTGCGTTAGTCCTGCTTTCCCTGCGAGGCCGCTGTGCTCGGAACGCGCTGGTGTGCACAGCCCGTCTGCGTGGTTCTCCTCCTGTCTTGTGCACAGACAGACTCCAAGAAGCCTTTGCTGGTTGTGGGAATGAAAGATTAAAGTCAATGTCTGCAGTCAGGTCATACGCCCTTTCCCTTGCGGAGGCCGAGATCCGCAGACCTGGCTCAGATCTGGTTTCTGCCATTGAACAGATTCTTGACTTCGGAAAAATTATTTACATTCTCGGGGCCTGTTTCTTCATCTGTGAAATGACATTACAGAGATGAAATAAGGCCTCGGGGGAGAAGCCGTGACCTCGGGGCAGGGGTGGCGGGGGTGCATGCGGCCGGGGCTCAGCCGGTGAGAGTCACTGCCCAGCTCGCTCGCGGTCTGAAGGGACCCGGGCTCGGGGGGCTGCGGTGGCTCTGGGAGAGCCACTCGGGTGGGGGGACCAGGGTGTTTCCGGGGTGCTGGGACCGTGCTCCTGCCGGGGAGGTTGGGGCACGTCCCCTGCAGCCGCTGCCACAGGCGCCTTCGCGCACGGTGTGTTTTCCCTCGCGACAGTGACTGCATGAAATCGGCGGCTCTGGAAAGCCCCGCCGGTGCCGTCATCACTAACGGAACACGGGGGCGGTTTGCTGAGCTCATTTGCCAACAACGGGAAATGCCAAATGGCCCCAGAGCGCCGAGGAGACCCTTCCTCGGGGTCAGGTCACCCCCCAGTGCTTCCCTGACCGCAGGCAGGTCCATCTGAAACCCCCAAACCCAAGCCCACGCTGGGGCTGTGCCTGCAGGGTGCCCCTCCCCGGCCCCCGTGTCCGAGGGGCTGATCTGTCACGACCGAACCCCAGGCTCGTCCCTCCTGCCACTGGACCTTCCGCACGGGGTCCTCCTCGCCGAGGGTCGAACGTCCTCACGTGACCGAGGGATAACGCGGTCCCCATCGGGGTGCACGCCCTGGCCCTTGACAAGTGAGCGCGGCGAGGGACGGCCGTCTGTGTCACGTGCGACCTTGCTCCCACCCAGCGCCAGTGAGCGGCTCCGAGCGTCAAAACTCTCACTGGGGGCTGGAAGTTCCCGATCTTTTTGTTTTTGTTTTTAAAATGTTTCATTTACTTATTTGTCAGAGACAGCGAGAGAGACTGAGCACAAGCGGGGGGGAGGGAGAAGAGGCTCTCCGCCGAGCAGGGAGCCCGACGCGGGCTCGATCCCAGGACCCCGGGATCATGACCCGAGTGAAGGCAGACGCCCAACGACTGAGCCGCCGGCGCCCCGCACGGTTCCACTCTTAAACGTTATCCACACGCTAGCTCAGCGTCCGCTTCGGTCCCACACAAGGACACTGAAGTGACAGCCAAGGGAGCCGTGCCACCTGTCTCAGGGGCGTGGGCCGCAGAGAAGACACCAAGAGACAGAATGCCCTGCATGACCACCCCCTGAGGACCCTGTGTGTCTCCCATGAACGTCCCCCCATGCACCCGCTCCCTGGGGCCCCAACACTGCCATGACCCCCTCAGGGAACCACCTTCCTTCTTTTGTGCTTTGCTCCGCCGTGGTGCACCCATCAGCGAAGGCGGTCTGTCTCCAGCCGTCCACGTCCAGGGAAACCCGCGCATCTGGGACCGCGGAGGCCCACCCTGAGTGCCTTTCCCTTTGTGCGGCTTGTGTTCCAGCGACGTTCCAGACCATGTATCTGTCCCCGGGACCCGTTCCCAGCATGTCTCCCAGAAGCCGTATTGTTGACACAAACAGGTCTTTGCTGATGCAAGGCCCGACACTTTGTTCCTTTCTCAGCAGCTCATGCCTGTCACCTTCCTGTCCTCGCCACCGTCACCCCAGCTGCCCTGGACATCCCAGCAGGTCTTCCGTGGAGGGGGCGCCCGCGTGTCAGGACTCAGAGCCCCGCCGGCTGAGTGTGCGTCTACGTGATCTTCTTAACGTCAATATGGATTTGTCTCGTCCCTCCGATTATCTTCAGACCGATTTCCTCTTAATTGTCTTAGCAAGAGCTAAATTAAATGACATTTAAAAAAACCCGGTCCCAGGCCATTGCTCTCTGCTGAGGTCTCTGCTGCGGGCTGCAGTGTCCCGTCGAGGTGGGCCAACCTGTGGTCACCGACACAAGAGCTGAGCACCTGTCACACCGGGCGGGGAGGAGGTCCGAGGAATGGCGTGTAGGGTCCCTTCCTGCAGCGACAGGTGCAGGGTTTGGAAGAATTCTCGACCTGCTCTTCGTCACACCCTTAGCCTCCTGGGCCTCGGTTTCCCCATCTGGGCAAGGGGATCGGCATTGGGACTGCCTGCGGCCACCACAATGTGGACGGGACGGGCTGTTGTGGGCTTCTGCTCCCCTCCAGCCGCCCGGGGGGCCTCTGACACCCTCGCTGGCTCCCCAGGCTGGGTCTGCTTCCCCGGCACAGTGCCCGGACGGTGGCCTGCCTCACAGGCATCGCCTCCACAGGGAGACCTACATGCCGACCCCCCGCCGCCACTCTGTCCCTATTTTGTCGGAGCCCCTGTGCTGACGGGAGCCCTCCGCCGTGTTTGCTGCGCTGCGGCCGCGGGCGGGGCGAGCCGTGTGCCCGTGACAGCGTTGGCCCCTGGAGCGTGGTGGCCTTCGTCACAAATGCTGCGTCCACAGAGTCGGGGTCGGGTGTCAAAGTCAAGCTCAGGGTCCCAGTTCCCTAAAACACAGGTTTTTGATGACAGCGGTGGATAGCCTGGGCTCTTGGGCGTGTCCTTGGGGAGGAAGGGCCGGTCCTAGTCCACGTCCACGTCCCTGCCTCACCACTGACCGGCCAGCCCCGTGGGGGCACAGCGCTGCTTCCCACGACGCGGCCCTGACCCCCAGGGAGGCCGGGAGCCCTGCCATCAGGGTCGGCTCTGACGGTTTAAAAATGGCACCAGCGGTC
This sequence comes from Meles meles, assembly GCF_922984935.1. NCBI lineage: Eukaryota > Metazoa > Chordata > Mammalia > Carnivora > Mustelidae > Meles > Meles meles. The sequence continues at coordinate 85,931,438 of NC_060079.1, forward strand.
TTTGCAAGACCCTCTCCTTGCCGCCAAGCGAGGCGACAGGTCCTGGGACCCCATTCTCTGGCTCCTCCCATCCTAACTGGGGGTTTTACTCAGTGCCAGCTGGACAGGGGGAAGGTGAGCAGGGGTGGGGTGTGACGGGGGAAGGTGAGCAGGGGTGGGGTGTGACGGGGGAGAAGATGAGCAGGGGAGGGGTGTGATGGGGCCTGCATTCCTTTGTGCAAGGGGAGCGGCCCTAACCCTAACCCCTCTGGATGGGGCAGAAGCGGCTGCAGCACCCGTGAGGGCAGGTGGTCCAGCCCACAGGCACCCCCCCTGCCCCCCAGCCGCGGCCGATGAGCCGGACCAGAAATCCTGGAGGACTTCCCAGCTGCTGTCCCTCCAGGCTCTCCACTTCCTGGCACCGTCCCCCCCCTTCCCCCCACCAAGTACCCTGACCTGTGGCAGCAGGCAGGGGAGGGAGTGCAGGTGGGAAGGAGGCGGTCCATACAGAGAAGGGGCGGGGCTCAGGGCCATGGATCCTCCCATCCCGGGGATCCCTGCCAGCCCAGAAGCCTCCGTGCACTGGGCACGGGGACGGCTGGCCCTGCCCCGGGATGCAGCCGCCGGCGCCTGGGCCCCTGGCCCTGCTGAACACAACGGGTGAGAGGGTCGTTGACATCCTGGCCGCGCTGGGGACCGGCCACGGGCTGGAGTCCTGGGTGGGGGTCGAGGGCAGGGTCGAGGGGACTCCCTGTCCCCCAGTCTGTTACCAGGGATCCCGCCCTCCGCCTCCCCGGCCCTAGCTCAGGCATTACTAGACCTGGGCTCAAGGGACGGTGGCTGGTCTGGCCACAGCTCTGTTCCGACCCCCCACATCCTTCTGCCCCACAAGTTCCTGGAACCCTGTTCTTCAGCCACACCTGCCGCAGCCCGGAGGAGGCTCAGGGGCCCAAAGGGAGGGTGTGTTTTCCTGCGGGGGCTCAGGGCAGACTCTGAAATGGGCAGCGAGGCTGGCTTCCCAGTGGGAGACCTCGGCCGAGGACGGGCCAGCTGCGCCTCCTGGGCTCCCTGTGGCAGCGGTGGGGGGGTTGTGCCCCACTGGACATGCCCGGCTGCCTGCAGCATCATTGAGATGTCGATGTTGTTTGATTGTTCAATAATGACAAAAGAATCTGGCTTCTTGGTGGAAACAGACGCGCATCCCGCACCCTCCCACGCTCGGTGCTCCCTGAGCCTGTTTTCTCCCTCCGGACCCCAGCCCTCACTGCGGGCCTCCTTACCAGCGTTCACACGGTGAGGGCCGTCCCTGGCTGTTACTGCGTTACCACACTGCCGTTCGTTTCCCCTCTACCAGGAGTGGGGCTCTTACCCGAAGCACAGACATTAGGGCCACCGGCTGGCCCTCTGAGTACGGTCACTCGATGTTTCTGGGCTCAGCCCCCTGCCCCCGTCACCTCTAAGATCAGGAAAAGGAAGCAGATGGCTGAGTCGCAGGGTTCTGCTCGGGCTTTTTCCCCAGGGGATGTCACTTTGCCTCTGGGACCAGGTGTCCCCACGTGATAAAGTGAGTGGCTTCTTCTGTTTCAGGGAGACCGTGACCCTGGACGCTTCCCAGCTACAGCCCCCGGTCTCAGGGACGGGATCTGCTCTGCCGGGTGCGGCCGGGCTCCCCCAGGAGCTGTGGCAGGGAGAGGGCTGGGGCGCAGGGCTGGGGCGCAGGGGGAACGGGGAGAGGCCGCCGGTGGCCTTCAGCGTCGCCCCCCAAACGCCTCTGCCAGAGGGAGGAAAGCCGGTCAGCAGCACCCGCCGCCTGTCGCGATGTGCCCTCCACCCGCCTGAGCCTTTCCCGGCCTCCCTGCGCCCCAACTCTCTCGTGCTCTCGCTGGCCACTTGCGGCGTTGAGGGCTGGGTACTGCTGCCGACTGTCACTGCCTCTCCCGTCCAGGGCGGGAAACTGAGCTCAGGGCCTCCAGGCCACTCTCGGAAAGCTGCCTGGTGGTCTGAGCCGGGTGTGGGGTCCAGCGGCAAACAGGGCAGACAGACCCTGCTCCGCCGGCCTCCCCTCCTGGCGCCTGGAGGCCACCTGGCCGGTCTGGGCAGCTGCCCGCGGGGTAGAAAGCGGACAGGAGAGATCTTGGTGGAGGCAGGACCCATCGCTTGTCACAGTGCACGCTGACAGTCCGGTGTCGGGCAGGAGGCCTTGGGGCCAGTCCGGGGGCTCTGGGTTCTCCCTCCAGCGCAGGACCATCTGTCTCCAAAACCAGGTGGAAAAACTCGCGACTTGGGGTAATTATAAAGATGTCCTATCTTCCTTCCTTGAGTTTCTTTCTCGTTCCCTTATTTTTATGTCAAGTCCTGTATTTAGAAACAGTATGTAGGGGCAGGAATCTTCTCCTCGGGGTCAGGACACCGCCGCTGGCCGGCGCCGAGCTTCCGTGTCCCGTGTGGGCCCCGCCGCTGTCCTCCCCGCCTCCGGTTCTCCTCGGACGGTCCAGGAGCGCTGATGGAGCGGCGGCACGTCCTGGAGCCCGAGCCTCGGAGGAAAGGCCAGACGTGGGACAAAGTGGAGGACTGGGACGCGGGACCACCTGGGAGCCGTGCTTAGCTTCTGGCTCCGTGAGTGGCCGCGGGTGCGTCCCTGCGTGCTCGCACGGGGACTTGCTACTGGGCAGGGGTGTGAGGCGCTGAGAGGCCGCAGCAGGTGCGCCGCAGGGAGCGGACACCGGACCATCTGGCTGACGCCTCGGGCCTAACGTGTGCGATGCACGAACTGAGGAAAAAGCAACCGAAAGTGCTTTGAGGAGGAGGACGCTCGTGTGAGCTCGCAGGACGACTCGCTTCTGCGTGTGTGAGGGGTCCCGTCGCGGGGGCCGCACCCGGACTTGCCGTTGAGCTTCGCCGAAAGACCAAAGGCGCGCGCAGTCACACCCAAATTGTCGGGGGTGTGCATGTGAGTGTGTGCAGCGGCCGGGCCCGAAGGTTGCCCTCAGGTCTGCGGCCGCTCCCCGCTGAACACACACGATGTTGACTGAGGAACTGGGTGTGCAATGAAACACCCGGTTTTCTTGTCTTTTCTTTTTTATTAACATACAATGTAGCATTAGCCCCAGGGGTACAGGTCTGTGAATCACCGGGTTTACACACTTCACAGCACTCACCACAGCACACACCCTCCCCAATGTCCATAACCCCCTCCCCCTCTCCCAATCCCACCTCTCCCCAGCAACCCCCAGTTTGTTTTGTGAGATTAAGAGTCTCTTATGGTTTGTCTCCCTCCCGATCCCACCTTGTTTCATTTATTCTTTTCCTGCCTCCCAAACCCCCACGTTGCATCTCCACGTCCTCATATCAGGGAGATCATATGATAGTTGTCTTTCTCTGATGGATTTATTTTCACTACGTACGATACCCTCTAGTTCCATCCACATCGTCGCAAATGGCAAGATGTCATTTCTTTTGATGGCTGCATAGTATTCCATTGTGTATATATACCACATCTTCTTTATCCATTCATCTGTTGATGGACATCTAGGTTCTTTCCATAGTTTGGCTATTGTGGACATTGCTGCTATAAACATTCGGGTGCATGTGCCCCTTTGGATCACTACGTTTGGATCTTTAGGGTAAATACCCAGTAGTGCAATTGCTGGGTCATAGGGCAGTTCTATTTTCAACTTTTTGAGGAACCTCCATGCTGTTTTCCAGAGTGGTTGCACCAGCTCGCATTCCCACCAACAGTGTAGGAGGTTCCCCTTTCTCCGCATCCTCTCCAGCATCTGTCATTTCCTGACTTGTTAATTTTAGCCATTCTGACTGGTGTGAGGTGATATCTCATTGTGGTTTTGATTTGTATTTCCCTGATGCCGAGTGATGTGGAGCACTTTTTCATGTGTCTGTTGGCCATCTGGATGTCTTCTTTGCAGAAATGTCTGTTCATATCCTCTGCCCATTTCTTGATTGGATTGTTTGTTCTTTGGGTGTTGAGTTTGCTAAGTTCCTTATAGATTTTGGACACTAGCCCTTTATCTGATATGTCGTTTGCAAATATCTTCTCCCATTCTGTCAGTTGTCTTTTGGTTTTGTTCACTGTTTCCTTTCCTTGGATGGTCTGTCCATTTCGGTGAGGGAGGTGCTAAAGTCCCCTACTATTACTGTATTATTGTCAATGTGTTTCTTTGATTTTGTTATTAATTGGTTTATATAGTTGTCTGCTCCCATGTTAGGAGCATAGATATTTAAAATTGTTAGATCTTCTTGTTGGACAGACCCTTTAAGTATGATAAAGTGTCATGGGGCACCTGGGTGGCTCAGTGGGTTAAGCCACTGCCTTCGGCTCAGGTCATGATCTCAGGGTCCTGGGATCAAGTCCCGCATCGGGTTCTCTGCTCAGCAGGGAGCCTGCTTCCCTCTCTCTCTCTCTGCCTGTCTCTCTGCCTACTTGTGATCTCTCTCTGTCAAATAAATAAAATCTTAAAAAAAAAAAAAGTATGATAAAGTGTCCTTCCTCATCTCTTTGGCTTAAAATCTAATTTAGCTGACATAAGGATTGCCATCCCAGCTTTCTTCATGTCCGTTAGCATGGTAAATTGTTTCCTATGCCCTCACTTTAAATCTGGAGGTGTCTTCGGGTCTAAAATGAGTTTCTTTCAGACAGCATATCGATGGGTTTTTTTTTTTAATCCATTCTGATACACTGTGTCTTTTGATTGGAGCATTTAGCCCATTTACATTCAGGGTAACTATTGAGAGATATGAACTTAGTGCCATTGTGTTGCCTGTCAGGCGACTGTTACTATATATTGTCTCTGTTTCTTTCTGGTTTATTAATTTTAGGCTCTCTCTTTGCTTAGAGGACCCCTTTCAATATTTCCTGTAGGGCTGGTTTGGTGTTTGCAAATTCTCTCAGTTTTTGTTTGTCCTGGAAGCTTTTTATCTCTCCTTCTATTTTCAGTGACAGCCTAGCTGGATAGAGTATTCTTGGCTGCATGTTTTTCTCGTTGAGTGCTCTGAATATATCATGCCAGTCCTTTCTGGCCTGCCAGGTCTCTGTGGATAATCTGCTGCCAATCTAATATTTTTACCATTGTATGTTACAGACTTCTTGTCCTGGCTGCTTTCAGGATTTTCTCTTCGTCACTAAGACTTGTAAGTTTTACCATTAGATGACGGGGTGTGGACATATTTTTATTGAATTGAGGGGGGTTCTCTGTGCCTCCTAGATTTTGGTGCTTGTTCCCTTCACCAAATTAGGGCAATCCTCTGCTATAATTCGCTCCAATATACCTTCTGCCCCTCTCTCTTTCTTCTTCTTCTGGAATCTCAATTATTCTAATGTTGTTTCGTCTTATGGTGTCACTTATCTCTCGAATTCTCCCCTCGTGGTCCAGTAGCTGTTTGTCTGTCTTTTGCTCAGCTTCTTTATTCTGTGTCATTTGGTCTTCTAATCACTAATTCTCTCTTCTGCCTCATTTTTCCTAGCAGTAAGAGCCTCTTTTTTTTTTTTTTATTGTACCTCATTAATAGTTTTTTAAATTTCAACTTGGTTAGATTTTAGTTCTTTTATTTCTCCAGAAAGAGACTCTCTAATATTTTCCATGCTTTTTTCGAGCCCAGCAAGCACCGTGATAACTGTCATTCTGAACTCTGGTTCTGACATACTGCTTATGTCCGTGTTGATTAGGTTCCTGGCCTTCGGTACTGCCCCTTGTTCTTTCATTTATTTTTCTTTTGTGGTTTTTCTGCCTTATCATTTTATCCAGAAAAGGATAGATGAATGAGAGAACAAAATACTAAAAGGGTAGCAATGACCCCAGAAAAATATACACTAACCAAATCTGAAGAAACCCGAAATTGCGGGGAGAAAAAAACTGGAAAAAAGAAAAATATATATATGTTAGACTGGTGAGGAGAGCCTAGCCACACACTTGGTTTTGGGTATTTTGGTCTCTTAGAAGAAACTACCTCCCAAAATTTTAAAGAAAGAAAACTTATCTGTATGCAGAAAAATAAGGGTAAACATGATGAAGGGATGGACTATGACTGTAACAATGAAAATTTTAAAAAAATTTTTTAAAAGGTAATGATAAGATAAAATGGTTTAAAAGGTTAAAATAGGAAAGAGGAAAAATTAAAAAATAGAGTAAGTAGAAATAAAATTAAAAAAATTTAACTTTGCCATACTAATGGATCATGGGAAAAGCCATGAATTCTATGCGTTGCTTTCCCCTGGCCCTGGAGTTGGCGGTTCTCCTTGATTGGTGAGCTTGGTCGTTGCCGGATGTTCTTGCTGATCTGGGGGCAGGGCCTGTTGCTCTGATTCTCACGTGTCTTGGCGTGAGGCAGAATTGCACCTTGCCAGGGGCCGGGCTAAGCAATCTGCTTGGGTTCTCTCTCGGCGCTTCTGTTTCCTGAACGATTTCTGTACCGCTTTGGAGGAAGGGAATGAAGATGGTGGCCTCCCAGTCTCTGGCCGGAGGAGGCAAGAGCTCGGGGACCCTCTTCTCAGTGCGCCCACAGAGAGAAGCCGTCAGTCCCTCCGGTCTCCCTGGTCTCTGGCTGTGCTCTGATCTCCCCTGGTCTGTGACCGAGCGTGTCTATCTCTGGCGCGCGGCCCCGTTTGGAGTCTCCAAACCCAGCACATTCCTGCCGCAGCCTCCCGCGTCACTCGTCCTGGAGGAGGAAGACGAGTCTCCACAGATTTGCCACTTGTGGGGTCCCTGCTCGAAGGGCAGTGGCCCGACTGTGCCTCGGATCATGGTTTAAGGTGATCCCGAGCTGAGAACCGACTTCTTGGCTCCGTCTCTGCCCCTGGCTTCCCTGCTGCGATACCTGTGACCTCTGCCTCAGTCAGGCACCCCTGATCCTTCCGTGACCCTGTGGGACCTGAGACCACGCTGCCCCCGTGAGGGCTCCAGCCCCCACTTAGACTCTGGAGTGACGTCCCTCCGTGGAGCCGACTTCTGAAAGTTTGGATTTTGTGCTCCGCCGCTTGCCAGGAGCTGCCCCTCCCACGGTCTATCTTCCCATCACTTTGGAGTCACTTCTTCGCATGTCCTACCTTCCAGGAAGGTAGGGTCAATTTTCTGACCCTAGAATCGCTGCTCTTCGTCTCTTCGATCTCCTGTTGGGTGTGTCGGTGTTCGGAATGGTCTGACGACTGTCTGGCTGGTCGCCTGCGAGCTGATGCCATCGCGGTCTCCTACCCCTCTGACACCCCGTTTTTCTCTCATCCTGATTTCATTTTGGAATCACAGGGATCAGGATAGTTAAGCTTCGAAAAAGCACAACCCCAACAGCCTGTCTGGACTCGGCGTGGATTCTCTCCTGGCCGGCGGCCTTGGCTGGGCGGCCGCCGCTGTGCGTGGCGTGGGTGTCTGTGTGTGAACGGTGCCTGGGAGCGAGGCCTCCCGTCCTCCCCGAGACGCACCCCAGGGAAGAACGTCAGATGAACGAGAAACCCGGACGTCGAGACTCGAGGCAGAAGGTCTCCTTTCTGGCTGCTTTCCCGAGTTCCGTGACAGCTAGGATGATGTCTGCCCACAGATCCGGGGACGCCCGAAGCGGCGGCTGTAGTCAGAGACTTTCTTCTGCTACTTGATTTGGAGGTGCACAGCCCAGGCCCGCGTTCCGCTCTGCCATTCTGCAAGTGTGGCTTCCGTCCGCGGGGTGCCCTCAGGGCCCAGAATGACTGCTGGGGCTTCACCTTTGTGCTCCTATTCAGGCAGTGGAAAGGGTTTTCAGGAGGAAGGCTGAGGGACAGGCTCCTCCGGGAGATTTCCTGCAGGGCCTAAGGAACATTCCTCGTTTCAGCGGATGAAAAATGGTCAGGCACGACTTCTGCTGAGGGTTGCCAGGATGACGGCTTTGGGGGACATACAGACCAGGGTGGGCACTGGTTTGGGGGTGAGCCCTGGGGGCACTGAATCCCAGGCAAGAGGGCGGGGCAGGGAGGAGACGTCCCCGCTTGCCCTCATAGGGGTCACCGCTGGGGGGTCCGATATCGGGTGTTGAACCCTGGCGCAACAGGGCTGAAGCGAGTCTGCGGCCGGTGGCTCCTGCTTCCAGCTGTGGGGACACGGAGCTGCGGGTGATACTGCCTGGTGCCGACCAGTGTCCTCAGGAAAGACATCAAGGAGCTGGTGGGACCTTTCGGGCGGGTGGGTGGGTGGGAGGAATGCCCTGATTTCCTGCCCCAGGAAGAGGCGTCCATGCCCGTGCGTGGGCTGGGGCCTTCCAGAGCCGCTTCGGTCCCCTGAGGGAGTGGTCTGGGTAGAAAGTGGGACGGGGGGACCCCGCTCTGAACCCGACCTGTCGCTGACGGTTCCTCGTTTGTCCTCCTTCTAGAAGGGTTTGCGAGGAGAAAGAAGACCTCCCTTTGGTTTGTGGGGTCTCTGCTTGTGGCGTCTGCCTCCATTCTGACCGTCGGCCTCGCCGCCACCACCAGGACGGAGAACGTGACCGTGGGGGGCTACTACCCAGGGATCATCGTGAGTGCTGCTGCCCCTGGGGCCTGTTGGGAGGGCCGCGGGGGTGACGCTGTCCGCTCCGGCTCATGGGGTTGGAGCGTAAAGCAGGTGAGCTGCTGTGGGTGGGTGTGGTCAGCAGAATCTGCGCCCAGAGGACCCGTGTCCTCCCTGGGCCCTGTGGCTGTGCGGCTGCTGGCTGGCCTGCCCCTAGAGACACTGTCATCCTGCCTCGTGTGGCCGGCGTGGCGTGAGCACGGGGGGCCCATGCAGGCGCACGGTCGGAGCTGGAGAGGGGAAGGCGCTGGTGGTGGAGGACGCCCGAGCCAGCCACGGCCCGGGCGCCGGAGCAGGACGGACCCCGGCCTGGACTCAGCCCAGGACCTCCAGACTGAAGCCATCCAAAACAGCTGACCGCACCCCGTCTGGGAGAACAGACATGCGTCTTAGTGGAGGCCGGCCGAGGAGCCCCACTGTGGTCGTGCCAGTCAGTCCCTCTCCTGGGGCAGCCGTGGGGGGGGCCATCCATGCCGCACTTAGGCTGCGGGCACGGATGCCCCCGGCAGACAGGACAGCCTACTGAGGTCTGGCAAGAAGTGCTCCCCGATCTCAGGCTGGTCGCGGGGACGTTCCGGATGGTGAATTCGCGTGCACGCTGTCAGCCGCAGACTTCGCTCCAGGGGTCCCCACTGTGCTTCCCTTACTTTAGTTGTGACCTGCCGTGCAGTGTTTGCGGCAACATGTAAAGGTCTTTGTGCAGAGAAAGTCTCACCAGTAACGTCTTCAGAGCTGCCCGTATTCTGGGGGCCCCACCTTTCTGCGGGGGTGGGGAGGGAGGGGACCCCGGACACAGTGTCGAGGTGTCGAAGGCGTCTGCCCTGAGGGAACCGGGTTCTGGGACCAGGCCGGTTCCGAAGGCTACGGAGGAACGGACGAAATGCACAGGAAACTGCGGGCAAAGTCCCTCCCGTCTGCGGAGACGATGGCAGGAGAAACCGGGGCTGTGGGTTCGGGCCCCTCCTCCTGCGGGATCGAGGGCGCGAGTCGGCGAGCCGTCCCTGTCGTGATGCCGGCATGGGATTCCGATGCTTTGGAACTGGACTGTGGTGTGTTGAAGCTGCACAAGGCGAGAAGCTTCCTCCTTTCTCCGTGAGAATTCTTCAATTCTCGGTGACAGCGTCTCCACAGACAGGGCTGTGCAGCCACGAGCAGCTCTGACTTTACGGCGCTGAATTTAACACGGTGACCCGGAGCGCCCGCCACGGCGCTGCTCTGCGGGTCAGTGTCCCAAGCTCCAAGGTGCGCCCGACCGCCAGCGGGGCCCCCGCCACCTGCCGCCAGCAGCCCAGCCCCCCGTCCCCCATCAGCCGCCCCGCACAGCGATGTCCCCGGGCGCCGGTCCAGCTGACAGGCGTGACAAACAGACGTCTCCCGCCAGGTGGACACAGTCAGTGGACGGGTCCCTGTGCCCCGCCCTGGATCCTTCGGTCCAGGGTGAGCACAGCCAGGGTGGGCTTCTCCTACAGCCCGCCACCCCTCGTGGGGACAGGAAGGCCCCCTCGGTGACCTCCCAATGCAGGAGCCTCCTTCCCCTCTCTCCTCCCCTCCCCGAGGCTACCTGTCCACCTGCTCACCTGAGCCCAACGCTCCCCTGTGCTTGGCCTCAGCTGCGTCCGTGGGCGACCGGCAGCTCCTTGTGCGCCTTCCCTCGGGGCTGGGTCCCAGCGTCTCACCCGAGGAGCCGCCCTCTGGCTCGGACTTGGGAACGGCCCGGGAGGAGCGTCAGGTGGGCCGCTCGCCTGAGGAGCCGATGCAGACGACGGGCCGGCGGGGCTCTGGGCCACCGTGGAGGGGCGGTCCCCCCGTGCCGGCTGAGGGGGCCGTGAGACGCTCCTTTCTGTGATCAGGACTTGACGTAGTTGAACACGGAAGCCGAGACAGGTCAAGTTTCGGCAACTTCGATTCCAGTCCCCAGCATTGCCTGAGCCCGAGAAGCCCACCCCAGCGGGCAGGAGCCTGTCTGCTACTCGGCGGACAGGGTGGCGGGGGGCGGGACCGGCCGGCCTTGTCCCTTGGCGGAAAGCCTTCTAAGAGTGGCAGCGGCCCGCGCGTTGCTTGCTGGGAGGCCGGCCGGCGCTCGGGCACGGACCAGGGTCTCCCTGTACTTCCTTCTGTGCAGCTGGGCTTCGGGGCTTTCCTGGGAACCATCGGCCTCAACCTGGTGGAGAACAGAAGGCAGATGGTAAGAATGTACACGGTTTCTTTTGAATGCGGGGTCATCAGGGTGTGCCTGACCAGAGTATGTTATGGCTACAGCTGGGCATCCTAGGAAAGCCGCCCACCCCAGTCCAGCAACCTAGGATCTGGGCTCACGTTCCCCAGGCTGTGCACTGCACAACTCTGGACTCGGGGCTTAGTGGGTGCCCTTCCCAGTTAGTCTGAGTGAGTGTGGCTTCCGGGATGCTGAGGTGCCTCCTCCAAACAGGCGCGGGGGCTGAGGCACGGGAAGAAAAGTTCAGGGTGTGGGGTGTGTTGGGTCTGGGCTCTCCCAAGCCGAGCAGGGACGGGGAGCAGACGGGCGAGCAGGGGGCCCAGGGCTCTGACGGGCTTTACAGAGGAGGAGGAGACACGGGTGGATGAATGCCAGCCTTGGTCAGTTTTCCGAACGTCGTACCTTGATGCTTGATTTCACTGTCGTGTCTGTTTGCTGATGTGCTGTTTGGGGCTGGAGCTCCAGGAGCAGTCGGTCACTTTCCCAGTCCACGGTGGCAGCGAGTGTTGAATTTTGAGAGGTTTTCAGAGGGGTTTGGGGCCGCGCGGCCGTGACTGGCTGCTCTCCAGCCGCCGCCCCTCGGGCTCTCACGGCGTGCGACGGCTGCAGCAGAGGACCCCGCGTGTCCCCGCTCCTGGCTGCCAGCGACGGGCTGCGGCGGAGCCGTGGTGGCCCTGTCGTCACCCACACCGAGGGACTGGCCCTGAGGCAGACGGGGTGAGGGGCAGGTCCTGGGATGGGGCTGGGGAGCGAGCGGCTCAGAGAGGTCTGGGTTCTGGCAGAAACAAGTGTTTTGTCCTCAGTCTTGGGGTGGGGGCGCCTGCTCTGGGCCGCCAGCTGCACAGAGGTGGACGGGGCCCCAGGGCTTCTCCACACCCTCGGGGGCGAGGGACCCCACCCCGCCTGCCTTGCACAGGCCCCTCTGCCCGGAGTCTCTTGCAGGCGGGGGGAGAAGCAGGACCCAAGAAACAGAAGCACCCTGGCTCCTGGGTCTGCCCGCGGACACCCCGGAGGGGGTCCCCTGAAGATTCCCACGAGACCCTTTCCGTGCCCTCCCCCGAGCGATGTTTAAGAACCTTCAGCAGGAGAAACAGATTTCCTTCCATGCTGAACCACATTAACCCGTGGCTGTCCCTGGGGAGGTCAGGGGCTCACAGCTGCACGTAGCGCGTGAGGCACGGAGCTTGGAAAGAGGCGCCCGGCCGCGGCCATGAGGGGAGAAGCTGCAGCCCTGGCCTCCGCTGTCTGGCGTTGCTGTCCCCGGGGCCATCCCTCCTCCGCTCCTGCCGAGGTGGCCGACGTTGACAGCCCCTGACACGCTTCTCCACGCCATTTCCCCGATGGGCAGGGCTGGCCATGACGTGGGCGGGCAGGGGACACACCCTGGTGAGCGCGTGGGCACCCTTGTGGGCGGGGAGGACCCAACCTGGTTCATGGGCGCCTGTTTCTTCCCCCCTTTATCGAGATACAATTCACACATTTAACGTGTAAAACTCTGTGACTGTTAGCGATCAGTGGGGACGTCACGTCACCAGAGCCAGCCGGAGACCGTTGCCACCCTGTCAGCCGGAAACCCACGCGGTCAGCCCCCGCGCCCTGTCCCCCTCTGCAGCGCCTGGTGCCCGCGACCGACTGCAGGTCTGGACCACGGTGTGCCCGGTTCCTGTCGCTCAGGCTCAGCCGCTCTGTGGCCATGTCAGGACAACGTTGCTTTGTGGCTGAGTCGCGTTCTGGCAAACGGATGGGTCCACCGTGTGTGTCCTCATCCGTGATGGGCGCGGTGGCCATTGCCGCCTGGGGCGTTGGTGAGCAGGGCTGCTGTGGACTTTCAAAGACCCATGTTTTCGTGGCTAGGAGTGGGAGGGCCGAGTCCACGGCGACCGTTGGCAGGACCCCCAGCCGGTTTCCCAGAGCAGCTGCCCGTGTCCCCAGCTGCCGCCCACCAGGGCTCCGGGCTCTCCAAGCCGACACACGGGCTCAGCTGTCTGGTGGGCATGACGTGGGACCTTGTAGATTCCTTGGTCCCTGGTGACCTGGGCTTCCCTTCATGGGCTCATTGGCCTTTTCTCTGTGCAGACAAACGGCTGTTCACATCCTTGACTGATTTTTTTTTTTAAAGATTTTATTTATTTATTTGACAGAGATCACAAGCAGGCAGAGAGAGGAAGGGAAGCAGGCTCCCTGCCGAGCAGAGAGCCCGATGTGGGACTCGATCCCAGGACCCTGAGACCATGACCTGAGCCGAAAGCAGCGGCTTAAACCACTGAGCCACCCAGGCGCCCCCTTGACTGATTTTTAAGTTGGTGACTCGTCTTTGCATCACTGACTTGTCAGAGACCTTTACGCACTCCCCATCCAAGCCCCTCGTCACCCTCGAAAGATGCGTGACCTGTGCACATCCACGCTGCCTGTGGGTTCTCTTTACCTTCCCGACGGTTGCCCCGGAGACACGGCAGTTTGCGGTTTCGGGGCAGCCCGGTCTGAGTGTCTCTCGTCCGTTGTTCGTGCTCTCGGTGCCGTTTCTTTCTTCCTTCCTCTCTTCAAGTTTCGTTTATTTGAGAGAGTGAGCGAGCGTGGTGGGAGGGGCAGAGACCGAGGGAGGGGGAGTCTCCCGCAGACTGTGGGCTGAGCGTGGAGCCCGGCTGGGAAGGTCGTGGTCGGAGCCCAAACCCAGAGTCGGACGCTCAGCTGCCCACACAGGTGCCCCCGTGGGTGCCATTTCTAAGAACCCCACGGCAGCTCCAAGATCGTGAAGACTCACCCCGTGCTTTCTGAGCTCCGTCACTTACATGTAAGTCTTCGGTCCGCGGCGAGTGAATGTTTGCGTACGCTGGGCGGTAGGGGCCCCACCTGCGTGCGGCAAGTCCGGCTTCTCCCCGGTGAATGGGTCTCGACGCGCTTGGTGGTAGCCTCCTGGCCACACGTGCGTGTGTCTGCTTCTGTGCTCTCGGTCCTGTCCTTTCCGTCATGGGTCGGTCCGTCTGTCCGTGCGCAGCGTCTCCGTTACTGCTGCTTTGCAGTGGGTCTTGAAATCAGAACACGAGTGTTCCTGCTCTTTCTCTTTCCCGGGGTCGTTCTGGTCATTCTCTGCACAATTTCGTAGGAGTTTTCCCACCCGCTCGCCCATTCCTGCAGCGAGGTCAGCTGGGGTTCTGCCGGGGACTGTGCGCGATCTACGGGTCAGTTTACGGGGTGTCGCCGGCGTACCGATGTTACGTGTCCTGACCCGTGAACGTGGGACGTGTTCCCGTGTCTTCTAGATCCATTTCACTTCCCTCGACAATGCTCTGTTGTGTTAGAGTCTGTTTTGTGCTTCTTTTGCTAAGTGTATTCCTAAGCGTTTCGTTCTTTTGGAGCTCGTCAGGGACGGAATTTCCCCCTAGCGTTGTGCTCGGACGGCGCGTGTGAAAGGACAGTACGTTCTCCGTGTCGCTCTTGTGTCCTGTAGCTTGTTGGACTCGTTCTTTTGTTCTGACAGACTCCAGGGGCTTCCTCAGGACTCTGCGTCCACCAGATCATGTCCCCTGGAAGTCGACGTAGTTTTGCTTCCTCTTTCCGCTGCGGATGCTGGAGGCCTGTTTCGCGGCTCCAGTCAGAGGACGGCAGTGGGGGGCCCCGCTCGCCCTCAGGCTCCCCCACGCTCCAGACCCGAACCTTTGGAGGGTTGTCTGTGATGCCGGGACCGTCTCGGTTCTCCTTGTCGGGAAGACGCCCTCCAGGCTGACTTTGTAGGACACGAGCACCCTTGAACTCCGCACTTCCTGCGGACGCCGACGGAAACCTGTGTCCGCCGCGAGGCGCCGTGTCAGCTGGGGGAGCTGACTGGACCCTTTTGGGCCCCGGTTTCCTCGTTCCCAGGCTGCTGGCAGCACCCAACGCAGTGCCGGCCAGAGCGGGTGTCCCGCCACAGTGGCCACGGTCAGACCCGTTCTCAAGCACCCAGGCCTTCAGGATGTTTGGGTTCCCGAGCCGGTCAATGGCCGAGAGCACGCATTTCACGTGCGCCCAGATAGGTAAGGGCGCTTTCTTCTTCCCTGATTCCTTTTCACTTTCCTCCGACACACATTTTCAGCGTCGGCTAAAGCAGGCAGAGGAAGGAGTGTACCTCGTGGTCGTCTTGGTCCCACCCCTTTCTTCCCGTCTTGTTTGGAGCAAATACCAGACACAGTCCGGTTGCATCTCTAAATAGTGTCAGAAGGTTCGGGGCAGAATCTGTGTGCGTGGCGTCGCCGTCCCCTCCAAAGGCCTCTCGTGAGTCGCCTGCGACGTCCTAAGAATGCCCAGAATGAGTCAGCTTTCCGTATTTTTCTATTAGTGGTGAGTTACTGCCTTCTCCTGCCCTGGACCGACGCACGAGTCGTCGATTTCAGTGTCCGCTCTGCCGTCCACACGGCCCCAGGGCCAGGAGGAGCACGTGGGGGCCTCCTGTTCTGCCTCTGTACGCGTGAGACCCGCGCAGACACACAGACACACAGACACAGACAGACACACAGACACGCACAGACACAGACACAGACGCACAGACACGCACAGACACAGACCCGCGCAGACACACAGACACACAGACACAGACACAGACAGACACACAGACACGCGCAGACACACAGACACAGACGCACAGACACACAGACACAGACCCGCGCAGACACACAGACACACAGACACAGACACAGACGCACAGACACGCACAGACACAGACCCGCGCAGACACACAGACACACAGACACAGACACAGACAGACACACAGACACGCGCAGACACACAGACACAGACGCACAGACACACAGACACAGACCCGCGCAGACACACAGACACACAGACACAGACACAGACGCACAGACACGCACAGACACAGACCCGCGCAGACACACAGACACGCACAGACACAGACACAGACGCACAGACACACAGACACAGACCCGCGCAGACACACAGACACAGACCCGCGCAGACACACAGACACACAGACACAGACACAGACGCACAGACACGCACAGACACAGACCCGCGCAGACACACAGACACAGACGCACAGACACGCACAGACACAGACCCGCGCAGACACACAGACACGCACAGACACACAGACACAGACGCACAGACACACAGACACAGACCCGCGCAGACACACAGACACAGACCCGCGCAGACACACAGACACACAGACACAGACACAGACGCACAGACACGCACAGACACAGACCCGCGCAGACACACAGACACAGACGCACAGACACGCACAGACACAGACCCGCGCAGACACACAGACACGCACAGACACACAGACACAGACGCACAGACACACAGACACAGACCCGCGCAGACACACAGACACAGACCCGCGCAGACACACAGACACACAGACACAGACACAGACGCACAGACACGCACAGACACAGACACAGACGCACAGACACGCACAGACACAGACCCGCGCAGACACACAGACACACAGACACAGACAGACACACAGACACAGACAGACACACAGACACGCACAGACACAGACACAGACGCACAGACACGCACAGACACAGACACGCGCAGACACACAGACACGCACAGACACAGACACAGACGCACAGACACGCACAGACACAGACCCGCGCAGACACACAGACACACAGACACAGACAGACACACAGACACAGACAGACACACAGACACGCACAGACACAGACACAGACGCACAGACACGCACAGACACAGACCCGCGCAGACACACAGACACGCACAGACACAGACACAGACGCACAGACACGCACAGACACAGACCCGCGCAGACACACAGACACACAGACACAGACAGACACACAGACACAGACAGACACACAGACACGCACAGACACAGACACAGACGCACAGACACGCACAGACACAGACACGCGCAGACACACAGACACGCACAGACACAGACACAGACGCACAGACACGCACAGACACAGACCCGCGCAGACACACAGACACACAGACACAGACAGACACACAGACACAGACAGACACACAGACACGCACAGACACAGACACAGACGCACAGACACGCACAGACACAGACACGCGCAGACACACAGACACGCACAGACACAGACACAGACGCACAGACACGCACAGACACAGACCCGCGCAGACACACAGACACACAGACACAGACACAGACAGACACACAGACACGCACAGACACACAGACACAGACACGCGCAGACACACAGACACACACAGACACAGAGACACGCACAGACACAGACACAGACGCACAGACACAGACAGACACACAGACACGCACAGACACAGACACGCGCAGACACACAGACACAGACGCACAGACACAGACAGACACACAGACACAGACACACAGACACAGACACGCGCAGACACACAGACACACACAGACACAGAGACACGCACAGACACACAGACACAGACGCACAGACACGCACAGACACAGACACGTGCAGACACACAGACACAGACGCACAGACACAGACAGACACACAGACACGCACAGACACACAGACACAGACGCACAGACACAGACAGACACACAGACACGCGCAGACACACAGACACACAGACACACAGACACAGACGCACAGACACGCACAGACACAGACCCGCGCAGACACACAGACACAGACGCACAGACACGCACAGACACAGACACAGACGCACAGACACGCACAGACACAGACCCGCGCAGACACACAGACACACAGACACACAGACACAGACGCACAGACACGCACAGACACAGACCCGCGCAGACACACAGACACGCACAGACACAGACACAGACGCACAGACACGCACAGACACAGACACGTGCAGGCACACAGACACAGACGCACAGACACAGACAGACACACAGACACAGACACACAGACACAGACACGCGCAGACACACAGACACAGACAGACACACAGACACAGACACGCGCAGACACACAGACACACACAGACACAGAGACACGCACAGACACAGACACAGACGCACAGACACAGACAGACACACAGACACGCACAGACACAGACACGCGCAGACACACAGACACAGACGCACAGACACAGACAGACACACAGACACAGACACACAGACACAGACACGCGCAGACACACAGACACACACAGACACAGAGACACGCACAGACACACAGACACAGACGCACAGACACGCACAGACACAGACACGTGCAGACACACAGACACAGACGCACAGACACAGACAGACACACAGACACGCACAGACACACAGACACAGACGCACAGACACAGACAGACACAGACACGCGCAGACACACAGACACAGACGCACAGACACGCACAGACACAGACACGTGCAGACACACAGACACAGACGCACAGACACAGACAGACACACAGACACGCACAGACACACAGACACAGACGCACAGACACAGACAGACACACAGACACGCGCAGACACACAGACACACAGACACACAGACACAGACGCACAGACACGCACAGACACAGACCCGCGCAGACACACAGACACAGACGCACAGACACGCACAGACACAGACACAGACGCACAGACACGCACAGACACAGACCCGCGCAGACACACAGACACACAGACACACAGACACAGACGCACAGACACGCACAGACACAGACCCGCGCAGACACACAGACACGCACAGACACAGACACAGACGCACAGACACGCACAGACACAGACACGTGCAGGCACACAGACACAGACGCACAGACACAGACAGACACACAGACACAGACACACAGACACAGACACGCGCAGACACACAGACACAGACACGCGCAGACACACAGACGCACACAGACACGGCAACCCTCCTGGGACCTGGTGTAAAGTCCACGGAACCCATCAGGCTGCTGGGAGTCGACACGCAGAGAAATGTCTCCTGCCACGGGTCAGGACCCCAGGCGGCCTTCGTCTGGTCCAGGGGAGCCGGTCTTCTGTGTCATGTGACGGGGCCCTGGCTGTGTCCCCCCACCGTCCTTCACCTCTTCTGCTTCGGGTCTGGACAACGCAGGACCCTCGCCAGCCTTACTGGGGGGCGTCCAGCCCCTTAGCTCCGCACACAGAAGCCGAGGCAGCGGGTCCCCGGGACCAGGCTGGGACGCCCTTTGCTGCACCCGAGGAGCCCGAACATGGACATGGGAAGGTTCCCCGGGGGCAGTGGAGGGTGGACACTCCCGGTAGCATCTGGCCGGCCCTTGGCCCCTCTCCCAGCAGCGTCTGGCTGGCCCTCAGCCCCTCTCCCGGCACGGGAACGGACGGCACCTTCACTCTCCTCCTCTCCAGCTCCTTGGGCTGTGCCGGGGGTTGAAGGACAAGGGTGACCACTTCTTCCGGGCAGAGACGCCACTACCCACACCCTCCAGAAGTCTGGTTCGTGCGGGGAGAAGGGCGGCATGCGGGGTGAGTGGAGAAGCTGTTGCAGCTGCCCCGACCCCCACCACGGGCCCCGCGGGGGCTTGTGATGGGAAAGTAGGTCCAGCTCCGGTGTGGAAGCCCGGAGCTGAGGCCTGGGAACCTTCACAGCAGGGAACACAGTGTCACAGCAGCGAACAGTGAGGACTGCTCTGGGCGGGGGCTGCCCGCTTGGAGCTCCGCGGGTGGCCAGCTGCCAGGCCCCACCTGTCACCACCTCTGTCCCGCCCGCACGGCCTCCTTCCTTTCTGCGCGGCACCGGCGGCAGGGGTAGGGTGCGGAGAGCCCCCAGGGGCCGCGTGAGATGTATGCGGGACAGCACGTGCCACTCTGCAGGGGAGCGTCCCGCGACCCTTACTTTTCCTGCGTCCTCCGTGACTCCCGCTCGCTGGTGCCGCAACATCCGGGTGTATCCCGCCGACCAGACCGGGTGCTCCTGGGTCCGCTTCTACGGGTTCGTGCTCACAACGGGGCTGGAATTTGTTTCCGCTGCCACGTGTCCCCACGACGCCTGCCTGGACAATCTGAGCGGCTTCTGGGCGGGTGCAAATGCGTCCCCGTTTGGAAAGGGCCTGGGAACCTTCCGCTGGAGAGCCACAGCTGCCGTGCTGTGGCCGCGCGGCCGCCGAGAGCAAGGGACGCCTGCAGCTTCAGCAAGGGCCGGAGGACGCCAGGCTCGCGGCCACGTCGTAGGAACAGAAATGACTGATTTCGCCTCAAGGCAGTCACACCAGCAGGAACGGCCACTGCTGCTCAGAGGGCACCGGTGTCCCTCGCGCTTCC
Organism: Meles meles; assembly: GCF_922984935.1. NCBI lineage: Eukaryota > Metazoa > Chordata > Mammalia > Carnivora > Mustelidae > Meles > Meles meles. Next base: position 85,951,368 of record NC_060079.1, read on the forward strand.
TCTGTCCTGTGCGGGCACCTCCGCTTCTCTCCCTGCGCACGGCGGGCTGCGCACCGGGACAGGCTCCGGGCTCCATGGCAGATGGGGCTCCCGCGGGGGCTGCACCGAGAGGGGCGGTGGAGGCTGGGGAGGCTCGGAAGGGCCGGTCCCGAGGCTGGGACTGGGGTCAGAAGTGCCACGTGGACTCGTCCCCTGGGGCGGCGCGTGCCCGGGCTCTGCCCCCAGCGCGGGTCCCCTTTGGTCTCACCTCGCCCCGTGTGCAGACCCGCTCGCGCCTGCCCTGCGCCCCCCGCGGCCGACTGTCTCACGCTGCGTGAGATCCGCGGTTTCCCGCCGCCCCGAGCGGGTGCTTTCTGCTTCCAGGAATCGGATCTCTCCGTGACCACCGCGGTTGGCACAGTGGTTCTCCGCCTCTTCTTACAATCCTTGTAATTCCCGTAAAGTGGACAACGATGTCCCCAAGTTCATTTCTGATTAGTCACCGGTTCGGTTCTGGTCCTCTGACTTCAGCCACGGACGTGCCGGCTTTGTCCTTGTCGAGGCGCCGACTTCCAGGAGCTCAGGTTGTCTTTGCTCCCTCCCGCGCGCTGCCTCTCTGCGCGGACCTCTGCCCTGTCCGTGGCTGGCTGGGAGCTGGCGTCCGGCGCCTGACCAGAGCCGCCTGCTTCGTCCGTGTGTTTGCGGCCGAGAGTCCCGCCCGCCTGCGGCTGCTCCCCGAGCGCTCGATTTCAACCCGTTTCCCTCAACCTGGGCGTGGCCTCCCTGCCGAAGTCTTCTCTGACCCACTGGTTGTTTAAGGTTGTGATGTTTGGTTTCCACACATCTGCGGATTTTCCATTTTTCCACCCGTGGTTGATTTCCAGCCCCGTCCCTGTGGCTGGAAACAGGAAGAGGTGGACGGCGGGAGTGTGGGTGGACCGCAGCCTGGGGGGCCACGGGGGAGGCAGGGTGGTCCGTGTGTTGACGCGCACCAGGGCGAGGCTCGGGCCCCAGAGTCCCCGGCAGGGGGGCTCCAATCACAGCGGGGGCAGATGGTACAAAGGCGACGAGGGACGCACAGGGACAAGGGACACCTGGTGAGGGATGGCCCAGGAATCCCAGCCCCTGCTTTGGGTGTCAGGACCGCCCGCCGGCTCCCTGGTGAGGGCCTGGTGACGTTCTCCTCGGCAGACCATGTCCCCGCTAGTCTAGTCCATGTAGTGCCCGACTGGGCCCCTGTACCTGCGCCGGGGGCCACCTGCCCCTTCTGATTAACCCCCTTCTGCCGGCACGGATGTCTCTCTGAGCCCCGTGGTCTGACCACTCTGCCGGCCTGTGTCCCCTCCAGGTGTCCCCTGCAGACCAGCCCCTTGCTCCATACCAGTTCCCACCCTGGTCGTCACTTGCCGGGGTCATCGTCCCTGGAGTCAACCGTCCCCTTCACACCTGCGCCCTTCCACCCCTGCAAAGAGGGCTCTGGGGCCCCAAGGCCGGCCTTCACAGACCCTCCTGAGAGCGCCGCTGGCCCAGTAAGACCTGACCCCGTGGCAGCCCTGAGTAGTCCCTGGGGGTGTCTCGTGCCCCGGACGAGAGGCCTGTCCACGACAGGTGACAAGCTCGCCCCCACTTTTCTCTCTTTCTCCTGCATTATCAGCACGGCTTTATCCACGGTGTTCGGTTTTCAATCTGGCTTCCCTACTGCCGTGTAAACTCTGCGAGTCCAGAGGTGCCCCTCCCTCATCCGGTGGGGGGCTGGGGTGGTGAGGCCCGTCTCCCCCGTCCTCGCGGGCTCATGGCCCCGTGTGAATGTTCACCCCTGTCCTTGTGGGCTCAGGGCCCCATGCCGAGTGCTTGTGCGGTGGCCCCATGTAGTGTGAAGCGCGTGGCTGGCCCGGGCAGTGACTTTGCGAGGGCGGTGGCGGAAAGGCCGGGCCAGTCGAAGCTGACGAGAGCCTTCAAGGGACGGGCAGTCTGTGGGAGAGCTGGCCGGACGTGTCTGCTGGCAGAGATGTCGTGGGAGGTCACCAGGCCACCACGGGCTCAGAGCCGGTCCCATGGCAGGACGCAGAGTGTGGCCTCCTCCGGGGGCTGCCGAGTCCGTGCAAGAGGAACTCACTGGGGAGTCGGCAACGTCCCGCTCGCACGCTTGCGGTGAGAGACGTAGCGGCTGGCGCAGGGCCGCTTCCGGAAGCTTCTCAGAAAAGTGGCCAGTGCTTGGGGGTTGTACTGGCCGGCACCTGAGCCGAGTGTGGGAGCACGAGGTGGGGGCACCCACTTCCGACGAGGGCCCAGCGGCCAGGCCGTCCCCAGACCCCAGCGGACCCCAGGAGTATTGTCACTGGGGACCATCCAGCTCCTTGAGGACCCCAGAGTGGCCTAGGGGGATGGTTGGGGCTGAGGGATGCAGACGCAGAAGAGGGGAGGGTGCCACGGAAAGAGAGTCGACGCCGTGGCTGTGTGGCCTGTGTCGTCCAGGGTGCCCAGGGGTCCAGAGCATCGCGGGGCGCGTGCACAGGGGTGCTCGGCGGCGTTCTCACTGGGGAGTGGGCTTCGGGTTTGTGTCAGGGCTTCTGCCCCCTTCCCGAGACCACAGCTGCTTGGGAGGCCCGGTGGAGGGCGCGGGGCTGCGTCCCAAGCTCCTGAGACTGCAGGGGGGCCGGCCTACCCTGCGGATGACCATAAGGTCATAGCTGTCAGTTCGTGGGGGGCACACGCGCTCACGGCCTGCGAGCTCGAAGGTGACACTGTTCGTGCTCAGGCCCCGGGCCGGGGACAGCCCCAAGGGACGTGGCAGTCCTTTTCCGACAGGGTTTCTCCCTGCGGGCCGCAGGGCTGCCCCGGAGCAGGAGCCAGGGATGGGGCCCGATGCTGAACGGGGCTGGGCTGCCTCGGGTTTCCGGCCAGTAGGAGCGGATCGGCCTGTCCTCCCTGAAGGCCCGAGCTGGGCAAGGCCAGGCCACATTGCTCGGGGACCAGCCGGGCAGGCAGGGCAGGAAGCTCGAGGGCCCCGCCGTCAAAGTAGGTGCTTTTCATTCGTTCATTTATGTATTTTGGGAGACGAGGTGCCTGGCCTCCCTTCCAGGAAACTTGGAAACAGCCGGCCGTATCTTTTTTGATGTTTTAATGCACTTTTCACAACAGCAGTACGAACGCAGGGAAGTCTGGTGCCGGGTAACCTGCAGACGACGTGCCGGGGACTTCCCCATCCTGACCCTTCCACTGTGCGCAGGAGTTTCCCGAGGACGAAGCCATGGGGCTTCCCCGTCCCGCCAGGACGAAGGAGGCACTCTTGCCTCTGGCCACCTTGCGCGGTCAGCGGGGTGACTGCGCGGCCCCGCCCTGTGCCATGGTCTTCACGGGCCCCCGCTGGGCTGGGCAGCCCTTGTGTGCGCAGACGGCCTGGTGGTCGTGACGAAGCCGTTTGCGGGAGAGTTGGTTTGGGCGCCGCCCCGGGCCACGGTATCATAGTTCTGTGTTGTTTGGAGGAACAGTGGGCAGCGCTTTCTGCACACCCCCCCCACCACGGGGCCTTCAGTCACTTTGTCATGGACTGTCAGCAACGTCGGACTGTGGGGACGAGTCGGCGACCTCGGCTTCGTCACGTCTTCGACAGAGTCCAAGGAGGCGCTCCGGAAGGGTCTGTTCGGGCGAGAGTGAGTCGGGGCCAGCACCTCTGTCTCCAGATGGGGAAACCGAGGCCCAGACAGTCACCAGCTCGCCGGCCTTCGTGAAGTCAGGGGACCATTTCCCCGGGGACTGGCGGGGCTGGGGTCCAGGGTGAGCCACAGGGCTGGCCCTCTCCCTGGCCCCCGAGTGCCCCTCCCGCCCCCGCTCTGTGCCCCGGAGAGTCAAGCAGGTGGCATTTCATACTGGCTGCCTGGGCTTTGTTGGACAAATAAATAATTCAGGCCGACGAGGGTGAAGAGGACGCGGGCCCTGTGCAGCAGCGGCCTACCCCTGCCCGGAGCCGCTCGTGCCGCAGGGGGCAAACGCTCGGACCACCTGGGGAAGCAGCACACGCCTGGGCTGAGAGCCAGAGAGCTGCTCGCCGACGCGCGGCCTGGTCCCAGCTCTGCTGTTCCCGCTCGCTTGAGGCGGAGCCCCGGAGCCAGTCCACGCACACACCCGCAGGCTGGTGCGGGAGCCGTGCTCGCTGAGGGGTGACCGGCCGGGGCTGGGCTGTGGTGCTGGTGGCGTGAATACTGGGGAGCTGCAGGGGTGACCGGGGTTCTTCACACCGTTGTGCTCCTTGTGTCGATCCATTTAAAATTATTCCACAGGACATTCTGAAAGTTTACAGAAATGTCCAACAAATGCAAGAAAAGGTTCTTAGCTGCATGGAAATGCGCGTGGAAATATGGCGCCTGTTCGCCCCAGACGGCAGCATCCGAGCGGGTACTGAGAGGAAGCGTCTTTTGGGTTTGGGGACACCAGTGCTAGATGGAGTAAAAACTGGCAAAGCCTCTTTTAAGGACAAGCGCCCCTTCTCCGACGCCAGGGTGCAGAGGCTCGGTGTGTCCTCTCTGAACGGTGGGGGTCTTGTGGGCTCTGGGTCTGTCCTGCGGAGAGTCCCTCACAGAAAACTAGCTGCGGACACGGAACGGACTCGGGGCCTTTGTCACAGAGTGTGTAATCGCATGGAATCACAGACCGTTTAAAATCTGTGTATTCATGGGGCGTGCGGAGGTCCTGGGGGCCAGAAGGTCCCCGTCTACAGCGTGGAAGAACTGGAAAGAATGCAGTCCCCGGGTCAGCTGAGTCGGGGCAGGGGTGTGTGGGGGAGAGAGGCCCCGAGCCCCCGGGTCGGCTGAGTCGGGCAGGGGTGTGTGGGGGAGAGAGGCCCCGAGCCCCCGGGTCGGCTGAGTCGGGGCAGGGGTGTGTGGGGGAGAGAGGCCCCGAGCCCCCGGGTCGGCTGAGTCGGGGCAGGGGTGTGTGGGGGAGAGAGGCCCCGAGCCCCCGGGTCGGCTGAGTCGGGCAGGGGTGTGTGGGGGGAGAGAGGCCCCGAGCCCCCGGGTCGGCTGAGTCGGGGCAGGGGTGTGTGGGGGAGAGAGGCCCCGAGCCCCCGGGTAGGCTGAGTCGGGGCAGGGGTGTGTGGGGGAGAGAGGCCCCGAGCCCCCGGGTCGGCTGAGTCGGGGCAGGGGTGTGTGGGGGAGAGAGGCCCCGAGCCCCCGGGTCGGCTGAGTCGGGCAGGGGTGTGTGGGGGAGAGAGGCCCCGAGCCCCCCGTGTTGACTGAGTCGGGGCAGGGGTGTGTGGGGGAGAGAGGCCCCGAGCCCCCCGTGTTGACTGAGTCGGGGCAGGGCTGTGTGGGGGAGAGAGGCCCCGAAGCCCCGGGTCAGCTGAGTCGGGCAGGGGTGTGTGGGGGAGAGAGGCCCCGAACCCCCGGGTTGGCTGAGTTGGGCAGGGGTGTGTGGGGGAGAGAGGGCCAGAGCCCCCGGGTCGGCGAGTGGGGGCGGTGTGGGAGGGGAGTGGCCGCGAGGCCGGGGGGCAGGGGCTGCGGTGGCAGCGCGGCCGTCGGGGGTGCGTAACGCCCACTCGCTTCTCTGCCCTCTGCCCCAGCTGGTCGCGGCCATCGTGTTCATCAGCTTCGGCGTGGTGGCGGCCTTCTGCTGCGCCACCGTGGACGGCGTGTTCGCGGCGCGGCACATAGTGAGTTTTCCTCCGTGCTCTTCTCCACGGTTGCTGGGGCTTAAAAACATCCGCGGGGTCGGGAGCTCCCCTGCGGGACAGCCCACTGGCCTTTGACTCCTCCCTCCCCGTTTGCCCAACGCCGACCCTCCTGCTCTGGCTTTTCCTCTTTCCCTGCAGAACGGGCCAGCACAGGCGTGCACATACACGAGTGCACACGTGCCCGGGCTGGAGCACACTCACGTGCACACACACACAGTCACATGCGCACGACTCACAGGCACACACAGTGCATCACGCCCTTGTGTGTCTCCCACGCACGTGGCTCGTACACGCACTCACATGCACGCACACGCACACGCGCGTACACCGCGCACACCCACAGACACGGCACACACTCACCTGTGTGCGCACCGTGCACGCTCACACCACACATGCTCACACCGTACACGGGCACACTCACGCAATACTGCGCAAACGTAATTCAAGCACACCTATGAGCACACACGCACGTGTACATGTGTGTCCACACGGACACACGCGTGCACACACGCGTCAGCATCTCAGCTGGAATCCCCATTCTCAGCTCCTTGCATGAGGCTCCGTGCTCACAGCTCCGACGCCGTGCCCGAGCACGTAGGTCTCGTTCGTGTCTCGAGAGATCGTGGCAGCGCTTTGTCGCTGGTGCGGTGGCTGTGAGACCCGTTCCCCCCGCTTCCTGTCACAGTGGGAGGCCCGAGCTGAAGTGTCCGTCAGTGTCCCTTACGGCAGAGAAGCCCGGGTGCTCGCTGTGGAACTGCGGCTCTCACGTGGCCCCGGCTCAGAGCCCCGGCTCCCTTTGCTGGTGACGATCAGGTTCCAAGGGAAAGAGAAGTCAGAGCCACCAGGACGACGAGCGTGACAGTGTTTCAGCCGCTGAAGTCGGCCCGGGGGGCCGGGCGAAGGCACGTGTCCCAGCGGTTGCCAGGTTAGGTAGGATCCTTCTGAGACCGTCCTGCCTGTTTACGAGAGCCTTGCTGTAATGCCCGGAAATGGCTCTTGTTTCAAACCGACCTGTCCTTGGCCCACCTTTCTTCTGAAACGCGAGGCCCGTCATGTGCAGCTGCTTTGACCTCGGCTGCTGGACACGGGAGCCGGCAGGGCTGGTGTGGCTTGGCCCCTGCTGTCCACCAGGCGAGCCGTGTCGACCTCCCAGTGCGTGTCCTGCTAAAGGACAACGAGCTGCTGGACGTCGCTGAGACCCCGTGACAGACGCCTGCAGCCTGGGGAGCACCGGGCGGGGAGCAGACAGACATCGTGTTCCTGCTGCTCCCCGGGCTCCGAGCTCACCAGTGAGCACCCCACTCGGCCGCGGCGTTGGGATGGTGCCCCCACGGAGGGCTCTGCCCCCACAAATCCTCATGTGGAAACCTGGCCCCCAGGCGACAGCAGGGGCACAGCCTTCGGGAGGTCATGGGGTGGGGCCTCTGTGAAGGGACTTCGTCCTCCTTGCGGCCCCTGACCTTGGACTTCCAGCTGCCAGAGCGTGAGGAGCCGATGTCTGGTGCCCACTAACCCCAGCTTAGGGGATCTCCGTGGCAGCAGGCTGCACGGGTGGAGGGGGTGCTGCCTGGGGTCCCCTGGCTGAGCACGCCCCTGGGGGGTGGGGGACACGCCCGTCCTCCGCTCCGGCGCCCTGTGGCTTGTGCCTCTGCCAACAGGAGCAGGCGGGGGAAGGGCCTCCCGGGAGAGCCCAGGCCTGCGGACGTGGCTGGGTGCCTGCTGGGCTCACACGTGGCCCCGGGGTGGGGGGGCTGCCGGCGTCTGGAAGGGGTGAGGCCAGAACCCCGCCGCAGCCCCACAGCTGTCCCTCTGTGTCCCCGTTTGCCGACACTGACGGCTGTAGGTGCTCGTGTCTACATCGTCCCAGACTTCTGCTTCTCAGCGTCTGCTCCTGGGGAGATCACTTGAGCTGCGAGGCCTGGCCCGTGTTTGCTATCTTGGTTCTGGGGCACTTTCCTCGCGTAACCCGGATCTGATTCCCACCCCAAGTCTGTGGCTGACGTCAGCGGCCAGCAGCCCTCAGCGGGTCTCCCCGAGCCGGGCACCGAGCCAGGCACCAAGGTGGGGGGAAGGCCTGTGTGTCGGGGCTCAGAACATGCCGCTGGGGAGCTTATTCCGAGTCCTTCTTGGGAGGGGCCCCCCAGCCGTGTGTCCCTAGGATGCTGCTGTGAGGACGGGTGTGCGTGGGGGGCGGCGTTAGCAGACTGACCTGGAGGTTGGTGGACGGGATGCGTGTGCGACCCCTGGAGGCCCCGCTGAAAGCCGGGTGGGGGACCGGCGGGCTGGCTGGTGGGAGCAGCACCGGGCAACCCCGGGCCGCGCGTCTGCCACACAGGCCCTTTCCTCTCCCGGTGGAGGAGGAGCGCGACCCGCGGGTCAGTGCAGGTCCCAGGCACAGCCGTCAGGGTCAGCTGACACTTCACTGGCCCCACCAGACCGAGTCGAGGCCGTTCCCGGCGCACGGAAAACAGCTTCTCAGAAGCTAAGTCCCTCAGGCTCCCGCCTGTCCGCTCAGGGACGAGCCGGTCAGAGTTTAGGAATGTCGAGGAGCCTGTACGCCTCATGCGGGGCGTCCACCGTGGGCAGAGTGGTGAGCGGCGACCGGCCTGGCCGCCCACTGGGGCCAGCTGGTCCCTCTCTTCCAGGGAAGCATCTCCCAGACTAACGAGCCTTGTTCAGAACGTCATCCTCTTGCAAAGACGGTGAGCGGTGGTTTTCCCTTATGCATCAGGGGCGCGGGGAGGGGGCGTCTGTTCCACTCAGGCCCCAGGGGCACGGCTGGCGCAGCAGAGAACAGTGTCCCCTGTGGGACGGGGGCAGGCAGGCTCTTCTGGGGGGCCCTTTGAGCAGAGCCTGGGCGGGCAGAGGCCACCCTTCCCACCAGAGCCCAGCAATCTGGTCCGCAGGCCTTTGTGGCTCTGCGGGGCCTCTCTGCCCACTGAGCCGGACACCGTCGTGCTCGAGGCCTCGGAGCCTGTATGCGAAAGGGTTCTACGTGTTCTTTTCCTCTAAAAATGCGCACTTGACATATTTTGAGAAGAAAACAGGACGATCCCCTGTGGTTTGGGGGCTCCCGGCGTGCCGGGAAGGACAGGCAATCCCTAGAGGCCGTCACCTCGCCCCGTGACCCAAGCCGCTGGCAGAAGGCGACCCGCACTCAGCCCCGGTAGGGACAGGCCCAGATCCCAGGGGCGAAGGGAGGTGAAGTCTGACGGCGGTGAGATGTCCGAGCAGTGCCTGGAGTCACCAGTGCGCGTGATGACGTGGAAGTGTGGTCGGGTCACCGGCCTACACGGAGCCTTCGAGCTCGTCTGTACACGGCACCGAGGTGCCGAGGCAGGGCTTGCGAATAAAGGCGAAGGAAGCAGGAGTTTAGGAGCGAGTCGTTTGAGCCGAGCTCCTGCGGGGGAGCCTGCTGGTTCTCCCGAGCCCACCCACCTCGCAGGACTCGCCCCCTTCCTGGGGAAGACGCTCTTTAGGCGCTGACGCTGGGGACGAGGGGCACGTCCCCACCGGAGGTCGAGCACCAGGGACATTCTTCGTCTCCCGCTCGTCCTTCGTCGACGGGACACCCGAGGACCCCTGGGACAGTTTTCCCGCGGCAATGACCCGCGGGGCTTTAGCCCTCCTGCCTCGGCACAGGCCGTCGGGAGAGGCAGCCTGGACTCAGGAGGGGGAAGGTCTTGGGTCGGAGCCCGCACACCTCCGGGCGGCCGGCAAGCCGCAGACTGTCGCCTGGAGCCCGGGCGAGGGCCAGGCCGGAATCCAGGAGTCCGGGGGAGTCCGAGGGGAAGGGCCTGGGCTTTTCAGTCGGAGGGACCCAGGCGCAGAGTGTGAGCTTGGGCCGGTTTCCTGCTTGCCGTGGGGTGATGCTCCTTCCCTGGGGTGTGGTGGCTGGGACTCTCGCAAGCCTTTAGGGTCTGTCAAGTCAGGGAAACCCACCCTGCCCTGGGCAGACCGTGTTCTTGAAGTTGAAACGAGGTGTGGACTTTTGGCTCCTGCAGGGAGCCTGGTCAGAGGGCTTCCCGAGCACCACGGAGCCAGCAACAGCAGGGTTCTCCGGAGACGTGCTGACATGGTGTTTGAAGAAGGGTCTCTTCGCTGGGCCCCAGGTCCTGCCTGGCTGGTGACCGGGGAGAGGTAGGGGCTGGGGGACCGTGGACGGGGTCGGGCGCAGGCCCTGACACACCTCCCCTTGTTCGTCCCGAAGGGAGCTCCAGGAGAGGGCACAGTGGCTCTGGGTTCCCAGCCCGAGGCCCGCCTCCAGGGCGGGATCGGGGGGGCAGAGCAGGGGCCTGGCGCCCCATTTCTGCCCTGAGAAGGCAAAGCCATCAGCACGTCCCTAAGGCTCCAACATGTCCTGCATGAACTTGCTTCTTAGGTCTTTAAAAAGGGCCGCGCCTGGTGTTGACCGAGGCTAGTCGGGTTTGCCTCATAGTCCGCTATTCTTCCCACTTTTCTCATAGTTTGCAATTATTTCCGACGAAAAGCTTTAAAATGCCAGGACCCAGTGCGTGGCTTCACTCTCCCTGATCAGGGGTTCGCAGTGAGCGCTGAGACGCCGTGGGCCAGCCCCTGCCTCCAGAGCTCGGGCCCCCCCCGACATCGAGGGGTCCCGCTGCGCCGGCCCACGCGCATGTCCTTGCACCCGTCGTCCTTGGCTTGGTTTTGGCTGTCCTCTGGCTGCAGGTGGCCGGTGTCCTCAGGGCACACCCATCTGCCCTGTGCGGGGCGTGCGCATCGGGGGGCGGGGGTCGCGGAAAAGGGTCTGAAGCCGCGGGGTCTGCTCGTGTTCGCGCGGGGGCCGGTGACTGTCCAACAGACGGTAGAATCAACGGACCAAAGGCTCTTTCCCACAGACTGGTCACCGGCTGTTAGCACTTCCCAAAATCATGATTTTAAGATGCCAACCCCTGGGGGACAAAATGTGGGGACAGCAGGCTGCGGAGCCCAGGCCCAGGACGCAGGTGTGGAGCCAGACATGGCGCCGAAGCCCAGCTGCATCCCGGCCGGCGCGGCTCAGGCAGGTTGCCTCTGGACCACCGGGCCTGAAGGCTGGACGCCCCTTCCTGTCCCTGGCCCCTCTGGGCCGGCCCGACAAATCCCTCAGAACGGTGATGGTGTGGCTGGGCCTCGAGGGCCCGCTGGGCACTGGCTCCCTTCCCTGGCCAGTCCGTCCTGCGTCTGTGGGTCCCGGCCTCGGCTCCGGCCCCCTCTCCCGGCAGCCGGCTGCGCGCCCTCTGGCTTCTGAGCAGACACCGAAGGGCTTGGGTCTGGCAGGCAGCCTTGGGACCCCCAGCTCGAGGTTTGCCCTGTCAGTGAGTGCTGGCCCGGCTTGCCTCCCGCTCAGCACGTCGGAGAGAAATTTCCTTCAAAGCCGCTTGCTCGGGGGTGGGGGGTCCCCTCCATCCCGCGCTGCGGGAGCCACAAGGGAAGGCATGCCCTCCCTCCCGCCGGTTTCCTTTCTCGGACAAGCGGGATCCGTGGACGGGGTTTGTCTTCGCAGGCGAGGCGTGAAGGTCGCCCGCTATCGCTCAGGCTCCCTCCTTCCCAGCTGGCAGGCGGCTGGCGACGCAGAGCACAGCCCCCGAGACTCAGAAGGTCATTCCCCGCAGGAGGTTGTCAGAAAGCCTGATTTCTACCCCGCGGGGCCTTCGGGCGGATCCTCTGGGCTGTGGGACTCGTGGTTCTGGTTTATCGCGAGAGACACGGGGAATCATGGGGTCGGGGTGGACCTGCGGCTTGCAGAGCAGCTTTGCAGTGGGGACTGACCGCGCTGCTCAGACGGTGGCGGCACGGTGCCCTCTGCCTCCTGCTGGCCACAGCCCCATTCACAGCTGCCCTCTGCACGGGCAACAGCCGGCCTCCCTGGAAAAGGGTCAGGGTCAGCTGGGCCTGTGACCACCTGGCCTTGCCACAGCTACTTAGTTCCCCTGTTGCAACACAAAAAAGACCACAGGCCATATGTGACAAATGAGCATGGCTTTGTGCCAATAAGACTTTATTTAAAAACTCGGGCGGTGGGCGGGACATGGCCCGAGGGCTCTGGGGCCAACCCCTGCAAGAGACACACAGACTTTTGATCCGAGTTTTGGGGACTTAGAGTCCGACGTTAGTAAGTGTGGTGTCTTAATGTTCGTTCCTGTGGAACGGTTAAGAAATCAAGACCGTGGGGCGCTTGGGTGGCTCAGTGGGTTAAAGCCTCTGCCTTCGGCTCAGGTCATGATCTCAGGGTCCTGGGACCGAGCCCCGCATCGGGCTCTCTGCTCCGCGGGGAGCCTGCTTCCTCCTCTCTCTCTGCCTGCCTCTCTGCCTGCTTGTGATCTCTGTCTGTCAAATAAATAAATAAAAATCTTTAAAAAAAGAAAAAAAGAAATCAAGACCACGTCGATGGTCTTTCTGCCCATCACGGCCCGTCCTCTAGACCGGGGCAGACTGGGACTCTGCGCTCTCTCCACCCCAGCAGAGATGGGAGTTAGCCCCCGAGAGACACCATGTCCAGGGTCATCGGAAGCCCAGCTTGTGGGTCAGGTGCGACTAATGCCTGTTTTATTTAACTCAGACTGCGAAGAAGTGTTTCATCCTGACTGGACACTGAGCGTCAGACAGAAAATGAAACCAAGTCACCAGTGCTCTGTGTCAGGAGAGGATTTACTGAAAAGTCCAAGTCTTACACCAATTCTTTGTCTCTCATGGCAGACGGCGCCCTGCAGGCGGAATGTCCGTGTCCCCAGAATGCGTGTGTGGTGGCCACTCTGCCCTGCGGTGGCGTCGGGAGGCGGGCCAGCCCCTGGGAAGTGGTCAGGGCCAGATGGGTCATGAGGACGGAGGCCGCTGTGGTCGGATCACGTGTGGACAGAGAGAGACCAGAGCCCGCTGTCTGCCATGTGAGGAACGGCAGGATGAGGCCGGCACCTTGTCTCAGGCCGCCGCTTGGGCAGCGGGGACGGGTGACCGTGGTTCAGGCCGACCCCTCTGTGGCACGTGTTACGGCGGCCGTCAGGCCGATGCAGACGCAGTGATGAGATGGCCCAGGCCGGGCGGTGGGCGGCGCAACGCCCAGTCAGAAGGGGTGCCTCCATGTGGTGGTCGGCGTGAGGAAGGGGCAGCGGGACGAGAACCTTGATATCAGCAGCAAGGGTTCCGGCCGTGACCAGGCCGTGACACTGACTGGCGCTTCCGGAACAAGGCCCTGGAGGGAGAGGCGGAGCGGAACCAGCAGGTGGACGGCAGGGGTCAGGGCGGTCCCCGCGGGGCCTCAGGGAACCGGTACACGGCGGCAGCACCAGCCTCCTGGCGCCCGGCCCCGCACAACCCTGTTGGCCGTCCTCCGTCCGTCCTCACCGGTCATGTCCCACAGGAAGGGGGACTCCGGCTCAGCTCTACCCGGAGCTGGTCCGGCAGGTGCGGTCATAGGTGGTTTCCTGTGCTCTGCTTAGGTCCCGGCCAGGATCGCGCTGGGAAATGGGAGCGACGGAGAACCAAAGTGACGGCCCAACCCTTGTCCCTGCTGTGTTCCCCCGGGGCGGGCACCGTGTCTGACCCGGTGCCTTCCTTGTCTGGCGCTGGATGCTCCGATTCTGCGTGAAGGCTGGGCTCAGACTAGTGGGGGGAACAGAACCGGGCCGGAGGTGGCGGGTGGATGCTGGGTGGTTGGTGGGCGGCCAGCGGGGGCAGGGGAGGGAGGGAGGGAGGGGGGGAGGAAGGGAGGGTGGAGGGAGGGGGGGAGGGGGGGAGGGTGGAGGGAGGGCTACAGGCAGAGAAAGACGGGGTGATGGGGAGGGTTGGTGGGTCCATGACTTAATGAGTCCTTTTCTCTCCCTCCCCAGTAGCACACCTGTTTGTTATGCGGGAGAGGGAGGAGGAGGGACTCGGCAGGCAGGTGCTCCCCGGGCTCCTCCTGCTTCCTGCCCGCCCCTGCGCGCCGGCCCAGCGGCTCTGGGAGGAGCCCCAGTGTGTCCGGCCCCATGTCCCCCTCCCGGCCGACCCCAGCGGGCTTTGGTGTCCCTCCTTGAGGCTCCGAACCCCGGGGCAGATGGGTCTGACTTCACCCCGCCCCCTCCTGACCGGGGGGGAAGCCACTGTATTCCACGCATGTGTCTTGGTCCCTAGGAGCCCAGGCCCCTCGCCGCGGGGAGATGCCAGTTCTTTGCCCGCGAGGTGGGGTCCGTGCACGACGCCTACCAGACGGAGGTACGTGGGGCTGCCGGCGTGGGTGGCCTCGCTCTGCAAATCCAGACCCCACGGGCTCTTTGCGCCGCCATCAGAATCAGGCTTTGCCTCTCACGTGCTTCCTGACCTGTGGGACACACTGTGCCTTGTGGCCCTGTGGCTGCTGGCTGCCTCCGGTGACACAGCTCTCCCGCAGCCCACCAGCGGCTCTGCTCTCTGTCCTCATGACCCTGTCTGACCCTGATCACTGTCACCAAACGATGGCTGCCCGGACCGCCCAGCTTGGCCAAGCAGGGTCTTCGAAGCCTTCCAGCACGAGGGGTCCGCCACCCCCAAAGCACCACACCTGGACTGGGTGCGGGAGGGAGAGGTCCGGAGACGACCTCAGGAAGGGGCTGCCTGACTGACCCGGGCACCGTGGCCGGGTCCCGGCTCCAAGGGCGACTGCCCTACCCACTCTAGGGTGAGGGAAGGTGGGTGCCTGACGAGGTCCCTCTTCGCCTGCAGGTCACCTGTCACTCCTCGAGCAGCTCGTGCCCCCTGAAGGTGCAGAGCGGCTCGTGCTACTGCTGTGAGCTCTACAGGTGCCAGAGGTGAGGGATGGGGTCCCTGCCCCCTGCCCCCTGTCCGCGTCCCCCGCCCCCACCCCCGGCCCTGGCCTGCAGCCCACCACCTCCTCTGCGAGGATGGGGAGTTGATTCCATCTCACAGATGAGAAACAGAGGCTCGCAAGGTTGTGTGGGGTGCGGGGAGGGCCGTGGCCTCCTGTCCTCAATCGTGGCTCTGTGGGAGCCAGGGCCCCTGAGTTTCTCGGGGATCCCTCCCGAGTTGGCTGGGGCCTGGCTGGGTGGCTGCAGCCGAGGTTCCCTTCCCTTGGGGCTGGGCTGGCTGGCGAGAACACGTCCCTCTGGCAGGCTCCAGATGCTTCCCCTCCCGTCCTCTGTGGGCAGCGGAGGGCACGCTGCTCTGACAGGAGCTGGGAGAACCTGCCCGGCTGCCGGCGACCGCCCCGCACTGTGGGGGCCTCCCCGGGACGGGCCCTGGGCACTGGTTAGGGTTCACGGCTGGCAGGCCTACATTCCAACCAGTGGGGACCTCAAGGATTGCTTCTTGGGGAACCCTCCCCTGAATGGTTGAGAACCCCACGGCTTTGAGCAGGAACCCCCTTCCCGCAAATGAGAGTCCCATCCCATTCCCAAGCTCCATCGGGAGAAGCTGCACCGGCGTGGGGCACGGTTGCCGGCCTCCCTACCGGGACGCCCATGCACGGAGCCCCGCAGGCCGGTGCTGGGAGGGCCTGGACGAACACCCGTGGGGGCTCGCCCTCCTGTGTTCGTGGCTCAGTGCTGATGCTGGTGCTCTGAGGAGAACTGTCATCACCCTTCTGCCTGGGTCTGGGTTTGGGGAGTGTGTTGGCTGCTCCTTCCTGCTCGGAGGCCTGGGATCTTCCCCCGGAGGGATTTCTGGACGCCCTGGGGGACAGCCTTGCCCCCATAGCCCCAGGGAGCATCTGGGTTGGTTCCCGGGATGTGGTCCCCCACCACAGCCCGGCCCGTGGGGTCTTCATGGCCGAGAGCTCAGCTTGCCGGATTCGGAGCTCACGCCGTGGCACACTGTTCCCCACCCGGCTGGCCTGTCCCCTCCTTGCCGGCGTGGGTGACACTTCCTTCTCCCCGGGCAGCACAGAGCACCCTCCCATCTACTACGAGTTCGCGGGCGTGCGCTCCTGCCGGGACGTGCTGCACCTGTACCGGCTGCTCTGGGCCTCCGCGGCGCTGAATGTGCTGGGCGCGCTTCTGGGCGTCGTCACCGCGGCTGTCCTGGGGGCCTTCAAGGACATGGTGAGTCGGGTCCCGGCGCTGGTGCTCCGGACAGCTCGGAGCTCGAGGCCGCGTCCGCTGAGCTGGGCAGGGTGCGCCTCCTTGTCTCCACCTACACGTGGGAAAACAGAGGCCGGTGTTAGCCCCAGGGCAAGCCTTCCGGCCGTTGCGAGAAGCCTTCCGGCCATTCTGAGGTGCGGGCTGCACCTGACCATGCGAGACGGAGGGGCCATCGGACCTGCCCCGGTCAGTTCGCCCCCACCCCCGCACGGGAACCCGAGCCTCCTGCCTCGCATCCCGGGCTTGGGTCCGTACTTGCCCAGAATGGGGTGATCCCGACTCGCTAACTGGTGGATGGGGCTTTAGGGTCGGGCATCCCGGCTGGCCCAGACTGAGCCTCCCCGCGGGCAGCACCCTGCCCTGCTTTTCTCTGCACGGGGCAGCAGCTGGCCCTCGTCCTGCCTTCCCCCCCGAGAGCAGCACGCGCAACCCCTTCCTGAAGCCCGTCGCGGACTCCAGAGAGCGCCCGGCACCCACAAGTTGGGGAGACGAGTGTGAGCACACGTGCTTCAGCCCCACGGGCCCCCCACACGAGCGTCCGCAGCCGGCGCCTCCCGAGTGCTCTGGGGATTCGGTCACGGCCATTTTCCGGGGCCGAGTCCGCAGTGAAGTTGCCGGTGCGTTCTACCGGGCGCGAAGTCGGTGAAGGCCACAGGGCCAGTCGCAGCCCCTCGCTGGACGGTTTCTCTCTCAGACCCGGAGCTCGCGGGGCTCGTCAGAGAGAAGGAAAGTGATTCCTAACCGCGCACACCGACTGAGTGTCCTGTACACCGAATGGATTTTATGACTTGAAGATCATCTTCAGGAACAAAGGCACTTCCTTAGGCCGCCAGATGCTCGGCCCGGGCACAGGGGGCAGGGGTGAGACTCGGGGCTGCGGGAGGCCCCCAGGGCAAGGGAGCCTCGTTTACCCCAGTCCGCGTGAGGAAGATACACGGAGAAACACGGCCTGCGAGTCCTCACGCTGGCGGCTGGCCTCGGTGACCCGGTGCCGGACGGGCAGGTGCAGGGAGAGAGGCCTGAGCCAGAGGGGGCTCCTGGGCTCCCCAGCAGAGCAGAGCTGCCCAAGGCGACATGTTTTGCTCCCTCGTGGGAGACCCCAAGCCTGCTCATCCCTCCAAACCCCAAAATGGTGTAAACACAGAGTCGGGCCTGGCGGTAAGGCCCCCAGGCCGCGGGATGCGGCTGTTCCCTCCGGCCGGGTGGCTCCCTCCCAACACCAGGTCTCACGTCTCGAGGGGCCCCTCACGGCCCTCCGTGAACCTGGCTGCGGTCCCCCAGGGTGGCGGGGAGCTCAGCCCTGCGCCCACAGCAGATGCTTGGCCGTGACCGTGGCAGGGGAGCTGTGGGTCCAGCCCGCAGCCCCCGTCCTCCCGTCCTCTCTCCCAGCACTCTCGGTTGCCCCTCAGAGTGCCCAGAGGCTGCCCAGGGCAGGGGCCAGGAGGGGACAGGCGGGTTGGCAGAGCGCCTCCTTCCGAGGACATGCCCGTGCAGGCAGACGTGGGTGTGCTCGCGGCTTCCTGCGTTGCCGCCCCCTTGCTGGTCCCCCGCATTGTCAGACCCCCTCTCTGCTGCCAAGGCCCCTCCCCGATGCGGCGGGGCCTGCCCTGTGGTTTGGGGGAATCCAGGTCTGTCCTCGTAGGCAGGGAGGCCCCTCCTGTCTGGAGCCCCCTCTGGGGAGGCCTCCATCCCACAGCCCCCTCTCAGGGTGACAGGTGGGTGGCCCGAGTCCTGTTTTCCTTCGGAGACATGGAGTCCCCTGGCCAGCTCACGGGGCGGGTCCTGGAAGGGCTTCGGTGTTCTTTGCCCTTTTCCAGAAATTCCTGCAATGGGGGCCCAGCGCAGGGCTGTGGTCTCTGCCGCAGGGGCTTTAGCACTTATTATTTTTGTGGGGCAAGAGTGTGCATGTGGGGGGCACCTGGGTGGCTCAGTGGGTTAAGCCGCTGCCTTCGACTCAGGTCATGGTCTCGGGGTCCTGGGATCGAGTCCCGCATCGGGCTCTGTGCTCAGCGGAGAGCCTGCTTCCCTTCCTCTCTCTCTGCCTGCCTCTCTGTGATTTCTCTCTGTGAAATAAATAAAAATCTTTAAAAAAAAAAAAAAAAAAAAAGAGTGTGCATGTGGGGAGGGGCAGAGGGAGAGAACCCCAAACAGATGCCTCACCGAGCGCGGAGCCTGACGCGGGGCTCATCCCATCACCCCGAGGTCATGGCCTGAGTCGACACCCAGAGTGGGGCACTAACCGACACCCAGAACGCCAGAGAGACCTGGGCCTGGCCTGGCGCGTCGGCAGGTCCCTGAGACACACGGAAAATAAAGAACAACAAGAAGCCCTGCTTCGAGGGGTTTAGCTCTGGCTGGAGAGTGGCTTCTCTCTTGCAGGCGTCAGAGGACGGTGATGGGGCTCAGGGCTGTGCGGGCCGTCGGCTTGGAGCCCAGGGTGGCTGGGCTGACACACGTCCGTCCTGTGGCAGGTCCCCCTGTCCCAGCTGGCGTACGGCCCATCTGCTCCCCCTCGGACCCTCCGCAGCCCTGCCCAGCAGATCCTGGCCTACGTGGGCTTCTGCCCGGCGCCTGCGGCCCTCCCCACCTGCTCGTCCTACCCTCTGCCTCTTCAGGTAGGCCGGCGTCGTCCGGGGGAAGCGGGGGCGCTCCCACCGTGGGCAGCGGTTGCCCACAACAGCCTGGTCAGCTGGGACAGGAATGGGGGGTCCGGCGGGGGAAGAGGCCGCACGGGCTCCCCTGCCCAGTGTGCTTACAGGACAGCAGAACACGGGGCTTGGGGACGACGGAGGGAAGCGCGGCAGCCGTCTCCAGGCCCCTCCACGTTTCCGGCCTCCTTTGCTGTGTGTGGCCCTGGTGTGTGGTGTTGTCCAGACCTGGAGCCTTTTCTGACCCGGGTCTGGGTCCCGCGGAAGTTCGCCTCGGAGGCCTGGCCAGGAGCCTGGGGCCTGCGAGCTGCTCTTCCGGGGAAACCAGGCTGGCCCTCAGCCACGCCTTGCCCACAGCAGCGGCCACCTCACAGGGCCCGCGCAGTAGGACACACGGGCCCGGGGACCCTTGTGGGCTGTTGGGTGGGGCTGAGACCTCGCTCCCGGAGCGGCGCTGGCCTCCAGTCCTGGCTTCAGCTTCTCTGTGTCTGTGTCCCCCGTCTGGGGCCTGGGGGAGCCACGCACCACCCTGGCTGGTGCCCTGGGTCTTCCGTGAGGTGCAGAGGGGCCTCCCCAGTCCAGCAGCACGAGGGGCTGGGAGCCGGTGCGGGAGGCACTCGGAGCCCAGGATGTGGGCGCAGCAGGCCGGGAAGGCCGTCGCCCTTGGTCGGCCAGGGGAGGGCAGCTGGGTGTGAGCTGA
Source organism: Meles meles (assembly GCF_922984935.1). NCBI lineage: Eukaryota > Metazoa > Chordata > Mammalia > Carnivora > Mustelidae > Meles > Meles meles. The sequence continues at coordinate 85,970,415 of NC_060079.1, forward strand.
GTGTGCTCAGGCTTCTGGCCGGGCGCTGGCTCCTCTCACCTGGAAAACGAGGCTAGTGGCTGAGCTCCCTGGTGTGGGCAGGGCGTCCAGTTCCCGGAGGGGACCCGACACGGACGTCCACCCAGCGTCTCCGCGGGGCGGTGCCGAGGGAGGCCTCCCCTTCCCGGAAAGCACGGACCGGGTGGCTGCTCGGGGCCCTGCGTGGCATCGGCTCCTGGTCCCATGGGGTCCGTGGGCGTGAGGCCCCTTTGCGCAGCCGGTCCCCACGTGGGTGAGGCCTGGCTCGAGAGTGTCTTGTCCACCTCCGTGACACGGGAGGAGAGATTCCCCGCCCTGCTCAGCCCCGAGGGTGGGCACAGCCCACGTCCCTGGGCACAGCCTTTTTGTTGGTCCGGTGGCCGCCAGGCGTCCCTCTCAGTCCCCGCCCCAGGGGGACGACATTCCTTGGCCACGGCCTGCGTCCGAGGGGCCGCGCTGTACTTCTCATCCCTTCAGCTTGCCGAGCCCAGACAGAGACCCAGCGCCGCAGGCAGTCCGCCTCCGTAGCTCGTGGGCCACCTTCGGGGACAGACTCCGGTGCAGACACGTGGAGCTGAGTGCCGGCCGGATCGGCCCGGTGGTCACTCACGCTTCCCCCCAGGGCTGGGCCCCGCATCCCGTCAGGCACCTGCTCCCCTCTGACGTCTCGCACAAGCGTGGCTGTGCGGACCGGGTGCACCCAAGGGCCGGCCCTGACTTGTCCTGGGAGGTGGTCCTCGGAGGTGGGCGCTGCTGGGAGCTCTTCGGAGTCTGGGTCCTGCTGGGGCCCCGGGCGGATGTCTGGGGTCACGGTGTGCCTCCTCAGGAGATGCGATCCCTGTAGGGCCCGGGCGTGGTGGTGGCCTGCGTGTCTGCCCCATTCCATCCTCGGCCACCGCTGGGGCCTCCAGCTTGTCCAAACACAGATGCCCCCTCTTTGCCCCCCAGGGGAGGCCTGGGCCTTCCTCCCTGTGCCTCCTCCGCCGCTTTGACTGGCAGGTCCCGGAGCAGCATTACCGACGCATGGACCGTGGGATGGCGATGATGGGGGCGGTGGGGGGCGCTGGCTTGCTGTGTCTCCGGGAGAGACATGGGACCCGGGCCGCGCTTCCATGACCGGCGGAGCGGGAAGGGGGTTCGAAGTGCCGACTTGGCGGCAAGTTACCCGCAGAGGGCGCAGGGCGCAGGGCGGGGGTGGCCGTTGGAGCTGAAAGACGGACCTCAAAGGGGACCCAGCTTCTCCGCTCCCAGTGTCCGCGAGCTCAGGACCCGCAGGCGGGGCTCGGCGTCCTGACGGGCGCGAACGGAGGGAGGCCGAAGTCCCGCTGCAGCCTGGGAGCGAGCGGCGTCTTGTGTCCTTTCGCGGCGGGGCCGCCTGTGGGAGCAGCGCTGTCCCGGGGACAGCCTGGTCACTGGAGGGTTCCCTCGTGGTTCACGGCAGCTTTCCTCGCGGCCTGCGGTGGTTTAGCAGCTCATGGCGGTTCACTCCGTGGCCCCTCAGCCTCTCTCCGCCAGCCGACACGCGCGGCGACGGGAGCTCCCCGCGGACCAGAGGTCTGGTTTGTCCCCAAGGTCAGGAGGGAGAAACAGGCGGGCAGAGCCCCGGCCACCCGACTCTGAAGCGGACGGCTCCCCGCGGGCCGGGCGCTGGCTCAGCTGCGGCTTGTGAGGAAGCTCCTCTCCGAGAGCGCGAAGGCCCCGGGCCTGCTCGGCGGGGAGGGTCGCAGGGAGGGACGCGGCGGCCTCTCAGGGCCCTGGACGCCTGGCAGAGCGAAGGGACCACGGCGCCGGCAGGAGACCAGAGCAGCTCCCGGAGGGACCTTCATGCACGTAGATACTGCTTTTAAGTTTTTAACCGTTCGAACGTACAGGGAAGACATTTAAGAGGTTGTTGGCAGGTGGGGAAAGACTAGAAATTTGTTGATTTAAAATCTGCGCCAAAACCAGCATTTTCCTTCTCAGAATCAGTTACTCGAGTCTGCGTGTGTTAGTCAGCGTCTCCCAGGGAAACAGATCCCACGGGACGTGTGCACGTGTGCCCAGGGTGCAGAGACGGCTGCACAGGGACTGAGACACAGAGACAGAGAGAGACAGAGACAGAGAGATGGAGAGAGAGACAGAGACAGAGAGATGGAGAGAGAGACAGAGACAGAGGTAGACAGACACAGAGGCAGAGAGACGGAGACAGACAGGAGGACGGACAGAGCCTGGAGCCTCCAGGCGGCCCAGACGGGGCTGCAGACCAAGGAAGAACGGCTCTTGCAGGCCTCGTCGGTCCCGAGGCAGAGCCCCCTTCCCTGGGCACTCGGTCTTTTCCTCGCAAGCCCTTCAGGGACTGGGCTGGTGCGCGTCAGTCGCATCTAGAAAACACCTTCCTATCAACCCCCAGGCTGGTGTTAGAGCCTCTGGGCCCCAAGGCCTGGCCGAGTGGACACATGAGACTAACCACTGACTCTACTGAAAATGCGGATGTCTTAATTTTTCCTGAAACTAGGAAATGCTGGGGGAACCCAGAGGACCCCCCCAGCCCCCGATGCTCTGGGTGGCCTCTTCCTTGGACACGTCTGCACTTTGGGGCCGGACTCGCGCACAGCAGGCGCACCCCGAGAAGCCGGGTTTCCGAGGGCGGGCGTCTCGGCAGGCGCCGCACGTGCCGCCGGTGTGCGGAGGAGGCCCCCGCGGACAAGTGGGCCCCGCTCCGGCCACGCTGGTGTGGTCTGATCGAGGAGCCTGGGTCAGGTGGGTGGCCCTGGTGCGGGGGAGCCCGGGCCCCAGGAGGGCTCGCTCTGGGGTGCTGTCGTGCTCGCGCGGACTGTGCAGGGCCGACCCTCCGCTGACCCCGAACTCTGCCCCGTGCAGCACTGCGCCGCTTCCCCGCCTCGACTCCCAGGGACCCCCGTGTCCGAGGACGCGCAGCCCCCCAGTGCCCCACCTTGCTGGGCGCCGGCCCACTTCCTCCCCGGGGCCTCCGCCTGCGCTCCCGACACATGGGGGTAGACGGAAAATTAACTTAGTTCCGGTTTCTTAAGAAACAAAGCAGCCTCTGCAAACCCTGTTCTGTGGCCAATCTCGCAGAGACGTCAGGGGAACGTTCCTGAAGTCTGCGCCTTCTTGCTCCTCCTGCGCGCATATGTGGGCAGAGAGGCCCAGACCAGCGGCGGGACAGAGCCCAGGCGCCCAAGGCCCCAGGCAGCACCTCTGCTCGGCTGCCTCGCCCGAGTGGACGCCCGGCCGGAGCCCCTCCGTCTGTCGTCTCCTGCTGAACAAAAGTCTCGCCATCTCCCTCGTGAGCCTGTTGTCACTATTCTGCCGCGGGAATACGGCCCCGTGTGCCCCGTGCAAGGTCATGTTGTAAGGAGAGGGGCTGTATGTGTCCGAACTTACACCCGTGACCCCGGGAGGCACAGCCCCGCTCAGCGCCCTGCCCTCTCCACGGCTCCCTGCTGGGGACGACACGACGCTTTGGCTCCGACATTAGATGCTGCTTGTGAGGTGCGTGCGTCCCCGAGGTCTGCCTCCTTCCTAACCTGCCGTCACACCTGCAGAAACGGTCGCTACCTGAGGCTGCCGGCGGCCGTCTCTCACGGATTGTTCTAGAGGCTGCCCGGTCTGTTCCGCAGGGAGCTCCATAGCCCCCCCGCCCCCCGCAGGGCAGGCCTCTAGAGCCAGTCTCTGCTGCAGTTGGGGGCTTCGGAGGCTTCAGCTAGAGCCTGGGGTCAGGTCGGCCTCCTGCAGACCCACCGCCACCCACCCAGGCACACTTGGAGCCCCGGCGGGACCCACCTGGGCAGTGGTCAGTCCCAGTTGAGTGACAGGTTGATCCTAAACTAGTCCTGGACCGTGGCTGGGGGTAGAGATAAGGTGGGGCGGGGAGGGGCAGGGAGGGGGTAAGAGGAGCCGGTGCGGAAAGAAGACCAGTCTCCTGCTCCCTCTGCTGGCGCGAAGGCAGGTCCAACAGGCCGTGCTCTCGGGCGCCGGAAGGCCTCACGGTTTTCTGGGCACCTCGAGTGCTTTCTCTGAAGAGGGCGAGCGCGTTCCCCTGTGGGCCGTCGCTGCGGTGCAGGACACAGGAGGCCGGCGGCTCTGGCTAACCGACCTTAGGAAGCCCCTTTGTCACCGATGAGGTAGCCACCGGCCTGGCCTCTGGTCCCCCAGATGCCTTCAGTCCCAGCGGGGCGTCCAGCTGACTTTCCACTCTGAGCCCAGACGGTCCGGCCGCCCAGCCCGGGCCTGCGCGTGGCGTCCTCTCGTAGACTCCGGGTTTGCAGCCGGGAAGCAGCAACGCGTCTGTCCTCCGGAGGAAATCCCTCCTGTCGCTCAGGGCTGCGAGCCGGGGTGCAGAGGCCTCTGAGGAGGCCATGCTGGGGTGGGGGGACCGGGGCACCTCCGTGTGCAGCTCAGTGTGCTTTGGGGGCCTCCACGACCCCTCACGGGCCTGGAGCTCAGGAACCAGCGCAGCGTGGCTGAGGCCGGATCCCTTCCCTGAGCTCGCTGTCCTGTGGGGTCTGCATGGGGAAGAGGGGCCAACTCTGGGGCCTCCAGGCTGCACCCTAGGCCCCCGCCGGCCCGCGGGGAGCAACCTGCTTCCGCCCAGGCTTGGGGCTGCCCCTCGCAGGGCCCAGCCTGACGGAGAGCTGCGACAGCAGTGTGGCCGGTGCTGGGAACCGCGCCGCTGATCGCCGAAGGCAGCCAGATGCTGAGACACAGGGACAGCGTTGACCTCGGCACCCACCCCAGGGTCAGAGGCACACAGCAGTGTCCGTGTTTCCCAAGATTGTTCACACCGACGTCACCCAAAAGCACTTCTATCTGCCCTGGGAGCCCAGAGCTGATAAAAATATTAGACTCCCAGGCCAACAATTCTGCTCTTGGCCACAAGAATGTCCTTATCCCCTGTCCCAGCCGCAAAGAATGCCAACAATTCAACTCCCGCCTGCTGATGGCTCCAGGCCCCTCGCAGTCCCCAGGACAGCTCCCCACACCCTGCACACTGCACGGGCCACCCGACACCCAGTCCCAGGGCAGCTCCCCACCCCTGGCACGTGGGGCCTGCTCACGCCAGGCCAGCAGTGTGTTGTGGGTACCATTCCCTGAGGGAAAAAATCTCTGCCAAAGCCTTTGCCTTTACAGTGATAGTCACTGGCCAGTTTGTGCCTGAGTGTAGGCGCCTCGAGGGTCCTGGCCTGGCAGCTCTGATGGGCTCCATGGCAAGTGGGTCTCGGTGGGGCCTCCCCCGCGCCCCGGCCTTGGCTGAGCTCCCCCACCTCTCTCCTGACCACTGACTGTGGCTACACCCAGTGGACCCAGAGCGGGGGCTGCTCATGGGTGCGGGGCTCCCCGTTGGTGGGAGGGAAATGTTCCAGAACGGGATGGTAGTGATGGTCGCACAGCCTTGTTAATGTATAAAACCCACTGAATTGTACGTTGTTAAAGGGTGAATATTACGGTGTGTGGCTTGTACCTCAATGAAAAGAGGGCAGGATGCCGTATCGGTGTGTGCGAAGCCGAACCAGGAGTATAGCCCGTGTCCAGGGGACAAGAAGACAGTCATCATCACTGTGAAGCCGGACCCCTCGCTGAGCAGAGAAGCCCTAGGAACTTTAGGGGAAATGTCGTCTGACCTACAGGAAGAAGAAAATGTCCAGGAGGCAAAGCCCTGACGCAACTAGTGGCTTTGTAGGTGGCAACAGTTAGAAATGTGTGTATTTCCTTTCTTCGTGTCCTAAGGTGATTTAATGATGAAAACGAATGCATGCGCAGAGAGAACGCTTAGAGCGAGGCACGAGGTGGTGCGACCGGCAGAGGTGAAGATAAGCGCGGCCGGGACGAGGCCGCCCCCCCTGCTCTGCCCGGCGCAGAGTTCGCGTGGACGTGTTCTCACCTCCTTCCGGTCAGTACCGGAGCGCGTGGTTGCTGGGTCCGGTGGTGGGAGCCGGTTTGGCAGACAGCCTTCCGGGGGGCCACGCTGTCCTGCACTGCCCATGGCGTGAGGGCCCCGGCCGCCAGCTGGCCAGCGCTCGGCGCTGCGCGTGACCCAGACTGTGGCCGCTCTGGCAGGAGGGCAGCCGTGTCTCATTGTCACGTTCGTTTGTCATTCTGTGGGGACAGTGCTGAGGAACACCGCTCAGGTGCTTACTAGCCAGCTGGGCCTCTGCTTTGGGACATTGTCTGTTCAGGTCTTTTGCCCATTTTTATTTGGGTTGCTTGTTTTCTTGTTGTTGAGTTTCAAGAGCTCTTTGTATATTTTGGGTACCAGTCCCTTGTCAGATGTGTTTTTGCAAATACTTTCTCCCTGTCCAAGGCTTGTCTCCTCCTTTCGACGTTGTCTTCTGTGCAGCAGACGTTTTCGCCTTGCTGACGTCCAGCTTGCCCATTCCGTCCTTCACGAATGCATCGTTCGTGATACCATCATTCGTGATGGGGTGTGGGTCTGGGTTCATTTCTCAGCATGTGGACGTCCAGTCGCTTCAGCACCGTTTGCTGCAGAGTTGGTCTCCCCTCCGCCGTGCTCCTCTGCTCCTTTGTCCAGCACCAGTGACCGCATTTGTGTGGGTCTGGTCTGGGGCCGTTTGTGCCACGGATCTGTTCGTCCAGCAACACCAGCCTGGACCGATCGTGGCAACTTTGCAGGAGGCCTTGAAGTCGGATATTGTCGGTCTTCTCGCTCTGCTCTTGACTTTCACGTCGCTCAGTATTTAAACCTTTCCTTGACTGTTAGAGCATTTGGGTTCTTTAAGAACTCGTTCTCTACCTGAGGTCAGGCTCAGACTCTCCTGTCGCGGGGTAGCAGAGTCTGTACGTAAAGGGTCAGAAGGTCAATACCGTTGGCTCACAGCGTCAGGTAACCTGTGTTAATGTGTGTGACGGCTCAGCTCCGACGCGTGGACGGTCCAGCTGTCGGCGATCCTGCGTCGACGGGTGTGGCTGTGTGCCAGTGAGCTTTGCTAACGGAAGGGGTTGGAGCCACAGGCCCTCGGGGTGTAGTCTCACATGCTTGTCTGGGGCTTCATGGGTGATTTTTAGATTTAATTACATATTCTACCTTGTGTCATGGGAGGCGAGGTCAGATTTCCTTTACCTTTGACGCAGGGCATTCAACAGGGCTGGTTGTGCACCCGGGGGACACCGGGCACTGTCTGGAGACATTTTTGATTGTTGTGAGTGTTGTGGGGGCTGGGGCGTGGTGCGGCGGGAACTAGTTCCTGGAGGGCAGGGAGCTACCCAACGACCCGGAAGAACCCGTTTCATAAAACACACGTTCACGATCAGCAGCGTCCTAAAAACAAACCCCAAACAACAAACAAACAAAATTATTGCAGCTCTTGTCTTGAAAAGCCAAAAGCAAATTAGACCATAACTCAGCACACAGAGTGTTCTATTCCCCGCACCGTCCCCATAGCACAAAGTCACTCCCGTCTGTCCCCACTGTCCTCCTCCACGAGACTGAACCAGGCTCGTCCAGGGCCTCCCGCCAGGCGCACAGTCAGAACCGCCCTGGCCCCCGCTCCCAGGGCGCACGATCAGATGATGGAGCTTCGTCCGTCTCTGACTTCTCTGCTGCCGGCACCCGGTCAGACAGTGGTGGGGGTGCCGGCCTGCCTGGCCCCAGTGCGGACCGTACAGCTGTATTGAGCCCTTACAGGGTATGAGCTTTTTCCTGGCCATAGTTGGTGATACCCTGGTGCCCAGTGGAAATCTAAGGAAACAGATTTTCTGCCCAGCTCCCTGCCAGAAACCTGAAGGGGGTCTCTTCTCCCCTGCGCTGCCGCCTCACTCTGCTTCCTGCCCCGTAGCTGGGGTGGGCTCCTCGGGCTCTGTCCTTCCTTCTGCAGCTGCTCGTCTCCGGTCTGCTGTCAGGCACCGAAATCCACGCTGCTCCGTACTTGGCTGACGCGGCTTTCACAGGTCACTCTATACTGAGAAAGGACAGATGCTGGGGGATGCTTTGTCGCCCTCCGTGGGGCAATGCAGACCTGCCCCACAGTCTCAGGGCATTCGAGGTTTGGAATCTAAGAACATCTCAGTCTTGGAGAAGCTTTCGGATCATCGAGCGTGGTCTCCAGCGGGTGCCGGAAACTTGCCTGGTGCATTGTGCATGACCGCGATGGTGACCGCCGGCCATCCCGCGACAGTCGCCGCCCTGACGGTGACCGCCGGCCTTCCTGTGACTGTCACATCAGGCAGACAGACCTGCCCTCCCAGAGCTCCGACCTCAACACTGGCCTCCCCCCCAGCCCACCGCCGGGCCTCTGTGACCTGTGTGTGCTGGTGGCCCTGGGGCCCCACGTGCATTTTCCTTTTGTGTCCTCTTGGGGTCAGAGCGGCGTCTGCACCCCCCACCTCGCAAAGCGGCAGGTGCACCCGTAACCAGATTCCAGCCGCTCCAGCCAGAAAGGCCCCTGTGAGGAGAGAAAATGGGAGACGGAGAGGGGAACGGGTTTGTGTAGGGAGAAGGCAGACAGGTGCGAACCTGCCCTGTGTCAGGAGGGGTGACAGGGCCTCGCCTCCATCAGAGTTGTGTCTACGCACAGAGAGCAGGGCTGCAGCGCCCAGAGCCAGGAGCCCGGAAGGGGTGCAGGGGAGGGGCTGGAGGGGGCCGACCTGCCGCCGGGCACGAACCAGCAAGGAGCAGAGCTCGCGGCACAGTTAGAAAGGGTTCTCTAAATATTTTATTTTTCCATACTTTTAGGCCAGAAAGAAGCATCGGTAATAAAATAACAGAATTATTTTCCTGGGTCCGCTTCGGCGGGGGCAGCCCCACCGGGGCCGGGGCCGTGGCCTCGTCCGGCCAACACCAGCTCCTTGGCTATGTACACGTACGTCACAGGCACAGGACAGTCTCGGAGGAACCTCGGCCGGGGCGGGCACAACGTCCACAGCTGCTCTCGCGGGGGCGGGGCGACCGTCCCTCCTCCTGCCGGCCTAGGGGGCGGCCCGCTCCACCGGGGGGCAGGAGTGGGACGTGATGTCGCTGTGCTTGTAGGCGGCCTCGTCCAGGTCCAGCCCCTTCCCGTTGACCTCCAGCGTCATGCAGCCGCGGTAGAAGGCCGTGACAGGCGCTGCGGTCACGGGCACATCTGGGCCAGTGGGAGAGAACGACACGGTCTCACAGGCGAGCGGCCCGTCTGTCCGGAGACCGGGGTCCCCGTCCTGCACATCCCCCGGCACTGCGCTCCCGGGCACCCGAGGGCCCCATCGGTGCCTGCCTTTCTCCTCAGGGGCACGGGTCCCTGTGTGCCCCGACCAGCAGCAGCTCAGCTGCGGGCCTGCAGGGACACCCGCCTGCCCCCAGGAAGTGCACGTGGACAGTTGGATCAGTTGGATCGCCCTGATCTCCGTCCTGGAGTCATTCCCGCTGCAGGGCTCCCCACACCCCAGCCCCCCTCTTCAAAGGTTTGTCTGTGAAAACTAAATGGATTGTGTGTCTGCTGGCCAAGGCAGGAGTCCGGGCGGCAAGGGCAGACCTGCACTGAGCCCTGGGGGCTGTGGGGTCGGGGGGGCTCACAACAGCAGCTGCCCACTGCCCTGATCACTCATGGCCACTGGCCAGCTCCCCTCCCGTAGTCAGACACGAGTCCCCAGTCTGTAGGAGGCAGCTGTCCGCTGCCCCTTCCTGGGCAGCACGGGGGCTGGAAGGGACTCTGGCCTCATAGGCTGAGCATCGGGACCAGGGCACCCAGACTCTGGCACGGTCCCTGGCGGCCAGCCCTGCCCCCCCGGCTCAGCAGAGCCTCTGCCTGAGGCACGCTCGGGGGAGCTTTTGGAGGACGCAGGGACAGCAGCTTCAGGCCGAGGCCTATCCCCGGAAGGCGAGGTCTCAGCCTCAAGCCCGGAACTGCTGGGCAGCACCAGGCTGGCCAGGAAGTTCAGCCTAAAGGGACCGCCCAGGCTCCGTGGGGGGCGAGCCCCGGGACGGTCAGAGCTGCGGACATCCCACCCCGGGACCACAGCCGTGGGAGCCCTACCTGGCAGCCCGCCCACGAAGGTGAGCACGGAACCCTGCAGGTGCGTCGCGAGCACGGCCAGGAGCTCCCGCAGGCGCGCCCCGCTCACTTCGCTCCGGCCCTTGGTGCCGTCGACCTCCAGGGTGGCCTCATCCTCCCGCACGGAGACGGCCACACGGTGCTCCTGGCCGTCGCAGACCTTGATCTCCATCAGGGCCAGGGTGATGCTCTCCACGGCCAGGATGACCAGCTGCGGGAAGACGCGCACCTGAGCACGAGGGCCTCCTGGCCCGTCTCCCTGCCCCCGAGCCCTCCGTGGGGGCAGGGCCTCCTAGGGCCGGGGCTCTGCGTTCTGTGGTGCACGGGGGTGGGGCTCAGTTTCCACGTGTGCAAGACGGACAGAGAACAGCGGGGACAGCAGCGTCATCCCGGGCGCCAGGGGCACCGCACTCTGCAGCCATCTCAGTGGACATGCTGCCCACCTGTCTGTGACCCGGAACACAGGACACGGCCACTTCTCCACGTCAAAATGCTACCAGGCCACAACAGAGGGGCTGGCGGTGCGGGGCTAGAAAGGCCAACATCCCAGGTGACAGCCGGCCACACGCACTGGGTGTTCCTGCCAGACAGAACTCGCCTCTGCTAACGTGGGCCAGAAACACAGGACGGACACACAGCCCGACAGCCTGGGATGGACACAGCAGGGCAGCTGGCCCAGCGCCGTTCACTCTCCATGCCCTGGGAGGGTCGGCAGCGCCCTGCAGGAGCTCCGTTTGCCCACAGGTGCACACGGTGTGTGGACTGGTGCTCCGTGGAGGGGCGTCTGCTGCGGTCTTGGGGACCAGACCACTCTGGGGAGCCTCTCACAGCACCAGCTGGGGCAGGCTGGCCGCTGTCCACACACACTCCCGGCCAGCAGGCCCGCCCATTTCGGACAGAGGCCGGTGCATACAAGCTCCTTCCTCTGCCCCTTGGCTGTTCCCTGAGCAAACTGTGGGTTCCACACGGCGGGTGTCGGCATGGCCGGGTGTGCGGGGCTGGGGGTACGCGGGCCCCCGCCTCAGGGCTCAGCCTGAATCTCCCAGGGGCGTGGGCCAGGCGGGCACATCTGGGCGCAGGAGAAACCGGGAGCGTTTGCCAGTGAGACAGTCGGAGACACGTGGTTCTAAACTGTCCAGCGGGACGTCACCCCCCCTTGGAATGGCTCCCAGGCCACCCTCCACACGGCTCTAACCCCCAGGCTGTCAGGTGACCTTGGGCAACGGTGTCCTCAGCCACGTGGCTGTGGGACCCGTGAGGGCTGCGCCATGGGGAGACAGAGCTTCCCGAGGTGAGAGCAGGGACCCGCCCGGGACGGCTACCTGCTTTTTGAGCTTCTTGGTGGAGTGGTAGTCAACCAGCGCCACGGAGAGGGCCACCACCTGGTCACTGCCCACCAGGGCGAGCAGCACGCCTGTGTCCGTGGCAGGACGGATCTGAGCCGTGACCTCTATCTGCCAGGTGGTGTCCGTGCCGACGTCCGCGGGGCTCCGAGCTGCAGTGAGGGCCGCAGGTCAGGAGGCCAGCCAGGCGGGGCTGGCCGTGGTGAGTGCGGTGGCAGCCCCAGGGAGGGCCACGCCCGAACACTAGGGGCCTGTCCCCAGGAAGCCGACCGTGGGGGAGCATGTGGGCCCCGGGGATGGCAGCCCTGCCATAAGCCCCCGCCACGGCCCCCGGGCAACAAAGGCCTGCCGGGACGGAAGGCAGGCGTGTCCCGTGGGCACCCTTCCCTGGCATCCCCTCTTCCTCCCCCACAGGACACGCTGCAGCGCCCGGCCCCCTGCCCCGCCGCGTCTCCCCGGCGCCCTTCGGGCGGCTCGACCAAGTCGCACGTGGTTGGAAGCCCTCAGAACGCGCCCTTCTCTGACCACACGGCTCCATGCCCCACTGAGCGGCTCCGTGCTTAGGCGCCTCATGTCTGCATATGTGACGTGGGTTTATGTCGCGTGGACGTCCGAGGGACAGACACGCGGGCTTCCCCTGCAGCTCCTGCACGGACAGGTCCAGAAAGCACACTGTGCGCGAGCGGCTGGGTCGTGGTTCTCTGGGGGTCGCTACAACACACGTTTCCTCTGGACACGTGAATCTTCTGACGGTGATGCCGAGCACCCCCTCTGCCCCACGGCTCGGGGGCTTCTGTCTCAGAGACCGTCGAGTCCTGGCGAAGGAGCCCATCGGGCCGGGGATGCCAGAGCAGGAGCCGCGTCCGCTGGAGCTCAGACGCCCTCCCTGCAGGGGAGTCAGCGCCGAGGTGAGCCGCAGCCTGGGTTCCCGACGGTTTCCAGTGGACCGTGAGCACCCGAATCCTCTGTAGGGGCCCCGGACCCAAGAGGAGTCTGCCACAGTCCATTTCCAGTAACTGTCCAGTGACTCGAATGCACGCAAAACTGGAAAAAGCAGCCCAAAAACCAAAAGTAAAAGCAAAAAAGAAACGCGGCCAGTGCGGCCTCCCGGGTCTCCTGGCCCTGAGTTTTCCCGTGACGGGACCTTCGGCCCCGGCTGCTGGGCGTCCCGTCGGCGGGGAGGGTCTCCCGGCTCCAGATGCTGCTGGGGGCTGACTCGGGGACGTCCCGAAGATGCTCCTCTGAGCTGGGAAACGGCGCCGGCGGCGCTCTGTGAGAAAAGCAGAGACTTCTCGACCCCGGTGGCTCCATGGCCGAGGCAGCCCGCAGACGCGCTCGCAGACCGTGGAGCGCAGCAGGGCCAGGGCCACCGTGGCTTCTGCCCAGGCCCGTGTCCCCGCACAGGAAGCGTGGATGCTGCTTGAAGGAAAGGTCGGGAAGTGCTTCTCACGAGGAGACTTTGTCGGAAACATCATGGTGACGTTTAGACTTTCCCGTGTGATCACGACGGATAACACGGTGTCGTACCTGCTTCTCCTCCCAGAAGTCCCTCTCGCGGCTCAGGAGTGCTGTGGCGGTTAAAGCACAGCTAGGAGGGGCCGTGACCCCAGGGCTTGAGAGGACAGCCGCCTCACAAGGAAGGAGGGTCGGGCCCTCTGCGTGGGAGGCCCACAGGGGCTGGAGGCGATGCGTGGATGTGGGGCCCGTGGCGGGGGGTGTGGCCCAGCCCTCAAGGCCAACGAGCCCGAGGGGAGGGAGTGTGGGTGCTTAACCACTCGCCGTCTGGAACAGAGGCGCTGCGAGCATCACCTGGAGACAGACCGAGCCAGAGATGGTCCTGGGGGGCGGCGACAGCTCCCCGAGCCCCGCTGCAGCAGGGTGCCGGCCAGAGGAGGGGGCAGGGAGGCCCCCGGAAGCCAGCACGCAGGCAGGCGCCTGGGCCGCACACCCGCCAGAGACCCTGCACGGCCGTGTGCCTGGGCGCTTCGCTGGGCCAGGTACCAGCCCTCCCCGGTCGGGCGCCAGTGTGAGGGAGGACGAGGGAAACCAGTGGAGCCCAGAGTCGAGCAACAGAACCACTGAGCCGGCACCGTGACCCGCGCTGCTCACGCCGCATCCTGAGCCGTGCGGCCTGGCAGTGTGGGACGTGAACGCGCGTCACGTGAAGGGTGTCTCAGCGACTGCTCCTTGACCCGCATGTTAGGGCTCTTTGTTTTTACTGAGCAGTGAATTTGATAAAAAGAGGAAAGAGAGTGTGCTCTGTGTTCCAGGGTCGGGAGGGCCGCCCCCTGCACCCTGCGACACCCTCGCTACACCGACGGCCCGACAGCTGCCGCGCGTGGACGTCACGGGAGCTTCGGGAAGGGCTGGTCCCGCAGGCCTGGCTTCTTCCTGCTGCGCGGCCATCAGCGCTGCCGTGGCGGACCCAGCTCTGCAGACAGCCCCGCGCCCCGGCAACGCGGCCGTCAGCCCCGTCCTGTTCCTCTGGGTCTTCTCTTCCCGCCAACCGTGAGCTCTAGAGCCCCGGGGCCAGCCACCCGCCGTCTCTGGACGCCGCCCCGCTCCACGCCTCGCCAGGCTCCGGGACCGCAGCGTCGCACTCATTCTCCACGGCTGCTCCACCGACCGCTCATCCTGTCCGAGGACGTCCCGCAGGCGTCCCCTCGGACCCTCCCCGTAGCTCCTGCTGCCGTCCCCACCCTGGCCGTCCCGGCACAGGCACGGTGGCCGTTTCCTTGCTGGCTCACCCCGCGCGGCGGCCCCAGGGCTGTGGGGTCATCGGCTTATCCCAGACACCGCCGTCCTAGGAAGCCGATTCCTGCTCTGTCCGCAAGTGCGGCCACGGCCGTGCCCACGCCGGGGCCGAGACTCACCAAAGTCCAGGCTGTAGAAGGCAAACCCGGTCCCGGGGTAGAAGGAGCCCCTCGTGGTCGCGGAGAAGCACTGCATCTTGGGATTGGCCTTCACCGTCTCCTGGATGGTGGTGTCCTCGCCGTTCAGCCAGTTCCAGCTCCTCACGCAGCCGTCCAGGCGGGGGTTTATCTGGGAGGACAGAGAAATCCCAGTGGCTTCTTGGGACCACACGGCCACGTCATGGGCTCCCAGACAGCCATGTGGCCGCCGCCACGCCGGTCAGGGGAAGGGATGCGTGGCTCAGGTAGTGGAAATCTCCCAGCAACTGGACAAGTGCTGGTTGTGGAGGCTGTTTCCTGAAAGGGCGCCTCAGGGACGGAACGAGTCCTCGCGGGGTCCCCAGTGGGCCACGCTGGGTCTGCCCACTCACTCCCAGAGCAGAGTGGGACCGTGCACCGGAAGGACATGGACGAAGGCGCACGTGGTGCCTGGTGCCCCCCGAAATGTGAGTCTGGGCGGCCCCCAGCCCCACGCGCTCCTCTGCAGCAATTCGGGTCTCCCCTGCCGGATCTGTCAAGCGGGGAGGTGTGAACAGCACCTGTGGGACCCAAGGGGTCTGACGCCCAGGCCATCTGCAAGACGCCGTCCTCCGCCCTGCAGGGAGGATCCGGCCGACACCTCCCACCACAGGGACCTCCGTGCCCGGGACCCTCTTCTCCCACTGGTGTGGGAGTCGCCACAGGGGGAGGGCTCTGGCCTGGCCAGCACACGCTGGGTGGCGGAGGGACCTTGGGGAGGGCAGGGCCGAGGCCACGCAGGGCTGCGAGGGACGACCAGTGCTGACCTCCCCGTTAGTCCTCCTCCCCGTGGAAATCCCGGCAGGGTTAACACCCCAAATGTTCTTGGGAATGGTCCAAAACACTTGACTGTTCCTTTTGTTAAAGAGTAATTTCATCGTGTTTTATCTCCACTGCAAAACAGGCACTTTTGTTATCGCTTCCGATGAAAACTCAAGCGAGTCTCACGGGGAGGTGGTGCGTTGGGGACACGGCCACCGGCCCGGGGCGAGTGCTCAGCACGGCAGCCGGCGGCCAGGCCTGGCCGCTGCGGGAGCCCGGGCTGCGACGGTACTCACAGGCTGCACCAGGTCTCTCTCCTTGAAGGGAATGCCGCCCACGGTCAGGTTGAGGTGGTACAGCCCTCTGTCCAGCTGGAACAGGTCCCCGGCCACCGCGATCTTCATGACCGCGTCCTTGTTCACCTTGACAACCAGATTCTGGTCCAGCTCCTCCACAGAGATCTGGAGAAGACCGGTGCCGTGAGGGGGGGCCCTTCCGGAAGGACCCGCTGCCCCCGCGGGCCGAGCTGCCCCCGACCGCGGGGAATGTTCACGCCCCACACACCTCGCGGTCCCCCTGTGACACAACCTCCCTCCAGGCCCTGTCGGTCCCCCCAGCACGGGCTTCTCCCTTCACTCCGCCTCCTCCAAGGGGGCCCCTTGGGGCCACTACTCTGGCCCCATCCTGGAGCCTCCCTAAGCCCCCAGGAGCTGCTTCCCGGACCGGGAATCCCACCGACGTCACCGTCTCCCACTTGGAGCTCCACTTCCCCAGCACAGCCGCGCCCCCATGAAGGCAGGAGGGCGCGCGGTCACCGGGTGCCTGGCACCGACGGGACGCTGAACGCGCTGACTCTGGAGCTCTGTGCTCGTCCCTCCTCTCCACGCAGGAGAATTAAAAAACCTGTCTCTCTGCCCTCTGTGCGTCCTGCTAGCCCTGCAGAAGCCCAGTTTCCTTTCTGGTCCACGTGGGAAACATGGAGGTGCTTGGGTCCGAGTGTGGACAGGAGGAAGAGGAGGAAGGGTCAGGAGAGGGAGGACAGAGGGGCTGCCTCTGGGCTGAGCCTGCCTTGGGCTGCCAGTTCATGCCTCGGGTGGGGCAGCTGTCCACCGCACGTCCTGGGTCCCCAGATTCCTCCCCTGGACACTGCCCCCCCCACCCCGCCCGGGACCCCTCCTGCTGCCGGTGCAGAGCGCCTGTCCCCGACCGTGAGCGCGGCCACTCTGGGGATATTCGTGCTTTAGGGGCTGAGGAAAGAAGCCTGAGTTCCCAGGACGGAGGTTAGCAAACGTCCACGCTGTCTCCATTCAGAGTTTCCCATCTTCTCTGAACTTCCAGAAGAAACAAGAACGCTTTTGTCTCTCAAGTGCTTACTTCTGAGCTTCTGGAAGGCTCGTGTGTGTCCCAAGCTGCCGTGTTCTGGGCACCGCGGTACAGGTCTCATCAGGACCGACAGGTCAGGCTCTGGGTGGCTAGGGCGTTCTCCCAAAGGAGACAGCCTCACGTGAGCATGTCTGCGGGGACGGCGCCGGCCCCAGGAGCCGGGTCCCAGGACGGTGCGGACACACGAGCCGGGAGCCTGGCCCAGACCTCAGCCCAGGGGCCCCAGCCCCTGTGTCGTGGACATTCTGAACAGTGCAGTTTCTGCAGCAGGACATCCTGTGTGCTCCAGGGCGACCGGCAGCTGCCACGGCTCCGGACAGCTGTGACCAACAGCACCGTTTCGGGACAGACTGCAGCCCTCGCCCCATCGACTATGAAGTTCTGGAGCAGGGCCTCATGCGGTGGCCACTCACAGCTGGGTGTGCACCTGCACGGGGAAATGCCAGGGCCCTCCCCAGGAGCTCCCAACCCTGCTGGCCTGGGGCTCAGGGGGGGCCGCGCTCACCGTCTGCCACATGCCGTGACTGACCACAGGCCCACTGCTGGTGACGCGGCCAACCCCGTGGTAGCGCAGCTGCAGCTCCAGCCGGCCGGCCCGCAGGCCCAGCACGATCCAGGCGCTGTCCTGATGGCCTCCAGCAAAGAAGAGGACGCCTTCAGGGTCAAAGGTCCTGAAGTCAAATTCGGCGACCAGCCTAAGTACCAGCACGAGAAACACACAAATGACACGGGCAGGTGGCTCGAGGCCTCCCGCCCCAGGGGCCCCGCAGGTGCGCGGACAGCCTGGGACTCCGTCCTGGACTTTGGAGGCAGCACCCTGCAGAGGTCCAGAGCCGGAGCCCGGCTGCTGTCGCTGGGCAGGGACAGGGCCGGCCGCCGGGCCTGTGGGGTGCTACCCAGTGCAGGGCCGGGGATCGGCTGTCCCGGGGGCTTCAGGCCGGCCCTGGCCCCGCGCACCCGGCTTCGCCCCCGGCCCTCACCTGGTGGGTTGCAGTCTTTTGAAGCGCAGCCTGATCACCGGTGTTCCACTGAACATGCGGCCCAGGTACAAGGACTTCACGCTCTTGGCTACGTTAAAAGGCACGCAGGGCAAAATATCCTGCGGGAAGGGAGTGAGGGCTGTCAGGCAGCCGTACCTGGGTGCTGCCCCCCAGGCACACAGGGTCAGGACGCAGTGGGGCCTCCCTCCCCGCTCGCCGGCCAGGCTCTGACTGAAACCGAGGCTGTTACGGCTCGGAGAGACCACAGTAGCGTGCCGAGCCGGGGTCGGGCCGGCCAGTCGGGAGGCTCGGACCCCACACGTGTCCCTGACCTGAGCCAACTGACCGGGAGGGCAGCACGTGCCGCGGGCGCAGGCCGCCCGCTCCGCCGTGGGTGCGGAGCTGCCCGCGAGACGTCACGCAGGGGACAGACAGGCCTCCTGTCCTGCATTCCCACTAGCCCCGTCCTCCCGAGGGAACGGCTGCCCTGTGGTCACACCTCACAGGTGTTCATGTCCGGGGACAGCTTGAGGCCTCCGCGTCCGTCGCAGTGGCAGGCGTAGCCCCCCGGGGAGTTGACGCAGGCCTGCTCACAGCGGTCCTCTGCACACTCGTCCACATCTGTCACCACAGGGGAGACGGGCAAAGCTCAGCACACGCGGCGCCTCCGCGTCTCCGAGGCGCCCACAGCGCGCTCACCTGAGAGTGAGCTCCAGAGAAGGAGGCACCCAGCCCGGGCCGCCCCCCACGCTGCCCGTGCTCCCTGCAGGGCCGGTCAGCGGTCTCTCCCTCTCCTCCTCCTTGGGTTAGAGAAGGAGGTGGGAATAAGCCACTAGGTCAGGGCACAAAGCCCGTCTATGAGGGTCTGGAGGGTCTGTGACCGTTGGCAGGTGTCCCTGGGGCTGGTTTGGGGGTCCAAGAGACACCCCACAGGGGACACGGAGGAGGGCATGGAGGGTGTGTGGGCGGGGGCCACCCGGCTTCCTCGTGGAAGCGCAGGGCAGGAAGGCTGAGAAGAAAACCTGTCCCTCTCTGTGCCCCCGACACAGGGTGTGCTCGTCACCTGCCCCCGAGCACAGCAGGTTGACCTGAAGATGGGCTAGAGGTCCCTGTGCCAGGGGCATGGGGGCCCCCCTCAAATCTCTGCTGTGTCCTCGGCAGTTGGGGGAAGCGGCCCTGTTGCATGAAGAGACACCTGGGACACGCGTGTGTGGTTCACACACGTACGGACTTGCACACACACGCACTCTTGTGTGTGCCCACACGCGAGCACACGTGTTCACAAGGGTGTGTGTGTGCTGGTGACAGTGGGCAGCGGGGGCGGGTACCTCGGCAGGCCTTGTCTGGGGAGCTGAACACGTAACCCTCGTCGCACACGCAGGAGTAGGAGCCTGGCAGATTCTTGCAGCGGGCGTCCCCGCAGGCACCTCCGTTTGCACACTCATCCACATCTGCAAGAGAGAGCAAAGCCCTTGACCGGGGCCGTGTCTGCCGGTCGCCAGCCCATGGTCAGTCACGGAGCAGGAGCAGCAGCAGCCAGAACCGCTGCTCTGGGCGGCGCTGAGCGGGGCTCCCGGGCTGCCGGGCCCCTCCCCCACTCTCTGCAGCCCCAGGCTCAGGCTAGGAGCAGGGGCGTTTCTGACTGGGGTCCCAGGTGACAGGGTGGTCTCTGAGCACTGGACAGAGCCAGGCTGGTCCAGGGGTGAGCACCGGGGCGCAGAAAGGTGGAGGGGAACCTGGGGGCCTTGGGATGGAGGCGCCCGTGCCGATGGCCGCCCGGTCTCCCCGTGACAACCGGACGCCACAGGGTCAATTGTCGAGCCTCTTCCTGAGGTGACAACGATCCTCTCCCCTCGGCGAGCGAGCAGCCCAACCTCCGCAGTTACGAGCCCGTCTCCTCCAGGGACAGAAGGGGCGTCCGGCACGTGCACTGACGACTTCCAACACCACGGATTCCTCACGGGGCCTCACAACGGCCCCAACTCGTGGTGACGGCACCACACAGGCCCTCGGACGCGGAAACCAGAAAGCGCCCCCATGACCACGGGAAAAAGCCAGGGCACCGCCACGCGTCCCTCCAGAGCAGTGTGTCTGCCTCTGGGTTCACGGGCCCGTCGGCCTCTGCGCGAGCGCTTCCCACCCCGCAGTCCAGCCGAGACCCGGGCTGAGCCTGCCCCACGTCCAGGAGCTCAGGAACGTCACTCCCCTCGGCAGCGGGGTGCTGGGGGGCCCAGGACGACACCGCCCTTCTGGGCAGGTAGACACGGGCCGCCCCACACAGAGGATGCCTCATTGGGGCAAAGCCTTTTTTTTTGGTGCAAAGCTGTCTTAGCACAGCCTTCGAGGCCCTGCGGCAGCTCGCCAAAGCCCCATGGCCCTCGCGATGGCCGAGGGACAGCGTGGCCAGGGCCCACGAACCCGTGTCTCCCCAGATCCGGGGCCACAGAAAATGGTGCACTGAGCTCTGGACCCCACTCACCCACGTGGCCCCACGTCAACCATCAGCCACGGCCGCAGAGCCACGGGGGGTGAGGCTGGGGGTCCGTAGAGCCAAGCGCTGTTGGAGGGTCCTGTGACCCAGCCAGCACCTGTCTGACCGCTCGTCACCGAGCACGGAGACGGGACGGCCCACGCAGCCGGCAGGGTGTGGTGCTGGCACGGCCGCAGGGCCCAGGGGGTCCACACCCAACCCTGCTGGGTACACTGTGGCCACGAGGCCCTGTCCCCCGCCCCCGGGCCTCATCGGCTCTCCCCCCAGGAGAGGGCCCCTCCCGGCCCACCTTTCGGCCACGCGACGTGGAGCCCCTCCCTGCAGCCACGCAGAGACAACGGAGGGGCCGGGTGCTGGGGTGCAGGCGTACGGCGCGACCCCCACCCTCCTCCCCAGCATCTCGACGGACAGAAAAGCCGGTCTCTTCCGGACCATAGTGACAGACCTCATACCCCACAGCCTCCCTCGCTGGGTCTCGGGTAACAGGTCCCCAGAGAAGGAGGTGACGGCTGAGAGAGGGTGTGCGTGCGTGGGCACCGGCAGGAACAGCCTGACTCCCGGCAGCGCAGGTGGGGCACCCACCCCTCGCGCTCGCGGGCGTCAGCCATGCAACGGGAGCAGCGGCCCGTGGCCCCCCAAAGCAGTGGGTGCACAGCCCTACCCCGTCGTCTGGCACGTGGCGCTGGGGGCAAGGGCAGTGGGACGCAGGGGCCCCTCTGGCTGTCTCACGCCTCACGACCCAGTGAGTGGGCAGGAGGTGGGGGACCGTCACTCGGGCTTGCAGGGAGGCTAAGCAGACCTTCCCGTGCCGCACCGTCCGCCCATGGCCCGAGGCCTCTCCCGGCAGCCTCGGGCGCACACGGCAAGGGCTGAGAGAACGCGGAGGGGACCCTGACGCGGCCAGGTGCTGTGGTCAACACCCTGTGCAAGGTCTGGGAAAGGGACCCCTTGTTCTGTCCAACTCAGAGGTCCAGCTGGGGCTCCGGCCGCTGCGCGCCTTGCTCCCGAGGCTGCCTCTCCCTCAGCACCTCTGTCCCATCCCCAGGCAGGTGGGCGGCTCGTCCTCTGCAGCCCGGCTAGCCACGGCTGCAGACTTTCCTGGGAGGTCAGGGCGTGGGGCCCCGCGGAAGCAAGTGGGCGTCAGAGGCCTCGTCTGCTCCTGGCCCAACCCCACTGTCCAGGCCCCGTCCCGGGCTGTGGTCACACAGATGCGTGGAGCTGCCCCCCCCTCCCTGGGGCAGTGGGGGAGGTCCCCTCAGCGGGGCTGGCCGGTGCACAGATCCCGGTGAATCACCCCGGGCCGGGGGCTGGGGCAGCTCCCAGCGGCGGCCGACATGCCCGGACATGTGCTCCGCGTCCCTCCACCCTCTTCCCGCCCCCCCCCCCGGAGCCTCGCAGCGGAGCAGCCGGACTGCCGACCTCAGCAATCTGGCCTCCGGCGGACTCTGGCAACGGCAAACACAGGGGGAGGGGCCGAGGGGAGAGCGCGCAGCACGGGCCTTACCGTGGCAGGTCCTGCTGTCGGGGCCCAGCGCGTAGCCGCTGTCGCAGGCGCAGGAGAAGCTGCCTGGCTTGTTGGAGCAGATCTGGTTGCAGCCCCCGTTCTGCTGGCCGCACTCGTTGACATCTGGGCACAGGACACAGAGACCCTGGGGAGTGCCCAGAGCCGACACGGGACCCCCAGCAAGCGCACGGGGCGAAGGGCAGACCTCAAGGCTCTGCAGGCGGTGAGGGTCCGTGGCGCCCGCTCCGTGGCTGCTGTTGCACCCGGGAGGAGGGTGAGGGCTGACGGGGACAGACCTGGGCGGACGCAGCTAGACCAAGCCCCACGCGCGCAGCCCCCCTGCCCCGGGCGGCTCGGCACCGCAGAGAAGGGGCCACCCGAGGTAACTGGGTCCTGGGGCATTTTTCCTGACCCCCCCGCCCCCCCCCCACTGCAGACGGGGAGGCTGGCCCTGAGACTCTGTCGTCCCCACAGGCCGAGCCCCAGGGGTGGCCCCCACTGGCTCCTTCCTTCCTTCCAGTCCTGCAGGAGCCAGGCCGCCGTACCCGAGGGCTCCCGGACGGCCGGCACCCAGTGCTCAGGGCAGGGCCTGGAGGGGCCCGGGGTGGGGGCACTGCCTGTCTCTCCCTCCACCTGACGGCCAGGTCGCCGGACAGTCCCTGCATCCCCCGGGGTGGGGCCGCAGCCACTCCCCCAGGAGCACCCCTGCCCTGGTCCCGCAGCAGCAGGGCCTCACCTCTGTCACAGAGCCGCCCGCCCCAGCCGGCCCGGCACTGGCAGTAGAAGTTGCCCATGAGGTCCTGGCAGACCTGGGTCCCCTCCTTGTCGCAGGGGTTCGGGGAGCACTGGTCGGGCAGGTCTGTGCCGAAAGAAGGGAAAAGAGGGTCAGCTGGGAGGGAGCGGCTCGGGGCCGGCGGCCCAGACGGCAGCTCCAGGTGGAGGGCGCTCAGGGACAGTCTGGCCAGACCCTCCTCTGGGGCCGGGCAATCCAGGTCGGCTGGGACGGAGCGGCCCCCTGCCCACCGGCCAGAGGCAGCTGAGGAGAGGGAGGGGCCCACCGCTGGCTGGCCCGAGGGGCTGCTTGAGCTACATGCCCCCACCTTCCCGGCTGGGCACCCTGTCCCCTCCAACCCCACCATCGACCTCCGCCAACGCACTCCCTGCTGCAGGGACGCTGCCACACCGTCACTGGGTGGGGGGCTGCCCCGGCCCTTCCAGAGAGGGGCACCCGCCCGCTGGCCGGGACCTCCTTGCCCGGCGAGGGAGCGGGGACTGTCTCCCCGGCCCAGAGTGTCGATCACCAGACAGTTTCCAGCTGCTTTAGGGACGATGGCGGACACCATCCCAGGAGGCCTTCCTGGGGTCTGGGTGCGGGAAGAGCTGCTCACGGGCCACCGAGGCTCCTGATCCCAGGGCCGGTCCCTGACTGCAGAGCCTGACCATGGGCGGCAGTGGGCCCCAGGGTGCTGGCAGGAGGGCAGAGCTCCGAGAACCCTCTCTCGGGCACAGCTGTGCTGGGTGGGCTGGGCAGGAAGGGACACCTCTGTCCTGGAGCCGCGGGGCAGAGAACCCGGGTGGGCGCGGCCGCGGCAGGTCGCGGGGGGGGGGGCCGACCCTGGCTCTCCGCGGCTCACCCCCCGGGTCTCCGGGCAACCTCAGTGAGGAGCAGACGCCCAACGCCAGCAGACGGTGTCCTGCCTCGCCCATCGTGCCCGTCACGAGGCCGAACCGCGACCCGGCCTGGCTCCGATCGGCCTGCTGGCCGTCCCTCCGGCCTCATCTGGGCCCGCTCGTGCCTCTGTTGCTTGACGAGCCGTGGCGGCCTTCCCACGAGGCCCGTGCGGACCGTATACATCTCCCGGGTGCTCCGTGGGCTCCCGTTCCGTCCTGCGCTCCAGCAGACACGTGCCCGTCAGACCCGGGCCGCATGGGGCCGTGGCCGGGTCCGAACCGAGGGCCAGCACAAAGGGTGAGGTGCACCCGAGAGCCCAGGGCCACCTCGCAATCCCCGAGGCAAGTGCTCTTCAGCTGCAGTGACAACCGTGGCCAATCTGGCTACTCTGGGTCACTGTCACCCGAGGGCCATGAGGACGTTTCCCCAGCAGCTCGGTGGATCGTGGGCTCCTAGGCCGACCGGCTGGTGTCCATCCCCAGATGCGGGCGAGGGCCAGCCCGCGGAGGGCAGGTGACGCCCGGCCTGCCTCCCAGGGCCTGGCCCAGACCAGCCACAGGACAGTCTCACCCCATGTCCCCCTCTCCAGGACCACGCGTCCTGGGGGCCCCTCATCCGGTACAATCACTTCCGTTGTATTTACGAAGTGACGGGCCTGTTGCAAACCGCGTGGTAGGCGGGCGGCCCTGGAGAGGCCCGTCCGGTTCCCGGGTGACCCAGGATGTGACAGCGGCCAGCTTTTCTCTCTGCCCAAACCCACAGGGCCGCCGAGAGCCCAGCGCTCAGGCTTGTGTCCATCCCGCCGGCCAGGTGGGCACACGCCACCAACTCATCTCTTCTCTGCCAGCCTGACGCCAGGTTGGGCTCCGCACCGCTGCCCCGGCACTTGCTCCCGGCCCGTGGCTGCAGATCCGCAGCTGAGCCGGGTCTCAGCCTCGCTGGCCCTGCCGTCCCCTGGGGCTCCGGTCAGCCTGCTGTCTCCACTCCGCTGGGCTGCGACCCCCTGCGTCCGAAGAACCAGACCACGTCTGTCCATGGCTCCTTCTGCGGCTGGGGCGGAACAAACACGGCGTCCCCGAGGGCGGAGTGACACCCACACGGTTGTTCTTGGCAGGCCGAGGGAAATGCCTTCTGCCCGGAAGCACGGAGGAACTGGGTGCAGGAATGAAGAAACCGGGTCTGGGAACAGCGTGTCCCCCAGCTGCCGGGGGCTGGCGGGTCAGCCCTGTGGTCGGCCATGCCGCCGGACTGGCTGCCCGCGGTGACACTCCGGGGTGCAGAAGGGCCGGGGAGGGTCAGGTCGACACCGCAGATGGAGGGCCCTGAGGGCAGGAGGGGTTGTGGGGGCGGGAGTGGCCGCTGCTCACAGCAGGAGCCCGGAGGGCCCCCGGGGAAGGGCGAGCGTCTCCACTGCCCGTGTTTGGTTCCAGAGCGGGTTGTTCCAGAAGCGCGGAAGGTGCTTTCGGCAGGAGGGCTGGTTAACTCTAGAATCTGCCTAGAACGCCCAACCCCCTCAGTAAAACCCCAGGGTCCCCGCGCTGGGGGCCGAGACCAGCTCCCACGGGCTCCCGCAGAACCCCCAGCCCAGGAGACTGTACCGTGGCTGGTCCCCGCGTCCTGCCTGGTCTTCACCTCGGGCACCGGAGGACGGGGGAGGGCTGCAGCGGGCTCTCCGGCCCTCGACAGGGGCCCCGCAAACTCCGACAAAGAGCTGACACCCTCGGTGGGTTCGGATGGGCACGGACCTCTGTAGCCCGGGGCACCCGCTCCCTGCCCGGAGGACACGGGGCTCCCCTTGCCCTGAGGCGGCCGTGCTGCTCGTGGCGGGCACGTGGACCACCCCACCGGGAGCCTCTCTCAGCGGCTGCGGATCCCCAGCCTCGAAGTCCGAGGGTGACGACCAGTTCGCACCCGGACCACAGGCTCCAGGCGGCGCCCAGGGACCATGGGGAAGGGGCCAGGGCCGTGAGGTCCGCCAGCAGAAGGTGGGCGGGTGCGGGAAGAGAGCCCCGGGCCTGGAGCCCATCGGGGCGAACACTGAGAGGCTGCTGCGTCGATCCGAACGGTACCAGACCATTAAGCACTCAGCTGTGCCTCGCTGTCCCGTGGCCCCCAGATCAGAGGGTTTTCAGGACAGAAGTGATGAAAACAGCGAGACGTTGCCAGTGCTGTCCTGATGCACTGGGGGGGGGGGGGGGTGCCTGGCTCCGGGGGCGGGGGGCGGGCAGGCAGGGCGTGCTCCTTCCTGAGCCGCGGCCTCGGGGCCCTGCCCCACCCCCGTGAGGATGGCGCGGCACGTGGGGACCGGCACCCACAGCCTGCGTCGCCCACCGGTGCGGGGCTGCGTGCCGGCCTCCCGAGCAGACAGCTCGAGCTCATTCAGAGCCAGTCCTCGCTGGTCACACAACTGGAACCCTCTAATGCTACATGATCTGTCTCGCGGCACAGTGTGGGCCAGGACCGCTGCAGCTTCCCTCGGAGCCTGACCTCGCTGACTGTGTGAGCGCCGTTCCAACGGGGGCTGCCGCGTGGAGCGGACGCCGTCAGGAGGCGTGAAGCACCACGTCGCTTTTTATAATCTTTGGAAAGCACAACCAAAGCCCAGCAGCTGGAACGGTCTGATCAACGTGGCCACATGATGTAAAAGGAAGAAACTGGTTTAGCAAACTGACATCCTTAAAAAAATTACTAAAAACAAAAAGCCGAAATGACACGAACGTAAACTGCTACAACCTCACCCCAATGTCTGCCTCCGGCCCCGTGAGGTCGCCAGGCCCTTGGAGAGACCAGGGTCACAAGCTGACCCCACGGAGGCCGAGGTCACAAGCCGACCCCAGGGAGGCCGAGGGAGGGGGCAGCTCCGGGTTGTCCATGAAGCACGGGCACGGGTTCTGGCCACTCTGAGTCGAGGCACTTCTGCCCCAAATCACAGAGGCCGGTCTGCTCTGCACCTGTGTGGGGCTGCCCTGGGGTCAGAGGGGAGCAGCAGCCTGAACGGCAGGGCCCCTCCTCTTCCTGTGTTAAATCAATCACTTCCTCTGCTCGTCCGGGCTGGGGCCTGGGCCTGTGACCAGCGCGTGGATCAGTGGGTGTCTGGACGCAGGGGCACCGCCTGGCCAGGCCAGCCGGGCCCCGTGAGCAGCGCCGGGTGCCCCGACTTCTTGGCAACCCCAGAGGGGGCAGGCCCCACGCGAAATGCCGGAAGGGCCCACCCCGCGGCGGGGCCGTGGGCTTGGAGCCACCTGAGACACAGGCAGAGCACGGGGACACCCGGATCAGGGCCACCGGCCGCCGGTGCTCAGACCCCAGCCAGGCCCACAGTCCCGCCCGGTGGCCGCGCTCACAGCCGGCTCAGACGCGACAGGCCAGCAGCAGAGTCCGCTCTCCTGCGGGACACGCGGAGCGACGTTACCACCAGCGCGAAAGATGAGTGAGGGGCTGAGGGAGAACCACGTGACCTTTAGGACAAGTGGCGAACCAAGAACTCCTACGAACTGAGAGAACCGGGCAGAGCCCAGACACGGGTCACTTGCAGGAAAAGAACACAAGGTTGTAAGCACGTGACCCTCTGCGAACTCGCTAGTGAGGACAAACAGAAAGGCTGGCTTCACGCCGCACCATGGACACTGAAGGAGACCGACACGCAGAAACGCTCGTGAGCCCACCAGACACGGGGGCGGGGCTGGGCACCCGGCCGGTGACCGCTCTGCATGGGCGTGAACGACGGCACAGGCCCGGGCCCGTCCCGCAGACACCCTCCACCGCGTGAGATTTGTTTGTGAAAACAAGAAACCGGGAGCAGCCTCGAAGACGCACGCCGCTCCCGTGGGTGCGCCGTGAACTGGCAGGTGCTCTGAACGCGCCGAGGGGAGGACATCCTGCTCGGGGGCGGCGGAGCGGGGTCAGAGCACGTCTGCGGTAAGTCGGCGTTTGTGCAACACCAAGAGACTGTGCGTGTGAGGTCTAGGACGATTCCGGGAGTCCGGCTGCTTGACTAGGAGGCACACCCAGAGACGTGCTCCGCCCCACAGCCCTGGAGGGGTTAGACGTCACAGGGCTCGCGTTTCTTGCCTATTTAAAAAACCAAACCTCACCTGCTTAAGGGAGAAAGTCCAGTGGAAAGGGAGCAGCGCTCAGGCCGGTGCTCCACCTCCTTGGGGGGACAGCCACACCCAAGACCCCACAGCAAAGCCTGAGGTTACCCCGACCCACCGGGCTTTGGGGGACAGGAAGGACACACTTACTCTGAACGCATGAAACAAAGTCGGGGCTCTTTGCATACGGAGATCCGTATTTGCTAATGCAGTCTGCAAGAGAGAGAGGGAAGTCATTCTTGTCGCCAGAGACAGGACAGACCTCAGAACGCGCATGTCGGGTCTGAGACTCTCTGGAAAAGGGTATTATTCACGCTTACTGGGGCTGAAGCAACAACACAGACCAGATCCCTCGTACACTGGCAACCAAGAAAATGCCTTTACCCTAAGGGCGGAACTCTGTGTGCCAAGGTCTGGGCAACCTCTCGGCAGATGCCTTCGGCTACGGCCCCGAAGGATCACTGGTCACATTCAGGGAGTTTTCTGACCACGACCAGAGGGTTAAACTTCAGTTTCAAGTGGACCCTCATTTGGAAACACTGCCCTTCACCCAAAAGTCGTTCTGCTTCGGGAGCGTCCCCCCACCCCACCATCTGACGAGCCAGGTGTACGTGCCGAGCACGGGAGTGGGGGAAGGTGCCTGGATACTTGAACCTGAGCACAACAGTGTTGAGCCATGTCCCACCTTCAGCAGGGTCCCTGGTACTACACCACGCCCAGGAGGACAAGGGCCCGGGCCGCCTGGAGGGGTTCCTGGGTTAGCTGGTCACCCTTCGCCTCTGGAAGCAAACCCCAGCACCCGGGAGCCAGGCTTCTGAGGCCAACAGGGAATCTGGGAGCCAGCAGGTTCCTGGCTTTTTAGGGCCAATTACAGGTCTACCTGGCTTCTTGTCAGATACCAACCCTGAGAAGGAACCCTAAGAGGATATAAGGCCAATGGAAAATTTCCCAAAATGCACTTTGCAAAATTAAAAAGGGAGACCCTGGATTAGATGTATCTTGTTACAAGCGATACGCATCCAAAAATTTCTTAAAATGAAAGTCAGGGCCTCTTTCCGACTGTCATTTGTCCTTTCACTTTCTCTCCCCAAGTGCACAGGGAGCTGCCCAGCGGCCACCCGCACGGTGACGCCCTACTCGGTGGCTGGCAGTGTCCACTCTCGTGTTCCAGTGAAACAAAAACCTTGTTTCCTCTTCTCAGTTCTGACGGTGACGTGGCCGATACCAACGCGTGCAGCCCCCGCGAACGAAGTTCTCTGGGATCTGCAGTCGTTTGGGAGTGTCAAGACCCGGAGACCAAAATGTCACAGACCCACTAAGTCAATCCCAGTCCCAAACAGGAAGTTAAGCCTGGAGTCCGGGCAGAGAAGCCGTTTGCCAACAACGGCGCTGCACAGGGGCTAACACGGACCCTGGGGCGTGAAAGGCACAAGCAGGTGCCTGGCAGGTGAGCTCCGGGAGCTGACGCAGGACGCGGGTCCCCCTCTATTCCCTCATGATGACCACAGAGGCAGGGACTCAACTTACCTAAGTATCTTGGATAAAAATAGTCCTGCGGAAAAAGAAGAAAGGGCAGCAGTTTACTGGCATGGTACGAGGCTCCCCAGACGGCCGCCACGCAGCTGGCCGGGGACCTCACCTTCCCCCCCAGCGGGCGGAACAGACGCCTGCAGAGGCAGGTGTCTGAGGAAGGCGGGAAATCCCCAGAGCTGGCCCCAGAATGGCCGGAGAGAACCACCCAGAAAGCCACTTTCTGCCAGAAGACCACGGCGTGAGGAGGGGCAGTGGGAAGCAGGGCCCAGGCTGCCCACATGGCCGCTACAGGACGTTCTGCATCCAACTGCGGACGTGATCGACCTTCTGGAAGCAGCTCAGTGATGTCATTTACGGGACCTCGGTGGAACCGTGTAACGCGTCTCACGGGACAAGGCGCGTCCCGGGTACCGTCATCCAGACCCTCCCTGAGGCCATGCCCCTCCCTGAGGCGAGCAGACCTGGACGGGACAGTCACTGCACGGGATTTGCATCTGCACGGAGGGTGTAAACGGGTCCCTCCGTCCGCGGGCATGAATGAAGAGGTCTGCAGGGCGCAAGCCGGCTGTCCAGCGCTGGGACCGCCTGGCCCTTGCTGGCCAGCAGTGGGGGCAGCTGGGACTGGGCCAGAGTCCACGGGTCCAGCCAGATGCAGGCCACAGGCCACTCAAGGCAGCCCCCACCCGTCCACCGTCGTCTCCCACGGAGGGTCCGTCGCAGAGCGGCTTGGCCCTAGACGCCCTCCCACCCCCATGGAACCGAGTGCCCCCACCCGCCACTGGGAGTCGGCCGCACATGCATGTCCGCTGCTCCCTCCAACCCGTGCCACCACGGTGAGGTCAGTTAAACGAGCCCTGTTAGTGGAGACGAGGAGACGGGCATTCACGACACACTGTGGCCTGGGATCGAGGTCAGGAAGCCAGGACGAGCTCTGGCCAGCACACGGTCACCCGGAACCATGCTGACGAGAGCTGACTTGTGTTTGCAGGGCCAGGCGGAGGGGACCCCGGGGCTGCCCACGCGCTGGCCCAGCTCAACCCCACGTGTCCCCTCCCCCACCAGTTACCGCAGCCTGGGCCAAGGTGCTAGGCACTGTCTTCAGAAAGGAATGTTTTAGTAAAGATGGGGTTTAAACAGACACGGAACTGCTTTAAGAGAGAAGTAACGGTCAGAGCAAGTTTGTTTTTCAGCCCGTGTGATGGTGAAGGGGCCGTTCAGGCAGCTGTGATGGAGGCCAGGACTGGCCAGGCAGGGACGTCCCTCCACACCAGTGTTCGGAGGCCCCCGACCTCCCGGCCTCACTTCTTTGTGCTGCTTTTAGTCACGGACTGGCAGCTCCCAGACAGGAGGGTGAGCCGCGAGGCCCTCTGGGTGTTGAGGGACGGCTCAGGCCACGGACTTTGTCAGAAAGGGAACGGCTCTGGTTCTGGAGGAAAGATTT
This sequence comes from Meles meles, assembly GCF_922984935.1. Classification (NCBI taxonomy): domain Eukaryota; kingdom Metazoa; phylum Chordata; class Mammalia; order Carnivora; family Mustelidae; genus Meles; species Meles meles. The sequence continues at coordinate 86,000,549 of NC_060079.1, forward strand.
CGGGTGCAAGCGTGACACCCACTCAGGAGAGCAAGAATCAGACTGGAAACAACGGGGAGCCATGAACAGAGTACCCCAAGTCATCGTAAATGCCGGCAGTATCAGTTTTCCGGAAAGCTCTATCAGTTTCCAAACCGTGGCTGCTACTAGTTACGTGTGGCGTGGTTTGATAACGAGGTCTACTGCGGACAAGCATCAACGACAGGAAAACCGTGTGCACCCCTGCACTCGACCACGTCCACGGGAACGCGGGTTCTGAGACCACGGGCCGTAACCTGGTGAGTTGATCCTACTTTGTGCCCTCGACTGACTTGGGGTGGGGAGCATGCTGATCTGACCGCCCACCCGGGGACAGGACGGACAACCTAAAACCCCCGGGCGCTCCCCCTGGACCCCTGGAGAAAGAGACATTTCCCGCTGTCCTCTGACGTTCTCACCAGAGAGGAGGGAACCCCACGTGCGAAGGGCACCACACGCAGAACGCACAGCTGGTCCCAGCGGCACCACAAACCGGCCCCAGAAGCCACAGCCTGAGGTTCGGGAGCTGGGCTGGCTCTCAGCAGCGTCCCCCACAGGGAGCCACGGGGCCCGGCCATGGTTCAGAGAGCCAGATTCGAAACCAGGGATCAGTGGCCTACAAACGTACTCCCTTTCTTTCTGACCACACGAGGAGCAAGGCCTGGTGTGGGGCTGCGTGGGGGCTGGGGTGGGGTCAGGAGCCGGGAGTGGCCAGGACCACCCGGCTTGGAAGCGGGACCAGTTGTCATCGGGCAAACCTTCTTCTCACGGGTTTGCTTCTGCTTTCAACAACTGAAGGCAGAAGGGAGTGAGCAGAACTGTAGGCCACTAAGCTCTAAGCTGCAGCTCCAGAGGGGAAGGACGTGTGTGCCCAGGGCCTGGCCTGGTGCTGACTGTTCCCCTGAAGGCCCTCAGGAGCCATTGCCTAACAGGTGAAGGAATGACACATGGATGGAAGAGCGAGTGAGTGGATGGACGGACGGACGGGTGGACAGATGGACGGATGGATGGACGGGTGAGTGGGTGGACGGACGGGTGGATGGACGGGTGAGTGGGTGGACGGATGGACGGATGGATGGATGGGCGGACGAACGGGTAGGAGGATGGACGAACAGGCAAACAGAGTCCTACAATTTTCACTGACTTGGACAAAGCACCGAATTCTTAATTTGATTTATAACATCAGTGAGCACATTGGGGCAAAAGATCTTAATCAATGCTCTTAGCTTGTCTCTTTCCACACTTGGAAGCAGCTGCACTATCATTCCTTCAGCTTCCAAACTGCCAGTACGTTTTTAAACTCAGAGCCTTAGATTAACTGCCGCTTGCCTAGCTTTCCTTCTGCGGGTCCCTCCAACGGCCCGCCCTCCCAGGGTGATGAGCCAACGTGCCTGTGAGACTCAGCGGCTGAACTGCCCGACTCCTGGCAGGATGGCTCATGGGCGGAGCAGCCGGGTGTGGAGCTCACACCCCATCCGGGGAGAAGGCTGGTTCCAGGAGGCTCAGCGCGTTGGTTTTGGCCGAAAGCCACTTGCCAGAGCTCATCCCCGTGTCAGCAGAGCTGAGCGCTCCAACAAACCCAGCCTTGCCTGCTGTCCCCTGCTCCTGTGCCCTGGGGGCTCCTGAACACAGGGACTTGTGCTCAAGGACAGGCTCTGCCCACCTCCGTCTACTGGGAGCCGAAACCGCAGTGTTTCCGTGACAGGACCTTCCCGTCTCTACTCCTTCATTATGTCGTCACCCAGATCGCCCCTCCACTAAGAAGGGGACCACAGGAAAGGGCAAATAGGTGGCTGGGGAAATCCTTGAGAATTCCCGTTTGTGGGCAGAAAATCCCGTCAGCCTCTGCCCCGCATGACCACTGCATCCCCCGTCCGCCTGGCGGGGTCTGTGCCCCCGGAGCCCCCCATGGGGCTGACGCCGAGAGCAGCAGGGAGCGGCCCACCCTCCCCGCACGGGGCAGTCGCCTGTGTGCCGCCAACCTGCCACGCGCCTCCTTCCCTCCCTCAGGACGGTCCCTTCCGGGACTGCAGCCGCAGCAGCGCTGGTGAGCCGGGAGCGCGCTCGCCCAGCAGCCTGCCCAGCCCCTCGCTCCGGGACCCCTCCGGGGCCACCCTGCACGCTTCTTCCCCAGGCCTCCTGCAAGGCTTGGTGGGGTCTGTGGTTGTCTCCCCGCGACTGGATGGTGCAAGCAGATTTGCCTTCCACAAATGGTCGGGAACCACACAAGCCTCGTCGGTCGACACGTGCATTATCAAGACAGAAACGTGACCTGGCCTCAGCGGGTGGACAGAGCACGGCCGCCCCGGTGCAGGTCACAAATGGGACCGCGTGCTGACGGGAAGGGACAGCTTGTAAGGACCTTCCTGTCCAAACCTCCTTTAACCCTCTGAGCTCCTCAGAGGCCAGTGAGGACCCTGCAGGGACGCGGTGAACCCGGGGAACCGAGGCGGCGTCTAGCGCTGAGGCTGTGTCTCCCCCACCATCCTCCCTCCGAGACATCTGGGGACTCACGGGCACTCACGGCCAGCCTGGCTGAGATGCGCCCCCTCAGCTGTGCGTCACGCGTACCTAGGACTTCCGCAGTGCCCCCGCGGCTGCACGCCGCAGCCCCACGTGGGCCACCGTCCTCCGTAAATGAAGACTGTCACGTCCTTTAGTAAGTGACAGCCTGAAATTTGCTTCCCCCAGTTTTACACTATTGAACACAGCCGGCTGGGACTTGTGTGTCACAGTAACTCTGCTTGTTTACGTGATACAGACATAAGGCATCTTCCATGAGAGTCAAAAAACCTGAATAACCCTTTGACCTCAGTGTTGTCCTATTGGCGAACTCGACGTCTTACTTGTCAAAGTCACGACAACTTGAGCTGCTCGTCCGGAGGCTTTTGCTTCCAGCCCCTGCCCTGACTGCGGGAACTCACAGCCAAGGTCTCACTGTTACCACGACGGCTCGAGTCCCTGCTCCCGAGTCCCTGCTCCCGGCGGGCGAGCTCGGGCCCCTCAGCCTGCACGGAGGCTCCGTCCCCAGCGCCAGCATCACTCAGTCTCTGCACGTTTCTCTAAGCCCAGTTCACACAAAACCCTTTCCTTTCTTCTGCCCCAACCCATCTCCTGAGAGTCTCCAAACTGGGCGCCAGCTTGAGCTCCCCAAGACAGAAGGGAAGTCGACACCCCTGTCCTTGCTGGGCAGCTCCCCAGCCGCTGTCGAGCCCAGAGCCCCTCTAGGCCAGCCCTGCAAGGGGGGCAGAAACACCCCCAAGGCCGCGGCGCCTCTCCTCCTTCCCCAGACACTCACGGGCATGTTTGTTGTTGGGAAGTCCGTGGGGACAAAATCCTGGGCATTGTCACCCAGCAGCGGGGCCGAAAGATGAGGCTGCGGCGCATCGCCTGGTGTCCCGGACCGTTGCCGGGTGTCCAGTACACGCTGTGTGACAGGGGCCTGAGGCAGCGGGGCCCCAGGGCGCGGCTGAGGCCCACTGGAGAGCTGCGGCCTTGGGGCACTTTCCATAACCAGTTCCAGGATGAAAGGTACCGGCGTGGGCGTCACCGCAGCAGGCGGTGTTGATGCTTCTCACCCCCAGAGTCAACCGCTGCAGGGCTAACACGCGACCTTGGGGCCCCGGGAACCTGAGTCTCCATCTGCGTCCTCCCACTGAAGAACTCACCTGGACACGTCACCCCATAAACTCCCAGGCCTCAGTTTCCCGAGTGTCTGGAGCGAGGGCCCGCCACGTCCCACGACGCTGTGACAAACACGCCTGCAGTGTGGCCGAGCAAGGACGTTCAGCTGCGTGTCGGTGCCTCTCCAGGTTTGTGTAAGATCGCGGTGTGCACGCGAGGGCTTTCCCCGCACGTCCGGCACAGGCAAAGTGCGGCGTGGACGCCGAGCTGCCCCTGGCGTGCACCTGGGGACCGCGACTGTGCAGGCACTCGGCGCAGACCCAGGACGGTCCTGGGTCTGCCACGTGATGGGGGGGGCACAAACTCACACCCCGGCCCCTGACAACCGCCAACAGCAATGTCCTAATGGATTTCCCGCTCTTGGCCGGAGGCGTCGCGCCCCAGAGACGCACGTCCATATCAGACAGCTGCCCGGGGGCCACACCCGCAGCTGCCAGCCGTGCCCGCCGTGCCGGGGGGACGCGCCAGCCCAGCCTCAGGGGCCCCCACGTGGACGCGCCCAGCTGCAGCAGTGACCCCCGCGGGCCCGTCCCTGGGGGCTGTGTGATTTCCCCACGGAGCTCAGTGTCCCACGAAGGGGCCCTCACCAACCGGGTCTAGATGGCAGGTTTGGGGGACACATGTGGACAAAAGGTGTGTTACTGCCACGGACGCTAATACCGGGGACCAACAACGCTCAAGTCTGCAAATGACGTCTGAGAGAGCAAACACAGGCACCACGATCACTGTCTCATCTGGACGACGCGCTCGCACGGGGCCGATCACGTGAAGCCTGACGTGGCTCCCAGGTTCCTCCACTTCCAACTGCTCCTGGAAAGTCATAAAACTTGCAACAAGCTGCACCCTGCGGGGCCAAAACTTAGATGCACACGACCCGGGTTTGCCGGGGGCTCCCAGACGCGCGCTGGGCAGGCCCCGAGCACCACGGATGTCCTACACTGCGCCCGCACCCCGGTGCCTGCTGCGCACAGAAGCAGCCCCCGCCTCCAGCCCCAGGGGCGAGTGGAGAGCGGGGCGCCTGCCAGCGGTGCCAGGGCAGAGGCACGGCCGGGGAGTGCTGGGAATGGCCTGGCCCCAGCTACCCGCGATCCCAAGAAACGGGCCGTAAGCCTCCGTAAGCCGCCGATTCTTCAAAGGCTGTTTTGTTCCTGAATGACAAGGGCAGACGTTCCGTGTTTTCCAGAACCGTCTGTGACCACCTTCCCGCAGATGCCGGGCCCGCTGGCCAGGGTGACATGCCAGCCACAGGGCCTGTAGGCCGGAGAGCCCGGGGTCCCTACAGACTCCTGGGAGAGAACCAGTGTGGGGGCAACAGAGCGGGGCAGGAGGCCGGCTGGGGCCGGTACCGCTCTCACCAGCCCGGCTGCCGGCCTCCGAGCCCAGCGGGAACCACTCAGGCAAAGCAAAACCAGCCCCGGGACGGCCATGGTCTTCCGGGGGTGAAAGCCCACGAAGGAGAGGGTCCGGGGAGGGGGGCTCAGTCCACAGGGATGGGGGGCGGGAGCTGCTTCCCTGAGAACCCGAGGAAGAAGGGCGGGGCCTGTGCAGGGCGGGGTGCGCCGGTACCCCAAGGTCGCACAGGGAAGAGTGTGTGCGGCTGCTCTCAGGGCAGCTGGGGATATCGTGGGGGGCAAGGGGGCAGCTAGAGGCTCTCCTGGAGGTCACAGCCAGGGTGTCATCTCTCCAGCCAAGGCACCCGCATTCCAGAGGCAAGTCACTGGGGTAACGAGGTCCCCATCCTTCCTCTCCGCCCTCTTGCCAGGGCCCTCCTGAGACCCCTGACGAGAGATGACCTGCAGGAGAGGCTTTCATCTCCACAGGGATGCCTGTCCCCAAGCTGTCCCCAGGGAAGGGGGGTCTCGGGAAGACAGGGGTGCTTTGAGGCCGGTGTGCAGCCTCTGAAGACCACCGTACCCTTAAAGGTCCCCCTGCCACCACTGGGTCCCCCACCTGAGGACAGAGATGGAGGGAGATGGGGCACGGGGGGCTCCTGGGAGCACAAGCACAGCCCAGGGGTCGCACACCTCCACCGTGAAGCCCTCCCAGTGTGCCTCCGGCTGGTGCCCCAACAGCTGTGAGCGCTGTCTGCAGCCCCAGGGATCCAGGTGCTTCATGAAGGACGGGGCCGGGAATTCTCCCTGTACCACGGGCTGCCCCTGGCCGTGAGGGCCAGACACCCAGGCGCTGGGAAGCGGAGACAGGGCCCTGCGCAGCAGGCCAGGCGGGGCGGGCTGCGTCTTTTGTCCAGAACCCTTTCCGGAAGCAAAGCCTGATTACCGAGATGGCATCCGGCGTCTGGAACCCGCCTGCCTTAAAGGATTTAAGTGGAAGGGGACTCCGCCGGGCTGGCCTCCGGGAGCTTAGGAGAATCCTAGCACAGACAGCGGGGGACTGTGTGGGGCGCCAGACTGAAGACAAGCAAAGGAGAGGGAAATGCCAGGCACGGGGAGTAACCGCGTGAGAGGAAACAGATAAGGGGAGACTCGAACTCGCCAGAGCCCTGCAGAGGAGGCTCTGGCCCCAGGGCAGCGTCAGGGGAAGGCCATCTGCCCCCAAGAGGGAAGCAGGTGGGTGGCCAGGGTGCCGGGGAGGCAGGAAGGCCCCCCAGGTCCCCTTCCTTTCCAGCAGAGGTGTGTGATGACCCCTGGAACCAGGAAGGAGCCATTGTGCCGGCAGCTACCTGCTGTGAAGGTCACTTCCCCTCCCTGAGAGGAAGAGAGCCCTGTTTGGAACAAGCCAGACCAGGCAGGAACACTCAGCAACCAGAGCTCTCGCAGAAGCCTCGGAACACCAGAGTACTTGGCCGCCCCGAGCTGGCTCCAGGTGCTCCCGCCCACCCAGCCTGGGGGGCGGGGCCGAGCTCCCTCACGCCCGCCCCGGGTTTCGTCACCAGGGTGCCCCCAGAACCCAGGAATGGGCCAGGAGGGCAGCACTGCCTTCTGGGTCAGCAAGAAATCAGCAGGAAAGAGCAGCGTTGGAAACTCCACCAAAGCCAGAGCGGGAGCCAGGCCTGACGTCGTGTGGGGCTCCTGCTGAGCCACTGGACAGGCCGCGCTTCCAGGGTCCCCCTGATGGTGGGGAGGGTGACCGCTGTCCCTAGCCTGGCTGCTCCTGCCTTCCACACGCCAAGGGCCAACATCCACACGAGAACAGGTTAAAATGAGGGTCTGCAACCAGCTGACCTCGACAGAAGACGCTGGGGTCGAACCTGGGAAGCGGGTAACTGAAGGGAAAGACAGGCTCCTGCTGCCGGGCTGGTAAGGAGGATGGAACCTTGGGAAGTTAGGGGTGGCTTTGCTAGGAGTGAATGACAAGTCCCCACTGGGAATCCAGGCCTGGGAGGCAAGGACGCACCCAGAGGGCGCTGCTTTGCGTTACAATCACCATCTTAAGCAAGCTTTCCTTTTCTTGCCTTTGTAGCAGACATTTGTAAATAAAGTGATAATGAAAATATAAAAGCCATTAAAACCAGGGAGGGGATTAAAGCTCTGGGAAGGAGGACACTATGGTTAAAGCACAGTGTGTCCAGGCAACAAGGAAAAGCCAGGCCAGGGCCTTGGTGAGGGCAACCCGACTGGGCAGGGACTGGTTGGGGCTGGGGTAGCCCTGTCTCCCTGAACTCCTGTCACCTGCAAGCCCTATCCCATGGTCTCTGTACAGGGCCTGGGGTGGGGCACCCCAGCACCTGTCCCACGGTTCTGCAGCCGCCTGGTGGCCAGCCTCACGGCCCTGCCGCAAGGCCCTCAGCAAGCCTCTGCCGGGAATGACTCATGGGGCCACCAGGATTCATTCCAGAAACCGGAAGACAGGCCAGAGAAGACCAGCAACCCTGTTCCTCACAGCAACAGTGAAACCGCGCTTCTGTGCAAGGGCAGGGGCCCTGGGGAAAGCAGCCTTCCCCAAGTGGCCCCATGGCAAGGACCCGCCCGAGGAGAACCGTGGGTGGCTGGCCATCCTGTGAAGGCTGTTCTCAGAGGGGGCCGGAAAGGGGCTGCCATGCCAATGGATGAGAAATACAAGTGAAAACAGAAACCTGTACGGGCCGCACACGCCATCCATGTATCGCAATGTTTCTTTCGACCCCAGAATTCTTGAAAGAACATTCCGGGAGAACCAAGCCCTGCTGCGCCATCACCCTGACCTCACGGGACAAAGTCCACCCAGTTTCCACACTCCCAGCTTCCAAAGGCATTTGCCCCGGGACAGATGTGCACGCAGGGTCCCGTGAGCCCCCTCCTGCGAGAAGCCGATGCCCAGTCCGTACTCCGGCTGTTCCCCGCAGCTGGCCGCTTGCCGCCCCACAGCCCCCAAGGACATTATTCATAGAAATGTGTCCTGAGCCAGCACAGCCCAGCTCCTGAAGTCACCAGCTGCTTCGAGAGAGCACCTCGCTGAGAGGTGTCCCACGCGGGTTGCCCTGGCCGGGCCCCTGACCCCAGCCGTCCTGCCCACTCCTCCCACAGATGTTCTGGTCCTATTCCTGTCGGGGTATTTTGGGACCTGCTGCAGCAAGCAGTTCCAGACTCCCTATCTCTCAGTTCCTCTTTCAAGCACACACTCCGTCCCCCGCCCCGGGCCACTCGGGACTGTGGGCAACCCACACCTCACTTCCAGTCCATCTGGGGTGCAGGAGTAGGAAGCGGTTTGGGTTTTTAAACATCGCAGTTGTTTCCTGTCTTAAAACCCAGAGGGACTGTGTGCCTCTCTTTCCCTCAAAGGGCTGTCTTCAGGGTGCTGGGGCAGCACCTGTGAGTGCCACCTCCTGAGCCCATTACGGTGGTGACTTCAGGGTCCTGAGATCAGGCCCCGGTCGGGCCCCAGGCTCAGCCGGAGTCTGCTTGACATTCTTTTTCTCCCTTTCTCGCCCAAGTAAGTAAATCTTTGAATAAATACAGCGGCCGCCTCCAGAGGCCTGCTGCGGAGATAACCGAGGACCCACTTACACATCTGCCAGCAGCTGTGGGAGCACGTGGGGTCACCAGGAGGCCTGGGCTCGGAAGCCCCGGAGGAGGCTGGAGGGTGGGGCTGGGGGACCCTCTGACCCGCGCGCCCACCGCTCCCGAGGCTTCCGAGTGGAGCCTTTCCTGCGGCGCGGTCCGCCCACCCCACAGAAACGGGTCCCGGCGCAGTCGGGGGGGGGGGGGGAGTCTGCGTGGGGAGCGGCCCGAGGCTCCCGGGCTGTGCGCACGGTCCCTGCGCTCCCGGGGCGGCGCGGCGGGGCCCAAACCGAACCACCCCCGGCGCCCGCGCCCTCACCGTCTCGGGGTCGTTCTCGAACACCTCGCGGGCCTCCTCCTGGCTGCACAGCTCCTCGATGCACTCCCTCTCCAGGTGGCCCTGCTTGGCCTCCTCGAAGACCTGGTAGGCGCGTCGCTGCCGGGGCCGCAGGAACTGCGCCGCCTCGCGCGCCCGCAGCATCACGGCTGCCCGGACGCGGGCGGGAGGACGGCGCCGGGAGAGAGCGGGGACGGAACGGGGGACACGCCGTCAAGCCCGCCCCGCACGCGCCGGCCTCCCTCCCGGCCGCCTGCCCCGGGGATGCTGCTGCAGCGCGCGGGCCGGGGACGCGGGGCCGGGACGCGGGGTGCGGGGGGCGCGGGGCCGGGACGCGGGGTGCGGGGTGCGGAGGGTGCGGGGAGCGGGCACCGGCGCTGCCCGGGCGCTGGGGTCCTTGGCGGGCAGCGAAGGGGACTCCCGGGCCGGCCCCGCCGGGAACTCACTGTGCGCGGACTCCGAGGCCAGCAGGAGCAGCAGCAACGCGGTGCCCAGGGCGGCGGCGGGCCCGGGCGGCGGCGGCATGGCGGGGCCGGGCCGGGCCGGGGCGAGCGCGGGGCGAGGGCCGCGGGGGACGAGGGCCGGGCCGGGAGCGCGCGCTCAGAGCACCCGGGAGGCCGTGGCGAGCCGCGGGCGCCGCGGGGCGGTGGCTCCGGTCATCCCGTGCGGGCGGCTCTGAAGGTCACATCGCGGCGGCGGCGGCGGCACCTCTGCGCTCGCGGCCGGGGCCGGGGCGGGGCGCGCGGGCAGGACCGGCCTCGGGGCCGCGCGGGGGCGGGGCGCGCCGGTTTCCACCCGCGCCGGGCGCGGGAGCGGATTTTCGCGGCGGAGACCCCGGGGCAGCGGGACCCCGGGACGCGGCTGCCTGGAGCGGGGCGTCCCGGGGACAGAGCTGCCCCCAGGTCGCGGCGCAGGTCATTGGCTCGGGGCGGGGACCCGCGGAGCGAAGTAAGAGCGGAGAGCGGGGGGACCGCCGCCCTCGCCGGCGCAGCCGAAGGGCCCGCATCGCTGCTGGGGTCTCGAGACTGAAAACCTCCGAGGAAGAGAGAAGCTGAGGCCACGCCGAGTCCCCGCGAGGTCGGGCGTGGGAGGGAAGGAGCCCCTTTGGGATCTGCTTCCCACAGCGACGACCCTGAACACCTTGAGGTTTCGCAGGACGTGGTTCGGCCGAAAGCAGCGTCGTGCCGGGGCTCCGCGGCGTCAAGGGCGACAGGCGCGCGCGCGGGGTCGGGGCGGTGTGGGGCCCAGCGGGCAGGGAGCCCAGCGCGGGAGCAGAGGCCTGGACTCCGCCCTCCCAGGGCCCCGCTGCGCGCCTGCCCCGCCCCCCCATGCGGGGTCGTTGTCCTTGACTCAACACTGACAGTCCAGACCTCAGCTTCTCCTCACCCTCCGCACTGCGGGAACGAAAGGTCATCGCTGCGGACGCTTGGAGGTCAAGGTCTGAAGGTGGGGTTAATGAGCATCGGTATGTTAAATTCCGGGAGGTGAACTTTGATGAGAGGCTCTGCAAAGCGCATTAACAATTTAATAGGTAGGTCGTGGGCGCCTGTGATCCGCAGCTACAAAGCTCTCCCTCCTGGCCCGCAGGTGATGAAAGGGCCCTGCAGAGCCAGGGGCCCAGAAAGAACCGGGCATTGGTTTTCCTGCTTGTGGTTCTCAAGGAGAAGCGCTGGTTTCAAGAATCAGGGTGGGGCGGTACATTCTCCAGGGGGAATTTAGGCGGATCTTTGATTAGTTCATTGCCCTTCTGTTATTTCTCAGAGTTCCAGACCCCCAGCCCATGGACAGATTTCAGCAAGTGTGTGCAGTTACTTTTCACTGGTGTGTGTTTGGTGAGTTTGTCGAGTTCTTGCGATTCTCTGAGTCCGATCCCAGTGAGAGCCCAGTGAGAGTGAGTGTCGCCACCGGGACATTGGGTGGGGACTCACCGCTTCAGGGGACCACACAGCAGCCTGATACCTATGAAGGGGCCTTTACCTGTTGGCCTGGACCTCAAGCCCCTCCTGCCCCTTCCCATTCACCCCTTGTACCGAGTTGGTATCTCCAACTCTAACACCTCCCATTACGCAGAGACTTGGTTTAATAAAAAGCCTTCACACACCCATTTTGATCACAGTAGAAAGCAAATGCAGGGAACAAGGGAAGAGTGTCTGATGCAAGCTAACCCTGTTACTCATGTAGAAAATTCTCTCTTAGGCAGAAATGGAAATGAGGTAAGAAACAATTTGGATAACGATTTCCGAAACTGGAGAGAGCTGTCAGGCTCTCTGTCACGAGGCCTGGAATGACAAAGATGACGTGGCCAGCTCGCCTCCACACGGGGCAGATGGCACAGCCAGCCACAGACCTGCCCTATGGACCATCGGCCGATCTGTGGTCAGAGATGGAAAGCCAGTGGTCCTCTAGCCAGGGATAAAGTGGGGTGAAAGTGTGTGGTCAAAGTGGGGGCTTCGGAAACGACGTGTTTGTGGGGAAAGAAAAGTTCTGCCCTCCCCTTTCCACCATCACATCTCTGGGTGGCGATGACTTCAGGGCGCTAAGACCATTCACTTACGGATCCATCAATAAATCGAGATGAGTCCTTGCCATTTCGTCTTAAAAGGCAGCGAGTTGGCTGATGACCAAACCAATCACACTGGGTTTTCTTGGCTTTTAAATCAGCCTTATTGAGGCGTCCAGAAATATACGAAGCTGCACAGTGAGTTCTGACGTCTGGGATGAACGTGCACCTGTAAGACACCCCCGCGAGAGGAGAGAACAGAGCCCTCACCTCAGAACGTTTCCCAGTTCCTCCGAGCCAGGTGTCACGGCCCCGCCTCCCCCTGTTCTAGGCACAGTCGCTGACCCACTTTCGGGCACCACAGAGCACCTCGCCATCGCCAGACTCTCGCTCAGCAGGAACCGACAGAACGTGCTTTTTTGTCTCGCACGGGGCGTAGTCGCTGGACTCCCCTGCAGCGGCCCGTGTCAGTGACGCTCTCTCTTTCTCCTTCGCCGGTCGTGTCCGTGGGTGGGTGGGGGAGCACGCAGCTGGCCTTTGGCTCGTTTCCCGTTATTCCCGACCGAGCGGCTGCCAGCGTGCGCGTGGAAGGTGTTGTAGGCGTGTAAGCTTTAACTTCTCTGGCGGAAATACCGAGCACGGAACATGGGATCGTACCGTAGGTATTTAACTTTTTAAGAAATTGACAAACTTTTTCAAAGCGAATTACCATTTTGTGTTTCCACCAGAGTCTCCGGGGGTTTCAGGACATCACAGCCGCGCTGGCCACGGTTGGCCTTTTTAATTTTAGCCGTCCTCGCCGGTCTGCTGTGGTATCCCTTGTGACGTGAATTTGCATTTTTCTAATAACTAATAATGACCAAATTTTAACTTGCCTACTGCCATCCAAATATATTCTTTGGTGAAATGTCCATTTTTATTTCATGATCTTTTGTCTTTTACTTGGGTTCTTTGCTTTTCCAATTACTGACTTATTTTCTGGGTTTTAAGAGTTCTTTAAATCTTCTGGACACAAGTCCTGGGTCAGGTTGTGATTTGCAAGTATTTATTCCAGACTGTCACTTGGTTTTTCATTCTATTAAACAATCAAGCTCTGCTCGTTCTCTTCTTAATTTTGAAGTGCAGTTTATTATTATTTTTGTTATTTTTAATGAGTTCTGCTCTTAAAATTATGTTCGCCCATCCCCAGGTCACAAACATTTTCTTCCAGAAGTTTTATAGGTTTACATTTTACATTTAGAACTATGATCCACTTTGAATCCATGCCTACATATTTCATGTTTTACGTCCTATTATAAATGGAATTTTACAGTTTCCATTTCTGGTAGTTTAAATATTTGCCTTTTCAATATTTATCTTTTATCCTACAACTTTGCTTAATTAAACTACTAGTTTCAATTTTTTTGGTACATTCAATAGACTTTTTTACATAGATGATCATGTTGTCTGTAAATATAGCAAATCACCTTCAAATCTGGGCGCCTTTTACGTCTTTTCTTTCTTTCTTTTTTTTTTTTTTTAAATATTTTATTTATTTATTTGACACAGAGAGAGATCAAAAGGAGGCAGAGAGACAGGCAGAGAGAGAGGAGGAAGCAGGCACCCTGCCGAGCAGAGAGCCCGATGTGGGGCTCGATCCCAGGACTCTGGGATCATGACCTGAGCTGAAGGCAGAGGCTTAACCCACTGAGCTACCCAGGTGCCCCCGTTTACGTCTTTTCTCGTCTTACTGACTGTCCAGCGACCTCCGTCGCGAAGTTGACTAGAAATGGTGGCAACGATTCAGTCTTTGACCGTCAAGTATGACGTTCGCTGTAGCTTTTTATAGATGCTTTTTTTCAAGATGAGGTTCTACCTGTAATTTTCTGAGTTTTTTTCATTAGAGATAGATATTGGGTTTTGGCAAATGGTTTTTCTGCATCTGTTGAAACAATCATTTTTTTCTTTTTCCGCTCATTAATATGTGCATCACCTCGATTGATCTTCAAATGTTACCTGTCATGATGTGTTGTTCTGCGAATGGTGGCGCGTTTATGAGCCCGTTCTCTTTTCCTGGTTGTCTTTATCTGGTTTGACACCCGAGAAGTTCCGGCCCAGCAGGACAAGTTAAGCGCTTCCTCCTCCTCCGTTTAAGGGGAATTCGTGTTACTTATTCCTTACATGGCTGACGAAATTCATCCGTAATGCCATGCAGACCTGGGACTTTCTTTGTGGGAAGGTGCGAATTCAGCTTCTCGCACAGACTAGCGGGTGTTTGGGTTGCCTGTTTCTTCACGAGGGGGTTGTGCAAACACTTGCTGCGCGCCCAGGTTGTTGACTGCACCGGCATAAAGTTACTCGGGATAGTCCGGTTGTATTTGTAGAGCTGCCGTGACGACACCGCTCTCGGTCTCAGTAATGATAATTTGTGTCTTTTCTCTTTTTGTCTGCATCACTCTGGCTAGAGATTCGACAATTGTATTGATCTCAAATAACCAGCTTTTGGTTTAATGTTATTTCTCTATTATTTTTCTGTTTTCTATTTTATCATTATCCAATCTCATTTTTATATTTTTTCTTCTGTTTACACCGCATTTCATTTTCTTTTCTTTATCGAGTTTCTGCAGATAGAAGCTGAGGTCATTGATTTGAAACCCTATCTCTTTTCTAATACAAATCTTCTTCCATCTACAATGGGGTGATGCCCTGATAAACCCAGCATACACCGGAAATATCATAAGTTAAAAATGCTTGTAATACACCTAAGCTTCTGGCCGTCATAGCTGAGTCTGGCCCACCTTCGTCTCCTTGCGATGATGGCCTGGAGACCTGGGGGCGGCATCTGCGCCGGCCACTGCTCGGCCCTGTCCTTCTTGGGCGGCCGCTCCACACAGGTGGTCTCACCACGCCCCGCAGGCTCACCTGTCTGTCCGGCCAGTGACCTTGGCAATCCCAGGGTGACCTCGTTTACTTCTGTCCCTCCTTCGTTGTCTAATTTCCAGTTGTCCCAGACAGGGGTAAATCTCATCTTTCTGACTCCGTCTTGTCCAGGAGCAGAAGTCCCCAGGCATATTTTAATGAAGGGTTTTTTAAAAAATCATGTTTTGCAACCCACTGGTTTAGTGGTCTTTTGTTTTTACAGATGTTATTTATTTATTTATTTATGGAGACGGCAAGGGTCGGGGGAGAGGCGGAGGGAGACGGAGTGAGGCCCTGGCAGACCGTCCACTGAGCATGGAGCCCGGCGTGGGGCTCGATCCCACGACCCTGAGACCACAGCCCACGCGGAAATGAAGAGTTGGATGCGCAGCTGACTCGGCCACCCCTAGGGGCACCCCTGGTGGGTTTTTAACTTAACAGAACTTAGTGTCTTGTTAACCAGTGGTTTTTAAGCCAGAAGGCATCGAGGCTCTCCGAGATTTACTGGATTGAGTTCTGGATCTCTGCAGCAGCTGACTCTGAGTGTGGACTGGGTCACGACGTAAAATGTGTTTATTACTGTGGACTGCGGTCAGGAGTTTGGAAAACACCACTTCCCGAGGTGGATGAGGGCGGGCAGCCCTCATTAAGATGAAAGTCCTTTCGTGGATTAGTCGTCTGGGGTTTTCCTTGAGGGGCGCCAACGTGTTCCAGTGCTTCAGGGATGTTCCCAGTTTTAAGATCAAAGTCCCCGGTCCCAGACCCTCAGCCCGGGCGTCCCAGATGGTTACTGCCTCCTTGGGAATCCCTTTGCAGCCTGCGACTTACAAGGGTTTTGTGCCAAATGTTCCACAGAAGTGGTTTTATGGAATGCCACAGAAACAGCGTGTGTCCAGGTAAGGTTGCCGGTTCCCGCCGGGTCCGCTCCTTCATCGGAAACACACGGCGTCAGACTCGCCTGAGACGCAGGCCTGGTGCTGCTGAGTGTGCTGCGGGCCGGGCCGAGGAGGTGTGCACGGGCAAGGGAGGGACCTTGGGCCCAACAGATGCACTTACCTCCTCCATGAAGAGATCTTGGACAAGCGCTTTTCTTCTTCAGCCCAAATTTCCTTACCTGGGGCATGCCTGGCCGGCTCAGTCGGTAGAGCACGTGACTCTTGATCTCAGAGTCAGGAGTTTGAGCCCCAGGCTGGGTGTAGAGATTACTTAAAAGATTTCCTTATCTACAAAATAGCAGAGCTTCCGGAGTCCTGGTCCTCCCTGTGACAATTCAGTGACGGTGGGGGTGGGGGGGGCTCCCTGGCTGGGCTACCCTGGCCTAGCTGTGGCCGCGCGCCTCCGACTCCTGACTCCCTGCGGGTCTCGGGAGAGGAGAGCGGAGCGAAGGTCTGCACCCGCCTGTCTGACAAAGGAGCAGGGAGCTGGAGGGCTCCCGCTAACCTGTCCCAAGAGGCTCCTGCCTTCGGGCTGGCACAGAACTGCCACATCAGCAGCCTGGACGGGGGAGCCTCGTGGAGGCTGAGACCACGGTGAGGGCGTGGGTGCTGCCGGGCAGATGGGGCAGCTGTGCCCAGGACAGTCAGGTGGGGTCACCTCTGGGACCTGCAGGTCCTGGGAGGAGGCATCGCAGAGCCTAACTGTCTTGCCCCGGTCACCCCGATGCACTGCCCTCTCTTGTCACTGCCCAGAGCTGCCCGGAGACTGGGCCTCGCAGGGACGTGGCCCGCCTCACACAGACCGTGCACAGGCGTGCTCACGCTGCAGGTGTCGATGTGCTGTGTGGGTCGCTGGCCAGCCTGGGCCTGCACCGAGCTCAGGGCTCTGGCTACAGCAGCCTCTCGCCATCCTGCCCGTCACGTTGCCTGTGTGAGCGGCAGGGACAGTGCAGCCACCAAGGCTGGCAAAGTCCTCGCGCCCAGGGGCTCCTCAGGCAGGCCTCGGGCTGCGATGGCGGCTGAGTCCCCACGCCCGGCGCGGCCCCGTGAGCACACACCTCCGACTGGGACAGTCCTTATCCTCAAAAATGTTCATCTTTTTATACCCAGTTGGCGTCTGCGGTAACTACGGTAGCAAGTAACTGAATACACTTCACGTAGACCTTCCGTCGGAGTAACAGTCCCCGCTCGGGGGGTGCTTGTCCGTCCGGCTCTGTCCCTGCCGCTGGGGGTCCCTTACGGGCTGGCAGTAGGAAGGATCCGGGAAGGACCTGCTCTTGTCCCCTCCGGGATCCAGGCAGCTGTGTCTGCGGAAGAAGAGCAGGGCCGGTGGCGGACCGCAGGGGCCTGTGAAATCAGGGCAGGCCGTTTGGGGGCTCTCGGTGGCTGAGAGCGGCTGTTCGCTGTGAGCTGGTGCGGAGAGAGGAGCGAGCAGGGCTGTGGTCCTCGTACTCCGGCTGCACCCGCGCTGCTCTCCCACCCTTGCCTGTGGCTCCCAGAACTGTGGCGGGATCCAACCGTCCGTTCTGCTGCCGTTGGTTGGGATACTGACGTTTTCAGGACTCTCCGGGGTGCTGGTGTTGGTCCCGCCCCAGCATGTCGGAGTCGTGGCTGCTCCCTCGGCTTCCTGCCCTCGGCCCAGCCCACCAGTCTGGGGCAGTGTGGGCAGGGGCCCCTCAGCCCTGGGGGTGGTTGGGTCCCCAGCAGAGCAGTGATGGCTGACATTTGCTCCGATCTGCACATTCCCCAAGACTGACGTGTCCTGCTGTTGGCCGTGGCTCCGTGGACAGGAGGCAGGAAGATGTGTGATCCTCCCCAGCGGACAGATGAGAGACCCGGGGCCCCTGGGCCACACGCACATGCACTTCCCTGTGTCATTAGCAACCCGCCAGCTCTGGGGCACGCTGGCTTCTTGACCTCCGGCGACCCTGCTCTTTGTGCGGTGACCGGGACAGCTTTCTGCCGTGCGTGTTGTTTTATCTCATGGTCCCGTGATGCACGGCCAGCCTCCTTCTGCCTCGTCAAAGGCCTGTGTGCCGGTGGGCAGGTGGGACCCGCCTCTCCCCACCTCGGTGTCTGCGTCTATAAAAGGGGCCAACAGTGCTG
Organism: Meles meles; assembly: GCF_922984935.1. Lineage (NCBI taxonomy): Eukaryota > Metazoa > Chordata > Mammalia > Carnivora > Mustelidae > Meles > Meles meles. Next base: position 86,017,964 of record NC_060079.1, read on the forward strand.
TGCCAGGAGCGGGGACAGTGGATGCAGACGGAGCCCTTGGCAGAGGGCCTGGGTTCAGCATCCACCACGTTACCCGTTCCAGTGACCACTGTTCTGACCTTTATCGTCACATGGACCTGCTGGTTAAAAGTGAGGGTTGTCGGGATTCTGGCCACAGTGGTCACACAGTAAATAATGGGGAAGATAATCCAATGCCGGGTTTCCAGAGTAAACCTCCCGTTTTGTTTTGTTTTGTTTTGAGAAGAGGAAGGCAAGCTGGGGTGGGGGCAGGGAGGGAGGGAGATGATCCCAGGCAGGCTCCCGGCTCAGTGCCCACACGGCCGGATCTCACGACCCCGAGATCCCCGAGATCCCTGCCGCGGCTAAAGTCGGGAGTCGGGTGTCTACGCGACGGAGCCCCCCGGTGCCCAGAGCCCTTCCTGCCGCACAGGGCGGGTCCCTCAGGGCAACAGCGCTCTCCTCGCCCCACCCCTCCCGAGCTCATTCTCCGCAGGGTGGGTGCAGGGATCTCGGTGGGGGCCTGGGGACCACACGGGGGTGTCTGTGGGGGGCTTTGAGGGTCATGCCTGGGGGGGCAGGATACGCTCCGTACGCTCTCGCCCCCGGGAGGGCCCCCCGGGAGGATGGCCCGGCGCCAGGCGGGTGTGGGTGGGGTGAGTGGTCTTGCTCCCGCTTCTGGAAGAGGCCACGGCAGCACTCGTTGCCGGGAACTGTGGCCGAGGAGTGTGCCGTGTCCTGAGAGGCTGGGGCAGGGTTCCTCCCTGCAGAGGAGGACGACCCTGTGGGGCAGGGCTTGGACCGCGGTGTCGGGGACCCTGGCTTGGAACCCCAGCCTTGTCTTAGAGGTGAAGGGGCTGCGGCCCCGGGGGATGGGTGCAGGGGGCAGGGCCACTTCCTCGCGTCTCTGCGGCCTGGACCCCGTTCTGTTTAATTTCTACCTTAGTTCCAGCGCGTCTCCGTGACGGTCTCCACTTGCCCGTTGTGCGGGGTCTCCCTACGAGGGACTGGCTGGCGTCTGTCTGTGCCGACGTCCGTCAGGAGTGTGTCCCCCCACCTGCCTCTTCCCCGTCCACAGTGGGAGTCCGTTCCTCAGCGCGGACGGCCCACGTCTTCACCAGGCAAGGATGTGTCCGCGCCCACTAGGACGTGCTGGCAGGTGAGGCCAAGAGAACTCCGTGGGGCACCCGAGCCTCCCCACCCACAGATGGGGCGCACTGGCTGCCTGCCTGCCTTGCGTCTCCCCGGCCGGCAGCCCGCCAGGGCCGTCCCGAGACCAGAGATGCATGCTGGCCGGCTCACGGCTGGGATGTGGGAGCCGCGGAAGTCGGAGAATCAGGTGTCAGGACACGAAGCCAGAGCACTGCCAGCCGGGTGACCCAGAGGACTCGGAATCTGTGCTCGTGGGTGGGCTCAGGACAGTTTTGCCCGAGTCCTTCTGGCCTGAGGTGCTGGGAAGAGGACAGTGCTTGTCCCCTGAAGAGGCCGCGCACTGTCATTCTGGGTGTAGACAGCACGTGGGGGCTTCCTGATAACGTCCTGAGGACAAGATGCCCCACTCCTGTGGATCCTGGAGACAGTGACCTCGGGATGCCCCAGACAAGAGTCAGATCACTGCTCCCCCGAGTCTGCAGCCCCAGGGGGTGGACTCTGAGCCCGTGCTCCTGCTGGCCGTTAGGGTTTGGGCGCGTGGCCTGCGACATGGGCCTCCCAGGCTGGGCAGACCGGAACACACACACACACACACACAGAAGCTGGATTTGTCTTAAATCGAGGTTTGCAGGACCTACTGTCCCCAACCCCTGAAGCCTACTCTTCCCCGCCCCTCTGACTGCCCGCCCTGCCTCCCCAGGTCCCCCTTCCCATTCCACACAGTTTTCCTCTGGGGGTCAGGGCACGACTGGGGAGAGAGCAGAGGAAGGGCATGTGTGCGGGCAGAGGCCTTGTGGAGACACCCAGAGGGACCCCAGGGGCGTCACTTCCCTGTGGCTGTGATTCGATACTCGGAGGACAGAGGCAGGGCCCCGGACACCCGGGCTGACACCGACGAGCCACTCACAAGCCTGGGAGAGCGGCCCGTGTGCGTCTGCGGCTGAGCGCCGACGAGGAGAAGCAGGGACGGAACGCCAAGGGGTCACGTTCCCACTGGGGGTGTTTGGGCCTTTTGGGGGGCATGTGGGGCGCCCCAGCCCACTGTGGGGACCGGAAGCACCGTGGGGACTGTTTTGGTTTGGACAGAGGATTCTTCCAGCCCCAACCCCACTGTGACAGAATTCTCCACGTGCAAACGCAGGTGTCGTCCCTCCGGAATTTACCGTTCACGTTTCTTTGAGGCGCCACAGGGAAGGAGACAGAACACCTCCCCCCCAGGGGGGACAGCCTGTGGGACATGCTGGAACCAGCCTGAGGGGGCAGTGAAGGCTTGTGCAGTCTGCCAAGATGGGCTGGGGAGGGACACGCCTGGACTCCTGTGGGGACGTGGGCTCACAGGCCTGAGAGGGACGCTGTATTGCAGGGAAAGACCCTGGCGGTTGGCCCTGAGCAGGTGTTTGTGGCAGGGAGTCCGGACTGCGGCCTCAGAATGCAGGGCCTGGGGCAGAGCAGTAAGAGCCGGGGTCTCGGGACGCACACGCGAGCCCCCAGCAAAAGGCACCGCCGTGAGGAGGCCCCGTCCCCGAGCGCTGTGCAGGCTCCACGGAGCGTCTGCCCTGGCCGGTCCCTCCTGAGTTCCCAGGAAGGGAAGCTGCGTGCCCATCCCGTGTGCGGCCCAGGTGACGTGGTGGGCGTCTCCATCTAAAAAGACCTAATTGCAAAGGTAATGAGGAATGTTTTCTTTGCCGGGAGAATCACTGACTCCTTTTCCGGTCGTTCCATCTTTGGCTGTCAGGAGCCTTGAAAGTCACGTGACGTACTTTAGTCTAGAAAGTCCTGCCAGTAAGCAGACGGCCTCTAAAGACACGGACCGTTCATTACTGTCGCAACATCGGGCTGATTTCCGATTTTTCTGCAGAAAGCGCTGCAGCGAGTTCCGAGCCCAGGGCGGGAGGCGGGCGGCCTGGGTGGCTGGGGCACTGTCTCCTCCGGCATCTCTGGGAGAGTGGCTCGTGGAGGGGGGGCTGGCGGCTTACCCTGGGAGAGTTAGGGGCTGCGAAGCGCTCTCTCCCAGTTTCCCCAGGAGAAATGACGGAGAGCGGCAGTCACCAGAGACTTAGAGATCATGACCTGAGCTGAAGGCAGACGATTCCCCGACGGAGCCCCCCAGGCGCCCCCAAAACTTTCTTTCTTTGATGAGGAGGGGAACCAAGTAGGAGGGCCTGTGGCGGGATGGGGTCAGGGCCCGTCTGGAAAGGAGGCGCAGGTGTCTGGTGGACTGAAATCAGCTTGGGCCTCCCTCCTGCCCATCCCCCCGGCCCGTCCTTCGGGGGGAAGAGCCCGGCACAGCTCTGTGGGGCCAGCACACAGCAGTGAGCGTGCCGCCCGGGAGGGTCAGAGCCGTGCCGTGACCTCAGATTTGAGGATACTTGGGACGGAAGCTGGTCCGGAGCGAACCGGGGTATGTGTCCCCACAGGGGCTGACGCTCCAGAGCCCGATGAGCTTGGCTTTAATTTAAAAACTCCTCCGACATCGGGCTCGAGAAGATCTCAAAGTCTCACTTCAGAGAGCACCCAAACGCGCAGAGCAGCCGTAGGAGGCGTCGGCGTGGACTGGCTGTCCTCGCTGCATCTCTGAGGCCGGCCACCTAGCGGGGACGTTCCAGGCTGCTCGGTGACCTGCACCCCTCTCCACGCGGCCAGCTGGGCTCTGGAAGGTCGTGCACACTGACCTGCCAGCATCTCGGCATCTCGGGGCCTCCACAGCCCAGGACCAGAGGCAGGGGCGGGAGGCGGGGTCCTACAGCGGCGGGACTGTGTGCTCTCCTGGTTCTGGAGGCCACCAGTCCAGAATCAAGGGGTTGCAGGGCATCTTCGCCCCGGAGCCTCGGGGGGCACTTCCTGACTCTTACGGCTGGCTGGAGCCCTTGGCTTGGAGGCATGTAACTTCGGTCTCCCTCTGATGTTTCTTCCTTTCTGTGGGACGTCCGTCCTGTGGGATCAGAGCCCACTCCCTCCCTGCTCCAGCGAGCAGGTCCCCTCATCCCCGACCTTTGGGCGGACAGGACTTCAACCAGTCCCATGGGGGCACTTGCAGCCGATGCCAGGGGCGGGTGGGACACAGAGCAGGGAGAGTCCGTGCCTTTCCCGGGGACAGCAGAGTGCGAGCAGACCTCTCCGGACGCGGCTGCCCCACGCTGCCCCCGGGCATGGTCTGTCTGTCTCTCGGGTCCAGGACAAAATATCGCCTTCCGAGTGTCCCAACCTGACGGAATGAAAAGTGTCAAAGATCTATTAACTCATTAATGTGGGCGTCAGGACGTCGGTCCGGCTCGTTCGAATGTGAGCTGGAGAGGCCCAGGGAGTCCCGTCTCCACAGAAGGTCTGTTTGAGGCTTAACAGAAGACAGTAAGGGGATTCTTGACATGTCCCTGCGGTAGCCGAGAGCAGACACGCGGACCGCGGTGTCTGGGAACCAGTGCCAGGTGCGACCAGAGTCTGGTCCGGTTCTTAGAATTCACCGTGAGAGCCGTCCCTGTGACCCATGACCCTGTCATGGATGAAGGAGACATGGCCAGTGAGTCAGGGTCGGGCAGAGCTGCCAAGCCCTGAGTGGCCAGAGGACAGAGCTGGGGGCACTGGGGGCCGCACCGACGAGTCAGCTAACTATGTCCAGGGACTTCGGGTGCCGAGTGCCAGGCCGATTTGTGACCTTCGAGCGGCTCGGTGCGTGTGAGGACAGCAGCGGCCAGAGCCCAGGAGCAAACGCCAGCCTCCCCTCCTCCGGGTGCGGCCAGCTGCCTTTCCGCGGCCTCGGGGGTCCCCGGACCCGGACGCCCCTGGGGTTGCAGGTCGATCAGGCCGTGGAGATGTGCACGGGGTCCGCGAGATACGCGTGCTGCTGCGTCTCCCCAGGCCCGCCCACGCACCTTCCCGTCCTTCCGCGTGCCCCACGTGCTCATTTTCATGTCTTGTTTTCAGTCCATGGTTACTGTTTTTCCAGAAGCCCATTTTGAAAATGGTATGGATTTCCACTGCATTAAATCTGATAAAGTTAAACGATAATAAATTTTCTTTTTGGTATAGACAAAATATTTAAACTTAACCTCCTTTTAAGTCATTCAGTGTCTTCTCAAATACTTCGATGTCCCAGAAAAACGACTGAAAACGTGCATCACGGGGTCCACAAGGGCGCACGCTTTCCCAGGTCGCCCAGGCCAAGCCTCACAGGGGATTGCTGGCGAAGGGAGCGCTTCTGTCCAGCAGCGCTCAGCTGATCTCAGCAGCGGGTCCACGGTGACAAGTGGCTTCCTCTGTCAAAGAAGGCAGGGGTGTTCGCAAACATGGTGGGGGCTCCTTCCCCGGGGGTCTGCGGAAGAGGACCCTCTGCTCGGGAGAGGACTCCGCCAGCTGGCCGGCACCGGGTCCTGTGTCGTTTTGGGGACCTGCGATTCTCTCCGGCCTTTCCCTCACGGTCGTTTGAGGTGCGCGGTGTCCTCGTGCGTTCCCTCCGGAGCTGGCTCCCATGAGGGCGGCCTGAAGAGCGACCGGCCTCCGGCACCGCCGGGAGGAGAGTCACACAGAACAGTGGACACCGGTGAACGCTCGCGTCCCCCGAAGGCCTGAGGACTAGACCGTGGCGGTCCCTTTTGTTACCTCCCTGCTCTTCCTGGGGGTGGAGGTTGAGCCCCGGGCCCCACGTCTGCGAGGTTCTCACGGAACCTTCAAGTCTGCAGGGAGCGCCCTGTCGTCCCGGGGCCCTGGCGGGGACACCCGCCCGCACCGGCAGGTTGGTCTACACCCCACCCATGTCCTTACTGCGTTATTTCAAGCCAGTCCCAGACACGACGTTGTTTTATCCCGAACACATCAGAAAGTCTTCATAAAAGATAAGGGCGCAGCACAACTTCGTATTTGCGCCTAGAAGAACCGTCAGTGACCCCTCGAGGTCACGCTCCATTTGTAAGTAGCCGGGTTTCCGCGAGGGCCCCCGAGTCTGTTTTAATCTTTCCGTCTCCCTTCCGCTCCCGTTCTGTTGATTTTTTCGTCTGCGGCGGGTGGGGTGGGGTGTGAGCAGGCCCTCCCTCTGCGCGGCACTCCCTACCCCCAGGACCCAGGCTGTAGGCCTCTCCTTGCCCTCCCCCTGCGCGACACCCTCCCCCAACCTGGGGTTCTGGCCTCTCTGGCTGTCGGCCTGGGCCCCCCTGATCTCGCCTGGAGGGGCTGTACGGGACGTCCTGAATCTCCTTCCTCCGTGTCTCATCGTTACCTACTACTTCTCTGGGCACAGAGGCCCTTTCTCCGCTGCGTGGCCCCGGAGGGCAGCCCGTCAGCCCGTCAGTCCATCGGGAAGCGCGGGGACAGGTCCCCCCTTCCCCGTGCTGCAGCAACTTTCAGAAGGGCTGCTGAGTGTCTTAGCATCTGCCAAGGGGACTTGGGTGGTTATTTTGAGCATCACGGGGATCCGGGTGTTACCACCGGGATGTGCTTCTGCCTGTCGCCCGGGCCGGAACAGACCGCGGGGGGGGCTCCCGTACGGGCGTCCACCACATCCCCGTGTCCCTCCGGGCCCAGCCTCCCTCCTCGTCTGTCCTCCACCGAGTTGCTTTGATGGGTGGCTTGTCAGGTTTAGTGACTTGTCCTGGTCAGGATTTTTATGGGAGAAACGGAATGAGCAAACGGAATTATCCGGAAAGGGTTCCTCTTCCTGCCTTAGTTCCGTTCCTCAGAAATGTCACTCTGAGAGCAGAGCAGAGAAAGCTCTCCAGCCCACCGCCCGGCCGTGGTTTCTTCTCACGCGGGAGTGTCGTTCTGCGGCTCAACACACTTGCTCAGAACAGAGGGAGCAGGGCAGAGGCTGGGCGGACCGGGTGGGTCAGCTCGCCGCCTGGATGTGGGCCGGGTGCTCAGGCCTGCCCTGCCCGTGCTCTCCCACCGCGGCTGCACCCTGGGGCCTCCCGTGTCCCAGCGTGGGCACCAGCCCCACCCGTGCCCTACAGGCTGCCTCACAGGGGCCCTGCCGGTGAGCGTGGGACCAGGATGCGCCGGCCAGTCCCCGGAGGTGGGCCTGCGGCGGTGGGCAGGGAGCCCGGTCCTCAGCGGGAGCTGCGGGGGGGGGGGGTCAGAGGTGGAGCTGTTCTCCGCTCAGGGCCTGTGGCGCGGGGCGGGAGCTCATGGCAGGGGGCCGCCTGCGACTTCGTCTTCCTCTGCTATCACAGAGCTTCGTCTTCCACCCGGGGAGAGGCCCTCTGAGCTGTGCCCCCCAAGGCAGAGGAAGGCCCCTCCCTGTGCCCTCCTGTCCCGTCCACAGTGGCCTAGGCACAGCGAGGCGGCGGCAGGAGGGGTCCCCAGAGCCAGCCAGCCCGGCCCTCCGAGTGAGGCGGCGTCAGGCAGAGAAAGGAGGAACAAGATGGAAAGGAAAGCGCTTCCCCCCCACCCCGGGGATCTGTGTGCAGAGGAGCAAGGCAGCCGCGTGCCCGGTGCCGTCTGGAGACGCCCCGTGGGGCCACCGGGTGCTGCTACCTGGAAGGTTTCTTCCTGGGGCTGCGCGTTCCTGCCTCTGGCCCTCCACGGCCCCACCTGCTGCCTCCCCCAGCCCCCACGGAACCCCAGGACCGCATGGCTAGCTTGGAATCGAGTCCAGGACAGGACGTCCTGTCCCCACGGAAAGGGGTCTGCCTGTGACCCACCTTCCGGGTGCAGGGACCTCCCCGGTGTGGCTCCCGTCTCGGGCACTGGCTCGGCCACCGCGGACATCCGCTCGGTGCTCCAGAAGGCGCCAACAACACAAACGCGTCGTGTCGCGGTTCTGGAGGCTGGAAGGCGGAAAGAAAGCGTCGGGCGGCTCCCTCCTTCTGGGGGCTCTGGGGAGACCCGTTCCCTGCCTTTTCCAGCCCGGGGGCCCTGTGTCCCTCAGCCCGCAGCCCTTCCCTCGCTTCCGACCAGCGGCCTCTCTGACCCTCTTGCCTCCCTCCCTCCCTCATAGGGACCCGCTCAGACACCCAGGAGCGCTGCCCGTCTTAGAGTCTCCAGCTCCGTCTTGCGTCTTGTGGGAGGGTGACCTGCTGGGGACAGACGTGGAGGTCTCGGGGGCGTGGCTCCGCCGACCACAGGAGCCACGCAGGGGCCATCGCGTGTGTTCGCGCTCTCTGCCTCTCCGGGCCCCTTTCCAGACAGAGCCCGCGCAGACCCTCGACGCAGGCACAGAAAGTGCACGACAGTCACCCGACGGGTCTGTGCGAGAACGCAGTCATCCGGGGCGCGGGCTGTTTCTGGGGTCCGTGGTCTGTCTGCTCAGGGCGGCGCCGGCCGGGAGCAGCCTCGCCTCAGTTGCCAGGTTCTCAGGGCCAGTCTGCTGGGGCTCCAGGCTGGGATGGGAGGCGGAATCCGGGGTTCGGGGGTGCCAGGGAGGCTGCATCGCCTCTCCCTGAGGGTGGGGAGCACGGTCCCCAGAAAACTGGGGGCTGCCCAGCCTTGCTCCACCCTCAGCCCTCAAGCCGGGACCACCGGCTCGCCCGACCCGAGACTGGAGGCCGCATGACCCCCCTTCCCCGCGCCCTGGGCTCCGTCCACCCAGGACCAGGCAGACCCTGCCCTCAGCCCGAAATCCCTGCGGGTTCTCTGGGTCGTCCGTCTGCTCAGTGAGGATCCTGCGGGAGCCAAGGATGACGGTCAGGGTCAGGGTCCCGCTGGGCTCACCCAGCTCGCGTCCCGCCGCCGTGGGGCCCTCGCTCACCAGTTCCAGGACCCGCAGCCACTGTCCGTAGTTTCGGATTTTCCGCTGCCCAATCACGTCATCTGCAGCAGAGATAGTCTTGCTTCTTCCTTCCCAATTTGTGCCGTTTTTAATTTCCTTGTCTTCGTTGCACCCCAGGACCACATTGACTGGGACAGGGACCTCCTTCCCGGTTCCTGACCTTAGCACCGAAGCGCTAGTTTCCCAGTGTGAAGCGTGATGTTAGACAAGGGTTTCTGCAGGGGGCCTTCATCAAATTGAAAAGTTCTCTTCTCGGGACACCTGGGTGGCTCAGTCGTTAAGCGTCTGCCTTCGGCTCAGGTCGTGATCCCAGGGCCCCGGGATCGAGCCCCGCATCGGGCTCCCTGCTCCGCTGGAGGCCTGCTTCTCCCTCGCCCACTGCCCCTGCTTGTGTGCCCTCTCTCGCCGTGTCTCTGTCAAATAAATAAGTAAAATCTTTAAAAAAATCTGTCTTCTATTCTTAGTCTGCTGAGGCTTTTTCTCATAAATGAGAGCTGGATTTTTATGTCACTGTGGTTATGATCGTATGATTCTTTTCCTGCTCAGCACACATGGGGTAAATCCCACTTGGTCCTGGTGCGTGTCTGTGTGTGCATTGTTGAACTCAATTTGCTAATATGTTCTTGGGGATTTTTGCATCTACGTTCGTGAGAGATGGGGGTGTGTACTTCTCCCTTTCTTAGGGTTATATCAGGGTAAAGTGTGCCTGATATTCGAATGAGTTCGAATGTGCTCTGCTCCCAGTTTCTGGGGTATCAAAGTATCGTGTCCTTTCTTCCTTGAACGTTTGGCGCAGTTTGCCAGTGCGCCCACCTGGGTCTGGTGTTGCTCCGGGAGATTATTAATTATTGACTCAGTTCCTCTGGTGCACGTACGCACAGTGGCCAATTGAATCATCTGAGTCTCTGCATGCGTTCCGCTGGGCTGTGTCTTCCACGGAACTGGCCCATTCAGGCTCAGACTCGTTCACCGTGTCCCTTCATGTGTCCATGTTCATGGCCCCCGTTCCTTTTCTGATGTCATTTGTGTCCCCACCCCACCTTGGTCTTGCTGGAGATTCATCGATCGCACTCATCTTTCCACAGAACTAGCTTTGGGTGTTGTTGATTTTCTCTGCTGTTTTTCTGTTTTCGTTCCTTTGATTTATTATTTCTCTCTTCTTCTTACTTTGGGTGTGACTTGCTCGGCTCTCTCCAGTTTCACCCTGGGGAAGTCTAGATCGCGCACTTGAGACCTTTCTTCTGGAGCTGTTTCCGGGTCCCCCAGGCATCGCCGCTGTGCTCGCCACACACGACGGGGTGTGATGAGGGGCATTTCTTTTCACTTAATCAAGACAATTCCTCATTCCCCTGGAGGCTCCTTCTTGGACCCATTTATCCAAAAGTTCTGGGCCCCGCCAGCCCTTCCCTCGTCGCCAGACAGAGGCCGCCCGGGTGTGCCTGATTTCCACGACCCCTTGTGTCTTGTCTTGCATTTCTTTTTTGTTCTTTCTTGGAGTTTCCATCTCTGTTTACAATATTCACGTATTGTTGTGTGTTGTTGACGTTGTCTGTGAGAGCCCTTGGCTTGTTAACGTAGAGATTCTAAATGACTGGTCCCATCACTCCAGAGTCCCCACGGGGCCGCGCAGGCTGGGGCACATGTTCGAGCTGCCTGGGGCCACCTCGTGACTTTTCGTTGGAGGCCGGACGTGACGGATGAGGCAAAGGGAGCCGAGACACCGCGTCCTTCAGGCTTTGGCGTGAGGTTCCTGCTTATCTGGTGTTCTTTCTGGCGGGGCTTCTCTGACTCTTACCTCCAGCACATGCTGGAAATGGCTGGAGCGTAATTCTCCAGTTGTTTCTTATCTCAGCTGGAAACTGGTGTCTCACTGTTGCCGTCACACCAGCTGTGTGTCTGCCTTTGCCAGGCTGGGGCGATTCCCTCTCTTCGCTGTTCTCGTCTGGCTCTTCTGCTGTGCCGGTCTTTTAAATTATGAATATTTGCTGAATTTTGTCAGCTGCTTCTGTATGTCTGTTGAGACGATTGCATGAATCCTTTATTCTCTAATCCTGTAAATCACAAAAAATGATTTTTAAAATTAAATCTTTTAAGATTTTGAGATAATTGAAGATTCACACTCAAATCAGACAGATTTCACGGGCCCATTCCCAGTGTCCCTGCAGTGGAAACAGTTGACAAAACCGTGAAACGGCGTCACGAGTCAGGTGCCGACGTTGCTGGGCCAAAGCACGGATGGCTGCCGCGCGGGGACCCTTGTCAGTCGCACCCCTCCAGGCAGCGGGTTTCCACACTCTGTCCAGAACGTGTGGCTGTTACCTGTGGGCAGGCTGGCTCGGGGGTCCTCTGCGTCCTCTCCACCTGATGAAAGCTGCCCGTTGCCGCGTGCACAGAACGCTTCCCCAGAGTCTCCCTCACGATCGTGGTTACTTCCGTGAAGTTTCGAGAGTACCGGACGCGCTTCCATCGGCCTCTCTCCCGGCGCTCCCAGATTGTGTGTCCGGAAGGTCCAGGTACCCCCAGGACTGCCTCCTTCGTTCCGAGATCGCAGAAGCACATCCTGCCTGCTTTCCTCCCAGTTCCGTCGCAGGTAAGTCCTTGGTCCTGAAATGCATTTTCTATGTCTACGTCTACATCTACGTGGGATGGGGAGTAAAGAGACGGAACATCATTTTACCCCAACGGATAACCGGTTGCCTTAGCATCATTTCCTGAGTAACTTACCACTTACACACTTTCTTTTGAGTCTTCAGTGGTCACGCTCAACACAAGTATTTCTGTCTTCAGTTCGGACCAGATTGTTGGAATCAAGTCACGCAAGTGATCGCAGGTCACACAGCGAAAAACTCTGAAAAGCCAGAATCCAGTCAGTGTCGCGGAGCCCACGGCCCAGGCTCTTCCGTCCCAGTAGTAAACGCCCTTGTCTAATGTCAGAGCACCTGGGGCCGTGGGGGCCTGTCTTCCGGAAGCCTGTGTCGGGACGAGTTGCCCAGCAGCACAATCTTTGGTTTGGGGCCAGCGGGGCTTTGTAGGAACTGTTGTCCAGGGATGTCTCCGCAGCACTAAGACAGCCAAACCCTCCCCCTGGCTGATCCCGGCCCCTCTGTCTACACCGCATTGGCCACCGTCTACACGGCACAAACAAGAGTCTCCTGTTAGTCGCAGAGTCACTACTGCTCTCTGAGACGCACCAACCAGATTCCGATGGAAAAGCTGAAGAGGAAGATTCTGCTCCAGAGAAGGTCGGCTGGTGCGGCGGCTGGTGCGGCGGCTGGTGCGGCGGCCGGTCCATTTCCCCTGTATCCCTCGCTTTGTGGCTCTGCTGAGAGGTGGGCGGGAGGGAAAGCCCTTGGCTGGGGAACCAGGAGAGACTCCTCCCAGCCGGGACCCCTGGGGAGGGCTGGCTCGCCTCACTGCCTGTCACGTTCCACAGAGGGACATCAGCGGGGGAACAGTGACATCGTGTCCACGTCTATGAGCCGCTGAACGGTTCTGTGGCTCCTGACCTGGGTGGACCCAGGCACAGGTGGTCCTAATGCAGAGCCTGGGCTCCCAGGGTCACCACCACGTCGCCGCTCCCTGGAGCCCCCCAGAGCCGTGCACAAAACACGTATGTGAACACCTACCAGGTGCCAGAGACGGCGGTGGGTCCTTGTCTCAGAAGCGTACACCGGTCGGTTACGGATGGAGCACAGCCGGGGTGCGTGGGGGGCGCACCGAGCTCTGGGGTTCCTGCGTGTGGCGTTAGGAGGCCATGCAACGCTGGCCAGGGCTCCAGGTCTCACTGAGCCGGGTCGGCCTGTGCAGAGGCTGCCGGGAGCCTGTGACCGGGAGGGGGCCCTGCGCAGCCAGGTGGGGAGGTTAGTAAGCAGCGGGGGACACGTCTGGCGAGCTGAGAGGAAGCCGCGGGAGGCCAAGTGGAAACCAGCCGTCACCCAGGGTGACGGTGACCAACGAAATGCTTGCAGACAGAGGAGAAGCTCCTGTGGCTTGCTGGCAGGGCTGCGGGCCCCGACAGAGCTTCCCCGCGGCTCCCCGTGGCCCTAGGGGTGGTGGGCTGGGGCCCCTTGTGTGGCCCGGGGGGCCCGGCCAGCATTCCCGGCATTGGCCGAGGAGCGCAAGGGCCTGGAGGGACCGGTCGTGCGGGAGCACAGGGTCAGCTGGGAGAAGCTGCCCATTTGGGTGGTACAAAGCTTTGTACCACGCAAATGGGCAGCTTCTCCTTGGCTGAAGACCCTTCCCAGGATAAACGTAAACGAGAAAAAGTATTTGCGAATCACAGTTCTAACACAGGACTTGAATCCAAACTATACTCTAAATCCAGCTGCCAGAAGCAACCAAGCCAATTGGAAAATGAGCAGAAGGTCTGAACGGATGCTTCACCGCCGTCGTCCGCCATGAGGGAAACGCGGATCAAAGCCACACGGATCAAAGCCACAGGGACAGCAGGGCACACCCGTCAGAACGGTGACGAGGCCACATGCCTGCGGGGGGAGCGGGAAGCTGGTCTCCCACCGGCTGTGGGAGGGAGCTCAGGGTGCGCAGACCACTGGACCACAGCCCCGCAGCCCCTTCTGGAGCCGAGCGCACCCGTGGGTGTTTGTCGGGAACCGAGATCATCCACACCAAAGCTGGTAGCGGTGACGGCTTTACTTGGTGTCACCGTGGGCCCGGAGAAGGCTCAGCGTGGCCCGGACTTCGAGCAGGGGCTCCCACTCTGGCCTGGTGTGACGGCCGAGCCGGACTTCGTTCTTGATGACTTTGTGGGGCGGCAGGCTTGTGGGAAACGCGAGTTCCTTGGTTGGCCTGTGGGGACGGCACTGGCAGGTGCCTGGACGTGGCCCCTCGGCTCAGACCGCTCGGACCGCTCAGACCAGGTGGGCCCCGGAAGGAAACCAGGAGCTGCCTCCCAGCGGAGGCGGTGGTCGCAGGAGTGCGGGGCGCGGGCCACACACACCCTGTCCCGCCCGCGGCCTTGGTCTGTCCGCAGAGCCAGCTTCTAGAACGACACCCGACCGGAGGGGAGCTCGGGCAGGGGCAGAGGTGTTGGCTCTGGGCCTTCAGGGAAAGAACCACAGACAGTGCAGCCGCGGGGGCCGTGTGGACGGTGGAGCCAGGCTCTGCCGCGGGCATCGATGCTGACCTGGCCCGGCCGCCCCACACGCCGCTCTCCCGGCCGCGCCCCGCTTGCTCCTCGGGCCGCGGAGGCTGTCACACGTCTCCGGGACTAAAAGCTGGGGCCTAAGTAAACAGAGCAAAGCCGAGGAAGGGAGGTGTTCGGCGGGAAATCGTTTCCAAGGAATTCTGACGGTTTGGAGCGTTCGGCCAACCGGGAGAGAAGCCAACCAGGAGGAAATAATCCCAGAAACTCTTTGCCGGCTCGGAGTCTGGGCAGTCACTTCAGCGCGGTCACAACGCACTCTCCTGGCTGTTTGTCCTGGAGGACGCAGGGCTTTGCAGGTGAATGTGTGGTACGACTGTGACGGACGGCCCATCCTCTGACCCCCGCCTCGATGAGACACAGGAGCTCTCCGTCTTGCCGGAGGTCCCCCCTCCCCGCAGGGCCCCGCTCCCGCAGAGGCAGCCACGGTGCTCTCACTCCACCACGGTCACCGATCGGCTTGTCCTCTGAGCGGACGGACGCCTGCCGTTTGCCCTCTGTCTGTCCCTCAGCGGGCCGGAGCGTCCGTCACTGCGCTGCTCTGCCCCACGCCGTGGCTCTCTCCGGATCGCGCATCATCTCCTCCCTGGAAAGACAGGCTGCCCCGTAGCTGTTTGGCAAGATGTAGACGCGTCCCCTCTTCTGTGGGGAGGGGGCTTGGGTCCGGGGTGAGGGGCCCCAATGTCCCGACCGCTTCTAGATGGAGAGTGTCTGTCCCCTCCTGCCCGTGACCCGTCTGTGGCCCTCGGGAGGCCTGCGCCAAAGGCCCCACCGGAGGGACGGGAGTCACGGCCAGAGGGGCCTGAGGGAAGAGGGGAGTCCAGGAACTCGGGGTCGCAGGGTTTCTTGCAGGCCCCGCCCGTAGCAGGTGCCGATGAGGTGGCGAGGTCGGTGGGCTTTTCCTCCATGGGACAGGCCGGGGGACCGCAGGCGGAGGGCCGGCGCCAGGCTCTGCAGGGGCAGCTCCGCCACCAGCCAGCAGCGTGTGTGGCCGGCGCTGCGTGCTCGCTGCTGAGGTCTTGTTTTCCCTCACGGAGAAGCAGGATTTGGGATGCTCTGAACCGCCAGCAAACTGAAGATTGTGGCCTCGGGGCAGGGGAGGGGCTCGGGGTTCTTATTCCAAACTTCAAAGGCCTGAAATCAGACTAGATGATCACTGGTTGGGCCTCGGGCTCCAAGCTGGTGAGGCCACCTGGGCGGTGAGAGCCGGTCCTCTGGGACGAGGGACCACAGGCCGAGCTGCCCAGGGGCGCGGCTGGCTGCACACCGGCCCAGCAGATCGCAGGATCTCAGTCTGGGGGCACAGAGAGGCCCCACGCAGCTCCCCCCACCTCTGCAGCCCAGTACCCCCTCCCTCGACCTGCTCCCTGGAGCCTGTGGAAAAGAAACAGATACACGAAGCCGTCCAACCTAGAAGGAGTGAAAAATGGGAAATCAGAGCCAATCGTCCGGGAAAAAGATAAGGAATGTGGTCATGCCTCCGGAGATTCCTGCTTTCTGGGCAGCATGAAACAGGACGGAGAGAAACCGCGGTGGGCTTTCAAGGCCTTCTCAGCTGTTCGATGCCGAGCAGCAGACACGCTTCGAGCCTGTCCTGCCTCGGGACCCTGGGCCTGCCCACGCATCCCACCTCGGCCCAGGCCAGCTCCGTGTGAGCCGGCAGGCGGGGGCTCGGCAGCAGGAGAGCGGAGCACCGGCCTCGCCACCACGGGCCGGAACTTCCCGGAGGGGCCCTGTGCTGCCCAGAGACGCGGGCCAGTTCTTTCTTCACGTCGTTCCCTGCAGCCGTGCCTCGGGTGCAGACAGCGGGTGCTCCCGACTCCCGGGAGAAACAACCCTCGCAGCACAGCCCTCGTGAACACCGAGCACGGCTCCTCAGAGCGCGGAGCAGATGCCTTCCCCCAGCTCTGCCGCGGAGCCGGGGGCGCCCGGCGTTGGACGTGTTTTATGTAACCGAAAGCACTTGGTGTGAGTTCAGCAGGTAACGTGTGTCAAGAGCCTTAAAACTTCCATACCCTGTGCCAATATTGTACTTCTGGGAAAGGAATTCAAAGGAAAAAATTCAAAAAATGGAAAAAATCAATACACCCCAAATATGCATCTTGGATAGCCTTATCTGTTTATGTATTTATTTAGGATAGCCTTATCTGTAAGAGCGAAAAGTATCAACACCCCGCATGCCCAAGAGGGAGGCTGTCGGGTGGGCTGTGCGGCCAGCCCTCCGGCCTCCGGGCGCTGAGACAGTGACCCGGTCAGCAGCCAAGAGCCGGCGCTGGCCTACCCAGGAGCTACCGTGCCATTTCTGCTCCGGAGCCAGGAAGCCGCGTGCACATACGAGAACAGGTGTTCAAGATGCTCACCGTGGTTTTCTCTGGGTGACGAGACTCAGTGATTTCTTCTTTTTTTCCATTTGTTTTTTATTTCCCTGATTTCCTATAACGAGCACGTCATAACGGAAAATTCCCAATACGCTGTTGGCTTCCTGTGTTCATAGCTGCTGCCCGCGCGCTTGTCGGCCACCTCCGTGTGCGTGAGCTCCTGCCACGTGGCAAACTGCTGCACAGACCAGTGAGGACCTGGGGTCCCGGAGGGGCAGAGGACTCGGCAGACCGTCACTTCCCCTTCCTGTCTTCAGAGCAGGACGGATGGCTTACCTGCGTACTTCCCCTCTGCACAAAGGACACAGAAAAGGATGTCAAGTCGGCAAAGTACACGGTGCGGGGGCCGGGTCACCCCACATCCCACGGATGAGCTTTGGCAGGGGAGTTAATGTTTGGCCGGTTACTATCGCTCCTGCATGGAATGCGAACCATTTCCAACACCTCCATTGTTCCTGTGCATACTTTCCCCATGAGGTCGCCTGCCGTGGCCCAGGGATTTGCACGCTACGACAAAGGCCTCATGAATTTCCAAACAATAGTCTCTGGTGTCTGCCTCTCTTTGCACTCCCTTTCCCCTAACACACGTACTCTTTTTTTTTTTTTTAAGATTTTATTTATTTATTTGACAGACAGAGATCACAAGTAGGCAGAGAGGCAGGCAGAGAGAGAGGAGGAAGCAGGCTCCCCGCTGAGCAGAGAGCCCGATGTGGGGCTCGATCCCAGGACCCTGGGACCATGACCTGAGCCGAAGGCAGAGGCTTAACCCACTGAGCCACCCGGGCGCCCCTAACTAACACACATACTCTTAAAGACAGGGCCTGTCAGTCCTCATCAGTCAGGATCTTATTGGAATGGATCCCTTTGGTAGCACCTAAGAAAAGCAGACTTTGGGGAAGATGGGCAGAAGGACAGCTTTCCTTGGGCTCAGTACTCAGACAAAGCGAGAGTAACACCCCCAAATAAAGGACAGCCAAAAAGTGCAGCGAGGGACTCTAAAAATAACGGGGAGGTTCAGAGGAGAAAGACCATCTCTGGTCTACTTACCCCACTTGCTCTGTGGGGGGGAGGGAGAGGTCCACAGGCTGGGATCGGTGCCAACTAAAAACTGCTGCTCGAGTGCATCTGGCTTGACACAACTGTTCTAACAAGAGCAAAAAATGTAAACGCCTGTAAAGGCAAGACAGGTCACTGGTATTCGAGTACTAAGCTTGTCGTCGTACTAGATATTTCAGAAGTTCAAGCAAAGACGCCGTGTGGATCGCGGTACAAATGCAAGGCGGAAGCCGGAAAGGACGAGACCACCAAAGGCGCCGGAGACTTGGGGAAAAGCGATTGCAGGGGGTCCCTTGCCGACTCAAGCCCGGGGTCAGCAGCGGCGCCGATCGAGGGGGAATAACCCCGTTCGTGGTGCGTGTGCAGACATTGTCCCGTGGAATGTCACCAAACCCAGGGAGCAGGCGATGTGTGCCAAGTGCACAAGGAGGGAAACAGGCTTGCAGAGACGCGGTGTTCGCACAAGATCACACCATAGGCAAGCAGGTTCACGTCGTGACCCAGATAGAACTTTCGAACCCTTACAGCAATGTGGAAATGAATAATTCAAAAGCAAATTCCAGAAACTCTCCAGACCGAGAGTGAACCTTGGCGCTGATGCGGCACGGTGAGCCTTTTGCCCCAGAGCAATTTTATTTATTTATTTATTAAATTTTTTAAAAAAGATTTTATTTATTTATTTGACAGAGAGATGACAAGTAGGCAGAGAGAGAGGAAGGGAAGCAGGCTCCCTGCTGAGCAGAGAGCCCGATGCGGGACTTGATCCCAGGACCCTGGGATCAGGACCTGAGCCGAAGGCAGAGGCTTGACCCACTGAGCCACCCAGGTGCCCCAAAATCATAATGTATTTTATTTTAAAAATTCTGTTGTACTTTTTACAGGAATCAAAAAAATCCTTTATTAATACTAAAACTATTTTCAAAACATATTTGTGGTCTGAAGGTTATGTGCGCTAAGAATTCCAATGATTCTCGTTAGAAAACTTTGACAGGAACAGTTCAGAGCTACCAAATGTGACTTCATTTTCAAAGGTGTACCTTTTTTCCTGCTAAGGATTTTTTATTAACATATAACGTATTATTGGCCCCAGGGGTGCAGGTCTGTGAACCATCAGGCTACACACTTCACCACACTAACCGTAGCACATTCCTCCCCAGCATCCGTCCATCACGCAGCAGCCTCATGCCTCCCACCCGCCTCCATTCCAGCATCCCTGTTTGTTTCTTAAGATTGAGAGTCTGTTAGGGTCTGTCTCCCTCTCTGGTTATGTCTTGTTTCATTTTTCCCTCCTTTCCCCTGTGATGCTCTTGTTTCTCAGATTGCTCTTATCAGGGAGATCACATGATAATTGTCTTTCTCCGATTGACTTATTTCGCTCAGCATAATACCCTCTAGTCCCATCCACGTCATCGCAAATGGCAAGATTTCATTCTTTTGATGGCTGCATAGTATTCCATTGTGTATATATACCACATCTTCTTGATACATTCATCTGTTGATGGACATCTAGGTTCTTTCCATAGTTTGGCTATTGTAGACTTTGCTGCTATAAACATTCGGGTACACGTGCCCCTTCGGATCACTACGTTTGTGTCTTTAGGGTAAATACCCAGTAGTGTGATTGCTGGGTTGTAGGCAGCTCTATTTTCAACTTTTTGAGGAACCTCCATGCTGTTTTCCAGAGTGGCTGCACCAGCTTGCATTCCCACCAACAGTGTAGGAGGTTCCCCTTTCTCCGCATCCTCGCCAGCATCTGTCGTTTCCTGACTTGTTAATTTTAGCCATTCTGACTGGTGTGAGGTGGGATCTCATTGTGGTTTTGATTTGTATTTCCCTGATGCCGAGTGTCGTGGAGGCAATGTCTGTTGGCCGTCTGGATGTCTTCTCTGCAGAAATGTCATTCGTGTCTTCTGCCCATTTCTTGATTGGATTATTTGTTCTTTCGGTATTGAGTTTGATAACTGTTTTGGATATTAGCCCTTTATCTCATGTGTTATTTGCGAATACCTTCTCCCATTCTGTCAGTTGTCTTTTGGTTTTGTTAACTGTTTCCTTTGCTGTGCAAAAGCTTTTGATCCTGATGAAATCCCAATAGTTCATTTTTTCCCTTGCTTCCCTTGCCTTTGCCGTTGTTCCTAGGAAGATGTTGCTATGGCTGAGGTCGAAGAGGTTGCTGCCTGCATTCTCCTCAAGGATTTTGATGGATTCCTTTCTCACATTGAGGTCCTTCATCCATTTTGAGTCTATTTTCGTGTGTCGTGTAAGGAAATGGTCCAGTTTCATTTTTCTGCATGTGGCTGTCCAATTTTCCCAGCACCATTTATTGAAGAGGCTGTCTTTTTTCCACTGGACATTCTTTCCTGCTTTGTCGAAGATTAGTTGACCATAGAGTTGAGGGTCGATTTCTGGGCTCTCTATTCTGTTCCATTGATCTATGTGTGTTTTTGTGCCAATACCATACTGTCCTGATGATGACAGCTTTGTAATAGAGCTTGAAGTCCGGAATTGTGATGCCACCAACTTTGGCTTTCTTTTTCAATATTCCTCTGGCTATTCGAGGTCTTTTCTGGTTCCATATAAATTTTAGGATTATTTGTTCCATTTCTTTGAAAAAGATTGATGGGATTTTGATAATGGTTGCATGAATGTATAGATTGCTCTAGGTAGCATAGACACTTTCATAATATTTGTTCTTCCAATCCATGAACATGGAACGTTTTTCCATTTCTTTGTGTCTTCCTCGATTTCTTTCATGAATACTTTACAGTTTTCCGAGTACAGATTCTTACCTCTTTGGTTAGGTTTATTCCTAGGTATCTTATGGTTTTGGGTGCAATTGTAAATGGGATTGACTCCTTAATTTCTCTTTCTTCTGTCTTGCTGTTGGTGTAGAGAAATGCAACTGATTTCTGTGCATGGGTTTTATATCCTGACACTTTACTGAATTCCTGTACAAGTTCTAGCAGATTTGGAGTGGAGTCTTTTGGGTTTTCCACATAAAGTATCATATCATCTGCAAAGAGTGATAGTTTGACTTCTTTGTTGATTTGGATGCCTTTAATTTCTTTTTTTTTTAAGGTTTTATTTATTCATTTGACAGACAGAGACCACAAGTAGGCAGAGAGGCAGGCAGAGAGAGAGGAGGAAGCAGGTTCCCCGCTGATCAGAGAGCCTGATGCGGGACTCCATCCCAGGACCCTGGATCATGACCTGAGCTGAAGGCAGAGGCTTTAACCCACTGAGCCACCCAGGAGCCCCGCCTTTAATTTCTTTCTGTTGTCTGATTGCTGAGGCTAGGACTTCTAATACTATGTTGAATAGCAGTGGTGATAGTGGACATCCCTGCCATGTTCCTGACCTTAGTGCAAAAGCTTTCAGTTTTTCTCCATTGAGAATGATATTTGCGGTGGGTTTTTCATAGATGGCTTTGATGATATTGAGGTATGTGCCCTCTATCCCTACACTGTGAAGAGTTTTGATCAGGAAAGGATGCTGTACTTTGTCAAATGCTTTTTCAGCATCTTTTGAGAGTATCATATGGTTCTTGTCCTTTCTTTTATTAATGTGTTCTATCACATTGATTGATTTGCAGATGTTGAACCAACCCTGCAGACCTGGAATAAATCCCACTTGGTCGTGGTGAATAATCCTTTTAATGTACTGTTGGATCCTATTGGCTAATTTTTTTAAAAAAGATTTTATTTATTCATTTGACAGGCAGAGATCACAAGTAGGCAGAGAAAATGCAGAGAGAGAGGGGGAAGCAGGTTCCTTGCTGAGCAGAGAGCCTGATGTGGGGTTCAATCCCAGGACCCTGAGATCATGACCTGAGCCAAAGGCAGAGGCTTAACCCACTGAGCCACCCAGGTGCCCCTGGCTGATGTTTTTTTTTAAATATTTTATTTATTGGGGCGCCTGGGTGGCTCAGTGGATTAAGCCGCTGCCTTCGGCTCAGGTCATGATCTCAGGGTCCTGGGATCGAGCCCCGCATTGGGCTCTCTGCTCTGCAGGGAGCCTGCTTCCTCCTCTCTCTCTGCCTGCCTCTCTGCCTACTTGTGATCTCTCTCTCTGTCAAATAAATAAATAAAATCTTAAAAAATATATTTTATTTATTTATTTGACAGAGAGAGTGGTTACAAGTAGGCAGAGAGGCAGGCAGAGAGAGAGGGAGAAACAGGCTCCCTACTGAGCAGAGAGCCTGATGCGGGGCTCGATCCCAGGACCCTGAGATCATGACCTGAGCTGAAGGCAGAGGCTCAACCCACTGAGCCACTCAGGCGTCCCTGGCTGATGTTTTTTTTTTTTATTTTTTTTTTATTTTTATTTTTTGACAGAGAGAAATCACAAGAGAGGCAGGCAGAGAGAGAGGAAGGGAAGCAGGCTCTCCGCTGAGCAGAGAGCCCAATGCGGGACTCGATCCCAGGACCCTGAGATCATGACCTGAGCTGAAGGCAGCGGCTTAACCCACTGAGCCACCCAGGCGCCCCAATGGCTGATGTTTTGATGAGAATTTTTGCATCTGTTTTCATCAGGGATATTGGTTTGTAATTCTTTTTGATGAAGTCTTTGGTTTGGGATCAAGGTCACGTTGGCCTCATCAAATGAGTTTGGAAGTTTTCCTTCCATGTCTATTTTTTGGAACAGTTTCGGGTGAATAGTTTTAACTTTTCTTTAAATGTTTGGTAGAATTCCCCTGGGAAGCTGTCTGGCCCTGGGCTCTTGTTTGTTGGGAGAGTTTTGAAGACTGCTTCAGTCTCCTGACTGGTTATGGGTCTGTCCAGGTTTTCTATGTCTTCCTGGTTCAGCTAGTGTGGCTAATTTAAATGGATCATCATCCTCATCTCTGCTGCCAACTGGTGATTGCTGGCATCTGGAAACACCACTGGCTTCATTTCATTGTAGGTCATTGTAACTTCCTCTCCTAGTTTTACTAATTTGAGTCCATTCTTTGGGTGTTTTAGGTAAGTATTGTGTCTCCAAGCTCTGATTCTGAAGTTGACCAGACCTGTGCTTGCATTCTCGAGCCACCATTTGGTAGATCTGGGTCTTGGACAAGTCATTATATTCTCTTTTGCTCGGTTGTCTTGAGATATAATTGACAACACTGTGTCAGTCGAAGGTGTATGATGTGGTGATTGTGTAAATATGTGTGAGACGGCTAGGTTGGTCAGCACATTTTTCATCTCACAGAGCTACCGTGTGTGTGTGTGTGTGTGTGTGTGTGTGTGTGTGTGTGTGTGTTGAGAACATTTAAGATCTACTCTCAGCAAATTTCAAGTATGTAATATAGTGTCATGAACCACAGTCACCATGCTATGTCTTAGATCCCTAGAACTTACTCATCTAAGAACTAGAAATTTGCATTGTTTGATCAGCATCTCCCCGTTCCTCCCCATCCTCCGCTCCCGGCAACCACCAATCTATGGTCTGTCCCAGTGAGCTGGACTTTAGACTCCACGTGCGTGGGAGGTCATGAAGTATGCGTCTTTCTCTGGCTTACTTCACTGAGCGCGATCTCCTCGCCGTGCATCCGTGTTGTTGCAAATGCAGGACTTCCTTCTGTTTTTATGGCCGGATAGTTACCCGCGTGTGTGTGTGCGCGTATCCACTGCATGCGCGGACACGTGTGTATCCATTATGTGCTGGACATGTGCACACACACGTTATGTATTGTGTGTTGTACGTATATGCACACATATATGTAATTAATTTTTGTGAGTGCTGTAAGATAGGGGTCCAGATTCATTCCTTTGCGTGGACGTTCAGTTTTTCCATGCCAGTCAGTCTTCTAAAGGTCTCAGTTTCATTTTTGTAAAATGTGCAATGAGGCGCACTACCTCATTGAAATGGTGCCACAGTGAAACGGGATAATGTGTTGAAGAATGTATTATAGACGCACACATACGTAAATACGTATTCCCAGACATGTCATGTGCAAATAGTGGTAGTTTCGGCTTTGGATGTTGTATCTCTTTTTTCTTTTTTTGGTCTTACTACCTTAGGTAGATCTTCTGGAATATTGAGTAGCAGGAGAGACAGAGGGTCTCCCTGCCATCGCCCAGTGATGCTGGGAAAGCTCAGTGCTTTACCACCGAGGGCGCTGGCGCCTGCTCCTAGTTCATGGTCCTTGTCAGGAGCTCTGCCAAGTTCCAAATTCATGGCTGCCTCCTCTCCCAGATTTTGGGACCCTGAAGTGCTTCCATGACCAGCATGGTCTGGGAGCACTGTTAAGGCCAAGTCGGGGAGTCTTCCAACGTTTCACGGTTCAGATGTTCACTTTTAAGCACCGTATCAAGATCTTGCTTGGCAGAAGTCCAGGGTGGTCTCCAGACCAGCTGGGCCCAGGGTCCAGGACTCCTGTCTGGTTCTGACAGTGCAGCCTGCCCCTGCTGGTGCTCTCCGCCCGAGGGTGCTTACCCTCCCTCCCCGTCCTCCCAGGAGGAGGGTCTGTTCTGGACAGTTGGCCTAGCAACACAGGATGAGTTTTCCTCCTCTGCCGCCTCCCCTCACTTATCTAGAGTCTGAAGAGGTGTTGAAATGTGTTGAGCAAACCCATCTGGGCAGCTTCTAGGTAGAGGCGTCCTGTCTGCATGAAGAGGATTTACGACTTCAGATGTACAGCCAGGAAAGGAGGATAAACACTGGCGTGTAGAACATACTCAAAAGTTCCCGCCAACTTCGAAGAGCAAAACATGAAGGATGTTTCCTTCTTTTTCTGTTTATCAATATTTACTTTTAAAAACCCTATTTGCTTTTTTCAGGGAGGGAAGGAGAGACAGAGCACGAACAGCAGAGGCGGAGGGAGAAGCAGGGAGCCCAATGCAGGACTCGATCCCACGACCCTGAGATCACAACCTGAGCCGAAGACAGTGGTTGAACTGACTGAACCAGCCGGGGTGTCCCTATTTATCAACATTTTTATCAGATAACTAAACTATATCAGTGCGTTTTCAGCATAGGTGAAAAAAATAAAGAATAGTCCTTTTTTTTGATCTACTTCTTTTTTGTTTTCTTGATGGCGTCTTTCCAAAAAAGTACAATTTATTAAGTTTTCCTTGTATGGGTCATGCCTTTTGTGTCCTATCTAAGAAATATTTGCCCACTCCTAAGCTTCAAAGGTTTTTCTCCTACAAGTTCTGTAGTTATAATTTTACTTTTAGGGCTACAATCTATTTTGAGTTAACTTTTGTGTATAGTGTGAATTAAAGGTCAATGTTGCATTTCCCCCCTCCATATGAATATCTAGTTGTCTTAGCACCATTGGTTGAAAAGACATTCTTTTCTTCATTGAGTTATTTAAGCACCTCTGTTGAAAAGGAATTGGCCACATATATGTAAGTGCATTTCTACTGATAAGATGCAGTTATCTTTTTTATTTTATGCTTGAATCCTGCAACATGGTCAAATTCACGTACACTTCAGTTGTCTGATCGAGCATGAATAGGTGTTGATGTCAGATTTTTTCCTTCTCAATTGATATGATCATGTGATTTTTCTTCTTTGGTCCATGAATACGACGGATTACACTATATGATTTTCAGATATTGAACTATATGATTTTCAGATATTGAACCAGTCTTGCATCCCTGGAATAAACCCCATTTATTCATGGCATAGAATTCTTTTTTATGTCTTGCTGAATTCTATGTATTAATGTTTTGTTAAGGATTTGTGCATCTAGATTCTTGAGAAACATTGATCTGCAGTTTTCTTTTTTGTACTATCTGTCTGGTGTTGATGTAGGGTTAATATGAGCTTCATAAAATGAGTTGGCAAGTTTTTCCTCCTCTTCTATTTTTCAGAAGACATTGTGTAAAACTGGTGTTAATCCTTTAAACATTTGGTACAAGTCTCCAGTGAAACCATCTGGGTCTGGAGATTTATTTTTTGGCAGTTTTTAAGTTACAAATTCAATTTCCTTAATAGTTATTTATAAAGCTATTCCAATTATCTAATTTCATATTGGGTGAGTTGTGGTTGTGTGTGTGTGTGTGTGTGTGTGTGTGTGTGTGTGTGTGTTTTATGAATTGGTCCATTTAATCCAAGTGGTCATATTTACGTAGAGTTGTTTGCCCTCATTTAGTCTCTTGTTGCTGTCTGCAGGGTCTGTGAAGATGGCCCCTGTTATTTTTGATCTTGGTAATCTGTGTCTCTTTTCTTTGTCAGTCTTGCCAGAGATTTGTCTACTTGTTTTGTATCTTTTCAAAGAACTAGATATGTTTCATTGCTTTTCTCTTATTTTCCTGTTTTTAATTTCATTAATTTCTGCTCTTACCTTTGTTATTTCTTTCCTTCTGCTTCTTTGGGCTTATTTTGCTCTTCCTTTTCTGGGTCCTTTGGGTAGGAGTTTCAACAATTGTTATGAGACACTTCCTCTTTCCTAATGGATGTAGTTAGTGCTAATTTCTCTCAACATTTCTTTAATCATATTCCTCAAATTTTGACATGTCATTCAATGTGATGTATTTATAAAATTTCTCTTGAGACTTTATGACCCTGGGATAATCTAGAAATTCAATGTTTAGTTCTCAAGTGTTTAGAGGTTTTCCTGTTATCTTTCTATTATTGATTTCTGTTAATGATTCCATTTGGTCAGAGAACACATTCTGTATAATTTCAATTTTTATAAAAATTTGCTGGGATTTGTTTTATGGCCCAGGATGTGGCCTACCTTGATATCTCTCCAAGAGCACTTGGAAAGAAAGTGTATTTGGTGTTGTTGGCAGGATGTTTGATAAATGTTGATTCTGTTTGTTGATAATGTTGTTGAGTTCTGTGTTCTTGTGATTTTTCTATCTAGTTGTTTCATCAGTTGCTGACGGAGGCATGTTGAAGTCTCCAACTGGAATTTTGGATTTTGCCTGTGTTCCCTTTATTCCATCAGCTTTAGCTTCACTTACTGTGTTCACTTAATGTGTAGTTCTGGTGTTTTATGCACACACATGTGGGTTCTTATGACTTTTTGGTGGATTGGATTTTTATCATTATGTAGTATCTCTTTCTCCAGCAATTTCCTTTGCTCTGGAGTCTATTTTATCTGCTATAATATAGTTACTTCTGTTTTCTCTTGGATAGTATTTGTATGATATATCTTATTCCACTTTTTTTAAAAAAGATTTTATTTATTTATTTGACAGCAAAGATCACAAGTAGGCAGAGAGGCAGGCAGAGAGAGAGAGGAGGAAGCAGGCTGTCCGCAGAGCAGAGAGCCTGATGCGGGGCTCAATCCCAGAACCCTGGGACCATGACCTGAGCCGAAGGCAGAGGCTTTAACCCACTGAGCCACCCAGGCACCCCTCTTATTCCACTTTTAACGTTCAACCTGCCAAGAGTGTTATGTTTGAAATGAGGCTTTTGTTGGATGGCACTTAGGTCCCAGTTCTTAATCCATTCTGCCAATCCTTCAGTGTATTTCCTTCCTTAGGCCATTTACATTTAGTGTAATTATTGATATGTTAGGGCTCCCATCTGATATTTTATTTTATGTTTGTTTGTTCTATTTTTCATTTCTGTTTTCTTTTTTCTGCCTATGGATTACTTGAACAATTTCTAGAATTCTATTTTGATTTATCTGTAATTTTTTTAGCATATTTCTTTGTATAGCTATTTTAGTGGTCCCTCTAGATGCTAATTTATACATGATTAGCTTATCACAGCATATTAATGTCACCATTTCACCAGTTCAGGTGAGGCACAGAGAACTTACCTCCCTCTGTGTCTTTTTACCCTCTTCAGTCTATGGTGTCATTGTCTTCTTTCCTCTACATCAGACAGTGATATAATTTTTGCCTCGCTTGTCAAACACAATCCAGAAAACACAAAAGGACGAGGAAGGCCCATTGTATTCACACATATTTTTATTTGCCATGTTCTTTCTTCCTCCTTGATGTGCAAGTTTCCTCTTTGGATCATTTCCTTTTGGTCTAGGGAAATTAAACATTCTTTTAGAGTAAGTAAGTGACAAATTTTAGTTTTTCTTCAGATGAGAATGATTTGATTTTCCCCTTCAAGCCTGTAGGTTATTTTTGCTGCATACAGGCTTCTAGGTTGACAGTTCTTTGGGTGTTTGAAAAATACTGGGCTACTTCCTTCTTTTCGCTATGCTTTCAGATGAGAGATATGCCGTAATTTGAATTGTTTTCCCCCTCCGGGTAAAATATTGGTTTATTTTGTATTTAGTTTTTAAAGTTTGACAATGCTAATTTTTTAGTGTGGATTTCTTAGTGTTTATCCCGTTTGGGAATTTCTTCAGCTTCTTAATTTTGTAGGTTTAGGTCATTTGCAAATTTTGGGAGTTTTAATCTGTTATATATTTATTTACTTGTATTTTTTTCAGCCCCATCTTTTCTCTCCTCTTCTTCCAGGACTCTGATGTCATGAATGTTGGATCTTTTGTTAGAGTCCTATAGGTCTCTGACTTTTTTTAAAGTCTGTTTTCTCTATGTTGTTCAGATGGATGATTTTGTTTTCCTTTAGTTCACTGGTTCTTTCCTCTGTCTCCTCCTTCCTTTTCTCTGTTGAGCCAATCCATTAAAGTTCTTTATTTCCATTCCTCTTGTCAGTAGAGCTATCTGCCTGGCTGGTCGTATGACCTGCTGAGTGTCACCTGTCTGGGCACAATCTGGAGCTCAGCTTATGCAGCTGGAACAGGTCACAGGACCCAGGTTGTGTGGTTAGATGCCAGAAGGGCAGGACTAGGTCTGGCTGGCTCAGTGCAGGCCAGAGTCTGGCAAGTCTATCTTCAGCTCTAGAACTAACTAATGTTCAGGCCGAACTGGAGAAATGCAAACTCGAATAACATTCTGGATGTCCCTTCTTTTTTCGGGTCCTTGATTATCACTTGTGGCTGCAGCTTCCCGTATAGACCGCAGATAGATGCTGCCCGGGAACCCAGCCACTTGCCCCACCCTCCTTCCCAAAGGGCTACTTCCTAACGTGTAGACAAGCCACCTGGGCTAGGGTTGCATGTTGTTGTCGGGCTGTCTGATCTTAAATATCTCATAGGCTCCCAAGAACAGTTTCTACGTTCCGTTTTTGGATAAAGGACCTGCTTCTTTGTGTACTGGTCATAACACGCAGTCGCAGTGACTACAGCTGTGTACTCTGCCACCTCAGTTCCTGTATTTTAGAGGTGACGACTCAAGTGCTCTGTGAGGTTGTTTCCCCAGGTGGCAAGGTCCGGCGCCTCACCGGAAACGCTGTCTTGGTATGAGGTGCGGGATCCCACCGAGCCAGTCTAACGCCACCCTCAGGCTTGCAGCCGCCGTGATCGGTGCTGACCGGTTCAACGCCTTGAAGGCACCCAGGTGTGGGACCTGCACACAGCGCCAGCCTCAGCAGGATGGCCAGTCCCTGCCAGAACGAAGGCCTTCGGGCTGCCCTTTACCCACCAGTAGCTTGTGAGCAATACAGTTTCTCCTCCTCCTGCCAGGCATTTGGACTCTTGGCACATCAAAGGGTTAAAGGTGTCTGCTTTTGGATCCACAGAACAGACACAGCATATTTTCCTAATCCCTTTCTCCATGTCTGTACATGGCATTTATGTGCTAATTGTGTTTAATGGAAGCAGAACTCATGCTTGGTTCAAACAAATCCTTAAGTTGGAAAGAATGTTCTCTCCTGTGGTGGATAAGAATGCAGAATGAGTGCTTGGGGAGTCGGGCAGCCCGGTGGGAGGGAGAACGGGCTGGCACACCACCCGTGTCGACCGGCACAGACTTGCTGTTCGGGTATTCAGCAGCCCTCGCAGCGTCTGCTGAGCCTTCTGCAGACACACCGTCAAGGGCACTTACTTCCTGGCTGAACATCAACCAGTTAGTTTTTGTGTTTGCACTTATTTTAGTATATGTGCTGCCGAAGCGAGCACTGTGTTTGCACTTAAAGAACCACCCAAGTGTTCCTCCTTGGTCACAGCCTCTCCTCCCCGGAGAGCACAATTCAGAGCTCTTCCAGCTCACAGGGCAGCAGGCACGTCCTGGTACACTTTCCGTCACGATGTCTTTCCCATTGTCACAACAGCCAGTTCTGGTGGCTCGGAGGAATCACGAGCGGAGTCCCTCCCTGACTGTGTCCTTCCCGGACTGTCTGGATGGCTGCTGAGGTTTTGGCCAGTGACAGGGTTGCAGAAAACTACAAGAGGAGTTTGGAAGACCACCATGTCCTTGACTAACAAGTTAGATAATCCTGCTGTGTTTCCGTGACTTTCTTCTTTGCACTTGTGGTTTCAGACTGTAGAGCGGTTTCCTAGGAAACAAAGAGCAGGAGGAGAAAGCACACGGGGCAGAGGAGGGGCACGGGCAGGTTGATACGGGGTGGAGGTCCCACTGGGCTGGTTCGCCGCGCATTCTGATGTCCGAAGCACGGTGTGAAGCCGTCTTCACTGATGCGAAGTTACCGGGGCAGCTACAGTGGCAACAGGCCCTCAGAAAGGCCACTCTTTCAACATCTTATTTCTGTACGGAGAGAGTGCTCGTGAAATCTGGAAACTTCGATGCAGAGCTTAACAAGGAGTACTCTCGGTGATCTCAGAAGTCCCTGCTGGGCAAGCCCAGGCTTGCAGCAGGGCTCAGTTACCCAGGGGAGGGTTTCGGGACAGTTACACCGAGGTACAACCGAGCTTCGTGAATTATGTTTTCTGTCCTGTCTCTGCTTTTCTCTTTCTCTGGATCCAGCAGTCGAAAACCGTTTCAACGAGCACTCGTGTTTACACAATGGCCTGAGGACCCTGTCATTTCTGAGAGGGTTACAAATACGCCTACTAGCCTCCACTGTAGGAAAAGAGAGAAAACTCCTTAATTTTGCTATTTCTAGACATGTCAGGGCCCAGGGATTGTTATTGTTTTCAGTTTCTTCTTCACATGGTGAAAAGAAACCTCACACTGTGGGTCTGGAGTGTGGGAATGAAGAGAAAAGGAAAGAAAAGCAGGCCCACAGAGCCGAGAGGCAGAAGGGACACAATCCCCAGGTCCAGGGCTCCTGCGTGGCCAGGCCCCCACGTGCCACCCGGGGGAAGGGAGCAGCATGTGCAGCCGGGCCGGGGGTCCCACTGCCGGGGAGGAGGCAGCTGCCAGCCTTCTCAGCAGAGCCGCCTCGGACGGCGCTGCAGGATGTCATGCCCTCACGGCCCTGAGGTCTGGATGGAGCGGGAGTGGGGGCCCTTTGGGGTTGTTCAAGCAGAGGGCGGGCTCTGTGGAGGCAGAAGTTCCAGAGCCACAGTGATAAGCCCGGGGTCTGGAAGGAGTGGCTTGGCCGCGCTGCGCCCGCGGGGACAGTGTCTGACAGGAAGTGCTGGGTGAGGGTCCAGGCTGCCCTCCAGGAAACACGGCCTCTGGGTCCCTGACAGCCACCCGCACCCAGGCCAGCTCGTACCCACCGCTTGGGGACAGCTACCCACAGAGCCGCACATACGGGCCGGTCGGTCCGTCCGTCCAAGGACTTGCCACTCCTCCCTGCCGCTGCGCTCGGGCTGGTTTGGCTGCGGGACGGGTTGAAGCGGATGAAAGGGGCCGCATCTGAGAAGGTTCCTTGCGGCCAGCGTGTGCCCCGCCGGGGGCCCTTCCTCTCCGCTGGGACCCCCTTTCCCTGCGGCGGAGGCCCCTTCAGCCCGTCTCAGAAAGCAAGCAGTGGGGACAGGCCGCGTCTGACCCAGCGCACTGCCCGTCACGGAGCACGAGCCCGCCGGGCGGCTTTGACTCGAGGTCTGGGTCCAAGGCCGCTGCTGCAGCCCGGAGAGGCGCCCGAGGCCGCACAGTGGGCAGAGGGATGTGTGGCCGCCAGCTCTGACCCAAGGAAGCCGCGCGTTAGGGCAGCGACGCCTGCTCTGGCCTCACTCGGCCCAGGGCTGCACCGGGGAGCCCGCGCCGACCCCGTCCGCACCCCACGGCGCTCCGACCCGGGGCTGCCCCGGGGACACGCTCTCCGGGTTTACCGGAGACGCCATCGTCTGCCCCGCGTCCTCGTCTCCTGCAGCTGGAGCCCTGCCCCGGAGAGGAGCCCTTCGAAGGACTGGAGCAGCCCGGCCCCTCCCGCCCGCCTTTGGTCCGAGGTGGGGACTGACCCAGCCCTGGCCATCAGGGAGCCCCTTTCTGCGGTCCCAGCCACTGGTGGGTTGGCGGGGCCCATCGGAGCGTGGGGGGCTCGGCCCTGCGGGCTCCCCGGTGAGCAGAGGGCGCCCGTGGCCCGGGGGGTGAGCTTGATCCCGCCGTGCCTGCAGCCGCCGTGTGTGCCGTGGTGGTGCACGGTCCACTGCTTCTCGGTTGGGGGTGGAGTGCGCTGGTCCCCGTTTCGGCCGCGGAGGGTCCCGAGAAGCCGTCAGCCGCTGAGTCGTCTCACCTGCGAGGCCTAGGCCGGCCGTGGGGGAAGCCGGTGCAGGGGTGTGGGGCCGGATCCGTGCCAGACGCAGGGCTGCAGCCTGGCCTGCTGTGGAGGGACTGGGGGGGGGGGTGGCGGGGCCAGCTCCAGGCTGCTGGTGCTCATCCAGTGCTCGCTGGGGTCAAGGAGCTGCGTTCCCCAGCGTCCCTGGGCCGTGCCCCGGCAGGTCCCCGTCCCTCCGGGTATGTGGCGTAAGGGCCCTAAGGGTCATGGCCCCAGAGGCCACTGTTCGCAGCCGCGCCAGCCCGGGTTACCGACCCTCCTGTTCCTTCCTCCTCCCGCGCTACCCCAGGCCGCTGGGCGGGCTGTAAAGGGGGGGTCCCCAGCGAGGGGCGCTGGGGCTCTTACCTCTCATTGCCACAGTCTTGGCGGGTGGAGGGCCGGCAGCTCAGCGGGTGGTGGAGGGGCCTAAGGGAGAGAACCTGTGGGAAGTGCTCGAGTCGCTCCCGGCTCGTGGCAAATGCGCGGCAAATGCCAAAGAGACCCCAACACTTCCATCGCTGTGGAGGCCCAGCACTTCAAAATGCGGCTTGGAGCCCTCCAGACGGGATTTTACACCCCGACCCGGGAGCCGGCCCACTGAGCGCTCTTCCGCGGCACCTGGCGAGGCCCTCTGTGGTGGAGGGGAGGCTTTGGGATATTCTGGTCGGTTCCTGGGGCCCGGCAGGAGCCCCCCACCCCGTGTCCCTGGGGCGAGCAGCCCAAAGCGATGGGTGGGCCCCAGACAGAAGCCGCGGTGCTAGCGACTCCGCACTGAGGTGATCCTGGTGCCAAAAAGCAGGCAAGACTGTTCGCGCGCCAGGAAAACCCGTTTTAAACACAGCACGTCGCAATGCGCCTCTGTTCTTTCACGCTGCCCGCCCGCCGAGCTCCAAGGAAACAGTCATGTGCCCCAGGACAGAGGCTTCGGTTTTCGCTCGCTGTGGAGCCTGGCCTCCTGGTAGAGCGCGACGCCCTCTATCCCTCTTCTTCGTCAGAACCCCCAGTCCTCCAGGGCCGCCGTGCCTCGGTGCCCCACCCCAACCCCAAGAGGGCAATCTACCAGCAGGGCCACTTAGGAAAGGCTCCATCTAATTAAACCTAAAAATGCGTACATGAGGGGTGCCTGGGGGGCTCAGTGGGTTAAAGCCTCTGCCTTCGGCTCAGGTCATGATCTCAGCGCCCTGGGATCGAGTCCCGCATCAGGCTCTCTGCTCAGTGGGAGCCTGCTTCCTCCTCTCTCTCTGCCTGCCTCTCTGCCTACTTGTGATCTCTGCCTGTCAAATAAATTTTTAAAAATGCATACACGAGAGGTTTCGTCCTTTAGTTTTTACTGCTTTGTAGAAAACACACGTCATTTCCTAAATGGAATGTGAGTGCCTCCCCTCACCTCCTCTGGGAAGCCTGCCAATTCCTCTTCTGCAGCCTTGCCCTGGACAGCCTGACGCTCAGGCCACCACTGTTAAGGTCCCTGTGTGGCCACCTTTATGTTCCTGTCGCCGCTCGGGGCCTGCCCGTCAGCTGGCCTGCAGGAGGAGCCCACCACGGGAGGATGGGCTTAGGGCAGAAAATCCACTGGAAATTTTGTTGGTGTCTTTGTTCCTGGGTGGCTGTGGGGTTTAACTTGACGGATATTGACTAACTGACCACTAGACCCCCTAGGAAGGTGCTGGGGTTCATCCTTCTGGCAGGGGCAGGGGTGCCAGTGGTGAGAAGAGTCCCCAGACCCGGGCTGAGCAGGGCCCTGCCTCACCATTGCCCACATTATCCTGGCCTGCTGCCTCCCCAGAGGGGGTCACTCACCAGCGGCGTGGACGACGGGTCGAAGGGGGACTGGTGAGGGGGGCAGAGACTTTGTCTTCACAAAGGATGCGGCCCCCCCTTCGTGATGACGTGGATGGCCGTCCACCGAGGTCAGTCCCAGAGGCAGATGCCACAGGCTCTCTCTCATGTGGGATGGAGATCCGTCCACAGGCAAAACCCAAGTTCAGAGGGACCAAGAGAGGCGGGTGTTAGGGGGGAGGAGCGTGCCAACTGTTTGTGCTCAGAGAAATAGAATAAAAAACAGGACATCTCGGGCACCTGGGGGACTCACCAGGTGAGGCCTCTGCCTTCAGCTCAGGTCATGATCCTGGGGTCCTGGGATCAAGCCCTGTGTCGGGCGCCCTGCTCGGCGGAGAACCTGCTTCTCCCTCTGTCCCTGCCGCTCCTCTTCCTCACGCTCTCTTGCTTGAACTCTCTCTCAAATAAATAAATCTTAAAAAATAAAAACCAGGGCATCTGGAGATGGTTGCAATTTTCTGTGCTTGGTGAGTTGGACAGGAGTAGAATTACAACTTTGACTTTTTACTCCAGTTAATTCCGTTGTGATCACAAGTTTCCTCTTCTAACGAATGGAGTTACTGTGTGACGTGTCAGCTTTAACATTTATAGTTCAGTGAACAGGACAACTTTTTTAAAAAGATTTTATTTATTTGTTTGACACAGAGAGAGAGAGATCAGAAGCAGGCAGAGGGGCAGGCAGAGAGAGAGGAGGAAGCAGGCTCCCTGCTGAGCAGAGAGCCTGATGTGGGGCTCGATCCCAGGACCCTGAGATCATGACCTGAGCTGAATGCAGAGGCTTTAACCCACTGAGCCACCCAGGCGTCCCAGGACAATTTATTTTACTCTTAAAATATTGGAAACACAGGGAGCCTGGGTGTCTCAGTCGGTGGGACATCCAACTCTTGGGTTTGGATCAGGTCATGATCTCAGGGTTGTGGGATTGAGCCCCAAGCCTGGATCTGTGCTCATTAGGGTGTCTGCTTAGGATTCTCTCTACCTCTGCCCCTCCCCCACTCTCTGTCTCTCTGTAAAACAAAACAAAACAAAACAGTGTTCTGGTTTTTTTCAGGTAAGAAATTTTTATTTGCATCCCGGGGTCATGCCTTGTGCATCTCCCCTTACTGTGGCCGCCTGGCCCTGAGCGCGCAGTAACTGTGCGGTGGGAATGGAGCAGGATAGGCTTTATTTGCATTTCCTCGGTTACTAGCCATAAGCTCTGTCTCCCGTGTGGCGTGTTTACCGGACCTCTGCTCTCCACTTAGGTGGCCCCTATTTGAGTGTGATTCTTTGCATTCAAAACCCTCGCTCAGTGACTTTGCACGTGAACACCTGGACAGATGTGAAATCTGTAACTACCAACATTTTGTGTCATATTTACTGCAGATATCTTCTCTGTCTGCGTTCTGGTTCTGTGTTGTGATTTGGGGATGACCCCATGTCCAGGCTCATGCACCGTGGCAGCGAGAGTGACTCTGACACCTGCCAGGGACCAGACGCTCCCAGCCTCTCGTCCCCTCCCCATTCTGCTGCTGGAACTGGACGCTTCATTTTATGGTGAATACTTTATCTTATCATACTACATTTTAACTACCGTGACTGCATATATGTGACAGAAATCACCCCGTGAAATAAAACAGGGTCAAAGAGCGCACGTGGAACTGACAATCAGGCGTCTCCCTCCTAGTCACGTCCTAGTTCTCCTCGTGCAACACAGCTCTGCGCTTTTAGGGAGTTTCCTCTGGAATTCCTTTTATACCAGTGGGCCCGAGGCTTCTGTTTCTGTTTCTTGATCGGTTTTGGACAAGGCCTGCTTATGCCCTGCCTAAGGTTTAACCTGCTTATGCCCTGCCTAAGGTTAACCTGACAGAGGTTTTAGCTCCATCGTGCTTCTCCCGTGTCCCCACCGTACAATAGCGTGATCTTCAGTTAAGTCCACGAGGACTGTTACATTCCCGCAAGACGCCACTCCCTGCTGAGCCAGGGAAGCACTGGGCTTATTCGACCTTCTGTGAACACAGTCCCCCTGCTTCGTCCCTCTGACAGTTTTAAATTTTCTCTTGATAAGTTCTCATATTTGTTTGTGCGTCTTAATACAGCCTCTGTTCTCCTTCCCCACTCTGTCGGGCAGCCCATGGACCGGTTTTCCATGAGAACAAGCCCTTCCTGGCACCCTGTCCCTCTCCCATCAGGACCACTGCCCCAGACCCAGGGCACTTCCTGCCACAGTTTTTCTGAGTTGGACTCACTATTTGGAACCCAGTCTTCCTCTTTTTTTATTTTCTCCTTCATTTATCTGGAGCATATCCTCCAGTAACTTTCTTTAGAAAGTGTGTGTCTCAGAACACATAGTTTTATCATCACATCTGACCCATCATTTTTTTTGGAATCAACTTCAAAGTTGCAAATAACTCCTCAAGAGTTGTGACTTGAACCCAATCTGCCTGATAGAAAAAGGAGAGTCCTTTTTGGTGGTGTACTCTCTGGCTGAGAAAGCAAGCCCAAGGGCATTACTCTCACCAGCAATTAACTTCACAGGAATCCTTTGAAATGTAGTCTTTGATTCACAGTCAAAATAGTGTTTTCTTTTTCTTTCTTCTTCTTCTTCCTCCTCCTCCTCCTCCCCCTCTTCTTCTTCTTCTTCTTCTTTTTTTTAACAAATAGCTTCCTCTTGTGGTAATCTAAATCTCCCTTTGTGAAACGGAGCCCCTCTTTCAACTGTTTGCTTTGCCTCTGGTCTGTCCTTTGAGGAGAGCTACAAGGGCAGTGTGGCTGAGGGTCTCCAGCTGGGGAAGGCAGGGTCCTCACTGACTCCCCTGTTCTGAATCACCAAAACACCACACTCTGGGACTGAAACTCTAGGGATTTATTTCTCAGGGTCCTGGAGGCTGGAAGTCCGAGATCACAGTGATGTGAAGAACAAAGGCAAAAGAAACAGAAAAAAAAAGTAAACTTCCTTATAACTTATAGTCCGTTGACAAGTACTTGGGACAAGCAGAGCGACATTCCTCTGGGATCTCACCTGCCTCAATGTTATGACTTTGCTAAGGGCCAAAGGCAACCTTAGCCTGACATCAGCCTGACCGACCAGATCCCGTGAATCTTCTTTAATATTCGGAAATTCTTTTGGAAACTTCCTTTACCTCTACCTGCTCAAGATGGACGTCAGCGATCACCCTGTGGCCCACCGGTGGACACCTGAAGGGTCTCGTGACTGCGGGTTTGCTAAACAGTAGTCAATGGCCTTTCCCAACAACAGCGAGCCCCCTCGGGGTCCTGGAAACTTTGCTTCCAAAATTCCTTAGAGACGTACACTCTCCCTAACCCCCTCCCAACTTGAGAGGATGTAATGGCTCCTTGTGACCCCGGTACAGCCCTTTCTGCCCACGGGTCCTGTCCCTGTGCTTTCATAAGACCACCTTTTTTGCACCAAAGATGTCTCAAGAATTCTTTCTTGACCGTTTGCTCCCAGACCCCACATTTCACATCAAAGGGGCTGGCAGATTTTCTCCCACCAGGGAAACCTGTGTCCTCATGGGACAGTGAGTGAGCTCTGCTGGTCTTCCCACTTCCTGTAAGGACACTGGTCCCCCCTGGGGCTCCATGCCCTTGGCCTCATCTCATGCTGTCCTTGAGGCCCCACGCCCAGCAGCAGCAGCTGGGGGAGGGCTGTAGCGTGTGAACTCGGAGAACACAGTTCGGTCCCCAACAGCAGGCTCTCAAAAGTGGGGCTGGTGTCAAGGTTCTGGGTCCATGTGACAGCTGACAGAGCTCACACGGTCCGGTGTCTGCCAGCGACTGGCATAGCTCTGGGCTGGGGCCAGACAGTGCCAAGAATGGACCAGGCACTCACAGAGCTCACGCTGAGCCCTGAGCCCCCAGGCCCTGGGGCCCTGGGGAGATTCTGCCTCACGTGCCCGCACCTGGCCCTGCTGTTCAGACATGAGGTCCGGCATGTGTCCTTCTGACAGCACAAGACTTAAAATGGGCTCAGAGGTTTCTCTTAAGGCTCTTCACAAAGTGCGCATGTAACTTCAACCTGCATTCCGCAGTCAAGGTCAGAGCATGCCATTGAACTTGGTCTCATGGTCAGTGACAGAGTTCTCCAAGACAAGCTATTACTTGCTGAGAAACAAATGCATCCTTTCATGGCCTCCCAGCATTCACTCCTTCCTGCGGTGAAAGGACTAATCTGGCAGCTAACTCATGTGAGTCCCCGCAGACACTGCGTCCTCTGCTGACCTGGCTGTGTCCCGCACTACTACACACCCGCCCTGGCTCTAGACAGCTCTGCGGTGAGAACCTGCCTCACGGGTGACTGGTCTCCCATCTCCAGACTCTCTCACGTAACTCAAATAGACAGAAGTTCTCTCCACAAAGCCTGCTTGCACTGTGCCTACCGAGCACAAAGGCATTAAAACTGATTTTTCCCAAACTCTTCCCAAAGACGGAAGAGGGGATACTTCTTAATACAGGTCATGCGACCAATATTACCGTTATGAATATAGAGGTAAAACTCCTCAACAAAATACTCGCGAACCAAACCCAACAGTGTTACAGAGGATTAAACTCCATGACCAAGCGGAACTGATCAGGAACACAAGGGAAGTGCAACGTAAGAAAACCCATCGATGTAAAACACCACGTTGGTAGAATCAGGGGAAAGACCCACAGTGTCTCCGTACAGAAAAGGCATCTGACAAATTCAACACTCTTTCATAATTCTTAAAAAAACAACACCACTCAAGTTAAAAAGAGAAGGTGGGATAAAGGGTATTTACCAAAAAACCCCACAGCTGACATCATATTCAGTGGTAAAAGATTGAAAGTTTTCCCCCAAAGATCAGGAACAAGACAAGGATGGCCATTTCCACCACTGCTAAACGGAAGTACAAGACGGCCCAGCCAGAGCCGCCAAGCAAGAGAAAGAGAAAGTCATCAAAATTAGGAAGGAAGAAGTAAAACCATTTCTATTTTCGGATGACGTGATTCCATATGTAGAAATTCTCCAATAATCCACGAAAAGCTACCAGAACTAGTAAACAGATTCAGCAAACTTTTAGGGTATAGGATCAACTAAAAACTGAGTTGGGTCTCCATATACTATCAATGAAAAACCCAAAAAGAAAATTAAGAAAATGATACCACTTGTCGTACCACCCAGAAGAATAAAATACCCAGGAATAAATTGGACCCAGGAACGGAAAGATTTGCAGGAAACTGAAATGCGTTGCCGACGGAATTAAAGAGGATGTCATAGCAGCAAAGAAACACTGTGGAGAAGGAATAAATGCTTCCCAGTGGTTCACAGGCTCAAGACAACCCCACGACACACACAGATTACAAACATTTCAATGTCCTTTTTTGCAGAAATGGAAAAATCCTCAAATCCATATGGAATAGCGAGGGATCCCCAATATCCCACACAGTATTGAGAAAGAAGCACGATGTTGGGGCACTTACGCTTCCCAGCATCAAAACTGAGACAAACTACAGTCGTTCAGACAGCGTCGTACCAGCGTGAGAGCAGGCCTACGGCCCAAGGGAGTAGAACCAAGAGCCCAGAAGGAAGCCCGAACACTGAGGACCGAGTGGTGGACAGGGAGGGTGCAGAGACCATCCAGCTGGGTTAGATGGGCCCTTCGCATGTGGTGCTGGGAGAACTGGGCAGTCACACGCCAGAGAACGAGTCTGGCCTGTCTGACTGTCTCTAAAAAAGTCACTTGAAATGGATCGACGACTTAAATGTAAGAGCTGAAACTTACAAAACTATTAGAAAGAAACAGGAATCAATCTTCATAACCTCCAGTTTGTCTGTGGATTCTTATACTTGACAGGAAAGCAGAGGCAACAAAAAGAAAAAGAGATACGCACCCCTCCTGAAAATTAACCCGGCTCGTGCGTCACCGTGGACGGGACTGGAGGAGATGGCGCTGAGTCAAACACGTCGAGCAGATCATACGGTCTCGCTTACTTGTGGAGCACAAGGAATAACACGGAGGACACGGGGAGATGGAGAGAAGGGAGTTGGGGGAAATCGGAGGGAGATGAACCATGAGAGACTGTGGACTCAGAGACAAACTGAGCGTTTTGAAGGGGTGGGGGGTGGGAGGTGGGTGAGCCCGGTCGGTGGGTATTAAGGAGGGCATGGACTGCGTGGAGCCCTGGGTGTGGTGCATAAACAGTGAATTCTGGAACCCTGGAAAGAAAGAAAATAAAATTGAAAAAAGAAGAGGCATCATTAAGAAAGTAGAAAGACAACTTTAGAAGAGTGGAAAATGTGGCAAATCGTGGATTTGGTCAAGGTCTCGTGTCCAGAGTATAAAGATCTCTGACAACTCACCAGCAAACAATCTGATTTTTAAAACGGGCAGAGGACGTGAACAGACCTTTCCCCCAAGAAGATACACAAAGGCCACCGAGCACATAAGGAATTTAACGTCGTTAGTCGTTAAGGAAACAGAACCAAAACCACAACGAGATGCTGCTTCACACCCTGGAGGGCTGCAGTAGCTCTTTTCGGTGGGAAAAGCGTCCACGGGTGACGGTCCTCGTGGGAACTGCTGCGGCCAGCGGTTCGTGCTCCTTGGAGAAGCCGGACACGGAGCTCACGGGACCCAGCGGCTCTGGTCCTCGGGGTGTGTCCAGGGCAGACAGGCCCACAGTGTCTGCGCAGAGACGCCTGCAGGCACCGCTCCGCGTGGCCAAAGGTGGGGGCCGCCCGAGTGGCCGCGGGTGGCGAGCGATGCCAGGTGCTGCACTGGCGGCCGGCGGCTGGGAGAGGGCAGGGCAGGGAGCGCCCGTGCTGGGCAAGTGCGAGCCTCGAAGACAGGCCGGGCCGGAGGAGCCTGCAGGCCAGACCCACAAGGACCGCGCGGACCCGCGGGCAGGGGCCGGCCAGAGCCGCTAGGAGGTCTTGAGAATGTTCTAGAAGCAGGGAGAGCTGCTGGAGCCCAGGCGGTGAAGGCGTCCATGCCGCGCTAACAGGTGGCAGTCCAGGAGGCCCCTCGGTGAGCCCCTGTCCCCGCGGGGGCTGTGCTGAGTCACTGACGTCGTCTCAGCGAACCGCTCACTCCTGCTTCCCCGCTGGTCCCTTCTGCTTCTGCTGCCGTGGGGGGCCCCGGGGACGGGTCGGCCCCGGAGGCTGAGGCTTGTGGAAGAGAGTGTCCTTCCGCACCTGCCGCAGGACCCCTGAGCAGCCCCGACCCCCTCTGCCCGGGCCGTGTCTGTGCCTTCAGCCTCGGGGCGAGGTGAGGGCTGGGACCCGTGTCACGGGTCCCGCGTGGCAGAACACCTTGTCGCACCTCCCCGGCGTCGCTGCTTTGACCAGAGCCCACGGAGGCGGCTTCGGGCTGCCTGCGGTCACCCCCGGGGGCTTGGAGGGCTTCTGGCCAAGGAAGCCCCGTAGCAAGGGCTGACGGGATGCGCAAACGGCTGGCCTGTCAGAGCGGACCCGCGAGGCCTCTGGCGCGGGAGTGGATCCCGCATCGGCTCACCTGGGCTCCTCCCACACGGCCTCCCCCGCAGGCCCGCCGGCTCTCCGCCGGAAGCACAAGGACTGGGCCTTCTCTCCTTTTCCCTCCCCTCTGCCTCGTGTCCCGTCCAAGGCCTCAAGACCCGCACCCCACCCGCGCCCTCACAGGCCGCGCCTCTGTGGCAGGACGGGCCGTGGTGGGGAGGAGCCGTGCTTCGTGCACCAGGGGACCAGGCCCTGGCGGTGACCACTCAGTCAGCAGACTCGGTCGTGCCTGAGTTTGCCGGACTGTCCCATTCCCGAGGCCAAGGGCAGTAGCACACACTGGCGTCAGCCAAACAGGCCCCGCGGGCACCTGGCCTCCAGGCCCACGTTCCACAGCAGGCTCCATCTGCCTTGGACGGCCGCCGCTGTCCATGTCCAGCTCTGGCAGCATCCCAGGGCAGTCCTCCGGCCAGTCTCTGGGAAATGCAAGCACGTGGCCCTCAAAGAAGGGCCATCAGAGCTACGGTCCCCTTGGGGCGTCTCCTGATAAAAGGACACGGCGCGGTGACCCGCGGCAACTCTGTGAGGCTCTCGAGGGAAAACGGCGGCGTTCCTCCTGTTGTTCCGAAGCGCGAGCTCTAAAGTGGCCCAGAGTAGTTCAAAGGGGAGTGGAACTCTCGTTTATTCTCCGGAGTGATGACTGCTTGTCACGTCTTTCCAGCCACAAGCACACTCAGAGCCGTCCCAGTGCCCGTGAAGCTCGAGGGCTTCTGGCCCGGCCCGCCGGAGGCGGAGGGTTTGCCGTAGGGCCGGTGGTCAAGTTCCCGGCCTGCGAGGCTGGGGTTGCTGTCCTTGGGCCTCGTTAAAGGGGCTGAGCTGCGGATGGAGTGGCCAGTGGGGATGTTCATCAGCCTCGTGGGCTCCAACTCAGGGGCCCAGCTCTCTGCAGCAGCGCGGAGGCCACACGGGCCCCCCCGCACCTGTGGGCTCCTGTCCCTCATCAGTGCAGTGGGCACGGGACGCCCGCCGGCCCCAGAGGACACGGAGTGTGGTAGCACATGCCTGCCTCTGACTGCGTCCCGCCGTGGGACCACACCACTCTCGAGGGAGCCCACGCTTCGGCCTCCCCACCCCGTCTCGTGCCTTTGCCCTGAGTGGTCTGTGTGCTGACACCGAGTGCCGTGTTCTCTGGGTCGCCATGCCTGGCTGCTCCGTCTGGGACGGGAAAGGGCCGGTGCCAACGAGAAAGCCAGCATTTGGTCCGGAGAGGTCTGGGGCCGTACCTTCCGAGGAGCAGAACCCAGAGCCCAGAAAGGAGCCCGAGCGCTGAAGACCAAGTTTCCAGAAAGGGCGGGAAGACCATTCAGGGAAGCTCGCCAAGGGCGCGGGTGCCGCAGGCAGGGAGGGGCTGCGGGGGAGCCCAGTGCCCTCCTCCCGCGGCGGCACGGACGGCACGGCCTGCGTCTCCTGGCGACCCTGGGCACGTGTCACGGCCTTGCCCTGTTGCACAGAAGGAATGACGGGTCCTGTCCAGCCGGATTCATTGACGAATCAGTGTGTTTCTCATTCACCAGGCCACGTAAGCCACCAAGGCTGTATGTCTCTTCCCAAACGTTGCTCATTTCCTTGTGCCCTTGAGGACCCCACGTGTGCCGGACATGACGGCTGTGCCACACGCACCTGTCTCTCTCTGGAGACGCTCTGCTGGGCCCCCGTGGTGCCCGAGGACCAAGGGATTCCATGGTCTCCTGGGGTTGGGGTCCCAGGGCTCCCTGAACTCCAAACACAGCAGCTCCATTCTTGGACTGGCTGACCGTGCCTCTCTCCAGGGTAAGTCCCCCAGTTCCTTGTTACCGGGGCAGCCTGAGCCCCAGAGCCCCAGACCAGGGTGAGGACTCCTGAGATGCAGCCCA
The DNA here is from genome assembly GCF_922984935.1 of Meles meles. NCBI lineage: Eukaryota > Metazoa > Chordata > Mammalia > Carnivora > Mustelidae > Meles > Meles meles. The sequence goes on from NC_060079.1 coordinate 86,060,946, forward strand.
GCGCCAAGGAGGGGAAGATGCTGGCCGGGCTTTACCTGGGATGATCCCGGGAGGCGAAGTCCAGGCGGGTTCTGAGGGCTGGCAAGTGGCCAGAGGCGGCCGATGCCCAGATGCACCGACCAGGCCGGGAGGCCCCCACACACTGGCCAGGGGCCCGTGAGGGCCTCTGGGACACACTGGGCGATCGTGCGCTATGGGTGGGACCCGAAAAGCCGTCGAGGGGGCGGATTCCGACATGCGTTGCGTATTGAGGGACTACACGTGTCTGTTGGAACACGGCGTGCGTGTCTGCAAGGCCACCGGAGACTCACCCCACGGCCGCTCTCAGCAAGTGTCCCTTCAGCTGTCCTGAGCCTTCATGCAGACCATCCAGCCATGCTCTCCTTGGGTCTGACCTCTCCCGTCCTTCACTGCTCCCCGTGTGATGCGCGTGGGCCTGTCTTGCTGGATGGAGTCCTGCTGGGCAGGGGTGGCGGACTTCGAGCATCCTGTCCCAGGTGGGGACTCTCGGAATGGTCCAGGCGTGAGAAGGTGGGACCTCACCTGTGCAAGAGACAATGCAGACGAGACGGGAGATGCTGCCCTTTTGTGGGGAATCCCTGAGCTGGTGGGTGAGCGTGTCTGTCCCAAGGACCTACAAGCCTGACCTTCCTACCGACACCGCCTCCCAGCAGTGACATAAGGTGACTCGTGGGTCACGTCAGTGTCCTCTCACCCTCGTTCAGTCGCACAGAATAGAGCTAACCTGGTGAGTCGATATCGGTCCCCAGAGACGCTATCTTCCCTTAAGGAATTCATTCCCCTGCCCTGAGTTCCCCTTGCTACAGCTGAGTAGGATTTGCGGTAGATGTTGTAGGTTTTTAAAAATCCATTTTCCAGCTTTATTGAGATGTAGCTGAGCAACAGGAAAATGCACAGTTAAGAGGTACAGTAGGTAATTTCGGACATGCCACGTGCCCACAAAATACGTACCGTAATCAGATCATCACGAACCTGTCCGCCACCCCCCACACGTCCTCCGCCCCATCCCTGCTCCTCTGGCCCAGGCGGCCCCGACGGTTCTGCTGCTAGAGACGAGTTTGTATGTTCCGGAAGTTTCTGTAAGCGGAATAACACAGGCACGCCCGGTGCCTCGCCTTGTTTGTGCTGCAGGACGGTCTTCAGAGGAACCTCACGGTTCCTCTCAGTGCCCAGTAGAGCTCTGGTGCACAAACACGTCATCCTTTGTTTTCTGCTCATTGCTGTGGGTAATTGGGTTGCTTCTAGAATTTGGCTCTGAAAAGTGAGGCAGTTGCAAACATTCATGTACCAGAAACGTCCGGGTCACATGGTCATAGGTTTAAATTCTTACCGAAGTATTTCCAGAGTGGCTTCGCAGCAGCTAGAGACGCAGGCGCTCCGAGGGCTTGCCAGCCCGGCCGGCCTGTTCCACCAGCTGCTCCCGTGGCTGGGCTCAGTGTCCTTTGTGGGTGTGTTTTGCATTCTCCCCGTATCTGCTTTGATGAAGCATCCGTTCAAATCATCTGCCTGGTTTTTTTTTTTTTTTTTAAAGATTTTACTTAGTTTTTGAGAGAGAGAGAGAGAGATCACAAGCAGGCAGAGAGAGAGGGGGAAAGCAGGCTCCCCGCGGAGCAGAGAGCCCGATGTGGGGCTCGATCCCAGGATCCTGAGACCATGACCTGAACCGAAGGCAGAGGCTTTAACCCACTGAGCCACCCAGGCGCCCGTCGTCTGCCCATTTTTAAATTGAATTGTCATTTGGTTATTGAGTTGTAAGAATTCTTCATAAATTCTAGGCAAAAGTTTTGTGTTGGATGTAAGTTTGCAAATATTTCCTCCCACTCTGCTGCTCACCCTTTCATTTTCTTTGGTGTCTTCTGAAGGGCAAAAGCTTCAGATCGAAGAAACGTGATTTGTTGACGGTTATCACAGTTTGAACTTTTGCATTGTATTTAAGAAATCGTTCCCAAACTAAAGATAACTGTGCTTTTGTCTTCTATTTCTGCTATAAGTTTATGGTTATAGTTCATACATTTAGGGTTATGATCTGTTTCAAGTTAGTTTTTCTCTTTGGTGTGAAGCAAGACTATTGGGGACTTCTCTTTGTTTTGTTGCATCGGAGCGTCTAAGTGACACGGCACCATTCCTCGAAAGGGCGTTCTTTCCCCGTGAACTGCCTTCGCACCTTTTTCAAGAACCAGTTGACCCCAACCGAGCAGGTCTGCTCTGGGATCTCTGTTCTGTGCCACTGACCTGCTTGCGCATGACAGCGACGGCCTCACAGTCCGCTGCCTGACTGCTAAGCCTGGAAATCAACCTGTATAAATTCTCTGGCTTTGTTCTTTCTCGTGGTCGGTTGGGTGGCTTTAAATCCTTTACATTTCTGCACAAACCTTGGAATTAGTTTGTCAATTTCTGCTGAAACCCTGCAAGGATTCTGATAGGGATTGTGTCGATTCCAGAGATTAACCTGGGGAGACTGGCATTTTTACAATTTTAACAATATCGAATCTTTCCTGCCACGAGCACTGTGGTTCCTCATTCGATAGCTTTCCTTAACGTCTCTCCGCAGTGCTCTGAAATCTCAGTATCTAGGTTTTGTGTCTATCTTTTGTTGAACCTGTTTGTGAGTAACTGTGTTTTTAATTCTGAATTTTGAATGAATTATAACTTCACAAGAAGTTACAAAACACGGCAGAACGTGTCCACATAACCTGCACATGACGGTGGAAACTTGCATGATGAGAGTGAATCATCAGGCCAGTGACTCGACATAGGTACAACACAGTTAACGAGCCGGCGGCGTTGCGTGATTTTAGACGTACGCGTTTATTTGGTGATGTGGCTGTGTGTGATTCTGTGACGTGCAGATTCCTGAAACTACAGCCACGCTCAGGACACAAAACTGCCCCGTCCCGCGAAGGACTCTGGCATGCTGCCCCTTCGTGACCCCGGCACCCCCCAGCATCTGCTGCATCGCTGGGACTTGCCGTTTTAGGAACACCGTGTGTGGGAAATACAATCATCTTTGAGGTCGGACCGTCCAGCCAGCGCGAGGCCCTTGAGATACACGCTGACGGCACGCATCGGGGTCAGGTCCTTTTTATCTTGGAGCGATGTTCCCCTCTCTGGGCGGCAGCGGTCCGTGTAGTCACTGCAGGACGCCCGGGACGTTTCCGCGATTTTGCTGCAGGAATAAAGCTGCTCGGTCTGCGGTGTCCGGTGAGCACAGACTTTCATTTCTCTAGGGTGAGTGTCCAGGAGCGCAGTCGCTGGGTCATCCTGTGGGCACACATCTCACTTTTTAGGACACTTGAAGGAATCGGTGTGGTTGACTAAGCCGTGGAAGGGGGAGGTGCGGAGGGGGACGCGTGGGTGGAGGGGGAAGGCGCGGAGAGGAACCTGGACAAAGAGTGGAAGCAGAATTCTGTAATTTTCAGTTGAAAAATTACTTTTGAAAAAAGAAGCAGACCTACGTAAACATGGTCAGTTAATTTTCAATATCGATGTCCAAACAACGCTGTTGGAAAACAGTTTTGTCCCCAAGGTGTTGGACCCCTGGGTATCTCGGCGTGGAGGCTGGTCCCACGTGACACACGCGCACAATTAGCTGAACAGGGATCACAGTCCACGCAAATTCCCGAACTATAAACTCCTGCGAGGAAGCAGGCATCGTCTGGTGCTCGGGGTAGGCAACAATGTCTTAGAACACAAAAAGCATGAAACAAACATGCAAATGGCTAAATTTGCCTTGACTGAAGTTAAAAAGACGCTCTTCGAAAGACAGGAAGAAGGGACGGCCGAGCACATACGCGTGCACCACTGTGCCTTCCAACCGCCCCACGGGGAGACCTTCGTCCAGAAGAAACAGAAAGGAAGGCAGCACCTGGGCGTGGGCAGGAAACCAGGGCAGCACCCGCCCACCACCCTGCGAACCCGCTGTACGGCGGAGTCAACTCTGCGACAAAAAGGAAACACGTGTAATTGCTGGGATGAATCTCAGATGTGAGTCCCTACCATACGGTCCCGATCACATAAACCTCATAGCGTCCAAGCGAGTCTGCGGTGACCAGGGCAGATGACCGGCGTCTGGGGACGGCCGGAGATGGATGAGCGACACCAGCCCTCAGGGTGACGGGATGCTCATCGTCTGGTGCTGACGTTTTCCTGAGCCTACGCACCTGTCCAGAAACAACCGAACTACACGCCCTGGGTTGGCACGGCTTCTTGTCTTTAATGCAGTGAAGTTAGGCCTAAGGAAGAAGTCGTTTAAACAGCATGACTGGGGGACCCAGGGTCACCTCCTCCCAGCCATTCCTCGGCTCCCCGTGCTCCCTGTGGGAAAGCCAGCGGCCCTCCTGGAGCTGCTCAGCGCTAGGTGTCCTGTGGGTCCTGCCCTCACCCGTGGGTCCTGCCCGCAGGTTCCTTCACGGCACCACCTTCCACCAGAACCGTCCCTGCTGCCAGCTCAGGGTAGAGCCAGCTGTGGGGCCCTCCAGGCCCTTGGCCGCCTGGTGCTGATCTGATGCTCCCGCCTGATCTCTGTGCTCCCCAGCTGAGCCCAGGTGCTGCCAGTGAGACCTTGGGGGCCGCTGACCTGCCCCCTCCGGCTGCAGGGTGCCTGTCTGAACCCTACCGTCCTTCACGCCACTTGGACTCAGCCTTCCAGGAGGCCCACGTGTGAGTCCCCCCCCCCGCACAGCACCCCTGCCTCAGGTGACCACCTCAGGCCCCAAGGTCCCGGCAGGGTCACGCATGAACTAACTCTGAGCGAGCTGACGGTCCCGGGGTGGAACTCTCCAGCTAACTGGTGGGTACCATGGTGGAACTCTCCAGAACCAGCTGGGAGCGCCTGTCACAGGAAGAGGGCCCACACCCTAGCATGGACCTGAACCTCCACGGCCCTCCAGGGGGAGGACAGGGCGTGGTCCCGGGGGACCGTCTGTGACGTGAGCCAGCTTCCAGCTCTTCCTTCCTCGCCGGGCCGAGGAACCTCCTCCCCTCTGCCAGGGCCCTTCGAGGCTGACCTCCCAGGAGACCTTGTGACCTTCCTCCTGGCTGCGCGGTCCCTCCTCCCCTCGGGCCTGGTCCTCCCTCCCGAGCCCCGGGGGCCATCAGCCACTCGGCCAGAAACAGGAAAATGGTCCTGAAAGTCTCCCTCGGCCCAGGGCCCACTTGGCCAGAGTGTGCGTTTGAGCAGCAACCCCTTGGCTGGGGTCTGCCTGCTGGGAAACAGGGCCCCGGCCGGCCCAGAAGGAGCAGTGCCCGGGCCTGGCCAGCCTCCCGGGCGAGCCGCCTCCCTGATCCCACCAGCCCTTGCTTTTGTTGGATTTCAGACCGTCCTCTAAGTGCCTCGCAGGAAGTTAAGCTCCACCTCTTCTGCGAAGAAGCCCTGGCGGAGAGGGTCCCCCGACAGCCCTCTCCCCTCTCGAGAGCCGGCTTCCAGCTTTCCTGTTCCCGTGGCAACCACTGTTTGGGGGTAAACTGAACGTGCCCTCCGGGGTTCCTGGTCAGCTCCCGGGCCGGGAGTGTGGCTCATCCGGCCTCCTCCCTCTGGCCCGGGGCCGGCACAGCCTGGCAGAGCGCCGGGCACAGAGCGGGGGCCGCACCGCCGCCGAGCCGGGCCGTAACCCGCGGCGCCTCCCTGCCCGGCGCTGGGCCGCGTGTCAGGGAAAAGCACCCGCTCCTAAGCCGCACTCACAGCCGGACGAGCCTTGTGAGTGTGACCCCCACACATACCAAATGCTGTTAACTCGGGGCCGTTCCTGCGGGCCGGCTGCCTGGGAAAGGCAGGGCCCCCCGAGTTGGTGGCTATTGCCGGCTGGACTCTGACGCGTCTCAAGTTTAAAGCCTTTTCCGAAAGCTCCGAGTCAGGAAAGGCGGACACACACTCAGGAGCCGGGAGATGGAAGTCACTGGGGGACCGGCACGGGCACCCCCGGTTCCCAGGCAGGGACTCGGCAGAGTGCACGGACCCTGAGCCTGACTCCCGGACCCCGCTCATGCCCGCGCAGCGGCCGCAGGACGGGAACAGGGCCACATCGCGGCCGCAGGGCTCCCTTGTGCTGGGACAGGTGTGTGGCTGAGGCCTGGCTGCTACTGGAGGCCGGGAGCGGGGACTGTCCACGGCCACTCTGAGCCCTCGCACGGATGTAGCGTGGAAGCCCCGGGCCTCTGTTGTCCAATCAGTCCGGAGGGCAGAGCCGGGAGCTCGCCGGGCCCCACAGTCCAGCTCCCCGAGGCCCCTCCCTACCTCTCAGTCTACGGGCGGCACCTTCCGTCTCCCTCTGCCTCTCCCCGCCCTGCCCCCATCACAAGGCCCCCGGGATCACCATCCAGGGCAATTGTCCACCTGAAATTCCTACCCGAACCCCGGCCCCTCCAAGCCCTTTTACCAGGGAAGGGACATGTCCTCAGGTCCCCGGACTGGATGTGGGTGTCTTGGGGGAGAGGCGAGGACACGGCAGGCAACACTGGGCTCACCGTCCTCCCTGTCCCCAGCTTGGGTGACATCTGCCGGGAATCACAAAGCCTCCTGCCTTCCATCTGGGCCCAAACATCCCCGCTGCCTAGCACCCCTCCCCGGCTGACCCCGTGCCCTCAGAAACTTGGCTTCCCTTACAGTCAGGGAGCCTTCCTGAACCTGCCCGGTGTGCCGGTGCCATGATGGGGTCACCTTTCAGAACAGGAGGCATTGGGGTTCACCACCCAGAATGGGGCTGGGGCAGGCCCAAGGGAATCCTGGGCCTGAAGCCTGGAGTCGGCCTTGGCTCTGTTTTCACTGTGAGGCGCGCATGAACACGCGTCTTTGCCCCGGAGAGAGGGGAGTAGCCAGGCCCTGATCTCACGGCCCGGGGCCCAGGCTCCCTTTCTGTGCCATGTGTCTCAGGCCGGGTGCCAGGCTCTCGATGGCCTCGCTGTCATTTGCAAAACAGAGCTGACGGCAACACCTGTTTCTGAGGCTTGACACAGGACTGGGCGGGTCGCAGCCTGAACCTGAAGGCGTGGAAGGGGGCTCACTGTGAAAGGGTCCGGCCTCGGTCCTACCGAGCCGGCGCTGGGCAGTGGGCCCGGGGACGGGGCACGCAGACCCCGTGAGCGAGCGGGGACCAGCCTCCCGCTGGGGCTCTTGCCCAGGTCCCCGGGCCGCCTGCACGCGGGGTGGGACCCGCAGCCCCGGAGACATGGTGGCTTCCACGAGTCGCCCCTCCTGGGCCCGGCTGTGACTGGCGAGGACTCAAGGGGCAGGGGGCCGGCGGGGTCTGCGGTGAACCCGAGTGGAACCTGGAGAGGAGGGAAGCAAGAGGGGCCGACTGGCCAGGCCGGGGGTCGCTGCTCCCCAGAGACACGGTGCAGAGCCGGCAGCAGGGTCCTCCCCCCGCCCCACCCCCCAGACAAGCGACCCCGAAGCAGAAGACGCTCCTGTTCCAGCCGCCCCACCCCCCGCCACCGAAAATGCTGGCCGGGACTATGCCAGTTGAGCATTTCCTTAAGAAGGGTTTTTGGGGCACCAGACGGAAGGACGGCCTCTGCCAAGAGGGAGTGTCCGTGCGTCCTGGTCTGGAAGTGTGCCAGGGCCTGACCTCCGTTGTCCCCTGTCAGCTGGAAAGGGCAGCTCGCACCACAGAGGGGGACCCTGAGAGCATGTGTGGCCGGCACCGTCTGCAGGGAAGGACCCGGCCGCGTCCCTTCCCACCGTCTCCCAGCCGCAGGCTTGGCGTCGGGGCCCCTGCACGGCGACGGCCGGGGCCTGCGGGCCTGCAGAGAGGGGTTCACCCTCTGCTCCTCACCAACACTCCTCTCAGGACGTCTTCTCCTGCTGTCTCCGTCTCCTCTTGGGGCTTTGACGTGGGACTGGGACCCAGGTCCTTGGAGAACTGGCGGCTCACGTCTGGCTGGTGCAGGGAGACTGCACGACGAGCTTGGAACATCCTTGGGGACGAAAACCGGGAAATGATCCAGAATGTAATGAATTAGAAAAGTCAGAGCTTGTTGAAGGACACGGGGCACAGCCTGAAGGCGCTGCGGTGGCTGCGGGAGGGACCCTGTGAGCAGCCAGCCGTGCGGCGACGGCTCCGGATTCTAGCCACGGGGTCAAGCCCACGTGCTTACATTCGTGCCGAGGCGCCAGTGAAGACATCGGTGGACACCTCTTGTCCAGAAGGACGTCCGTCAGCCAGCAGTTGTGGGCGTGGGGGACAGCAAGCCGGCAAAGCCACAGCAGCCACGACCCCGCGGGACACGAATCCCGGGACAGTGTGTGGAGACTCGGGGTTTGTGCCCGAGAGGGCCGCCGGCTTCAGCGTGAGACTTGGCAGCCAGTCACCCAGACCCGAGGCTGACCCCTTGGGGCCTCTCTCCCTGGCTCTCCAGCAGTCGGTCACGACGACAGGCCCCACAGGTGCCAGGACACACGCTGAATGTGTGTCACAGCGGGGGCGGGGGAGGCCACGTGGGTCAAGGCACGTGATCTGGGCGGCTCCTCAGGTTTGCACAGGATCCGGGGCCTCACGTCCATGGTGTGGCCGGACCCTTCTCTGGCAGGGGCGGCCTGAGCGCTGCGGGTGCTGAGCCCCCGCAGGTGACACCCAGCACCCTCACCCAGAGAGCCCCTCCTCTGAAGGGACAGGTCGGGTGGTCAGCAGGACTGAGGAGTCCGCCGGGTGGGCAGTCAGTGAGATGCCCAACGAGTCCTTCGGCCGGGCCGGTCTGTGTCCGGGGCTGCTCCGCTGCACCGTGTCTGGGAAGAGGCAGAAGCCAGAGCACGGTTCCTACAGAAATGCCCAGGCCCAGCGACCACTCTGGAATGAAGGCCGCTGGGAAAGGAAGCCTGTGCTGAGAAAGCGTCCAGCAGCTGGGCCGGGCAGGGTGCGGAGTGACCCTGACGGCACCACGGCTGCCCCGCTGCACCCTCCCCGACCCCGTCCAATAGGGGACCCGCTGTCGTGGTCCTGCACTGCAGGCCAGGCCGGGGCGCAAGCGGGACGGCGGGTAGGCAGGGGCCTGCGAGGCCGGGCGGACGCAGAAACGGCCGGGCTGTGTTTGTCCATGCGCCTCCTCTGTGCGCCGCGGCGGTTCTCTGGAGCAGCACCAGAGCACGGCCCAGAGGCCGGGTCACCCGAACAGGTGAGGAGGCCACTGGGCATGATGGTCAGACACGGTGCTCAGAGGAGGGTTCAAACAAGGGTTCCTGCTTGGGCAGGTCGCGGGGGTCAGCCCCTGGGGCCCTGAGAAGACCCAACCCCCAGCCAGCTGGGGCGGACGCTGCTACCCCCAGTTGCCATCCGCAGAAGCAGCAGCGACAGTGGCAGGAGACTTTTCCTGTCCCGTGTGGTGTCCGTGGCTTGGGCAGGTGACTCCCTGGGAAGCAGGGAGCTCAGAGTCTAACAGGCCTGTTCATTCATCCAAGGCGATGGGACGCAGGACCCATGAGAGCGTGCCCAGATTCGAGAAGTAGCTGCCTGGGAGGCCGAGAGGGTCCAAGCATGTGCGCAGGGGGACCAGGGGCCAGGACAGGGGGAAACTTGGCGGACAGGCCAGGCATCCCGGCAGGCGCCCCGGCACACTTGTTGGGCTCCCCGGTTGGCTGTGGCCCTGGGCATCCCCGGTTGAGTCTCAAACTTCCAGGCTGGCAGGGGCAGATCCCTGGCACATTGTCAAGTGCGTGAGCAGGCAGGGGGAGGGGGTAGCGGGGTACACGAAACCCAGAGCGAGGCCACTTTGGGCGCCGCCGGCCGTGCTCAGCTTGGGGAGGATCCCGAGTCCTTCCTCCCCCAGCGGGAGGCCCCACTCCTCGCCAAGCTTGTGCAGGACCCAAGGGCTGCGGGTGTGATTTGTGCCCTCCTACCCTGTAATTGTGGACTGTCAGCCCGGACTGCTCGTCCTGCCTTCTCCGGGATCACATGTCAAGCCTCGGCACGCCGGCACCCCAGAGAACCAGAGCAGCTATGGGCGAGGCTCAGGCTTCAGACGTCCCGCCGTGGAACCTGGGGCACTTCTCATCGCTCCTAGGAGCCGGTGTGAGGTTCTCAAGAACCCGTCCCAGTTCACGTCCGTAGCTGGAGCGCCACACGGTGACTTAGAGGGACCCCTGCCCGACGGACGGTCCAGACACCACGTGGCTAAAAATGCTCCCTGCTCCTCCAGAGAACGGGCACCTGCTGCGGGGAGCGGCCCCGGGACAGCGAGGGGGGAGGACAAGGGTGAGGAAGAACTGAGAAGGTGCTGTTTGGGGCGTCACAAATTGTCAGATACTGAGGGATGAACGTGACGCCGGCGTGAGACACGCACATGGCGGACCGGACCGCTGCCGAGGGACTCGGCGGAGCCAGGCACGCTGAGGGCTTTGTCCAGACCCGGGCACGGAGCTCCAGGACCCGCGCGGGTTCCCGAGGGAGAGGAGCATCACCTGCTGTTCCCAAGGACCCCTCTCTACCACGCTCGGACTCCTGGCTCCTGGCCAGCTGAGTGTGACCCCTGGCCTCTGACCTCTGGGGAGCCAATCGCCAATGGCCAGTGACTGGGTCCCTTGTACCCACACAACGGAGATAAAAACGTTTGGACAGTGAGTTTCACCGACTCTGCTTTGTGTGAGCAAAGACCCTGGGGCTCCCATGCCAGCCGGCTCTGGGCAGGGGGGGTGCTTGGGGGACGGAGCACCCTGACTCCAGGCGTTAGGGCCAGAGGGAGATTGTTGGACCGCCGGTGAGTGCCAGAGAGTCGGCGAGTGCTGCTGGCCCTGTCTGTCCCAGCTCCCCCAACCCTGGGCAGGGGTGTGTGGGAAGGAGAGGTCTCCGCAAAGGGAAGGCGTGCTCTGTCCTGACCTCTGACTGGCAGAGCCCCGTCCCTTGTGCAGAGGACAGATGTGAGCAAAGCTGGGCCTGAGCCTCCCCCGACTCCTGCTCCGGCAGAGGGCTTAGGCTGGGTGAGGGGCGGCCCCCCAGGCTTCCGGGTCCTGGGGAGGTCGTCACAGTCACAGACCGGCTGGTGACTGATCTGCTCCCCCTGCAGACAACACCAGCCCCCGACCCCTGGCCTGCACTGCCCACTAACGGACCCGTCGCCAGGGTGGGGGGTAAGACTCTCACTGGGGTAGGGGGGTGAGCGGCCCCTGACCCCGCCTTGTGTCTCCAAGCTGGATGTCGGTTTGCAGTTGGCAATTTTGTTCAGTTGTTGAAACAGACCTGTGCGTATCAGAGGGGTCAGGAAATCACGTTTCCCTGTTGTTTAGAAAACCCTGCCAGAGGGGCTCCTGGGGGGCTCAGTCAGCGCGGCGTCTGCCTTCGGCTTGGGCTGTGGTCCGGGTCCTGGGATGGAGCCGCATCAGGCTTCCTGCTCCGCCTGAGCCTGCCTCCCCCTCTCCACCCCAGCCTCTGCTCGTGCCCACTCGCTCTCATAAATAAATAGAATCAAGAGGAAGGAAGGAAGAGAAAGAAAGAGAGAAAGAAAGAAAAGAAAACCATGCCAGAGCCTGGAGCCCAGACTGTAATGGAGGAATCAGGGCCAAGAGGCAGGCCCGGCAGCTGGGAGACTGAGACCCTCAGCCCAGGGCTGAGCTTGCCGGCTGCAGAGAACAGAGCGGGCTGGGCCGTCTGAGCCTCTCCCTCAAGCCTGGCTGTAGGGATTGGCAACCCCACTCCGCATCGGAAGGGAACAGCAGCAGGACAGCGGGTAGATGTCCCCATACCAGTCCTCCGAAGCCCAGAGGGAGGGCTCAGCCCCAAACCATCAGGAGCCGGCTGTGCTCTGACCGCCTGCAGGCGTGGTGGCCGGGCCCAGGAAGTTCTGGAAGGGCCCCTCCAAGGGCCTTGTGTGGGGTTGGCTTGAGCAGCGGCCCCCCCAGATATCCGTGGGGAAGGAGGGGAGGGGGGGTCCTCCTGGCTGGAATTCTGCTCTCAGCCTGCCCAGACTCTTGGGGCAGTGATTGGGAAACATGCTTTTCAAGGTCACGGTTTGGGGTGTGACTCAAGGCAGGAATGCACACGCCTCCCTCCCTCCCAAGACTCTGCCCCCAGCCGGCCAGTGGGGGGACCCAGGGGTGGCTCCCGGGCTTCAGAGCCACTTGCTGAAGACAGAAAACTGTGTCCTGGTGGCTGGCAGTGAGGTTGTCTGGAAGCTGGCAAGAGGGTGAGCGAGCGCCCAGGAGTGTTCAGACAGAGCAAGGGGGCAGGAAGCAGCCAGCAAAGGGCGGGAACAGCTCCCCCAGTGGACGAATCCAGAAGCGGGGTGGGGGGGGTGTGCCAGGGAGGGACAAAGCCGGCTCCCCAGGGGTCCACCAGCTGTGGGGTCGGAGGATGCAGCGGGGTGCTGGGGTGTCTGAAGGACCTGGCGAGAGCGTCGTGCGGAGCCTGCCTGGGCCAGACCCCCACTAGATGGGTGGCACCGGCCAGGGCTCCTGGCCATGGGGCAGAACGAGGGCCGAGAACCTGTGCGCCTACGTCTGTCATCTGTAGGATGGGATCGCCCACCCCCCTGGTCGCAGGGCTCTGTCAGAACGGGACCTTCTAACCTGCAGCCTGGGGGCCCAGTCCCCGGCTCCCCGCAGAGGCCGTGCTGGTCAGAACCAGTAACGGCTTTCCCTCAGACTGCCCCGCTGTGGCCAGGGCCGGGGCCGGCTAAGCCTAGCCGGACCCAGAAGGAGTTGCCAGACCGAACTTGCTTTGTGCACATTGTACTCCCTGGAAACCCTGTCCCCCGAAAACAAGCGGAGGGGAGACCTTGGGGAAGTCTAGCCGGCCCTGATAGGGCTCCGCCCCAGCCCCTAGCACAGGATTCTCCCTGTCTCTCCTGACCCACAGGGCTGCCCTCCCCCTTGCCCTTGTCCTGGGGCGCCTGGGGGGGATTCTCAGGCAGGCTGCGTTTTGGGGCACTGGACAGGGCTACAGGAAGAGCGCCTTTCCCTCTGCCCAGGCTTGGGCCCCTCCCAGACAACCGTCACGGCTCCGCGCACTGGTGGTCCTCTGTCCCTGGCGAGCTTCTCACCTCCCAAGACCTCGGCAGCCCCAGACACCCGTGCAGTGGCCATCCTGACTCAGCTCCTCCAGGCAGACCCTCCACACCCCACATCACTGGAGACCAGGGCACCCGGTGACTCATGGAATTTTGCCCTCTGTTTCGTGGAGGTCATGGTGGGAAGGACCTATTTGGGGTAAGTTTCCACGTGAACCAAGAATTGTCCAGCCCAGGGAGGCACCCGAGATGCTCTAAATGGAAATGCCAAGGAGGTCTGTCTGCCGGTCTGTCCTACAGAGCTCGTGGGGTCCTGGGTCATGGGGTCAGAGGGCAAGGAGCGCCAGTGCCTGGGAATCTGACCTCTGGGCTGCGGGTGTAAGTTCCCAGCCCTAAACTGGAGGAGCGGAGATGCACGCAGGGTCTGGGTCAAGGCCGTCCGGCCCACGAGCTGAAGGCCAACAACGCGTTCGCATTCCAGCCCCCCCTTAGGAATAACAGACTTTAAATTCTCAGGGACTAAGGAATCGACTCGCCGTCGCCTCCTCCTGGACCGCGGTGGGGACCTCCCTGCTGAAGGACGGAGTCATGCGCCGCACAGGCCCGCCACCAGGAGGCGCACTGGACAAGCGTCTCTGCGCGCTCGGGGCGCACCTGCGGGGTCGGGGCTGGCGGCGGGAGACCCACGGTCCAGCAGGAGGGTCGTGGAGGCCCGGAGAAGGGCCAGAAGCCAACTGCCCAGCGGCAACCGCATATTTAGGTCAGGGCTCGGGCACGGTGATCTCTGAGGGCGGCGGCCGGTGACCGGGTCGCCGAGGGTCCCTCACGTGCACACTCAGCCATGCCGCGGGGCTGGGAGTGGAACCGTAGGTTGGTGCGGAGTCGGTGACTTCGGGTTGCAGAGCCTCTGACAGCTTCCTGTGCCTGGCGCAGAGCCAACCCCGCTGCCTGCCGGCGCCGCCGCTGTCCCGGGGCTCTCGGGGGGCCGGGACGTTATCCCCGCGGTGCCTGTGCCCTGGGGTGCAGTCGCCGGAGGTCGCTTCTCAAGGTCATGAAGTTCGTCCCTCCGGAACTCTGTGTTCCCGACGCCGGCTGCCTGTGCCCACTGGAACGGCAGCTCTGAGCAGCAGCGCTGGTCTCCGTCACCGGCGTGGCCCACGTCCCGTGCTGCACACACTCACGGGGGACACTGGGGAAACGCTGTGACCGTGAGAACTGGTGAACCAACAGGTGCGGTGCGACGCCGATCTCGTAGAAAAGCCGTATGCGTCCCTCTGCACGCAGAGCTCCGTTTATTACCCATCAGAGAGAAGTGTATGAAAATTCCACACGCGGAATGGGAAAGAGGACAATTAAACGGCGCTTGTTGCTCCCGTATGACCCCAGACAGACGCACGTGGGATCTGGCCGGGGAATGACATGACTGGAGAGAAAAGGCTGCAGGCACTGCTGGGGGGGGATTGGGGCGCAGGAGCAGGGTCCGTGAGCTGTGTGGGGGCCGGACGCTGCCTGTCCTGTCCCTGCCCCGGGGGGCTCTGGCGGCCTCTCTCACTCACTGGTGTCTGAGGAGGTGGGGGCCCCGCAGGGCCGAGGGGGGACCAGGCCTGGGACCGGGATGATGGGGCCACCCCCTGGGACCACGGGCCAAGCCTGTGTGTGACAGAAAATGCCACCCGTGAGCTTCCTCAGGGCCCTGGACAGGTGGAGGTGGGGACCCAAGGACGGGGGTGCCTCTGAGCAGGGGGAGGCCAGCAGAGCGGGCGCCAGGGTGCGGGGGCTCAGGCTGAACACTGTGGCTCGCGCTTGCTGTCCAGCCTGCAGTGTCTCCAGCCGCTGGTGAGCGGGCCCTACTGCTCCACGTGAGCCTCCTCTAGCCGGCCACTCGGCGTCCAAGGTGCATCCCCTGCCCCCCACCCCGGGGCTGGTGCACTTTCCAGGCGGGACAGACGGACCTACCCACAGGCGGTGCCTGCTGCATGGAAGCCTCAGCACAGTGAGGTCCAGCCAGGCAGGGCTGGCAACCCTTGACATGCCCAGGATGGGGGCTTGGCGCTTTCCCCACGTGTCCCCTCTCGCAGGAGCCCCTGGCTTCGAGGGCCACCGCCGCCCGCCGCTCAGGGGCGTGGCATGGAGTAGAAGGCTGGACAGAGCCCCCACACCCGCAAGCCACGTTCCTCCAGTTACCCCCCAGGCCCGCCCTGGCCCAGCTTCCCGGAAGACACTCCCAGACCTTGGGGTTCAGAGGCCCAAGGAAAGTCAGACATGATCTGTTTTGGGAGTTTATACCCTAACCCGGTGAAGGGCTCAAGCAAGCTGTGCACACGTGTGGCCTCCCCACTTTCCAGCCCCAAGAAGCCAGCAGCCACGCACCTTGACAAGGGATGGACAGTGGATAGTGAGAGGAATGGACGCCAAAGGGCCACCCAGGCTCAGTCACCCTCCTGTCCTGCGGCTGAGCGTGGGCACAAAGGAACCTGCAAAGCCACTGTTGGTCAGTGCTGCCCTGTGGAGGGGGCCCTGGGACCCGAGCATGGAGGTCTGCTCCTCCTGTGCTGGCCACGGGGCAGACCAGCTGTGTCTCCAGAAGCTTCCTGGGGGCCTCCGTAGGGTGTCAGGTAGGCGCTGGGCAGGGACAGGGTCGAGCAGCGACCCAGCCTCCGTGCACAGCACCTCTGAGCCCACGGAGTGCTGGGAGCTCTCGGCAAGCGGCCCGCTCTGGGATCTGGTCACGTGACAGCTCGGCCCCGTGCCTGGCCAGGGATGCCGGTTCCCGCAGTGGGTCTCAGCAGTTTTCCAGCTGCTTCTGAGCCTCCCTGCTCTCAGACGGACAGCGTTGCCACAGGCGGATGGCGGGCGTTCGAGGGTTTCACCGGTTTGACTCTCCCGAGCTCTGAGCCCAGATATTCCAAACCCCGAGATGCCGCTTCTCACGGGCCCACGTCCCTCCGAGCACTTGTGTGTGCTGTCTGTGCGTGTGAGGGTATGACCGCCCACGTGTGTGCACGTGTGTGTGTGCTCGTGGGGGTGAGCGCGCGTGCCGCGTTCTCCATCTCCGGGTGGACGCTGGGTGGCCCGCGGCAGTTGGCGGAGACTCAACTGAACAAAGACACTGCGAACCCCCGTCACGCCTCCCTCTGTGTGGCCCTCTGCTGGCGCCCCGTCATCCTGGGAGCACCCTCTCCCAGAGCCTCCCTGTGTGACGCAGTGTCCCCGGAGCCCCCGGCCCTGACAGCTCCCACCCACGGCTGTAGGGCTGACGCACTCCGGTCAGACTTGCCTCCCAGGGCCTCAGGAACACGCCTGGCCTCCCTCAGGGCTGCTCTCCCTGGGGCTGCCCCCACCCCCACCCCAGGTGCACTGGGGCCAAGTTCACGGGCCATCGCTGAGAGTAGAGCCCTCTCCAGGACCCCAGGGGGATCTGACTTTGTGTCTCGGTGTTCACACGATCTGAAGGGCGGGGCTAGGTGGTCACGGCCACTGTCTTGCACACGTGACCTGGGAGGCTCCGCCTTCGATCCCTGAGCTCCCCTCCCTTCCCCCCGGTTACACTCAGGGAACGAGGTGCATGGAAGGAAGGATGGAAGGGACCCCTCAAGGGGACCAGAGACGGAGAACACCGTCCGTTCACACTTTATTGGGTAAGACGGCCTCGTCGCTTAGCCGCGGACCAGGGGGTCACACCTCGGTGGTCCTTGGTACCCTGAAATGGCGTCAGTGTTCTCTCTCAGGGCTGCTTCCTGCAGCCCCTGTCCCTCCCCGCCAGGTCACCGCAGGACTGAGCAGATTTCCTCCCCTCCAGATGCCCCCTTGGCCTCCAGCCCGTCCCTGTGCCACTACCTTGTCCGCGGCGGCTACACGCTCTCCTTCGCCTTCCTTCTGGCAGAGTAGGGGATGCAGCACACCCAGCTGGTCCTGGTCCTGGAGCGAGACAGGCACGCGCACCCGAGCTCAGGGCCCAGGGCCGCGGGCAGCACCCCTCCACCCCAGCAGCCCGCCCCCTCAGCAAGCCGGGGGGCCCAGGGCTTGCCGGTCAGAGGGTGACAGGGCCCTGCACACATGATCGGACTCCGGGGCAGACTGGGCTTGCCCTCCCCATAGCGGCCCGAGCTTTCTCCCGCCCACCCCGCGCGGTTGCCCTCTGCGCTGCGAGGCCGAACCAGAAGGGGCTGTGGATCACGAGACACCTCCCAGGCTAGCTGAACAAACGGCTCCTCTTGGCCCCAAAGCCAAGCCAGCTCCAGCCGGCCCCACACCCAGCCCTGCCCATTTCCTGAACACCCGGGCCTGTGCTGTTCCCTGGCGGGTGGTCTCTGGGGTCTCCACTTCCTACCAAAGCTGCCTCTGGGACAAGTCAGTTGTACCCCTTCCCTTTGCAGGGACCCCACAGCTCAATGGCAAAGCATCCACCGGACAGCAAGCAGCAGCCTGCCCAGGGGTGCCCAAGCCCACCGTCTGAATGGGCCCAGGGGAGGGCCTGCACGGAGAAGCCTCGGCTTGGATGAAAACGGAGCCGGCAGGTGAGCAGGGCCATGGGACAGACGGGTGACCCCGAAACTGCCCAGCAGGTGTGAGGGCCAGGCCTGCGTGGAGGGCCCTCCGGAGTCCCCCTTCCCACTGGCCGAGCAGCTTCCAGCAGCCTGGGCTTGGATCTGCGTGCGGGCCCTGGCTGGCTGGTTTGCTGGGGGCAGCAGACTCCTTGGGCCGTGGGCCGAGACCATGAGGCCAAGTGGGTGGACTGGGGACGGGCCCGCCCTTGGGGCAGAACACGAGGCCGCCAAGCTGTGTCCATTGGAGCCCACGAGCCAGCGCCGTCCTCGCTGTTGCCGGGAGGGGCCTGGGTGACTTAGATGCTTTTGTGTTTCCTTATTTGAAAGGACCATGTGTCGGTTTACTTTGTATCTAA
Organism: Meles meles; assembly: GCF_922984935.1. Lineage (NCBI taxonomy): Eukaryota > Metazoa > Chordata > Mammalia > Carnivora > Mustelidae > Meles > Meles meles. The sequence continues at coordinate 86,078,797 of NC_060079.1, forward strand.
ATATCTCTATTAGAGCTGTTTTTCTTTTAAGAAGTGTCTGAGCAACTAAGCCCGGTGCTGACGCGGTGCTCATCCGGGTGTGGATGAACCGCCGCTTTCTTCCTAGCACTTCCCTGTGCCTGAAGTAAGAGCAGACCCGCGGCCCTCGGCTGACACAGCGCCTGCTTCCGGTACCCTTGATGGCCTCAGGACTCCGTGGGACTTGGCTGGCCCTAGCCGGTGCCCACCCTAGGAGGGTGTGGGGGTCAGAACAAACGTGCCTCCCACCCCCGTGCAGGGGCCTGGCCCACTTTGCAGAGTCTCTGACCGGTGATGGGTCCTCCTTCCCGGTGAACCTCCTTCCCAGGCAAACCTGGAAGCCAGAATCATCCCCACGGACACGCTTCCCTCTCGCCTCCTCCGCTTCCTGCCTCCTCTCCCACCTCATAATCTGGCCAATGCCTCGGCCGACGGGACGGGGAGAAAGGGTCTGGCTGTCGGGTGAAGGGGACCCAAGCTAAGGTTGTCCCTGCGTCCCACTGCTCGCCTCTCAGCCCCTCCAGGCTCATCAAAGCTTGGGTCTCTGCGGACCTGGGAGAGGAAGGCAGGCAAGCCGTGGGGTCCTGCCCATTCCACAGGAGGTGCGGTGGGCCCATCCGACGCCGTGGGAGAGGAGAGCCCCCACGTCTCTGTGGATGACGCCACAGGCCTCACTCACTCTTCTTCTGACAAATCCCCCGTGTCCATCTGGGACCGCTTCTCTTCTCTCATGGCACCTGCGACCACCTGTGGGAAATGACAGGAGCAGTTTCGGGAACCAGTGGAGAGGACCGGCCCGTCAACCACAGCCACCAAGGCCAGATCTGCTAGACCGGCCCAAGGGCCAGACAGGGCCCTTCCCATGAGTTGGGACAGTGTCAAGTGAAAATTTCCAAAAAGGGGGGGCACCTGGGTGGCTGTCAGTCAAGTGTCCGACTCCTGATTTCGGCCTTGTGGTGGGCTCACGTGCTGAGAGCAGAGCCTGCTTAAGATTCTCTCCCTGCCCCTCCGCCTGCCCCACACTCTCATTCCATGCGTCCCTCTCTAAAGGAACGAAGGGAAGGGAGGGAAGGAACTTCCAATTAGGGGACCCTGACCGAGGAACTCTGCCCTTGAAGTGGGCCACTGTGACTTCTGGACTGTAATCCCGACCCTGCCGCTGACCCTCCTTGAGTCCTTAAAACCTGTGTTGCCCATGAGACAGCCTCGTGGGGGGTGACAGCCAGCACTCTTCACTGGACCACGTGTTCTGAGGGCGAAGACATGGGAGGTGCAACCGGGAACAGGACAATCCCCTGGAAGGAGCTTAGACATAAAACACTTCCAGAGATGGCTGCCCACCTCAACTGAGAAACGGAAGGCATCCTAGGACATTGGTGTTGCATGGTCCAGACAGACCATCGGTCAACACCTTCATTTTACAGAAAATGATGATGATGATGATGGTGTTGATGGTGATGATGGTGGTGATCATACCCAGTACTGAGGCTTCCAGGTACAGGCACCATTCTGAGTGCTTTACAGAACCGCCTGGAACGTAGGTATTACTAAGATCCCCCTTGTATGGATGAAATAACAGAGGCACTGAGAGACATGGTGACTTGTGTGGCTCTTGGCAGAGCCAGATGTGGAGACCTGGTCTCCAACTCCCAAGCCTATGCCCTTTGTACCACCCCAGTAGGTTCCCAGAAGGGTTGACCCTGGCCTGAGAGTCTCGGACGAAGCCAGACGCATGGGGGTTGGAGGGTTAGGAGGAGCCAAGGGCGGCTTTCAGATCCCCAGGCCAGATTCCCAGCATCCAGTCCTCCTGGCACTCTGGCCCGCCTCTGCCTCAGCCTGCAGTTCGTTCTTGTGGGACAGGCTCCCCGGACAGGCCGTGGGGGCCCTGAGCACCAGCATTCCTGGCAGGTGGTCTGGCTCTGTCGTCTGAGGGCTTTTACCTCCTCGGCATGGTCTCCCAGATCAATCTCCACAAACACAGACGGTTTCTGTGAATGGAAACCAAAGAGGTGTGGATGGTGGGGGCTGGAGAGGAGAGGAGGCTTCCCGGGAGGGGCTCCCAGCCCTGGGGCAGCCGGATCTGCACCACCACTGGGACCACCGGACAGTGGCTGTGCTCAGGGGGGCTCCTGAGGAGCCGGGCAGAGAGCTGCTGGCAGTGTGGACGGCAAGGAGTCTGCGGCTGGCTCTGGCAGAGAGGAGAAGAGTCCTTCCTCTTCTCCCGACTCACCCTGACAGGTCCCTGAGACCCCAGGGTCTCCCCGGACTTCACCCTCTGAGAAGCGGGGCTGCGGGTCACGAGCCGATGCCCACAGCAGCACGATGCGCACCAGCCTCCTGGGAGCCGCGCTGCCCCCGCACTGGTGAGGACTCACACTGAGGCATGAGCGGCTCCGGCAGTTCCAGGGGCTGCCGCCCAGCGGGGCTGGCTAGAACACCCACCTGGGGCGAACCCCCAGACCCCCAGCAGGGACTGTTTGTTGTAGGTCCTGCTAAAATGGGGCCGGCCTCTTCTCGGTTCCCTCCCACGGTCAGGAGGAAAATGAGAGCCTCCTTCCCTCCGAAAGCGCCGGGGGAAGGTCCTAGCACACCTCTGATGGGTCTCTGGCCAGGCTCCAGGGCTCGGGCCAGCGGCACTCCTTGGGCCCCTCCTGTCAGGTCCCATGTGCCTTTGGCAACTGCACAGTTTGGGAAGCTGGGCGAGGATGCCCAGTGTCAGCCGGGAGCCCGGGGCTCGCCCGGAAGGGTCTTGGGTCGAGGCGGCCCTGGCTCCAGCCTGCGGCACGGCCCTGCCAGGACGACTCCGGGACCGTGTGTCCACAGCCTGCTTGTGGTCCTGCAGGACGGCACCTGCTGGCTGCCCTATTCCAAAAGTCAAGGCTCTTGCCTCTTTTCCGGGAGGGTCATCCACCTTGATGGACTCCGGTTCCCGTTCCTGGGGAAGACAGCGACCGGTGAGCACCAGCAGGGCCGGAGGGGAGCGGCCACGTGTGCCTGGCCGGCCTCCCGCCCTTGGCTCTCGCCTCCAGGAGGCTCCCCCTTGCCTCTGGCTCTGTCCTTCCGCCGTCTGGGTCCAACTTGCCCTGCGCATCCTGGTGCTCTTCCTGCGTGTCCTCCTCTGGGTCTGCCTGGCTGCGGGGGGAGGGGCGACGGATGGGGCTGGTGCTGTGGGGACCGGCTTCGGGCTGGCCCTCTCACCCCGCGGGCGTTGGCAAAGTTCTGGGCTGTGCCCCCAGCAGAGCCGGGTGGGACAGGGTGTAGAGGCCCTTCCTCCTGCCCAGCGCTAGGAGGGCGGGGCTGGAGGACGAGGCCGGGGTGCTCAGCCCCAGGCATAAGGACCGGGTAGCGCTCCTCGAGGACGGTTCCGTGGCAGCGACGGGGACGCGGGGAGCCTGTCGGCCAACTGGGCTGCATGCCCAGACCTTCCCCGAGGGACAAGGCCTCCGGCACGCCCCGCAGCCTGGAGAGTCGAGTGTAAACGTTCACCACGCCAGGAGCCGCCCTAGGACTCGGGGCTGTGGCTGGCTCCAGGGACCGCCCGGGGAAGCAGCAGCAGGGGGCAGGGCAGGGGTGGCTCGCCTCCCCGAGAAACCCTCCCATCTGAGCCCTCGGGGTCGTCTCAGGGCACCCCTTCCTCCCAGGGCTCCTTCGGGATCCCGGGTGTCCACCTCGGGGCTGGCGCTGCTCCCCACCCCACAGTGTCCGTGTCATCCTCCTGTCTCTGAAAATCACCTCTGCTGGACAAAGACCTCTTACCAGCCGGCCTCTTCAGTGTCGCTTTGTGGGTCCTTTCCCTGGTCCTCGGACTCTGGGGAGGAAGGAGAAGCGTTTGTCGTCCGCACTCCCTGGGCCCGCGGCCTGGCCTTGCGAGGACGGGCAGCCCCTCCCACAGGTGCCGAGTCTGAGAGGACGGTCCAGGTCCCACTGCTGTGTGGCCACATTTGGGCCCAGGATGGCAGAGGCGGCTGGTTCGCCACAGCGGCTCCCCTCCCTGCTGCCAGCTGGTCCCTGTCCCCACCCCGCACACTTAGGGCCCAAGACGCAAACGCAGTGCAGCCTGTGAGACGTGACAAAACCTTCAATCCTGCCCCTGACCGGAGGCCTGGGGAGGCGTCCCTGAGCGCCCCAGTTCTAGGGAAAGGCTCTCCTCACAGACCAGCACTCGCATGTCTCAGGCTGGGGCACTGCAGGCCCGGGAGGGGGCAGCCGGGCTCCAGGGGCCGGCCTGCACACTGGTCCTGCTTCTCCGCAAGTCAAGTAGCCTGGGTGGCCCTTGAGCTTCCCACGCCATCCCTGCCCTGGCCCTGCTCTCGCGGGGGCCCTGCCCCGTGTCAGGCCGTCGGCCTTGGTGGGGGATGCGTCCCGGCCAGGCCTCCTGGGTGCTCAGTGCACATGGCCTCGGCCGTGCCGTGTGGACCCTCTCTCTGACTCATCTGAGTCCCCGCGCGAGAGAACAAGGGGTCCTCCATCCTGCTCCTGTCGGCCGCACCCACACAGGCTCAGGGGGCCGAGGCAGATGCTGGCCACCCCAGAGACCAAGCTCTAAAGGCCATGGGCAGGGGTCTGAGGGAGCAGGGTGCAGGGTAGGGGCGGGGGCGGCTCCCGGGCCTTCGGATGGCCTTCCGGAACTCGGCGGCTCTGGAGACATCCCAGGGAGAAATGGCAACACCCAGTCTCCAGCGCAGAGACCAGGACCTGAGTGATTCAGAAGCAGTTTTCTGGCAGGAATTTAACATTGATTTCTTCTGGGAAATCTTCAGCAGGCCCTACCTGTGGGCATGCGTGTGCGCGAGCGTGTGTGTATGTGCGTGTTTCGAAGACCCGGGCTGATCTCTAAACCTGCTTCTTTCTGTGGTATGTGTCTGGCAAGAAGGAAGACGCCGGAAAGAGAGACATGGTTTCTTTTCTCCGAAGTAGATGCCCCGTGCGCTCTGACGTAAAGGCAGGACAGTAATACCAAGTGTCTGCAGGTCTCGCCCCTTTCCTTTCTCCAAGGCAGTGTCTGTGTGTACCAGGACCCCGAGCACATGGGGGCAGCGAGGGCTCCGCCAGCCAGCGAGGGGGGGGGGGCGCTGCGTGAGGTCTGAGGGCGATGTGGCGGGGTCTCTGGAGGGCTCCCTCCGCCGCCTCCTCTTCCACAGACGACACGTGGGTCTCTCCAAACTGCTCACAGATTACTTCTGGGCTGCGAGACGGCCCCGGGCCCAGCGGGTGGCAGTGGGTCTGCAGGCAGAGGCTGGGGTCAGGCCGTGGCCGCATCCTCTGGTCAGTCAGTCCAGCATCACGGATCACGGCGACGGCGGACTGGCTGGGGGTGCGCAGCGAGTCATCAAGACCTTCTTCATAACTGGCCTTGATTCTGTGACGGGGATGCTCCTTGCCCCTGGGCAACACGGCTGAAGACCTCGGCAGTCCCCACACACCGCGGAGGAAGGCCCCCTCCTCCTCTCTGGCCCCCCACCCGGCGTGCACAAGCGTGGGGCGGAGAGCTGGGTGCCGCCCGAGGGTGGCCTGGCGTGGACGGGTGGCACGGCAGGCCTGTGCGCTGGGGTCCGGGGTGGGGGGTTGTGGACGCAGCTGCGTGAGCCTGGGCTGATCCCGTGGGGGGCCGAGCAGGCCAGGGTGGGGCGCTGGGCTCCGTGCGAGGCCACCACAGCTCCAGCGTCCAGAACACAGGTTCCCGCTGTTCCCTCGGGGTCATCCTGAGGTGCCCGTGGACTGCCAGCTGCCGATGTGCTCTGGCCGCCCCTTGTCCAGCCTATCGGGTTCACCCGCCCAGCTCCTGTGTCCTCACGCCCCGTTCCCAGCAGGGGTGCACCGGCGGGGCCCCTCTTCTGGACCTACTTTACCACGCGGACAGTGAGCCTGCTGCTCCCTGCCGGCGGGCTGTGGGGAGGCAGCAACTTCGCTGCGTCCCCTGCGGGCTGCCAGGGCCAGTGTGGCGGGCGGGCGCCAGGGGACGTGTCTGCCACTCACCTGGCGTGGGGAGATTCCACGGCGCTGCTGGGAGTGCCCGGCAGCGGGACGGCGCTGTCCTCCCTCGTGGCCGGCCTCGCGGCGGCGTTACCAGACCCCCTCCCGCCTCTCTGTGCAATATTGCCCTCGTGGACTTAGGTGGGTTCTTCTTCGGGAAAAGTTGCTCCTCTTTCGTGTGCCCTGCTCCGGGCTTCATGGGACGGAGGTGGCTCCCCGCAGCGGCCTGCGCCCAGCCGGCCGGCACCTCCCTTCCCCCCCTCCAAGAGATGTTTACCCTGAGAGAGCAAGTCTTCGTCCCGCGGGCCTGAACAACAAACCGTATTTCCCGCTGACCGCGTCTCCTTTCCACCGCGTCCCGACACCCTCGTAAAGGGCCCCTTGCTGGGTGACCTTCCCGGGAGAACCAGGACCGCGGAGGGCCTGGCAAACGACCAAACCAGTCACCAGCAACCCTCAGCCACCTCGGGGTCCAGCCCCTCCGGGGAGAGGACCCAGAGGTGCCTGCTGTTGGGGAGCCTGGGGGGCAGCCCAGCCACGTGTAAGTTCGTCGGCCCGTACCCCAAGTCCACGCCCCCCAGGGACTCACAGGTGGCCCTCCCTGCATGTCTCCCGAGCGGACTGCCTGGAGACGTTCTACGCGGCCACGGCCTTCGGGAGGCACAGCTGGCCCCGCCCCACTCCTGACCGCGCCCCTGCTCCCCGTGGCCCGCTCCGAGGGGCCCCAGTTTGGCCACTGGCAGACTCGGGTCTGGCTCTGCCAGGCCTTTCAGATTCTCGGCGGGGGCCATGGGGCCGGCGGGCGGGAGGGACGCTGCTGGGGACCTACCCAGTCCCTTGGACAGCTTCTTGACGCAGCTCGGAGGGTCCCCCTTCTGGTGCAGGCCGCCCATGCTCCTGCTCCTCTGGAGCTCAGCCATCTCGCAGGCTGCCTTAAGGTGTCCAGCGGCCACCCCTGAAGCAGGGACCCCGGGGCCTGGCCGGTGCCTCCTGTGTGCGGCCGCGTCCTTCTCCATCCTCCTCCCCCGTGAGGTTTTCGGAAAGAAGAGGGACGCGGGCTCCCCAGCAATCGTCAGATGAAGAGCATGGCTTCCGACCTCGTCTGAGTCGCTGCCCAGTGTGGCCAGGGGCCCCCGTTGCCAAGCGGCGCCTGTGACATCACCGCACTGTCAGAGGTCAGAAGTCAGCCGGCGCAGCCCTGCCCGCGGGTGCCTCCTTCCGAGGCCCGCAGCAGCCCTCTCCAGCGCGGACGCGCCGCACAGCTGGGGGGGGGGGGTGGTCTGCCTCAGGCCTGCGATGATCTCCTCAGGGTGAGATTCCGTCTCTGCCTCTGAGGACAACGTCCCCACGCACCAAAGTCAGGCAAAGGGACCCAGGGTCGGACGCGGCTGTGGTGGCACCCCAGGCCTTCATCCGTGGCCAGGAGGCCCGAGGGGAGGAGGCTCCGGGTGGCGTCAGGTGTGGCCGTGTGGGCAGGAGCTTCACGGATGGAACCAGGCGCTGGTTTGCCAGCGCGACTAGGACACGGCCCCCACGGTCGGCTCCCACGCGGCCCCCACGGTCGGCAGGTGGAAGGGCCCAGGTGTGGGTGCCGCCAGGGCAACTCTCTGCAGCCGCGCAGCCAGCGTGAGCCTTGACCCCGTGTCCTCCCACGTCGTCTCTCCGCACGGCCCAGCCCTAACCTGCTCTGTCTTTCCTCCGAGTCTCGTGACACGCAACACTGCAGTAGCTTCGGGAGGACGTCGCCGCGTCCGCACTCCTCGCCCCGGGCAAGCGCGGAGCCGCCCTCTGCCCTCAGGCCACACGCTCCCCGACCGCTCCGCCCAGGTCGCCTGTGACTGGGAGCCCCTCCCGGAGGCCCCGCCCCGCCCCGCCGGGTCTCTGTGTCTGCGGCTCTGCTTCTGGTTTTTGTTTACTCGTTGGGTTTGTCGTCGTGGTCTCGTGCCTACTTCTCCGTGGACTCGCGCGGTCGTTCGTCTTCACTCGTCTGATTGCGTTCACTTGGCAGCAGGGCCTCTGGGTCCCATCATGTCACAAGTGGCACGACCTCGTCCTTCTGAGTCGTGCACCGTTAGGGCCCGTGATCAAAGGAAGGAGACTGACACAAAGCGGAAAACCAAGCAAATCGAAAATCAAACCGACCGGTCGGGGCCGTCTCTTTTTGCCTGATTTTCGCTTTGTGTCAGTCTCGTTCCTTTGATCACGTTCGTTTGATCACTAACACACCCCACAGCCCGCGTCCTCTTTCTCCGTCCATCCCCGCCGGACACTCGGCTGCTTCCGCATCGTGGCTGCTGTGAGAAGGCCGCTGGCCGCGTCGGGGCCTGGGGCCCGTTGCACCCGTGCTTTTGTGTCCTCTGAGTTCGTACGGTCGTGCGGTGGCTGGGTCGTAGGGAAGCTCTGGTTTGACTGTGTGGGGAGCCTCCATGCTCCTCCCCACCGTCCCCACCGACGCACGGGGCTCCCCTTTGTCCACGTCCTCGCCGACACCCGTGGCTCCCGTGTTGTTGGTTTAGCCGTCCTGGCAGGCGTGAAGTGACACCTCACGGTGGTTTGGACTCGTCCTTCCCTGACAGTGAGTGACATTGAGCATCTCCTTTGCCTACCGCCGCGTCCTAATCTTAGGAGGACTCCGGTCATACGGGGTTAGGGTGCGCCCTAATGACTTCGGGTGACCTTAATTACCTCTTTAAAGATCCTCTCTCCAAATACTGTCACAGTCTGAGGTGCTGGGGTCAGGACTTTGCCATGAGGTTTTGGGGGACACATAACACAACAGAAATGGTCTGACGTCTTCTTTAATCTCCAGACATCACACTCAGGGTCCTCCCCAAGCAGCCGATCATCCGGATTCAGAACGGAACAAAAGGACCCGATTCCACGTGCCCGTCCATCCCTGTGACGCACCTCCAGCACGTCCACGGGCTCCGCACCCAGCCGGGGCTAGCACGGCTGCTGACCTGCAGGTACCCACGTGCCGAGCTGCCAGTCGGGGAGAGGCCGAGGGGCTACGGCCAGGGCGGGGGGATGCTTAGGCTGTCTGGAGGGACACACAGAGGCCCGAGAGCCACTGTGACCTGTCAGGAGTCCCAGGAGAGGGGCTTCTGGGTCCCACATTCCCTGAGGGTGTTTCTCCTTCCACGGGGGCAGAACCTCCCTGCGTCCAGCACGTGTCTGAGTTGGCCAGCGCCCTGGGGCCCTGCTGTGGATGCTCCCGTCCTGGCTGACGGAAGCTGGTGGCCTCTGACCTGGAGGCCTCGCGGGCAGGTGTGCCCCCTCCGTACCCATCAGCCCCCCCACCCGGCCCTGGGGCCATCGCGCTGCTGGGAGGGGCAGAGGAAAGCAGCGATGGCGCTTCCCTCCCCAAGTCCGTGCCCCAGACGGGCTGACGGCCTCCTCTTCCCCCACCCCCAAGTCAACCTGACGTCCGAGTCAGCTCACCTGATTCTTCCCTAACAGCTGACTCGGGCTGGAATTAAAAGAGCAACGGAGTGAAAACCACACGGACGGAAGGAAGAGGGAACAAGGCGTCCCTTCTCCGGAGTCAGGTCTGTTCCAGCACCTCCCCGCCCCACTGGTGCATGCAGCCCCTCCCTCCTCCCGTCCAGCTGCAGCGGGACCCTCCAGCCTCCCCACGGCCCCTCAGAGACAGCAGCACGTGCGGGGGCCCGTCCTGCCCCTCCTGGACTGACGCCCGTCTCTCCCCCACCAGCTTCCAGCAGACACGCTCAGAAGCGCTCAGAGGGCCCGACCCCACACTTCCCATCCCACAGAGCACTGTGGTTTCCTCTTGGTCCAAAGGCTCGCGGCGGACCCTCCCCTGCCAGGTGGCCCGTCACCAGCCTCCCACACGCGCCATCAATCAGACCGTCCTCAGAAAGAATAAAACGTCTGTTTTAATTGGCCAGTAAAATACAGCGCAGATCGTTAGTATCTTATAAACAGAGACATCAAGTTACAAATCCGAGTTAAAAACTGTCGTCCGGTGCGGCCTGCTAGCTGTGCGTCCCTAAGGGTATTTTCTGCACCGTCTTCCTCCACCATTTTTGTGACAAGTCCTGTCCGCCATGGTTCAGAGTCTGGACGGTATTTGCAAATAAAAGCAGAGGCAGGCACAAGGTCCGAGCATCTCAACAGTGTTCTCCAAAGCTCGAAGGCCGGCGGCCCCACGTCGGGACCCCCCACCCCCACAGAAAAGCACCCCCCGCTGCCTGGCAGCTTCTAGGGGCCTCACAGAGACACGGCAAAACTCTGCTCCCGGGGGCTGGGGATCTGCGCAGCTCAGGACGTTGCGTCCCCTGGGGTGCTCTGGAGGGCCGTCCGCCGGCTTCCCAGAGAAGCGGCTTGTGCCCGTGTGCCTGCCGTGCACTCTGCCCTTTGGGACAGGCCTAGATGCTCTGAGGTACTTCATCAAACAGCTCGTTAGAAACGGTCCTCTAAAAACATTAAGAAAAACAGCTCGAAAATAATGCACTTTTCTATTTTAAAAACCTTCCCCAGACTCCCAGAAGGGGCAGCTAAGGTAGACCCTGATCTCAGTCCTGCCGGCAGCAAACGACAATTCTGCTTGGAGGGGGGCGGGCCGGACACCGCACGGCGCGTCACCGACTCCGGCAGCGTCGGCAGCGGCGGGAAGCCCCGGCACTCTCGGCAGAAGGGCCCTGTACCTCCGAGTCGTCAAGGCATCCGCACACAGGGGCCTTCGTGTGATGACGCACGAGGAAGCGAAACTGACCTTCGGCAGGAACAACGGCAGCGCCGGAAGCGGGGGACACGGCGCCCAGCGAGCTGGTCCCGCTGAAGCAGGGCGTGTGGGGGTTCCACGGCACAGGCCGCTCAGAGCCCAGCAGAGGCCCAAGGGTCCAGGACAGGAAGCACGAGTTCTGCAGCGGGCACGGTGGCCCTGGCCCCTCCTTCCAGAAGGGCCAGCCCAGGTCACCTGCCACCAATGTGACGACAGGGCCCCGGCAACCACAGATGAGCTCCGGGAGGGTCTCTGCTGCCCAGGGAGCCCGGCGCTGGCCACAGGTGATCTGCAAAATGAAGGCCCCGTGCCCTATTGTCCTTTCTCTGTTCCCTCAAGCCTGAAGACTGTGGTTTTCCTGACGCAGCCCAGGACACCGTCCTGGGACGGGACATTCTGCTTCAAATGGAATGAGTGGAGGTCTCTGACTGCTGCCTGATATAGCTCTGGAAGCTCTTGTCTCCGATGGGGTGCTCCCTGCAAAGGGGAAACGGGAGAGCAGAGAAGTAAGGCCGAGCCCCCGATCGCCCGTGCCATCTGCACGTTTTCATCTCTCTTTTCCGTCTTTAAACGTGATACGTGTTCATCGGAATAAATGTGAAAAATACAAACAAAGGAAAAAAAGAGTTAGGCAGAAGTCGCCTATAGAAGCGTACTTGTGGCCTAGAGAGAGGCCAAGGGTGTGGAACTTCTGGCCCATTGAAGCCTAATTTTGGAAGCAATGGGTCAGGAGGTGGAAGGTTCTGGAGGAAAGATGGACCGGGAGGTGGAAGGGACCAGGGAGGTGGGAGGGTCTGGAGGCAGGAGGTTCTGGAGGAGGGAGGGATCAGGAGACGGAAGGTTCTAGAGGAGGGAGGGACTGGGAGGCGGGAAGTTAAGGAGGTGCTGTCCATGGGGCACTGCCCGACAGCTGGAGAGTACAGGAAGGCTGCTCTGAGGAGATGGGCGGCTGCCCAAGCCTCGCGGGTGCGTGCAGGTGGCTTTAGGGGAGGGCTCCGCCCCAGGAAGCTCCTTGCAGTCCCTTCCCCGTTACCTTTGCCAAGGGCTCCCCTGCAATCCAGACGCCGTACTCACTGGCTCCCATACTTGGTCTTCTTGAACTTGTCCCTCTTGTACTGGGCGTGCTCCTGCTCCAGGGCCATAACCCCCGCGAGGACCTGCTTCAGTGTCTTGTAGGTCTCCTGGGGGTCGTCGATGACGAACGTCGAGTACTCCTCCTGCTCGGGCCCGTCGTACACAGATCTGCTGCCGCAGGCCTCTGCGGCGTTGGGAGGGGCCGGAGGTCAGGGCGGCGTCCACCGCCAGCCTCCTCAGGGAAGGGCTGACCTCTCCCATGCAAATGCACAGAGAAGCAGAAGCCATTCCCAAGAGCCGGGCCAAAGCCGAGCCCCGGAGAAGCCAGGGTCTGACGCCCCGTCTGCCCAGCTTGTCTCCTGCGCACCCGCGTCTGTCCACACCCCACTGGTCACCAGGCCAGAGCTGGCAGATGTCGCTTCCTAGACATAGGACCGGGGGCTCAAGGGCCTGCGGGGTCACCCAGGGTCAGTCTGGGGAGATGACCTCGAGGAAAGCCCCATCTTAGAAAAAGGGGCCAGGGCGTCCCTAACCGGGCATTTATGTGCACACCCTGTGGCAGGGACACAGGGGCAGCAGGTGCAGAACACGGTCCTCAAGGGTGTCACCTCTTGGCTGGGCTGCACGAGCACCTTCCTAGGACCTCCGCCACCGCCACCTGCTGGACACGTGATTTTCTCATTGGCCCACTCACTCCTGCGGGAGACCACGCTGTGGCCTCCAGACACCCACGAGAAGCACCCAAACCCCGCAGTGGGGCCTGCGTCTCCCAACCTGTTCCCCAAACACCTAGGCTGGGACCAGGTCTACCCACTAGTCCCCAAACACCTGAGCTAGCCCTCCCCTGACCTGTCCTCAAGTGCCTGAGCTGGACCCTCCGCTCCAGGGCTGCGGAGGGTCTGGGTGGGAAGACCTGCCATTTGGACAGCACTGGGCTGAGGCGAGCCCAAATTAGGGAGCTCCTCGCCCCACCTGCACCGCTGCTTCATGATCGCAGAAGTTCTCGTGTCCATCCCACTGTCTTGATCTCCAACCCAAGACTAGGAAGATTTAATCAAAGATTCAAAAAAAAAGAATCTGACGTGAGAAAGACAAGCAGCGTAAACGTGAGGGACAGATGGACAGAGGAGGAAAAGGGGGAGGAGCCCGTGCACAGCTGATCTGAGTTCAGCCTTCCTCTCTCCACGTCACACGCAGGGCCAGGGTCTCGGGAGCCGGACTGCCCGGACCCCCTCCTCAAAGTCCCCACTTAGGGGAACTACTGGGCCTGGAGCAGGTTACTTACGTCCTCGACAAACCCTTCTGGGAAGCAGGGGCACCGGTCTCCCTGAGAGACTCCTGCCCAGGAGCCTGGCAGGACCTGTGAACTGTGCTGTCCCAGCCAGTGTGGACAGGTCAAGAGGCATGACCCCAGAACAAGCACATGTCTGCGACCCTCGCTAACAGGGACCAGACACGCCGACTCACGGTGCTGGCGGAGAAGAGACAGATGCGGAGGCCTGCGCACCCCGAGCAGGGGAGGGGAGGTGCGGAGAGGTGGCTCGGATACGCAGCCGGGCGGCCTGCCTTACGGGGACCGTGTGGCTGGATCCTGGGCCAACCCAGGCCATTAGCCCATGTCACGGAAGAGGACGGGAGGGGCTACCCGACAGTCTCACGGCAGACGCCAAAGCGGTCTCTGGACTGAGGCCTGGGACTCGCGGTCTCATCCCACGTGGGGCACTGAGCAGCGCGGCCAGAGCGGGTGAGAGCTGGGAGGGACCCAAGAGGCGCAGGCCGGGGAAGAGGCCCGAGGCCAGACCGTGCGTCCATAGTTCTGCGGGAGACACGGCTCGGTGCTCCGTGTAAGTCCTCTCTCCAACCTTCCCAGTGCCCCGAGAAGTGGGCACCCGTGCCTCTTCTGCAGGGGGGAGAGGAAGTTGTGGTCCCAGGGCTCATCACAGAGTGGGGACCCTGCTGTCCCCTGGGAAGGTGCCCTGCACTGCTCTCAGCTCCGTGGCCCCCATCCCCGCCAAGCCCTGGGCTGACCCTTCCCTGCCTCAAGTCCCGGTTCCACTGTCAGCAGACTTCAGGGGGCGGGGAGAGCCGGGTGGGCCCACGGGAGAGCGGCCGGCGAGTCCACGCCCCACGCGGGAGGTGGAGGGGACGGAGTCTCTCCTTTCGGACGCGCAGCCCGAGCATAGCCGCCTCTGGGCGCCAAAAGGAAAGGACCGACCGCGTCCGGGGGAAACAAGCTCCGTGGTCCCAGTGCTCAAGAGAACAGCCGCGGGAATATAAAGGGGGTGTCTCAGGACCACCAGATCGCCCCGAGGACAAGCCCTCGACCTCAGAGAAGCACCGAGACTCCAGGCAGAGGCCTGAAGACAGTGAGCCCTGCGGTGGCCAGGCGAGGGCACTGTACGATCTCCAGTCCTGCCGATGTTTGGACAGCAGCCCGGACGACTCCTACCCTGGGAGGGAGGCTCATCCACGCACCCTCCGTCTGTCTGTCCACCCATCATCCACCACCCACCCTTCACCCATCACCACCCACCATCCACCATCTCTCGACCCATCACCCGTCCATCACCCATCATCTGCCCCTCTGCCGTCCACTGCCCGTCCACCCGTCATCCAGAAAACAGGTATTCGTTCCTCCTCCATGTCAGGCACTAGGGCAAACTAGACCCGCTTCTGCTCTCAAAGGGTCAAGTCCACCGAATGTGAACAGATCAGAGATGATCGTCACGGCAATGACAGAGATACACACAGGGTTCGAAAAAGCTCCCCAGAGAAAGACACTCACAAGACAAACAGATATCAGCCAGACGAAGGGGGCAGAGAGTGGCATCAGGGACAGATGCAGGGGGGCCTGTGGTGGTGGGGTGGCCCCAGGCTGGAAGCAAGAGGGAGACCGTGCGTAGAGAGAGGCCGCTGGAAAGTGGCTGACCACGTAGGGCTCAGCCAGCCTCCTTCATGAATCTGGACCTCACAGGGTGGCTTCACCCTAAGTCTCCCGACCATCCTCTGTTCTGGTCACCCCTCTCTGTGCGCTGGGGAGGGGCTGCCACTTGAGGCCAGCCGTAGCCCCAGGACCACTCCTGCGGCCTCGGAGGAAACCTGAGGGCCAAGCGCTGGGTGTGCACGCTCGCTGGAGGAGCACCCACGGGATGGGGATGGGTGAGCGCTTGTGCACGGTCGCGTGCGGGTCTGCACAGGACCAGTGCTCACGCACGTGCGCCCATGTGGCACAGGGCCAGGGCCTGGAGCGTGGCGTGCACCTAGAGGGGCCCCCAAGGCTGCAGCAAGGGACCCAAGGGCAGGTGCAGCTGAGCTCCCGACAGACGGCTCACGGCAGGATGTTCGCAGGGGACTGGAGTCCGCCCGGCTGAGGCCCAGCCCTGAGCCTGCTGCGTTAGATCAGGAGAAAGAACAGGAAGGTGCACTTCCAGGCCCCCTCAGCGTCCTTCCACACTCAGAGGGGGCTTCCGGGCCCTCGTCCGCGTCCCGATAGCCTCTCCTGACTCTCAACCCAATCACTCCCACGTCACCTACCGTCCGCAGAACACGAAGGACAGGATAATTGATTTGTGCCATGTTACGTCTGCCGCTTCTGGGCGGGAACACAGTCCCACGTGCATACACACGTGTCCACACACCCACGTGCCCCCCCGCCCCCTGGCAGGTGTTCCTCTGGAAAGCACGGAAGAACGCATCTGCGGTCTGGGCTGTGGGAGGCCGTTAAACACAAGACCTTCTCAAGAACTTGGTGGCTTGGAGGTCGTGGCTAAATCCCCCGTAAGATTATGCAGAGAATCTGTCCCTACGGTCGACGCCCCACATCTGCTGGCCTGCGGGAAGCCCTCCCCCTTCAGCCCACGCGTGGGAATGCGTGCAGACCAGGGGGGCTCCTGGGACCCCGGCAGGCGTCTCCGCGGCTACCTGCCACCCGCCACCTGCCGTGCCGGCTGCCGGGCCTACCTTGCATCTTCTCCAGTTTGCTCATGTAGGAGTGGAAGAGGGAGTAGATGCGCTCGGTCTCGCGGTCCCCGTCGATATCCAGCTGGATGTTTGCTGGGAGGCCACTGCCCGGGCACCGCGACGCCACAACAGAAAGAACGATGACGTCAGTCATTCCCTTTCAGAAGCTCACTGGATCACGGAGTGACCTTACGCAGTGAACTCATCTCCCACGGGGCCGTGGCCCAGCTCGCGAGCACTGAGGGGGGCCCGTCCATGGGCTCGGAGGACCGGAGGCCTCCAGACCTGCTGAGATGGCAGCCGGCAGGCCAGGCTCGTTCTGCTGTGACAAGGAGCAGAAAGAGCCGCTCCCAGTGCACGTGGGCCGTGGGCCCTGCGGGGTTGGCCTGCCGTCCAGGTGAGGATGGCCAGGTGCCGGCTCTTCCCACAGCCTGCGGGGGCTCCGGCTCTAGCCCGAGGCTGTGGCAGGGTACCAGCCCTGCACACAGTATTCAGCCTCTCCTGGGTGGGACCCGGCGGGGATATGCCCGAGTCCCGGCCTTTTCGGCTGCGAAGCCGGACCCTCCGCTCCCACCTCGTGAGCTCTGGGGTGTCTCTCACCCCCGCACCAGACGGCATTCGTCACCGTCCTCACAGGTCACAGGGGCACCCTGGACGCATCCAGGCCTGCTTCCGGAAGCGGCCGAGTGAGCCTCTCATGACCCCCAGGAGGCCCAGCTCACGGTGGGGCAGGAAGGGCGGGGAGAGGGTGTCAGATGACAGCTGCGGACACTGAAGGGGCGTGGGCAGGACAGTGGGGGCCTCCCAGCTCTTCTGGAAGAAATGTGACAGACCCTACCCCTGGGAGGCCTCCCTCAGCATGGAGCAACCTCCCCACTGCCGTCCACCCCAGAGGACCACTAGGGCCCCTGGGAGACAGAGCACCCATGACGGCTCACGGCCCCTGCTGTCTACAGGGCCTTCGCGAGGGTGCGCCTGGGCTTTCTGGCACGGAGGCACCTCAAGAATTGCGAGCACAGCCTAGGAGATGCAGCTGTGCGTGTGCAGCTCGCCAAGCCCCAGTGCAGCCCCTTGGCCAAACTTCTCTGTACAGTGCACAAGCCGGACAACTGTGCTTGGCCACACGGGGTGGATGTGAGACAAGGACTGAAGGGACCCCATGAAAAAAAAAGAACAAAAAATGTTTTTTAAAATTTTTTCTTTCCTTCTTTTCCAGCTTCTGTTCTTGCTAGGCTTGCACCCACGCCCCACCCCACACATGCTTGTAATGCACGTCGCCTGCGTCCTCCTTGTAACGGACAAACGGGTGAGGGTACCTTTGGAGTCTTCCAGCACAACAGAAAAGAGGAGTGAGCAGGCAGGGTTGTCAGAAACGCTACGACCCCTCACTCCAAACACCTTGAGGCCAAGACCCCTGGTTTGAGGGAATGAGTAACTTACAAAGGACATCTGGACCCTGTCTTTGTGCTGACCAGTTCCTGGATGCCTAAGGGGACACGTGCCCCAGACCACAATCCCCATGAAAAACCCAGACCCCAAGCGAAGAGGAGACTCCCGCTGTTTTCTGTATTTCTTGGATGCTCTGTCCCCGTCTCCCCCCCTCCCCACCGTCTATATTCGACACACTCTGCTGTCCCTTCCCATTAGCTCAGGGCTGATTTCCATCCCCTTGGCTGGCCCCGTGGGACCGCCTCTCTGCCCGCACTGGCTGGGAGGGCCTCGGGGGAGGGGAGGCACAGACCTACCCGGTGCAGGGGGAGCAGCCCGGGGCCGTGTCCGAGGAGGCCCTACAGCACAGCCAGTGGCCGTTGAGGTAGGCGGACGGGTGGTAGACAGCGAGGCGCTTCTGGTTGCTCTGGCTGACTTTGGTGAGGATGTCGATCCAGGCCTTGGCCTCCACACAGTTGTTGGCCTGGATATACAGCGCTCGCTCGGGCTGGATCACCTGGAACATCTGGGGAGACCGCGGTTGGGGTCAGAAAGGCCGCCGGGCAAGGTGTCCTGCCTGGGCCACGAGGGTCCTCAGTGTGGATGTGGACAGGCCCGGGAGGGACCGGACAGGGCCGGGGGCCACGGAGGGAGGGACCGGACAGGGCCGGGGGGCTGTGGAGCACACAAAGGGCTTTCTGCTGTTCCTGAAACTGAGAGAGCCATAGGCTTCCCCCTAGGGGACTTGGGACTAACACGACTCAGCTGGCTCACCCCGGTCCCTGGCCAAGGCACTCGGTTTCCTGGGGTCTCAGGGAGTGCCATTCAAAAAGCCAAGGAGTAGCACTGTTCATCCCCCTCCTATGGTCACTGTGGTCAGGACATAAATGCTTCTTTGAGTCTCCTGGTTTTTTTAAGCTGGGGCAGTCTTCTGTGCAAGGTTATCAGAGCTTTTCATGCCCATGTTCCTGTCCTCACCCCACACTGACCTCAGGACCTTTGTATGTGCTGTTGTTTCCACCAGAAAAACCCCACCCACCCCACCTGACCAGGAGGCTCTTCCTCCTCCTTCCAGGTTAGTGTGACTTGCTCTGAGGCTTCTCAGAGCCTCCACCGTCTCTCTCTTGTTCATTCAACTGCCACTCCTGAACACCAGGCACTGCCCTAGGTTCTGGGGACAGAGTGTGGCCCAAACAGAGTTTCTCTCACCATGAACTTCCAGCCAGCAAGAAGGATAAGGACAAACACAAAGTGTAAGGCCTGTGTACGTTGGAGGAAGAGTCAGGCAAGAACCTTTTAAATCAATGACCCAGCTAAGTCAGAAAGATGACTCAAACATCAGTAAGCTGAGTGGGAAAAGCAGAAGATGGAGAGTCCCAGCCAGAAGCACCAATAGGACAGAGGTCCTGGGGCAGCGGGGACGAGAGGTGTGGAGGTCCCGGGACGGGCATAGCAGGTGCAAAGGCCCTGAGCCCAGGGAGGGCTGGGTGCCCCAGGCCCCCATCCTAGAGAGGGCTGAATCCCAGGCCTGGGAATAGACACCCCACACTACGGCATGCCTCCACACAGGAGACGGCATTCCTCCTGGGGCAGGCACAACATGCAAACATCCCTCGGGTCCGGGGAAAACACCGTCTGCCGTGGGGCCATCTGCCTGCCCCAGAAACCCCCTCCAGTAGTCCAGGTGAAGGGACAGTGCAGGCTGAGTGGGAACGGCTGTGTGTGAGCCGGGCCGTCCAACCAGGGGCAGCCTTCCCCATCTACCCAGCCAGGGCCACCCACACGGGCCACGGTGTCCATCTTTGACCCAGACAGAGACGTGAGCTCATCGGTCTTCCTCCTCAGCGACCCTGGGCCAGAAGCTGCCCCGTCACAGCTGAAGCAGACCCACTGCGTCCCCCCACCACACAGCGGGGCGCAGGCACCTCCTGGGTACGAGACGACCGAGCTGTGCCGAGCCAGACTGACAGGGAGGTGGAGGACAGAGCCTTGTCAGCTCCTGGGAGGCAGACCCAACTCAGGGACCTTCCTCTGAACCCTGCACCCAGCGTCTGCAGGAGAGCCCGCAGGGTGAGACGCTGTGCAAGGACCGTCCCCTAGAGCGGTGGTTACTGTGGGTGGTTCCCGGCGTCTGAAGAAGGTTCTTAGGGAACGCAGGGCTGCTCCAGCATCTGAGCTCCCTGAGCCCGTGGTGTTGGGGGCGGTTGGCAACACTCGGGAAGACACACCAGTGAAGCCAATGACCAGCGACACGGGGAAGGAGGGCTGTGCCCGGGGCCACAGCAGACGGACCAGCGCACAGGCCTTCGGACGCAAGGGCGGGTCTGAGCTTCTGCCCCCCAAGAGACGCGCGAGCTCCTAACACCTCCGTGAGCCCATTTGTGCCTCCGGAGACGGGGCCAGAGTTGTAACCCCTCCCAGGCCACGGCAGCCACGGCGGCCACAGCAGTGGGCAGGGGCACTTCCTCCCCCACCAAGCTCCAAGGTGTGCAGTGACAAGGAGACCTGGACGTGCCTCTGCCCGAGCTGCACAGATGGTCTCCGGAGCTCTGTGCCTTGTGAACAGCATCAGACAGTAAGCAGACCTGATGTGCGGGCTCCCCCGCAGGACCCTCCGTGGGGACACACAGGAAGTCTCCCCATCCGAGCCTTGCCCCAAACCAGACCCTGTGATGTCACTGGCAGCTCCCTCGGAAACCCCGCCTGTGCTCGGTGACGGGCCTGCTGGTGACGGGCGTTTTGACGATGCAGGCAGGAACGCTGTCACTTCCCACCCACTGGGCAGCGAGGGACGCCAGCCCTGAAGACAACGCAGCCCTGACAGACAAGGGAAGAACGTCCGTGGGACGGAGCTCTCCACGGCAGAAAGCCAAGAAGTACTGAACGGACGAGGGAGGCCAGGAGCCAGAGGTGGACACAGCTCAGCGTACCGTGAGCCGTCCTGACAAGACACACCCAGGGGACGCGGTCATCTCCACGGGATTCCAGGCGGGAGAGGGCACCTGAACCTGCCACCCAAGCTGAGGGACACTCACAACACCTGGCCTCTGTGCCTCAAAAACACCGAGAAAGGCTGAGGAATGTTCCAGGTCCAGAAAAGGGTGGAGAGTACACCATGTGGCGTGTGGCTGGGGACACACAGCAGCCACAAAGAGGGCCAGGAGCTCAGCCGGCAGAGCCCCACCACGGGCGGCGGTCAGAGGACCTGGGGGTCTGCCTCCACACCAGAACGTCCTTGTTTGCAGGGAACACACCTGAGTGTCTACGTGGCTCAGAGAAATGTGTGTACAGAGAGGGACGAGGAGGCAGGACGTAATGCTCAGCAAACAGACAAAGGCAAACCACATGCGGTTCTGGGTTAGGGACACGGGGGTCCTGCTGTATTCTCGCCACTTCCCTGCAAGTTCAAAACCAGGTCAGAATTTGTCTCAAAGAAACCCAACGGTCCCGGAGCTGGCCCTCTGGCCTCTGGAGCTGCCAGGAAAGCACTTTCCACCAGGTTCTTTGCCTCCGGCCAGCTCGCAAGCACCCAGCGACGGGGCTGCCGGAGGAGGGCAGCGGCAGTGGGTGCTGGGGGGCAACGAGCGCGGAGGAGGGACAGACCCCGAGAGCCCGTGGCGGTGCCGCACTCACGTTCTTCATCTTGAAGGACTCCTCCTCCAGTCTCTCCACGGCCAGAATGTTCTCGATGGGAATGCTGCACAGCGGCTGGTCTCCTGCCACAGAAAGGGGTTCAGGACAGGGCGGGCGAGAGGCTCCCTGCCGTAAGGGGTCGCAGGGGGCACCGCATAAGAGCGGGCCTCATGCAGCAGGACCCAGCGCTGCCTCCCGGGGACCCTGACCGTCCGGCCGCGTGCCTTCTCGAGGAGCCCTGCCCCCACATTTTGCTTCCCAGTGCCGTGTCGCCGAGACCTGCGCCCCCTCAGACCCAAAGGACGTGGCCCACGCAGGACCCCGACTCCCACGCCGGGAACCCAGGGGCACAGGCACACCAGCTCCGCCCCCCCCACAGGCCGCCTGGCAGGCGGACGCCTCCCACGCGCTCCTGTGACCAGAAACTGCGCACACCCCGGGACACTCTACGCGCTTCGTTTCATCCAGGAAAGCAGGCAGGAACCCCATCAGGGCCCGAGTCCAGGCTCTGGCCCCTCAGAATAAACTGTGGGAATCCAGTAAAAAGCCAGTTTCTCGGTTACCTTTGCTTCTCTGGTAGGTAAACTCATGGTTGGTCAGGCGGAACCATCTTTTCTTAAAATTCTTCATCCCAAAGCGTTTTCGCCCCTGTGCCCTCTTGATCATGAACCTGTGAACAGGGCACGTCTGTGGGTGAGTGTTGGGGCTCGGGGCACAGTCAGCCTCTTCCCCACATCTCACTGGTCTTTCGGGTGATGGGGCCAAATACCAAAACGCAAAGGTCTCTACTTCTGCAAAGTTTAACTGTTTTTAAAAAAAGATTTTATTTATCCGACAGACAGAGATCACAAGTGGGCAGAGAGGCAGGTGGGGTGGGGGGAGCAGGCTCCCCGCTGAGTAGAGAGCCCGATGCGGGGCTCAATCCCAGGACCCCGGGACCATGACCTGAGCCGAAGGCAGAGGCTTTAACCCATTGAGCCACCAGGCGCCCCAGAAAAGTTTAAGTCCCAAGTCGGCAAGGACAGCAGGTTCATCAGACCTCCAACAAAGCAGCCACCCCGTCCCCATCTCCCACACTGGGAGTACCAACAAGGGACGCCTGTGCAAAGGTGGGCAGGCCTGCGGACGTGGGGCAGAGGTGCTCCAGGAAACAGAGTAATGGGAGCTGGAGATGTTTTGGCGGGGGGCGGGGTCTGGTGGAGGGGAACAGGGTCTTGAACTCAGGTGTGAGCCAGCCCACACGCAAGGCTGGGCCAGCCTCCCATTGCCCTCTCTCCCACGGACAGGTCTTTCTCCACTCACAACCCGCGGGGCAGCGGCACAGAGAAGGCGAGCCAACACCGCGTCTCAGACTCGCCCTGTGAGCAGTCTCACTGGACCGGAGATGTGGACAAAGGCCATGATGTCCCAGCTCAGGACAGCCCCTGAAGGGTCTGGCTGCCTGTGAGCTGGGAGGTCACCAGCCACGTGGGCAGAGACGCCCCAGTTCACGGCAGGGACGGCCAGGAGCACCGCCCCCGTATCTTGCAGACGCGGGCCTTACCCTTCTTTAAGCAGGATGGGCTGCTCTACGCTCTTGGGGTCTCTTCTCCCAGAAGATGAGATCAGGTCTAAAAACTAAGGTGGGAAAGACAGCAGACAATTAGGGGGACATGGCACGCTTGGCTACGCTCCTTCTCACACACAAACAGCAGAACGTCTCATTCTGGTGCCGGGAGAGAGAGGAATCTGGGTCCTTCTGCCAGAGTCAGGGGTCCGAAGTGTGTCCCTACTGCGGCCAGGAGGGAAGCGCCCAACCCTTAGCCCGGCCTAGGAGACCCCACCCAGGGGGTCCCCTGCACCCCGGCCACCACCCCACCTGGCTGCCGGCTTCTGGTGACGTTGGGAGGCCCAGCTGCACGTCAACAGGCGACCCAAGCAAGCACCTCTACAGGAAGGGGAAGCAGCAGGGGCTCCCTCCCGGGACACCCTCCTCCTAATTCCCTCCCACGACCCGTCTGGATTCCTGCCCCCAACCGCCATGCGCCCCAGCGCCTCTCCCTTCCTCCCCATCTGGATCCTGGTTTTTACGATTTCTGAGAGGTAAGTATGTGTGACTGCTTCCAAACGCAACAGAAGAAGTAAAGCTTTAGGATCCAGGAAAAGATTCTCTCCGTGAGCCATGTCCCTGATTTCGGGTCCCCTGGCTCCACGACTCAGGCATCTGTGGGGGCCCCAGGAGTAGACGGCCAGAAGGGAGAGGAAAGGGATTTGCAAAAACACCGGGCGGTCTTTTAGAGACGTACAGCGCCCACCACTGAGGGAGAACTCGTCGTGATGGTTCCAAAAAGGAGAGTCTGGAAGGGGTCCGCAGTCCCCAGGGTGTAGGGAGTCTGGGGACGGTAGGGGGTGGTTGGAACAGGAGGGAGTGAAGGGGTTCACAGGGTCTGGGTGCAGAGAGTCCTGGGATCGTGAGGGGTTTGGGGTGCAGAGTTTGGGGATGGTGGGGGCTGTCACGGACTACGAAGGGAATGATGCTCTGAACTCTGGACGGTGGGTAATGGCCAGTTCTACATTCTGCAAACTTTAACTCCATTTTCTGGAACTACAGTAGCGTGTCAGGACGGGGCAGTCCATCCATGTTAACTGATATCCGTACTCACATTTTTTACTGCGTCAGCATATTTTTGCTCGTTGAAGAATTCATAAAATGCAGCCATGTAGGATTCCTTGAAACTCGCCTAAAATGAGACGGATCACTGAACAAAGGCCTCCAGGTCTCAGGGCACATGGCTCCAAGGGGAACAATCTGGAGGCATGTGTCACGACCGGCTCCGGCGACGGTCACTCAGCAAGCGGAGATGCCAGTGTAACTGTGGCCCCAGGGTCAGCCCGGGCACTGCCCACGGAAGCCACGAAAGCAGGCACAGCCACGCAGACGAAACCCCGGAAGCCGGGGTCTGAACCCTGACAACAGGCGAGCGTGGAGGCTGACATGTGGGTTCCAGGTCTCTGCTGCTGACACGGGTCACGACGACGCTGCTGCACGGGAGCCTCTCCTGGGACCGGGGGGCTGGCGAGGGCCCTGACGGGTGGACGTCAGAGTGCCCCTCAGGGACACACGGAGGGCAGCCCTCCCGATGCCCTGCCTGCAGTGAGCACCGTAGCGCGGGAGGTTGCTCTACAGTTTCCGGACGCACAGAGTTGGGTCCGCACAGAACCCACTGCCAGCCCAGACCCGTTCGTCCAGGCTCTGGCCGGCGGACCGAGGAGCGGCTCTTGCTGCCATGCACGCTCGGCTCCGCTGCAATCTACACGCAGCCCAGCTTCTCCCACACGCGGGCTGCTTGTCGGCAGCGATGGGACCCCGCAGACAACAGAAGGGGAGGGCCGGGCTGGGCTGGGGGCTCTTGCAGGTCCAGGCACGGTGGGGCACCTCACTCCGCCTGACTGGCCCCATCCCTGTGCAGCTGGACTTCCGTCCCCAGGGCACGTGCCCAGCTGTCCGCATGCTGACGTCGCTACACACAGTCCCCAACGTCCTCAAACCTGCGTGTCACGACCTGCGTTCTGGGGGTTGTGAGGCCCGGGGCCGACCCCCGGGACCCAGGCAGGACATGGCGTGCGGCAGGCGGCCTCCGGAGGAGCCCCTGGCCAGCCCCGGGCAGCAAATCTGCTTCGAGCACAGACAACCTCAGAGGCTCGCAGCTGAGGTCCCCACAGCCCCTGAACCCCCACTTGGGAGCCGGTAACACACCACGTGCTCCTGGGACTCCCTCTGCCATAGGTCGGTCTGACGGGGTTTCAAACCCACTTGTTCGTGAGAAAACTGAAGCGGAGCGGTGAGGGGAGCACGGCCCACCCCATGCCGCTGAGGAGCCCTGTGGCCGAGGGCCCTGCCCTGCTGGGAGCGTTGGCCCAAACACAGGAGCTCTGGTCTGGCCAGGGCACCGCTGGGCCCTGCGAGGGGCGACTCCGCGGTATGCCGGGTCACGCTCTTGCCCAGCAAGACCTTGGCGTTCCCTACCAACAGGGACTTTGACTTTGGGCGGGGCCGATGTCATCCCCAACCCTTCTCTCCAGAGAAGACTCAGGATCTGAACTCTGCCCCGCCTTGCTGCAGCACAGCGGGATGTTGTGTCTCTACTGCTTGAGAGACATCATCCCGCACGGCGCTGGCTCGTGAAGATTAGTCGCACGCGGTCGTCCCCACGGCGGGCCTGAGCGGAGGGCAGGCTCCAACAGCAAGCCCCGTCTCTAAGGGTAATTTACCCCCAAACAAAACAGTCTCGAAACACAACATTTCACAGCTCAGGAAGGCGGAGAGGAGCCTGCAAGCTGCTGGAACGTTCTCCTTGCTCAGACGGTGGGTGGGGGGCCGTGTGGGTTTTATTGCTTCTTACCCTATCCCCGTGTTGAGCCCACACTCTCTCTTCTGGGGTAAGCAGACACAATTACAGAAAGCGACTTACGGATTTCGACTTGGACAAGCTGCCAAGAGTCTGAATAGTCTTGGAGATGAGTGTCAGCGTCCTCGACGTCTGTGGGTCCTGTCGAAGGGGAAGGAGAAAGGCAAGTCTCGTTTCGGTTCCACAGAAACGTTGTGATTGAACCCAGAATCGCACGGCCGACAGAACGGTGACAGCACGTAGAGGCCCCTAGCCCCCACTTGCTGCCCGCAAGCAACGGGAGGCCGGCGAGCGCGGGACCAGGACGTCCCTCCAGGCTCCTCCGTGGTGCTCTCAGCCCCGCAGGCTGGACCCCAGCACTTCCCCAGGGTGCTGGCCGGTGCGCAGGGCAGGGTGAGGAGAGCAGCAGCCGACGGCAGGCACAAGGGCACCTTTAAAGGAGCAGCCTCCCCACCCTGCCCGGGGCGCCCACGGCGGGGCTCGCTGGCCTGTCCCGTGGCCTGGGGGGTTCATCTGAAACAAAGCCGGGAATGGGCCCCTCGAGTCCCCTGGCCCTGGGCTTCCTGCCGAGGTCGGTCACTGCCGGGCGCACTCCGCTGGTGCGTCGCTCGGAGCCTGACCCGAGGGGCTTGGGCCGCACGTGCCAACCGCGCGTGAGAGTGAACGCACGGCAGCCCGTCAGCGCTCGCTGTCCCTAAGGTGGGAGTGAGGGGTCCTGGTCACGGCAGCTTGGCCAAGGCACCCCCTTCTCGTGGACAGAGGAGTTTGCGGCCCCCCCGCCCCCCAGCGAGGGTGCCACCGGGAGGGCGGGCCGGCCAGTCGGCGGCGGACGTGCACTTACCGTGTGGTGAGGTGTGAGCTGGAAGAGGTTGGGCGACAGGATGGCAGGAGCGAAGAACCTCAGGAAGATGAAGCTGCTCACGGCCGTGTACCGCACGTCCAGGTCGTCTGCGGCCAGGACAGGCATCCGGTGAGGGCACGGAGTCCCGGGCCTGGCCAGAGCCAGCGCACCTGCCGGCTCCTTCTCCCCTTCGGCACCACTAACAGCTCAGTGCCTCTGGGGCACAGGGCTGTGACAGGCAGGCCCTGGCTCGCCGACCCTGAGTGACCCTGAGTGTCTGAGGGCCGGGGCGTCCCGAGCTTGAAGCCCCTGAGCTTGAAGGCAGCAGGGCCTGTCCACAGAGCTGCATGTGAGGCCCAGCCTCCATGGTGAGACAAGCTGTCCCCACCGGCGGGGTGGGGTCTAGGGATGGCTCAGGGGGCCCTCAGCTCCTGGAGAAGGATGCATCTGGGCTGACCCACGGGCTCCTCAGGAAAGGGTGCAGCAGGGCCATGGTCGGGGCCTGCTGCATGGCACGGGGACCCAGACGCCGCACTGCCCCCTCCTCGGCCTGGACCCCAGGCCTCAGTCAACCTGACACTTGCCACCCAAGCAGGCCACCTTTGTTGCACCCGTGGGCATGTCTGCCCAAGATGAATCCCCAACCAACGGGCACAACTGAAAAGGCAATTCATCCCCGGGACCCCTCCTGTCCCACGTCCACGAAGGAGTCATCCTGTCTCTCTTGGGGTCTGGGCCAGGTTCCCCCAGGGGCCGCAGCAGGCAGGACCTGGAGCCCGGCCGGGCAGGAGAGGGAGGCTGTGTGTGCGGGCGCCGACCCCGCGGCCACAGCTGGAACCACGTCTACATGGACTCCGCAACATCTCCTCTTGTCTTCGAGGAGCCTGGCGGCGGGGAAAGGGACCACCCCATAAGGAGCCGTGGACGTTTTCCACAGCAAAGACTCACCCTGGAAGCGTTTGGCAGCCGCCTCTCGAAGAGAGAAGAAAATGTCACACATGACGGTGGGGCAGCTCACCCCCGACTTGGTGATGACGCTGAAGATGCGGTCCACGTACTGCCGCAGGTTCTCCTGCAATGGGATGCGGCCCAGTCACCCCGAGGGCCCCTGTGGCCCAGGCCGCCCTGCCGGCCCCCACGGCAGTCGAGCACACCAGGGAGGGAGCAGCCGTGGCAGCCACAGACGCACGTCCCCTCAGCAGGCGCACGGGGCCATAGCGGTCAGCGGTCAGTGAGGCGAGCACCGGGCAAGCCCCTGCAGCTCTGTGGGGGGGCCGGGCCTCGTGGCTCCCTCCCCCACACTGATCTCACTAACTGGGACAGGGACGAAATCCCTGAATGCACCTTCCCGACAGAGAGCCCTGTCTCTTTTCCTTACAGGCACGAAAAAGACTTACCCTGAGGAAACCCTACAGAAGATGACAGCTCCGTGCCCCACAGAGAGTCTGGCTGTTCTAAAGACAGACCCTCTTCAGGAGAACACGGGGGACACGGCCAGGGCTTGGGACCCACGTCTGCTGCCGCAGGAGGACGGAACAGGCTGGGAAGAAGCCGGGCCACGGGCCAGCCCGGTGGGGAGGCTCCGGTCACCCCAGGAGAAGGGACGGCATGGGAGTCAGCAGCCAAAGGGCCGGTCTCCCTGCTGCAGGCCCTGGATGATATGCCGAGAGAGCGCCCGAGTAGGGTCCCCTCCCCAAATCCTAGAGAAACGCAGAGCCCCCAAGGTGGCCACGTGCCCAGCACCTGTGGCTGGGCTGAGCAGACGAGAACGTCTCACCATGTTGCTCTCCAGGTTCTCCCCGTCCTTCAGCTTCACAGGGTCGATCTCACAGGGTTTGTGGCCCTGGCATATCTGGAAAGTGCATTCACAAGGAGTGAGGGACCACCGTCCCAGGGTCGCAGGTGGGTGCAGGTCAGGGGGCTCGGGAGCGACCTCAGGAGCCACAGCCAGGCCCTCCGTGGCACGGGAAGAGGCCTTCAGTGTGGCCAGGGGCGCCGCCATGGCCTGCGAGGAACTTCCGGACCTTCTTGAAGACCGTTCCCCATCAGTACACGTGACCAGGCTTCATCGGGGTTAAAAACTCCAAGTTTCGGCAGGTCTGCGCTCACGGATCAAACCAGAACGCGAGTCTAAACTTCCTCACGTTCCTGCACTGGACGAAGCTGTTCTGGGGGAAATGCTACCCGCTCAGGGATCCCACAGAGGTCAGGCAAGGTGCTCAGGGCCACGGGGGGGAGGAAGCAGGGGGGTCCTCGGCTGCGCCTGCCCCCGCGTGAGCGGTACCAGAAGGCCACGCACAGCCGAGGGGACCTTAGAGAGAATGCTGCACGTGGGTTCAGCAGACCCCCAACTGAAAGAAAGGGGTGTTCTCCGAAAAACCAGCGTTTCTCTGCATGTCTTTCTGTCTTGAGTAGAATGAAGGACTTTCTGAAGTAAACATTTTCTAAATTTGAGACAGTGAGAAAGATCCTGGAGCACACAGGGCAGGTCCCTGCGGTGAGGCTGGGAAGGAGGTGGTATGATTCCCCCAGTCGGGCTCCTGTGTGCCACCGTTCCGCACGGCCGCCTGCGTCCGCGTGCAGTGTCGTGGGGGCAGGGGTCCCTCACGCCCCTACCCAGCAGCACTGGGCCTGCCGGAGACCCTGACGTGCCCAGTCCTTGGGGGCCGCAGGGTGGGACCCCCCACTCACCTCCTCTATGGTGGGCTTCAGGGTCACGTGCAGGTAGTGCATCCCGGCCAGCTTCATTGTCTCGTCAATGCACTTGGAGGTCAACGAGTTTCCTCGGAAAATGGTGTTGGGGTCCCTGTAAAACAGCGTTGGAGGCAAGTCTGTCTCGGAGAGCAAGGGGTTGATGGACACCGAGCGTGTCCTTGGGCACACGCCCAACGGATGCAGCGACACACCCAGGTCACCCTGCTCAGTCTGCTTCCGGATGTTCCGGGAGGAAAACGAGACCCAGCCCGATGTTTCGCATGGGGGCATCCTGAGCCCCAGGCGGGCGTGTGACACACTTACTACACTGCGTCCGACCGTTCAGTACAACCTCCCCGCTCCCACTGCCTCGCCCCTTCGTGAGGCCCGTTTCGCACCAAGTTATTGCCTCTAAGGACCAGACCCCAGGTCAGCCCGGGAAGTCCAGCAGGAGCAAACGTAACAGGACGTGCTTCACGCCTTCTCCCAACTCAGGTGCAGTCGGGATCTTTCTGAACCCAGAGCTCCAGGGACAGACTCTTCTGAGCAGACCCGTCTCCGCAGAGTGGGCACAGGTCCTGGGGCAGCCGCGACCCAGTCCTCTGCCGTGGGCCTCGTACCGAAGCTGCCACCCTCTGATCACCCCAAGAATCCGTGCCCCTGTTCACCTCCTTCCTGCCCTCACACCTTGGGATTTCCGAGAAAAGGTGCATTTTTAAGAAACAGCGTGTCTCGCACAGAAAACCCAAGCCGGTATGGGTCCCTTCTGCTGTCCCAGCTCTGCACTCTCTTGAGCGGTGAGGGTACTGCCCTAGGCCGGCCCCTCACCACGGGGTGGTCACCGACTCAGGCCGCAGCCCTCAGGGAGGTGAGGTCACAGGCAGAGCCCGAGGCTCACTCACTGGGTCCTCTGGACCTCGGCGCTGGCGATGGCGCTGATGAAGGGCACCACTCGGCCGTAGTGCAGGAAGAACCTTACGAGGGGGACGGCCGCCTCCTGCTTCTCCCTGCAGACCTCGCCCAGGACGTGCGCGGCAGACGCGGACACTGGCTGCGGGACGGGAGATACCATGGCACCCCAGCGCGAGCCCCCGGCCCTGGGGGCTGGCTGCAGACCCCCGATCCCCACTGGGCCCGGCCCCCAACCCTGTCCCGTGGTGTGTCTCCCACTAAGCTAAGCAAAGAACCACGTCTTTTCTAAAGCCCACGTAAACCCTCCCATTTGTACCTGTGCTCTGGGCCCGTTCTTGGGGGTCCCTCCACCCGATTCCACCTCTAGAGCTACGGCCGGTGACCTCAGGGCCTCATACAAATCCAAAACCAGGAGCCTGGCTGGGTCCCCGCAGGGCTCTAACGGCAGGTGGGGTGAGGGGCGGGAGCCTCCGTCCCTCCGGCAAAGGGAGATGCAGCTATTTCTGGACACGAGCAGACTTGGGGGGCAGTAAGCAGGGAAAAGTCACCCCCCAAGAGGCGGCTGCCCAGACGCAGGGCCAGAGGTGGGCTCCGTGCCTTGTAGGGGTGGAGGTGGGCGGGGGTGCGGGCGGCCCAGGACGCCGCAGGAGCCCACGCGCTCCCGTACCTCCACGTCCGCGGACCTCAGCAGCAGGTCCCGCAGCGGGCGGTAGTAGTCGGACGAGAAGACGTGGTCCTCGGTGTACACCACATTCAGCCGCAGGGACCCCAGGTCCCCCGGCTTCAGGCTCTTGCTGCCGTTGTCCCGGGGCTGAAGGAAGTACCTGGACATGGGACACAGGGGAGGCGGCGTGAGACGGCAGCACCACGCAAGGGCCGGTTCCCTCCAGGATGCTCTGGTCGCCCGTCGTGGGCTGTCGGGGTCTGAGGCAGGAGGGGCTCCAGGGAAGCTCTGCTGGACGCCGCTCTGCCCCCTGCGCTGGGGCCACTCTCCTGCTGACCCCCCGGCAGGGTGTTTCTTGTGGGAGCCCCCGCAGGGTCCGAGTGTGGGGCACGCACAGTCATTCCCCACGGCACCCGCACGACACCAGGGTACAGGCGCCAGAGCCCTTCCCGGCGAGAGACCCCTGCGGGTCCGTGTTGTGGGACGCCCCCACCATATCTTCCCTCCGGGGGCGGACGATACAGGAAGGAAGGAAGGAGTAGGCGCTCTAGAAGAGGGAGATGAGGAAGGGGTTATGGGAACTATGTTGGTGCAGATGGGCCCCAGACAAGGGCGGGCAGCGAGAGCAGAGCTGACGTTACTCTGGCAAACGTGCGCCGGAGCTCTCGGCCGCAGAGGGGATGCTGGCGGCGCTGGGAAGTGGGCTGGCCGCCGGAGCATGGGGTCCCGTCCTCGGGTCTTCTCACTGGACACTCCTGTCTTCGGTCCCACCCCATGAGGCCGTGCGGGAACCCTGTCTGCTCTGAGCTGACGGGCCACGCGGCCTGCTCCGGGATGTGGGCACCCTGCATCGGGCAGGGTCACCTGGCCACCTGAGGTCCTGGGTGGACACCCACTGGGCTGCAGTGTGACTGTCATGTGACTAGGAGGGCTCCCAGCAGGAACAGAACCCGCTGTCCCCACGGAACTGAAGACAAATTCCCATGTCCCGTGACTGTAAACTGCCATGAGGAACAACACACAGAAGCCCACGTGATGGGTCTGGCCTGCGGCATTCGGCCCGTGACCACACCATGTCCCCATCGCCTGCGCTGGCGGTGATCACAGTGGCGGCTGATTTACAAAACCATCGGGAAATAAAACAAAGGCGCTGGGTGAACTCGGAGGCGGAGCCGGGGAGGTTTGCCTGGAACAAAGCCTTTGCCTGGTTCCTCAGCAGGTGACTCCTGGGAGGACGGGCCACGGGGAAGGCCTGGTGCGGCGGCCCCCAGGAGCACCGGAGGCCTGCCCTCCCTGCCGGGCCTGCCCCCAAAGCTGCGAGGCTCTCATGGCCTCTGTGTCTGTTCAGGCCTCAGTCACGGTGCTCGGGATGCTCCCTCTGCCCCCGCCTGTTTCTCACCGGCAACCCTGTCACCTCACCAGAGCCAACAGGGACCACGTGCAAAGCCACAGCGTCTGGCCGGTGGGAGCCGACCTGCGCCACCGCACTCTGGCTGCTCGCGGCAACTCTGTCTATCCACCCACCAGGACGGCGTGGGCCACACACAGATGCCTTACCAGGCCTCGTAGCAGCCAGACTGGCGGAGCACGTTTAGTGGGACCCTCAGCTCTCCCAGAAACTCATCGCCAAACTTCAAGTTGCTGGCATTCCAGAGGTCCACTCTGAAAAACAGCAACGGTACCCAGATCTCCGTATGGGGTGACCTCAGGAGGGCAGGGGACAGCAGCACTCCTCAGCATCCCAGGGGCGTCTGGGGCAGATCACAGCCCCTGGTCCCACAGCCCCGTCTCCGTGAGGAGTGACGCCGACTGGGGACGTCTGACCCGTGAGGTCAGCACAGGATGTGCCTGGCACGGAGACGGGGGTGTCCCCGGGCCTTCGGGGCAGGGAGAGGAGCTGCGGGCCTGGTGTCGGGGTGATGGGCCTTCTGTCTTCTCAACAGCAAGGGAAGACGGTGCCCCGGGGCGGCACTCTCGGTGTCCCCTCTGCTGTGGGGCCACGGCCACTGTGTGTGTGTGAAGATGGGAGCACGGAGGGAGGACCGGCGTCCCCGGGGCGAGGCAGCAAGCATCCGTGCTCCCCACGTAAACACCCGCACCAGATTACTCCAGGAGCGGACAGTCCAGAACCAGTCCTCTCTCACCACCCTCAGCAGTCACGGGGAAAGTTCCAGAAGGCCGCGTCAGCCCTCTGCGGCCCCTTAGGTCCAGGCGGGAGCCGCAGGTGTCTGGAAGTACAGGGTTTACTAGAGGAACACATATGTGTCAGGGACGCAGGGAGGAACGGTGGCCCCGTGGCACTTTCAGGAGAAGGAAAGTGGAACATTTAACTCGCCAAGCAACCCTGTAGCAGGGCCGCCAGGCTGTCCCGTCTTCTTTCCCGCAAGGGCAGTATTTAAGAACACTTTGTTCAGCTGCTTAAAATGCAACAGCTGGGACTCCACTCTCAAATTCAAAGCCCAATCTTGTCTGAACACGTCTGTTTCTGAACGAGAGAGACGTGTGTGTCCGAGGGTGGCGGGCGCACGGCCTCTGACCGCCACCGGCACTTTCAGACACAGAGCCGGGGCCCCGCCGCGGGTTCTCTGTGATGGAAGACTTAAAGCAGAAACACCTCTGACCTGCGTGTGGAGACCGAGCTCAGCGCTCGAAGCCACAGGAGGAACGAAGAGCGAGCCGAGGGTCCCACACGGGGTTGGGGGAAGGGCCTCCGACTACACCCCCTCCCGCCTGAGCCCCATCTTCCCAGTGGGAAGCCTGGGAGCCTCACAGGCCTCGGGAAGCCTGGAGCCCACAGGAAGCCAGACCGTAAGCCAGCTCAGATCTGCAGGGTCCCTCAGAGTCGGCCCCGGCCCAGAGCGACGGGAAAAGATGCCCGGCCAGGGTCTCTGAGGGCAACGGGTGCTGGGCGTGAGGTGCGACCCCGAGGCTCCCAGGACCGATGTGGCTGGACCTGCGGTGGGCTCTGCTGCAGACCACACACACTCAGGCCTGGAGCGCAAGGACCCCAGGGCAGCAGGGCCAGGTGTGGGGGGCGGCGTGAGGCCGTCGGCCTCCGCTCTCAGAAGGGGACGGCACTAAACCGTCCCTTGCCTGAATTGGTGTCCTCTCAGCCACCCCACGAACCCCTGGCAAGTTCCTGGCTCTTCCCTCAAACCAACTCCCCATGTCCTAGTATTGAAATTACCAGAAAACTGAAAATTCCCTTCTTTGCATTCCCGTATTTTTAGAAACACAGGAAAGAGACGAGGTGAGCCCAGACGGCAGCCGCCAAGCCAGAGCCCAGAAACCCTGCTCCTCGCTCACCGGATCTCAAGCTTGTCCACGTCCTCCTCCTCGAAGTCGAAGTGGGACTTGCGGCTGTAGCTGCAGGGTCTGGTCACCTGGAGGGGGACGGAAGGAAGCGCGTATGCCACAGCCGTGCCCGCAGAGCACCCCTGCCCTGGCCGCCCCCACCGGGGGAAAGGCTGTGGGTCCCCCACCCCAATCAGAGGTGGGGTCTCAGCCCGCAGGCCTGGCTGGAGCCTCTTCTCCGGGGGCTGGGGGCACGGGCGGGGCCCTGCATCCTCACCCTCCCACCACCACTGCCTCCCCCCTGCAGGCATGGCCGGCCCCTCCCTCCTCTGACCCCAGATCCAGGTGCCGCCTCCCCACCCTGACGGCTCAGTGGCCGCTGGTGCTGACGCCTCGCAAGCAGGGGACCCGTCCAGCCGCCAACCAGCTCGGGCCTCGTCCGTGGCCCGCTGAGGAGCCTCACTAGTTCCCCTCACCCGGCACCCGGCAGTCTTCCCCTAGCCTGCACCCCCGCCCAGGTCACCACCGGCTTCTGCAGCGCTCCGACGGGTGCTGGGAAGCCTGAAGGTGACTCTGAAATGCCCTCCTCCGGGAAGCCCCCCAGAGCCCCCACCGCCTGACACAGCTCACGGTCTGGCTTCTAGTGTGGCAGTCACAGGGCTTCTGCGTGGGTACCCAACGCATCTAGCGAGGGAACGAAGAAGGCTTCCGTAGAACCTCAAATAACCTCGTTCAGTTACTGAAGAGTTTTTAAGGAAGCCTAGGCATTACCCTGGAGGAAAATGGTTTGGACACTACTTCCTTCCGAAACCGCTATAGGAGGCTGTCTGTGGGGTTGTTGGCAAGAGACGAAGAAGGCGGGCGCAGAGAATCCAAAGGGGGATTTAGGTGTTAAGCAGGGCTCAGACCTTTCAGTCTCAGACCATAAACTCCAGAGAGAAGCACATTCCAGAGTCCTGTGGTCTGAGGCTGTGAGAGAGGCCGGTGTCAGGTAGGCTCTAGCCACAGCACCGAGGGCCCAGGTCTGGACCGTCCCTGGGACCCTACAGGATGCAGGTCTGCACTCAGCAGCATATGGTCCTGGCGAGATTCATCTAGCAAATGGAGACCCACGCTTTTGCAGAGTGAAATACAAGAATATGACACAGAAAGTGGGTGTCGCTGTCCAGGAGGCCCATGCGGCCGCGAAAAGCCTGGGCCTTACTGTGCGCAACGCAAGCTTGGGAGGAGCTGACCTCGGCCGTTCCAGGCTGCGGGGATGAGGCAGGCCGGTGCGGCTCTAGTACAGAATTCGGACCAACAGCTGTCCTTACGCTCTGTCCCAGAACCCCTCCCTGCCACTGGAGCCCCGCCGCCACCACCCTGGAGATAAGGCTGACCGCATCAGCTTCCTGCCTGACCGTGAGTCTCTTAACCACTTTCTGCACCGGGCGGTGGAATAAGCATGTCCTTCTGGGACAGAGAACGGTGCTGTGCCCTTGGCACTCCAACTCCATGCCCCCTCACCGCGGCCCGCCCCCCTCCCCGCAGCCCAAGAAGCCTGACCGCAGCCTCCGGCGTTTTAGAAACTCGGGGTCTCCGGGATCCATCAGAACATGTCCAGGTTCTCTGCACGTGAACTCCTTGGTTCTAAGCCAACTCCCCAACTTCCAAAACTCCCCCTTCTTACCCCAACCTCACCCAACATTTAGAGACGCACCTCCTTGTGGCCTCACGGTGCCCCTCCCAGACTGCACCCAAGGGTCGCCATTCTGGGAAGACTCGTTCCCGGCAGGACTAGGGGCCGTTGGCTTGCGGCTCCCCAGGGCCACTGACTGAACAGTCACTTCACCACGTGCACAACCCGCCCTGTGAACGCTTCCCGGCTTGGGGCAAACTCGGGAAGACAGGGGTAGAGGCTCATTCACCCTCAGCCCCCAGGACCCGGGCCACAGGAGACCCTCGAGAAACCCTCGCGGGTGGAAACAACATCGCCCCGAATACACTGCCTCTGGGCCAGGGTCACGCTAGAGCAGCCTGTCTGCTGCTGTCCCGTCGACGGCCTTGGGCCGCAGGCCTCCCATCTCACTGACGTCAGCGGTCCCCAGTCCTGAGAGGCCGCCAGGGGATCTCTGTGTTCAAACGCATTTGTTCTTCTGCTTCAAAACCCCTCACTACTTCTGGGGAGACAAGCCTCCCTCCATTGCTCAGGCCAGACCGGGTGAAGCAAGCAAAAACCAAAACCCCGAACAACCAAACGGTGAGAAACTCGCTGATCGTGACAACTTGGGGAGCACCACCCGTCAGGATCCAACTCAACACCAAGGAAGCAACAAGTGGCCTTTCTCCCCAGGGGCCGGGGGGAGTTCCTGGGAGGCTGGCTGGCGCCGCAGGCTGGGAGGGCGGCGTCGTGCCGAGGTCATTCCAGAACTTGCAGGAGGAAGCCGGAGCCCAGGGCCGGAGACTCGCCTTCCCCAAGGGTCTCAATGTGACATTCACGGGGCTCCAATACCAACCTCAAAATAAAACACCTCATCAAACTGGGGGTTGTTGGTCTTCTTCTTCACTTTTGTCTTCTTTGCTTCTGATCTGTAACCAAGGAGGAAGGGTTAAGGTTAAAGCCAACGCTGTTGACACCGAGTCTTTGCACCTTCAGACTGAGTGATCAATGCACCAGTAAACTCCTCCTGCTACTTACAAATATTTCTGTTTGCCTCCAACCCACACAGTATGCAAATCAGGAAGCTCTCCTGAGCCAAAGGCACCCAGCGTGGAGGAGAGAGGGGCTGTCTCCAGAAAGCAATCTCGGGGCCACAGAGCAAACCGGAGTGAGTCGGAACGCCACGTCCCAGCGCACAGCCTCTCCTGTGCATCGTCACAGCGGGCGTCTCAGCCCCCGCCCCGCGCAGGCGCACGCAGAGTACTTGCCTGCAGGGTCCGGCCAGTGTCACAGTCGCGTAAGGGTCGCACTGCCCGTTCACGATGGGGAGGCCTTGGCACTCGAGGATGCTGAGGAGAGAGACGGGGGGTCAGGAGTGGGGTGGGAGGGGCCGCAGGCGGCCTCCCCAGGAGGCTCCGAGGCCAGGGCAGGTGGCTGTCCAGCAGCCAGGGCCAACGGCCATGAGCCCAGAGTGGCTTCGGTCACCCGTGGCCCAGACGCTCCTAATCAACACCGACGGGTGCACCATTTGCAACCGGAAGACACTTGGGGGCAGGAGAGCATGAGCGCTGCTCGGGACACGGCTGCCTTGTCTGAGGGCACAGGCGGCTGGGGCCTCCCGGGGGCTTGGTTGCTGCCTTCACATCCTGAGAGTTCAGCGCCCCTGTGAGCTGACGGACCAGGCGCTGTGGCGAGGCCGTGTTACAGGTGGGAAGACGGGGGCCCCAACGACGGAGGGGCCTGCAGACCCAGCCCGTGCGTGGACTCCGTGCCATGTGGGCTCTGTGCCACGCACGCCACTCAGCAGACGCCGTGGACTCCGTGCCACGCACGCCACTCACAGCAGAAGCCAACCGATCCCTCCCACAGGTCCCGGCACGACGGCCCTGCTCCCCGGCTCGCTTCGGCTTCTGGAGTGCAGCTGGTCACACAAGCTCCAGGACCACCATTTCCCCTCACCCCATCACCCCTCATCCCGGCTGTGCTTCTCCCGACTGTCCCTTCTCCAGGCCGTGGGTCCCATCGTCCTGTTCCTGGCACGCCGACCGGGAACACCGGCTGGACGTGAGGAATTTCAGGCTGCTGGTGTCCAGACGCCGTTGCTTTCCAAAGAACAGAGCTGACGGAGGCTGAGGGTCTCTGGGCGCAGACTGGTCACGGCAATTCCTGTTTGAAGCTCTGTCAGGGGAGGCGCCGGCCGCCTCTGTCCAGGGACTGTTTGTCCCACCGCATAGGTGTGGCCCTCCGAGTCCGCACAGAGCCCCCAGTGGGAACAAGGATCTCCACCGGGTTGGCCAGGATTCAAATGCCTCCCAGCCCCACACAAGCCCCTTCCGCTCCGCCTGAACCCAGGGTGTTACCCCTCTCTATCCACGGCTTGCGGGAGTGCTGGCAATCCCTTCCTCTCCGGAACCCACCAGCAGCAGCCTCAGACTCCCAGCAGCAATCTCTGTCTCCCCTCCCGCCTCCAGGCCCCACCTGGGAGCCCTCCTGCCCCTCGCAACCACACACCTGCAGGACAAAATCAGGACCACTGAGGCTCCTGCGTCCGCTTCCCTTACTTGGGGTCACAGAGCGAAAATGCCAACTGCCCAACATCCAAACTGTTCCACTCGTCCAGCATCCAGCTCCTTAGCTGTCTGCGGTGGGAGAGGGGGTTCGGGTCCCAGGACTGCATCGTGGCAGGACAGTTGTCCTCCCAAAGAGGAACGTCCGTTTGGCTTCACGGACGTACAGTCACTTTCCCTCGAAGAGCTGAGCGCTCCACCTTCTCCTCAGCGTCGGGAAGTCAGGAAACAACCGGGTTCTTGCACTCGCTCATAAGCCAAGTGAACCTGTGTCCCTCGTGGGAAGGAGTTCGTTTCTAGCATTTTACCAGAATATTTCTTTCTGGTTGCAGGGTTTTGTTTTCTTCATTCCTCCTCCATGGTGTTTACAGCCCTTCCAGCTGCGCCCACGCCGGTCCCAGGATGTGAGCCTCATTTTCCAACTCCTCACTCCTACTCTACGAAGTATTTCCGGGTTTCGTGCCGAGATCACTGACGTGGTCTTCGGTTGCCTCTGCCCTTCATTGACTCATCATCAACGAAATATTTCTTCATGCATTAAATCACCGGGAAGGGATTATTTGCTGCGATCTTATCCATGGCAAGCACGTTTCCAGGAAGGGTGCCGTGGGGCAGCTCGCGCGCACTCGGCTGTGGCTGCAGACTGAAGGGCAAGCCCGGAGCGGGGGAGAAGAGGGCCCGGCAGGACAGCGGCTGTGGGAAGGTGGCAAACTGCTCAAGGGACGTGCAGGGAGGCTCCCGCGCTGACCCCCAGCTGAACGCAAACACGCCTCATCTACACTCACTTGTTCGTCAGGAAGGTTCGGACGGTAAGTGCGCCCACATGTCAGATCCTCAGAGATCATGGGTTTCCACGGCCAGAAACTCGATGGCATTGCTAAGCACCAAACGGAAAGCGAGTTTCCCCACATCTGATGCCCTAGAGAAGCAGCTGCCTCCAGCGCCCGGATGTCCGTCTCTCCTTCCTCTGAAGACCGACATGAGAAACACTCGATTCTCGGACTCAGAGCAAAGCCTGGGCACTGACTACACCTGCACGAAGACATCTGGGAGGAAAACCGACCTCCCGCCTGGCAGGCCCAACACGCAAACCGGAGTACATGCGCCGGACTCCTCCCGCTCCGGCCCTGGGCAGCTCCGGGCGGGCCACGGCCCAGCGCACAGCCGGTGGGCGCTCTCCGGGGCTGCCCGGGGCACACAAAGCCAAGCCCCGCTGTACTTCACACACAACGCGTCTCTCCAGGCTCACTGTCTTCGGAATGTTCTAGATAAACAGCAGAGAGAAGTGAAGTATTTACTCTGCTGGGCATCTCTACCTCCAGGAAAGGACACTGAGACATACAGAGTGACCCAGCAACTAATCTGGAACCCAAGGCACCACGAGCACAAGGTCTCGTACACATTCTAACATCTACAGGACGTCGTATTCGAATTGGCCCGTAAAACGTGGTTACGCCTCCCAGCTGGAGTAACGGTCTGCAGCTCCGGAGCCTGGTTCCATCCCCTCCCCCTGAGTCCCCAGTGTGGCCACAGGCTGGTGCTTCCGCTTCCCGTCCCCACGAGCAGGACACAGCGTGCCTGCGGGACCACTGGCAGCAGACGACCCGGCCGTGCGGTGGCAAAGCTCACTGCGGCCACCAGCCACCGGCCGGCCAGCTGCTCGGCCTCTGCTCGTGCTTGGTCCAACCTCAGACAGAGCCAGGGTTGGTTGCCTGTTGTAATTCCCCAATAACAGAAAACAAGATCGGTACTGGATGTGAGATGCTGATGGAGTCTGGAAACAGACAACCCCTCACCTGGATGCACCTCAAGGTACAGGTGGCCACTGCCTGCTTCCCTGGCCGACTGCCCTGCAGCCTGGGTCTGGGTCCAGGGGACGCCCCAGCAGGCGCCGGCAGGACCCCGGCACCACAACCCCGGTCCCCAGCAGCCTGGCCCCCGTCACGGTCAGGGAGGCTCCCCAGCGGATGCCTGTGGGACCCTCAACAGGGCTCTTGTGTGATGGGGAGACGGCGGAGCCTAGAGGTGGCAAAGTGCAGGACCCCTAACTTTCGGACGCAGCAGGTGGCCACAGGACCCGTGAAAGAGAATGCCCGCGGCGCCAGGAAAGAC
This sequence comes from Meles meles, assembly GCF_922984935.1. Classification (NCBI taxonomy): domain Eukaryota; kingdom Metazoa; phylum Chordata; class Mammalia; order Carnivora; family Mustelidae; genus Meles; species Meles meles. The sequence continues at coordinate 86,118,738 of NC_060079.1, forward strand.
GGCGAGCCCAGCAGAGCCCAGCGCCGTGCCGGCCTGTGCTGGGCGGCTGCTCTCCGCCGTCAGGCTCTTCCAACACTCGGCTCGAGCGAATGAAATCTGGAGACCTCACAGGCAAACATGTCTCCCCGCAGAGGTGGAGGCCACAGGAGGCCGCGCAGTCCTTGGCATGGAGCAGGAGCTCAGGACAGACCTGCATGAACGATTCAAAGGTTTATTCACCCTTGTTGGGGGTGGAAGAAAAGCATGAGACAGTCCAGCCTGAGGTCTGGCTGGAAAGACGAGCCGCTGCCACGGGAGAAGGCACCTGTTGGAGGAGGGGACTGGTAGACCCCCTGCACACTGACAGAACAGCAGGATGGTGGGTCCCCGAACCACCTGAGGCTCACGCAGGTGTCCCCGCGGCAGACGGGGACATACGAGTGAACAGACGGAAAGGTAGGCTTACAGTTGGAAAGGCCACCTGTGGAAGGATCAGGGAGGTTTCTGTGAGCCCATCGTGCAGACCCTCTGCCCGCACACCCGGAGCGCTCGGCCGACGGCACCGTCTTCCCCAGCTTTCACCATCCAGGCCAGGAAGGGAGAGATGCTGTCCTGCCCGCCTCGCAGTTGGGAAAGCCCACAGGAAGCGCTCCCTGGTGCATAAGGGCAATGAGGGAATTTGCAGGGAATGGACGCCCCAGGAAAGAACCACAACTTCACAGAGGGCAATCTCCCATTTGGGGAAGGTGGACAAGGCCTCGCCTTGCTCTTCGGACGGTGGGGACGGGCGCACCCGGCAGCAGAGAGCAATAAGCTGGAAGTGGGGAGAGGGGAGGCTGGGAGAGAGAGCTCAGCCTGGCCAGAACACCCCAGCCACCCCATAAAAGACCACCAGGCCAGGTGAGAGGCGAAGAGAGCCCAGAAGCATCTGAGAGTGCAGGTCCTGTAGCCTCTGGGGGGAGGAGTCACCTGCTGTGAAGGGCTGAGTGGTGGGTCCCCAAGGAGATGTGACCTGGTTTGGAAACAGGTTTCTTAAGATGTAATCAAGCTCAGGCTCTCGAGATGATGAGCTTATTCTAGATTCAGGATGGCCCTAAACCCAGTGACTCGTGTCCTTACAGGAGGTAGATTGCTCCGACGCCGGGTGGGGTGGGGGTATTGTGAAGAGGGACTGCCTGACGGGTAGGAGGAGACCATCCCCTGAAGTCTCCAGACAGAGTGTGGCGTGGCCAGGTTTCCCATCCAGCCTTCAGAACTCAGACAGAATCAGTTCTGTTGTTTTAAGGCATGTGGGCCTGTGGTGTCTGGCTGGAGCAGCCCTCGGAAAGTCACGCCCCTAGTGAGGGAAGGACGTGTGTCGGGGGTGCTGAGAGCAGGTCCCGGCAACAGGTGCAGGCCGAGCCCGGCCCCAGTGCTTACAGCGAGGGGCGTGGGAGTACGTCATGGCGCCGCTGGGCAGGAGGGAGGGCCGAGGCGATTCTCGGGCAAGCAGGGAACCCTACTGGGACGCGTCTGCTTATGCGCAACTGACTTCTCAACGGTCTCACCCAGGCCTAACTTCTGCTGAGCCCATGGCACACCACGAGGCTGGCGCAAGCCCGTGTAACCTCTGCGAGGCAAAGACACCGGCAGGTGACCACGTGTGACTCTGCACAAGGGCCGGAGAGGGTGACCACGTGTGACTCTGCACAAGCGCCGGACAGATCCCGAGCCCGCAGGCTGGTACAAGGAGGCGACACGCGGAGCAATCAGGGTTTGCGGCCTGCCGCGGGTCTGGGAGAAGCCTGCCAGCTCTGATGCCGGGATTTCAGGTCCAGAGCCTTTCGTACCACAGGTGGAGCGGCCACTGTCTCCTGCTCTGTCCCGAAAGTCCCCGACGCACACAACTGACTTGGCGCTGAGGAAGAAAGTCGTAAAATACAAACGCGACTGCAACATTTAGAGGAAAACTTGTAGCTCTAAATGCCAGTTAAAAAGGAATGAAGATCACAAATTAATAACCTATACTTACACCTTAAGAAACCAGAAAAAGAAAAGCAAAAAGCCCACACAGGCGGAAAGAGGGAAATCACACAGGTAACAAAGGAGAGAACAAACGAGAGAGGAAAAAGTGGGACCTTTGAAAAGAGCCACAGACTCGACACACCTGTAGTGAGACTGACAAAAAAGACTCAAATCATTAAAATCAGCAACGAAAGAGGGACATTTCTAAGGTCTTACAGAAACAAAGCGACTCTTTAAGAAGATTGCAGAAGAGCTGACCACCAGGGCAGACTGTTTCAGGGGCCGGCAGGGCTCGAACTGCTAATCCCCCAACGGATCGACAGATTCAGTCCATGTGCTACAAGAATGCCAGCTGCTGCTCTTGCAGAAATCCACACGTTGACCCTGAAACTCATACAGAAATGAATGAGCTCAGGAGGCCCAGGGCGTCACGAGAAAGGGACCAAGATAGAAGACTCACACTCCCTGACCTCCGAACCTGCTGCGTGCTACAGCACGGGGACAGGACAGGCACACAGGTCAGTGGAGGAGAACAGGGTCCACGAGTAAGTCAACCATTGGCTATGACCCAGTGGCAGCTGGCTGGGACAGAACCGCCCTTTCCACGAGTGGTGCTGAGACAACTGCATCTTCGAAAGAAAAGGAACCAACGCTGACCCCAACTGGACACCGCACGTAAGACATTAACTCCACATGTACTGAGGACCAAAAGGGGAGAATGAAACCCTAGAAATGTTGGAAGGAAAACGCAGCCGTCAATCTTCACGATCTCGGATTGGGGAAAGATCTCTTAGAAATCTACCTAAATACAGGAAACAACAGATGCGGCCGATGAAGATTTAAGATTCTTGTATCACAAAGGACCTTATTAAGAAAGTGAAGATGGACAACAGAATGACAGAAAACGTCTTCAAGTTATATATTTGACAACAGTCTAGTACCTAGAACATATGGAAAATTCTTACAACTTAATAATAAAATACTAATAACCCAATTAAAAAATCGTAAAGGACTTGAACAGACATTTCTTCAGAAAAGATCCAGAGCCGGCCAACAAGGACAGGAAAGGACGGTCAACCTCGCTCAGGGAAACATGAGTCAACGTGGCTTCACACCACTGCGAGGACGCGAGCAGGGCGGCTCACGAGAGGGTCTGGGCTGAGCGAGGTGGAGAGCCTCTGGAGAGGCTGGGCAGCTGGAGAGCAGAGAAGCTGGAGCCCTCGCACGCTGTGGGCCCTGTGAATGGGGCCGCCTCTGTGAGAAGCAGCCCGGCGTTTTCTCGGAAACTTAAACACAGTAAAGATACAACACACCGATTCTACCCCTACATTATGTACCCAAGTGAAATGAAAACGAGTCTCCTGCTCACACAAGAATGTCCAGTCGCGGTATTCACGACAGCCAGAAGGTGGAACCCACCCAAACGGGGATCCGTGGGTGACGGACCAGAAAATGGGGTGAACCGCACGGTGGACAGTGTTTAGCCTTTAATAGCAGTGACACCTGCAACAGTGGGATGACTGAAGACCTCCCGCCCGCTGAGGGGAGCCAGTCGCTGAGACCCTCAGAGCGTGTGATTCCATTTACGCAAATCCGTGGAAGCAGCCCAGTGGTTGTCGGGGGCTGGGGGGGCAGGGTGCGACGGGGGATGGGATTTCATTTTCAGGATGATGAAATGTTCTGGAACTGGACGGTGCTTAGGGGTAACCATTGCACAACCTTGTGAATGTACTCAAAGTGTGCCCTTTAAGACGCTGAACTTTAGGGTACATGAAGGGTAGTTTTTAGAGAAAGAAGAACCGACGGACGGAGCGGATGAAAGAAGAGAAGCCGGTCGTCTCGCAGTCACTGCGGACTCCCTGACTGGAGGACCTGAGCTGCTCTGTGACTGCGGCCCCTTTCCTCCTCACTGCACCCCTGTGGGGTCCCCTCTGCCCTGGGGTCCTGAACAAAGTGTGCTCGTGTGTGTGACAGTGTGCACCAAACGGACGTGTCACGTGCACCAGCGTGTGCACTGGTGTGTGTCCACGTGCACCGGCAGTTCGTGCGCTGGTGTGCCAGGGGTGCTGGTGTCCGTGCTCCGCACCAGGACACACTGGCACGCCCATCAGCGTGCGGTCCTGTGTGCGGCACGTACTAACGTGTGTGCTGGCGTGTGTTGGCATGTGTACGAGTGCGTGCAAGTGTGCGTGCACAAGCCTACACCGAGTGTGTGCTCACACGCACGCCAGCACGTGTACGAATGCGTGTGCTGGCGTGTTCATGTGCTCTGGTGTGTTCGCGTGTCTACTAGCATGAGTAGTAGCGTGTGTACTAGGTGTGTGCTCACATGCACACTGATGTGTGTACAGCATGTGCCCGTGTGTGCCCCCTGGCGTGTGCTGGCGTGTGTGATAACGTGGGTGCTAGTTTGTTAGTGTTCGTGTGTGTGCAAGCGTGTGTGCAAGCGTGTGTGCAAGCGTGTGTGCTACGTCCTAGCGGGCGTCCTAGCATGTGCACTAGGAAGAAGCAAGAGGGACTGCGCCGCAGAGATGCAGGAACCAAGCAAACCCCTGGTGCTTTAACTAAGACGACTCCACAGGGAAGTGTCTGAGGTGCTTCCGTGGTTGGCGGGGACAGCGTGGGCGGGGAGCTCTGGGGGTGGGCGGGGACAGGTGGGGACAGCGTGGGCAGGGGGCTCTGGGGGTAGGAGGGGACAGCGTGGACAGCGTGGGTGGTGGCTGGGGACAGGCGGGGATGGCAGGGTGTGTAACCGTGATGTATGACTTAGTCTCGTGCTCTGGGTGCCACACCCGTGGTTCTCTGATCAGGACCACCGCCACTCCTGGCCAACTGGTTCACACCCGCCCTCCATCAGGCAGATGTGTGGCTGGATGCGGCGGCCCTCGGGACAGGGATCCTGGCCCCCCTCTCCCGTATTCATCCGCCTCAGCTCTCTGCCCAGCCCGGTCCATTCTGTCCCCGCGCCACTAAAGCACATTCCTCATTCCTTGTAAGGCTGCTTTTAAAAACCCTTGTTTTGGAAGACGGGACAGACCAGTAAGAAAACAAGAATCCGACAGCTCTCTGCTCACTGCTACAGGGTCCGAGCACAACTACGCTAAGAGTGGGAGGACCGAAGGGTGAAGGCCAAAGCTGTGTCCCGCACGGCACCCCATGCTGCACGGCGTCCCATACACGTTCCTACGTATGTCCTCCTGCGTGTCCCATGGTGACAGCCCCGTAGCGTCAACAGACCAGAGGCCACCCTCAGCCAACAGGTGGTGAATCCGAACAGCGCGGTGGGCGGCGGGGCAGGGCTCCGGGGGCGGCAGACGACAGCGGGAACTCCTCGCACCCCCCACCCTCTGTGACGGGACGGAGGGAGCACAATGCTAAGGCAGAGCCTGCACTCTGAGCCCAAGAAAAGGACATCACCCGATCTCACTGAAGCCTTTGCTTGCCAGACACGGTGAAGATGGCAATTCGGGAGAGCGTCTGTCCAAAGACGAAGAAAGCTGGAGCGTCTGGTGTGTCATGGGTCCTTAACACCAGAGGACTGGTTCCTGCGCCTTCGCGTCCTCTTCTTGGGAGTCCCTCCTAACTGCCCTAGACTTCCGACACCCTGGCAGCCGCCCGCGGGATCCCCAGCGGCCGCAGGTACTGCTGGCAGAGGCACACGTGGGGCCCGCGGGGCAGGCTGCATGGGAGCGGGAGCCCGGCGGGGTGTGCGCCCTCCGAGGACTCGCTGGGCTCAGAGGGCAAGGACCCTGCACACGTGTGTGAGCTCGAGCACGTGTGCACCACCCAAGAGTCCTCAGCCTCCCCCAGACGAGCTACAGGATTGTGGACCGAAATGTCAAGAGCTCACCACAAGGTTCAGAGACCACACGTAGACACGGGCACGGCCACAGGGTTCGGAGACCACGCGTAGACACGGGCACGGCCACAGGGTTCGGAGACCACGCGTAGACACGGGCACGGCCACACGGTTCGGAGACCACGCGTAGACACGGGCACGGCCACACGGTTCGGAGACCACGCGTAGACACGGGCACGGCCACACGGTTCGGAGACCACGCGTAGACACGGGCACGGCCACAGGGTTCGGAGACCACGCGTAGACACGGGCACGGCCACACGGTTCGGAGACCACGCGTAGACACGGGCACGGCCACACGGTTCGGAGACCACGCGTAGACACGGGCACGGCCACACGGTTCGGAGACCACGCGTAGACACGGGCACGGCCACACGGTTCGGAGACCACGCGTAGACACGGGCACGGCCACACGGTTCGGAGACCACGCGTAGACACGGGCACAGCCGCTCACACTCAGCAAGCGTGACCGGGGGAGGAGCTCTGGATTCTGGGAGGGGGCTCCTGAGTTCAGGCCGCAGGGCTGCCGACCGGCCTCGTACACAGCACCCGACAGTCCCCTCATCGGGATCGCCCAGGTGCACACAGCACCTGTGTCTAAATGTCTCCCCGACCGCGTCAGCTCCAGGACGCACGTCTGCTTGAAGGAGGGTGTGAAGGAGACGCGCCCACCCCCCTCCTCATGGGGGATCAGTGACTCCAGAACTCCGAGTCGTGTGTCTGAAGAACGACAGCCCGCCTACCGCCTGGGCTGAGGCACTGGTCCCGAGAAGACCGCGTCCGTATCTTACCGCGTGGCCAGCTTGTGGCAGACGGCACCCGTGTCGGTGATGACCTCGCTCAGCCTCAGCTCCAGGTGGACCTTGCCCTGGAAGACACAAGAACAGAGGGTCCTGAGGGGACGGCCACGCGCAGGGGGCGTCTCCGCTCACAAACGTGAAGCTGCCTGACCCCACGTGGCACCCCCAGCACCGCCCCACCCCCACTCAGATCCCAGGGCCGGCCGAGGGCACGGCTCCCTCAGAACGCTGCTTCCGAAGCCAGAGGCCAGACAGTGCGAGGAAGGGTCCTGCAGGACGTCGCCTCCCGAACACATTCGCTTGCTTTACGTTTTGTCCCTTCCTCGGACGCCGAGCCCGCGTGCAGGTAGACACAGCTCTGGACCATCTCATCCTTCTGTCTGTGAGTGAGGTCCGGACCCTAGCCAGGGGGTCTCAGTCCTGTGCCCCAGACAGGAAGTTAATGCTTGTGGATGCTTCTAAGGAGATGGGAGCAGAGGGGGCTGGAACTTCGAGAACAAGACCAGTGCTGTGTTTCTGCCTGTGTCTGCATCTGTGCAAAGGGCAGATCAGCTGCAGGACCCAGTCAGGTCACCATCAGGGGTCAGGGGTCGGGGGGAGGGGGAAGGGGCTTCAGTGAAGAGGAACCTGCTCCCTCAGAAACATCCAAGAGCAGCAGGTGTGGCACACGGACGGTTTACAGGAGAGCGCACTGCAACGTGAAAATGAGCGCTCTTAAGTCGGCTCAGACCAGCGTGGAGCCCAGTGTGGGGCTAGAACTCACAGCCCCGAGATCAAGACCTGAGCTGCAATCAGGTCAGATGCTCAACTGACTGAGCTGCGTCGGAGCCCAACACTAACTGTCTTTTTTACTGGACAAGAAGGCTGAATGGGAGCACCTCCAAGGTCCTTTCCGACTAAAACTTCCTGACTCTGCAGCTGGGGGAGGAAAACTGCTTGTCCTAGAAGAATGCAGGCCCAAGATGGTGGGCCAGGCAGCTGGGCCGGAGGAGTGCGGGCAGGACCCCTCGGCGGGGCCCCCTGGCCTCCTGACTTTGCTCCTCTGAAGGTGGCGCCACGGCACTGCTCCTCCTGCAGCTTCGGGACCCCTGGACCTCTGGCTCGCCCGGGACGAAACGGGAGACCTGACGCATGTGGGCGAGCCAAGCACTGAGGCCCCGGGGAGCCCCCCTCCCCTGCTGCGGGCAAGGCTGGGTGCGGCCCTTTCCGGCCCTTCCTTCCACAGCAGGACCAGTGGCCACGGAGGGTGCGGCGACATCTCCTGGATGGTAGGACACACACACCTGTGTGACCCTGGGCAACACCCCGTGTCCAGACTGAGGATCCACCAAGGGCTCTGGGGGGTTCCCATCCCACGCGGCAGGGCTGCCTTCAGAGGGATGCACTGGCCAGGAGCAACCGGGGACCCCAGGGAACCAGCAGCCCCGGGAAAGCAGGGGCCCGTCGCACACAGCCCAGGGAGTGTTGGCCCCGGAAGGCCCCTCACGGAACGGGGGTGCCCACAGCAGGCTCCGATGCAGCACGGCCCCCGGGCCCACCCAGCCCATGTGAGGGGCCTCAGCGTCCACCAGCCCTGCCGCAGGAGCACACACAGCCCCACGGCCCGCAGCACCCCCTCACACGGCCGGGCCAGGCTCTGGGCTTCCCGAAGCACCGCATGGGGCAGGACGCAGCAGCTGGGAGGCAGACGGCCTGCCCTCTACAAGCCAGTGCCAGTGAAGGCTGCTGATCAAGGAGCAGAGCAAGGGCCTGTCCACACGGGCTCCTGGAAAGCCTGTGTCCTCCAGTGGTGACCTCCCGCGCGCTGGGCCTGGCTCTCTTCGCCTTCATTTTCAGGCTGGCCACGGCCATTGCAGGGACAGGGCCCTGTCTCTTTTCCACGGGCTCCAAGAAGCGAGAGAGCGTGTCTGGGCCAGACGGACCCCCACCGTGGGCGACCCGCGGCGCGTTTCCTGTCCCCCACCGGGAGAAGGCGCCCGCAGTGGCAGACTCCATGGCCCGGCTTCCTCTCGGGGGCGAGCCCTTCCCGGCGGACACTGTGCACTCAGGCCCGGGGCCACTACTTTCTGCAGGTTTGGGAGAGGACGGTGGGCAATGACCCTAACCACCCAGACGCCACCCGGCACGGAGAGGACGCCCGCCCCCACAGGAACCCCAATATGGCTGCGGCTCAGAAGTTCCCACGAGTCGCTGCGCAGCGGACGGAGGGTCTGGGCGTGCCCGGTACCCTGTGGGTGACACGCCAGCTTCCTCACAAACAAGCCAGCCACAAACGCCAGCGCCCGGGGGTGGGGGCCGGGGTGGGGCCGGGGCCACACCCTCGCCGCAGCGTGGCAGGAAATGCGGGTTTTCCAGCTCGGCCTCTGCACAGCTTTGGAGACCCACTGAACTGCATTCTGCCCTCGAGGGCTCTAGCCCTGCATCCCAGCCCCCACGTGCTAAGCTGGGGGGGGCGGCACCCAGAGCCCAGGCACGGTGCCAACACTCAGCTTCTCGCGGAGAAAACAGTCTCAGGCTGGTGCATTGAAAAAGGGATTTGGTAGCTTCTCCCCTTTCTACTTAAGGTGAATGACAAGCAACTGGGAGGTGAGCCCCGGCCCCCACCCCCCCGCCCCAGCGGCCACCTGGGGCTCCCTGTCCTGCGGCACGGACAGCGGCCCGCACCGGGAGGCGCATCACACCACGTCCGCTCTCGGGAGAACGGAACGAAGCTGGAAGTCCGGGCAGAAAGTCAGCTTCGTCACCCCAGTGTCTGAAGGTGAACCAGCAACTCCCAAAACGACCAAACCCAAAAACGTCTCAAGAGAAACAGAGATATTTTTAGCTCATTCCTTTTCATAAGTGAAAATGAAAATAAAACTCATCACGCACGTCGGCCGCGCAGGTCCGTGGACAGACCTAACCTCACTAATGTCAAGGATCTCAGGGCGCCGGGGGGCTCTGTTGGGGAAGCGTCTGCCTTCAGCTCGGGTCATGATCCCGGGGTCCTGGGAAGGAGTCCCGTGTGGGGCTCCCTGCTCGGTGGGAGCATTCTCTCTCACTCTACCAAATAAATACATAAATTCTCTAAAGAAAATAATGTAAGGAGTCTAGAAGGAGACCAAATTAAATCCAAAGTGAGCAGAAAAAAGACATAACAGAATCCTACAATCGATTAACCTTCTAGACAAGCTAACTAGGAAACAAGTAACAGAACGAGAGAGGGGCCATCTCTGGTAACCCACGGGGCCACCCCGCAGGACTCTGCAGGCGGGACCCCACCCTCCGCCCGACCCAGGGGGCGCATAGCCTCCGACCCGCGTCCGCTCAGCAGCTGTAGCAAATGCACACGGGGTGTCGGCCACAGGGCGGGGGTGGGGGGGTGGGGTGAGGTGGGGGGCGTGGGGGGGTGGGGCAAGGACACGGGCGTTCCTTCCATTTTCTACTCAGTTTTCTGCAAACACAAAATTGCTTGAAAAATAGGTTTAGTAACTTAAAAAGAAAAAAGCACAGTCGGCTTGCATCCATCTTCGAAGGAAGCCTCAGATCCCGGCCTCAGAGAGGGTCTGTGGTCGCGGCACGGCCCACCCTCCCGGGCCCGTCAAGCCCTGGTCTGCGTGGGCCTCAGGGCACAGGGACCCAGACTGCTGAGCACTTGGACCCTGGCGCCAAGAGCAGCAAGATGACCGTGAACACCGAAGACAGGAGAACAGGTCAGAAATGACGCGTGGAGGAGGACAGAGGTCCAGCCGGCCCTTGCCTCCCTCGATCCCCTAAACCCGCAGAAAGACTCAGAGCTGGGTCCTTGTATATGCGGCAACTACAGACGTAGCCTGTGGGGAAAGACAGGAGGACCGTCAGACACGCAGGACAGACGCGGCTCCCTGATCCCTGTCCCGCTACCGAAGATTTGCTCTCAGAGCTCACGGCCCTTCCCAGCGGGTCTACTACCACAGAAGAGCTCACGGGAGAGCTCAGCCGGGCATCCTCGGAGGAGCTGGGGAAGGACCCCCAGGCCTGCTGCATACGGGTGGGGGACCCGTCACCTCGCCATTTCGATACCAAGGAGAACCTGTCAACCTCCTCGTTCTCTTACTGCCCACTCAGGGCCAGGGATAGAACACAGCAAGCAATTCTTTTTAATAAAGTGATTTTCCAGAGACCTTTAAAAATATCGATTACAGCAAGAAGAAGAAATTCTTTCAATCACGTTTTCCCACTGCAGTGACTCCGTCTCTCACTGGCCCCAGCTTTGTGACAGTTTCTTTCTGACATATGCCTTCACCGTCAACGACAGAACAGACGGATTCCCGAAACCACAGGCCATCCTCTGCCCTTCTGAAACCTAAGTGTGACATTTCAGGATGAAAAGACCGCTGTACGGAGAGACTGTAATGCACTGTTCAAGGCAGTCTGAACCCAGGGCAGTTCTGCTCCCTCTGCAGGACGGCCACTTCCTCAGCCGGCACTCTGAGAAGGAGCCACCCGCACGGGGCCCAGAACTTGGCAGGCCACCCGAGGCCACACTGTCCCTCCTCCTGTCTTCAGAGTCCTGGCAGCACCCACTCTCTGTTCACGACTCAGGATTCACATTCCTAGGAAACCGACCCGGCTGGAAACAGCAGCCCATCTCAGAGATGGTAGGAATCAGGCCCAGAAGGACAAGGACCTTGTCCACAGGCATAAGAAACACGTCGGTGGACACAGCCCAAATATCACAGTGGACGACCCACACATACCCTGTTCGTAAGTTTTGTGGTGACAGAGTGGTTCTGCGTCTTGACTGCGGCGGCTGCACAGACCTACACACGTGACAACGCAAGGACACGTGTGTACGGCACACGTGCACACACACGGTACACACGCGGGAACACGTGCACACGTGACAGGCCTGCCCAGGCGCATGATGCACGTGTGGTACACAGGAGCGCACATGGTGCGTGGAACACACGTGCACCGGGGCACAGCTGTGCTCGCTCGCACACTGGCACATGCAAACATGTAAAACTGGAGACCTTCATGAGGTCCGTGGATCACAGGAATGTCCGTGCCCCGGCCGTGGCGCGAGCCGGATGCCGCCACGGGGAGAACAGGGGAGGAACACGGCCTTTCCTCACTGCGCTCTCTTGAGGTACGAGCAGGAGAGCACACAGTTTGCTCATCGCTCTCCCCGTGCACTGTGTGTTGCTACAATGCCATGAAACTGAAGCCATTTCAAAATTCCAAGTTACCTCTACGAACAAGGCGAGCAGGACAAGTCCCACGCGATGTGACGTCCGACTTTGATCAGAGGGGACAGTGTGGCGAGCGTGGTAAGAACATTGGGGCTGCCGGAGGGCACACCCATGCACTCATCACAGCGCAGGGCTGTCCCCCTGCAGAACCGAAGGGACGGGAATGGCACCAGAACAAAAGGTAGGAATGCCTCCTGTCACGGCGCTCACGACCCCCAGCGCCCTCCTCCTGCAGACGTCTCACACCCTGCCCACGCCCTGGCAACTCACAGGACCACAGATGAACACGCTCGTGTGACGTCGGGCACGGTGCTGTGGGTCAGGCTCCCCGTCATGGGCTCCAGACACCAGCAGGGGCTGAGGAGCTCGGCTGGAGCCGCACGACCAGGCTCGCCCTCCCAAGAGGTGTTGTCCCAGATGCTGGGCAGGGGCAGTGCCCCCAACACGGGGAAGGGAAGGTGGGAACTGGGGTCCCACAGTCTCCTCTGCCGGGGGAGGCCCGCTCCGCTGGACGGGGGGTCAGTCCCAGGTGACACACGGCGCAGGCGAGTCCCGGGGACGCTTCAGACGATGGGAAGCTAGGGACTGGTCCCTTCTCCTCACTGCAAATGCTCATCCGCTGCGTGTAGGGGTTGGATGTGCGGGCAGGCCTCTCTGGCTCCCGCATCGCTCCCGGCCCAAGCCACTTCAATTATGGGCAATTATGGTCCTTGTTGTGTACTTTAAAAGCTGTTTCCATCTCGCGTGACAAAGTGTGACAATAACCAAGAGAACACACAGGCCTGTGTCGGTGTCAAGGACTTGCCAAGTGCCGTCCCGTGAGGACCGAAGTCCCTCCACCCCACCGGGCCCCGCAGGGCTCACCTGCACTTCCGAGTCGGCGTCCACGTGCTGCAGCTGGAACCAAGTGTCCCTGTTATGGTACTTCGGCAAGTCTTCCTTCTGGATGGCCACCTTCCCTGCAAGGACGCAGAAGACCAGCGGTCACAAGGCGGAAGAGATCCCCCAGAACACGCTGGACTCTCTCCGCGACCAGTGCCCGTTGTTTCCAACGGTAGAATCTGGAACCGGTAAGTGGGCAAGCGGCTAACACCACTGTCTTCCTTCCAGGAAGACCGCCAGCGGCAACGTTTCACCCGGAAGGCCTCTCGCGGGACCTGGCTGGGGCCGCAGCCCATTCTGCTCCGCACGAGGTTTTAGGAGAAAAGGCTGCCGTTCTGTTGGGTCCTTGGGAGCTCAGCATGGGACACCCCAAACTAGGCCACTTTGAGCTGGAGGCAAATGAGAACCAGCAGGTGCGAAAGAGGCCCTCCCAGCGCTGCCCCCACACAGAACTGGTGAGGATCCCGTGGACCCTCTCCCGGGGGCTGTTTCGTGAAGAAGTCAGCTGCCAAGACGGTCCTGCACAGACGAACCCGACCACACTCTCTCCCCGTGCTCGCTCCCCACAGCCTGCTGCCCTGGGAAGCCTAAAACCTCTCCCGTCGGGTTGCCTCTCTGGGTGTGCACTGCCCCTCTGCCCAAGTCCAGCTCTTTGAGGTCCCGGTCAGGGAGATGTCTCCCGCCTGCCGTGACCTGCGGGCGTGAAGAAACTGTCCCCCCGATGTTACAGGCCCTGCCGGAGAACCTCGGTGGGTAGAGAGCAAGGTTACCTCCCTGATGGGTTTCCACCTTGTTCCGAGAACTCAGCCGGATGACCTCCGCCCTCCAGACCCCGGGAGACCTACCCATGAGGCACAGATGGGCTTCGGATGGCAACACGCGCACAGAAGGGCCATTCCATGGGCAGAGGGCTGGGCCTGGGCAGTCGGGCCGACGGACTGACTCCCACCGCCACTGCCATCCGCCCTCATCTCCCTGCTGGTGGAACCATTTCCACCCCTCGTCTTCTCCAATGGAAGAAACCTCACACTTCCCAGCCACCAGACAGCCTTGGGAAGGACCCTGGGATCACCCCACCAGGGCTCGTCGGCAGGTGAGTACTTGTGTCCCCCTGGGGTGGATACATCAGCAGCCCCAGCTCCGTACCGCCGCCCACCTGGGCCTGCCTTCGGCTCGCACCTCCGGGAGCCACCTGGAACCAGAGCCTCTGACGCCACAGACTGCAAGACACGTTAAAGCCACTGTTGTGGCGGGCAGGTGGGCGTGAAGGGGAGGCAGAGCAAGTGAGGCAGCTACAGCCAACGTGGCAGGCAGGGTCCGCGGGGGACACGCCACAGACATGCACGGAGAAGCCCAGCCTACGGGCCAAGTGGATTTCCTCCGGCAGAGCCACGTCCCAGGGCCGATGGCTCCCACAGGACCCCTGCTCTGCCGGGCCTCAGTCCTCCCCGCCCCCAGCCCTGGCCTCCCACCGCTTCTCACCATCCCCCGCACACCCCCAGCAGAGGGAGGATGGTCCTTCCTCTCTTGGCAGCTCCTGTGACCTCCATCCTTTGCCCCCAGTGGGAATGTGGTTTTTAAGTCTCAAGGGAATAAAGCCACATGAAGAAAATTCTTGGAATTGAATTGGGCAACATATTTCACTGAAAAAGATACAGAAATCTTCAGACTGTGATTCGTTCGGCTGGATAAGAGGATTACATTTGAGATTAGAAACGTTAAGTCACTGAACTGTTTTATGAGCTTCAGCTGAAACAGGGAGGAACTGCATGTTTCACGTTGATAAGAATCCCACAACTTATGCATCACTACTTGGTATACACAAGTGTACTTTTTAAACACATAAGTTAGTGTTTCTAAATGTTGTTCGGAGAGAACAGCTGACCTATGAACTCTAATATCTACTGAAACGTGTCCCAGTCTATCTAAGTGACACCCAAAGGTCACCAAACCACTCTGGGCCTCACTGTCTCACGTGCACAGAGGTGGTGCCGTCTGCCTTCACACAGGAAAACCCCATGCCTTCAAGGTCAGCTCAGAAGACAGAGTGTGCCAAGGAGCACACCAGAGGCAGGTGACGGGGGGACCAGCCCCAGGGGACTGGGGTAAAAGCGGCAGGAAGGCTGGCTAAGGTCAGGCTCAGGGAGAGACAGACAGAATGTCCCGAGACAAGCAGGGTGGAGATGCCTGCAGAACGGGCTCCAGTTCCAGCTGGTGTCCTAGCGAGGGCCTGGCCACAAGGAAAAGAAGAGCACACACCCTGGAAAGGAAGAGATAAAGTCGCGCTCACAGAATCCACAGGAAAATCTACAAGAAAAGCTAGAACAGGTGTGTTCAGCAGGACTACAAAGTACAAAGCCCATACATAAAATCAGTCATTATTTGTGCATATAAGCAATGAGAATAAGGACTGAAATTTAAAAACAACAACAGAAGCTCCACAAAAGGATGCTTTGATGGCTTGTGCCTCTGGTGTGCTAACTTAAGAACCCTTCATCCGCCCCATTGAAAACATAACATACGTAGGAAATGTAAATTACATATGCCAGATGCGTGTGCTGGAAACATCACAAACACTGACGAGAGAGATTTAGGAAGACCAATCACGTGCCCCATCGGAGGGTCTGAAGACTCCATTTTGTTAAGATGTTATTTCTCCCCCGAATTAATCTGTGTAATCTCAGTGGTTTTGGAAATTGAGAAATTGATTTAAAAATATAAATAAAAACTGAAAGGACCTAGAATAGCAAAACAAGCTTGAAAAAGAACAGAGTTGGCTCACACCACTGACTTGAGCCTGGCAAAGGCCACAGGGCTGAGGCCATGGGTATCCGAGCAAGGAAAGGGGTACAGGCGGGTGCGACAGGCTAGGGAAGCCAGAGAGGGCCCAGACGCAGAAAGGTGGGTGATTTTCAAGAAGGCACCAAGGAGATTCAATGGAGAAAGGATAATTTTGCATAAACAACGCTGATACAACTAGCATTTTTAAGGAGAAAAATGAACTCTGTGTCAGATGTACAATTCACCTGACAGAGATCTAAATGTAGGAGACAAAACCATAAGCTTTCCTAAAAAAAGAGAGAGACAGAAGAAGATAGAAGAAAACTCCATAACGCTGGAGCAGGCCAAGATTTCTTAGCTATGCCACCAAAAATACAAGCTAGAAAAGAATTCGGACAAGCTTATATCATCAAAATTGAAGACTTCCGGGATCTGAGAAACACGGGTAAGAAAATGAAAATAACAAAGCGGAAGAACATATTTGTAAAACAAGCATCTCATGGAGCACTTGTATCCAGAAAACACAAAAAACTTTTAAAACTCCATAATAAAACAATTAAAAGGGCAAAAGATTTGGACAATTAAGCAAAGAACAGGTACAGACAATTAACAGATGAAAACATGCCCAACCTCATGCCTCACCAGAAAATGCAATAAAAGAGGCAAGATGGCGGAGGGGTAGGAGACCGCGATGGCATCAGCTCGCAGGCGACCAGCCAGACAGTCGTCAGACCATTCCAAACACCGACACACCCAACAGGAGATCGAAGAGGAGAAGAGCAGCGATTCTAGGGTCAGAAAATTGACCCTACCTTCCTGGAAGGTAGGACATGCGAAGTGACTCCAAAGTGATGGGAAGATAGACCGTGGGAGGGGCAGCTCCTGGCAAGCGGCGGAGCACAAAATCCAAACTTTCAGAAGTCGGCTCCACGGAGGGACGTTGCTCCAGAGGCAACGTTGGGGGTGGAGCCGTCGCGGGGACAGTGTGGTCTCAGGTCCCGCAGGGTCACACAAATACCCGGGGTGGCTGAGTTTGGCAGACCTTGCAGGTGTCAGAGCAGGGAACCGAGCTGCAGAGACGGAGCCAAGGAGTGAGCTCTCAGCTCGGGGTCACCTTAAACTGTGATCCGTGGCACAGTCAGGTCACTGCTTTTTGAGCAGGGACCCCATAAGTGGCAGATCTGGGGAGACGCCCTTGGAAGAGCGCAGGGATCTGCTGGGCTTGGAGACTCCAACCGGGCTGAGTGCCAGAGACAGAGACGCTTGGTCACAGGCTGGATGAGCTCCGAGCACAGCCAGAGACCAGGGAGATGGGAGGGACTGACTGCTTCTCTCTGAGGGTGCACTGAGGGAAGGGGGCCCGAGCTCTTGGCTCCTCTTGCCAGAGAGTGGGAGGCCACCATCTTCATTCCCGTCCTCCAAAGTGGAAGGGAAAGCATTCAGGGAGCAAAAGCTCCGAGAGTGAACCCAAGCAGATGACTTAGCCCGGCCCCTGGCAAGGGCAGTGCTGTTCCGCCTCGGGCAAAGACACTTGAGAATCACAGCAACAGGCCGCTCCCAGCCAAGACCAAGCTCCCCATCAAGAACAGCGGAATTCCAGAGGAGGGGAAAGCAACACATAGAATTCATGGATTTCTCCCCAGGATTCCTTAGTATTGCAAAGAGAATTAAATTTTTTTCATTTTATTTTTTCTTATTTAATTTTTTTAACTTTTCCTCTTTCCTGTTTTAACGTTTTTTTAACTAGTTTATCTTAACAATACCTTTCTAAAAATTTTTTTTTAAACCTTCATTATTGTGGTCATATTTTTTTTTTAAAGATTTTATTTATTTGACAGACAGAGATCACAAGTAGGGAGAGAGGCAGGCAGAGAGAGAGAGGAGGAGCAGGCTCCCTGCCAAGCAGGGATCCCGATGTGGCTCGATCCCAGGACCCTGAGATCATGACCTGAGCCGAAGGCAGAGGCTTTAACCCACTGAGCCACCCAGGCGCCCCTTGTGGTCATATTTTATCCTTCATTTTAACTAGCTTTATTTTTTGTATACATATAGGGTTTTTTCTTCTAAGAAATTTTGGGATACAACATCTTCTAATAGATCAAAATATACCCTAATCTAGTACACGGCTTTTGTTCTGGTCTCCAGCCTGAGCAAATTCTCTCCACTTTCTTTTTCTTTCTTTTTCCAACCAACTTATCTTATCAATTCCTTTTTTAGAATTTTTAAAAAATTTTCACCTTTATAGTCATATTCTATCCCTTCGTGTTTACCCATATATATATATATATATTTTTTTTTTTCTTTCTTTAACCTTTTGGGAGGTAGTTTCTTCTAAGAGACCAAAATATACCCAAAATCAAGTGGGTGGCTCTGTTCTATTCACCAGTCTGATATATATATATATATATATTTCTTAATTTTTAATTTTTTAATTTTTATTTCCTTTTTTCTCCCTTTCTTCTCCCCCTGATTTGCTGTCTCCTCTGATTTGGTTAGTGTACATTTTTCTGGGATCTTTGCCACCCTTTAAGTATTTTATTCTCTCGTTCATATATTCTTATCTGGATAAAATGACAAGGCAGACAAACTCACCACCAAAAAAAAAAAAAAAGAACAAGATGGCTAGGCACCTAATCAATATGGACATTAGTGATATCTCAGGCCTAGAGTTCAGAATGACAATTCTCAAGATGCTAGCTGGGCACAAAAAAGGCATGGAAGATATTAGAGAAACTCTGTCTGGAGAAATAAAAGCCCTTTCTGGAGAAATAAAAGAACCAAAATCTAAAGAAGCTGAAAACAAAAAAGCTATTAATGAGATGTAATCAAGAATGGAGGCTCCTACTGCTAGGATGAATGAGGCAGAAGAGAGAATGGGTGATACAGAAGACCAAATGACAGAGAATAAAGAAACTGAGCAAAAGACAGACAAACAACTAGTGTACCACAAGGGGAGAATTCAAGAGATAAGTGATAGCATAAGATGAAACAACATTAGAATAATTGGGATTCCAGAAGAAGAAGTAAGAGAGACGGGGGCAAGACTGGTGTGAATTACAGTACAGAATTTCCCTAATATGGCAAAGGGAACAAGCATCAAAATCCAGGAGGCACAGACAACCCCCCTCAAAATCAATAAACATAGGTCCACATCTTGTCATCTAATAGTAAAACTTACAAGTCTTAGTGACAAAGAGAAAATCCTGAAAGTAGGTCAGAACAAGAAGTCTGTAACATATAATGGTAGAAATATTAGATTGGTAGCAGACTTATCCACAGGGACCTGGGAGGCCAGAAAGAACTGGCAAGATATATTCAGAGCATTAAACAAGAAAAACATGCAGCCAAGAATACTATATCCAGCTAGGCTATTGTTGAAAATAGAAGGAGAGATAAAAAGCTTCCAGGACAAACAAAAACTAAAAGAATTTGTAAACACCAAACCAGCCCTACAGGAAATACTGAAAGGGTCTTCTAAGCAAAGAGAGAGCCTAAAACTAGTAGATGAGAAAGGAATAGAGACAATATACAGTAACAGTCACCTTAAAGGCAACACAATGGCCCTAAATTCATATCTCTCAACAGTTACCCTGAATGTAAATGGGTTAAATGTCTCAATCAAAAGACACAGTGTATCAGAATGGATAAAAAACAAACCCAAACCCATCAATATGCTGTCTGCAAGAAACTCATTTTAGACCCAAAGACACCTCCAGATTTAAAGTGAGGGGGTGGAAAACAATTTACCATGTTAACGGACATGAAAAGAAAGTTAGGGTGGCAATCCTTATATCAGATAAATTAGATTTTAAGCAAAAGACTAGAATAAGAGATGAGGAAGGACACTGTATCATACTTAAAGGATCTGTCCAACAAGAAGATCTAACAATTTTAAATATCTATGCCCCTTACATGGGAACAGCCAATTATATAAACCAATTAATAACAAAATCAAAGAAATACATCAACAGTAATACAGTAATAGTAGGGGACTTTAACACCACCCTCACTGAAATGGACAGATCATTCAAGCAAAAGATCAACAGGGAAATAAAGGCCTTAAATGACACACTGGACCAGATGGACATCACAGATATATTCAGAACATTCCATCCCAAAGCAACAGAATACACATTCTTCTCTAGTGTACATGGAACATTCTCCAGAATAGATCATATCCTAGGTCACAAATCAGATCTCAACCAGTACCAAAAGATTGGGATCATTCCCTGCATATTTTCAGACCACAATGCTCTGAAGCTAGAACTCAATTTCTTTCTTTAGAGGAAATTTTAAAGGAAAGGAACTTTAGAGGAAAGTTGGAAAGAACCCAACTACATGGAGACTAAACAGCATCCTACTAAAGAATGAATGGGTCAACAAGGAAATTAAAGAATTATTTTAAAAATTCATGGAAACAAATGATAATGAAAGCACAACTGTCCAAATCTGTGGGACACAGCAAAGGCAGTCCTGAGAGGAAAGTATATAGCGATACAAGCCTTTTTCAACAAACAATAAAGGTCTCAAGTACACAACCTAACCCTACACCTAAAGGAGCTGGAGAAAGAACAGCAAGAAAGCCTAAACCCAGCAAGAGAAGAGAAATAATAAAGATCAGAGCAGAAATCAATGAAATAGAAACCAAACCAAACAAAACAAAACAGTAGAACAAATCAATGAAACAAGGAGCTGGTTCTTTGAAAGAATTAATAATATTGATAAATCCCTGGCCAGACTTATCAAAATGAAAGGAGAAAGGACCCAAATAAATAAAATCATGAATGAAAGAGGAGAGATCACAACCAACACCAAAGAAATAAAAATAATTATAAGAACATATTTTAAACTATACACCAGCAAATTTGACAATCTGGTCAATATGCACACCTAGAGATGTATAAACTACCAAAACTGTACCAGGAAGAAAGAGAAAATCTGAACAGACCCATAACCAGTAAGGAGATTGAAGCAGTCATCAAAAACCTCCTAACAGAATAGAGCCCAGGGTCAGATGGCTTCCCAGAGGAATTCTACCAAACATTTAAAGAAGAATTAACAACTATTCTCCTGAAACTGTTCCAAAAAATGGAAATGGAAGGAAAACTTCCAAACTCATTTGATGAGGCCAGCATTACCTTGATCCCAAAATCAGACAAAGACCCCATCAAAAAGGAGAATTACAGACCAATATCCCTGATGAACACAGATGCAAAAATTCTCACCAAAATACTAGCCAATAGGACGCAACAGTACATTAAAAGGATTATTCACCACGACGAAGTGGGATTTATTTCAGGGCTTCAAGGTTGGTTCAATAACCACAAATCAATCACTGTGATACAATACATTAATAAAAGAAAGAACAAGAACCACATGACACTCAATAGATGCTGAAAAAGCATTACACAAAGTACAGCATTCTTTCCTGATCAAAACTCTTCAAAGTGTAGGGATAGAAGACACATACCTCAATATCATCAAAACCATCTATGAAAAACCCACAGTGAATATCATTCTCAATGGGGAAAAACCGAGAGCTTTTCTACTAACGTCAGGAACATGGCAGGGATGTCCATTATCACCACTGCTATTCAACATAGTACTAGAAGTCCTAGAATCAGCAATCAGACAACAGAAAGAAATAAAAGGCATCCAAATCAGCAAAGAAGTAGTCAAACTCTCCCTCTTTGCAGATGATATGATACTTTATATGGAAAACCCAAAAGACTCCACTCCAAATCTGCTAGAACTTGTACAGGAATCCAGTAAAGTGTCAGGATATAAAACCCATGCACAGAAATCAGTTGTATTTCTATACACCAACAACAAGACAGAAGAAAGGGAAACTAAGGATACCATAAGATACCTAGGAATAAACCTAACCAAAAAGGCAAAGAATCTGTACTCAGAAAACTACGACGTACTCATGAAAGAAATAGGGGAAGACACAAAGAAATGGAAAAACGTTCCATGCTCATGAATTGGAAGAACAAATATTGTTCTATGTCTGTTCTATGTCTAATATTGTTCTATGTCTATGTCTGTCTATGCAACCTAAAGCAATCTATACACTTCAAACAATCCTAACCAAAATCCCATCCATTTTTTTCAAAGAAATGGAATAAATAATCCTAAAATTTATATGGAACCAAAAAAGATCTCGAATAGCCAGAGGAATGTTGAAAAAGAAAGCCAAAGTTGGTGGCATCACAATTCCAGACTTCAAGCTCTATTACAAAGCTGTCATCATAAAGACAGCATGGTACTGGCACAAAAACAGACACACAGATCAATGGAACAGAACAGAGAGCCCAGAAATGGACCCTCAACTCTATGGTCAACTAATCTTCAACAAAGCAGGAAAGAATGTCCAGTGGAAAAAAGACAGTCTCTTCAATAAATGGTGTTGGGAAAATTGGACAGCCACGTGCAGAAGAATGAAACTGGACCATTTCCTTACACCACACACAAAAATAGACTCAAAATGGATGAAGGACATCAACCTGAGACAGGAATCCATCCAAATGCTTGAGGAGAAACCAGTCAGCAACTTCTTCAACCTCAGCCGCAGCAACATCTTCCTAGAAACATCGCCAAAGGCAAGGAAAGCAAGGGCAAAAATGAACTATTGGGACTTCATCAAGATCAAAAGCTTCTGCACAGCAAAGGAAATAGTTAACAAAACCAAAAGACAACTGACAGAATGGGAGAAGATATTCACAAATAACACATCAGATAAAGGGCTAGTATCCAAAATAGTTATCAAACTCAACACCGAAAAAACAAATAATCCAATCAAGAAGTGGGCAGAGGACATGAACAGACATTTCTGCAAAGAAGACATCCAGATGGGGGGCACCTGGGTGGCTCAGTGGGTTAAGCCGCTGCCTTCGGCTCAGGTCATGATCTCAGGGTCCTGGGATTGAGCCCCGCATCGGGCTGTCTGCTCGGCGGCGAGCCTGCTTCCCTCTCTCTCTCTCTGCCTGTCTCTCTGTCTACTTGTGATCTCTCTCTCTGCCAAATAAACAAAAAAAAAAAAAAAAAAAAGAAGACATCCAGATGGTCAACAGACACATGAAAAAATGCTCCACGTCACTCGGCATCAGGGAAATACAAATCTAAACCACAGTAAGATCCCACCACACACCAGTCAGAATGGCCAAAATTAACAAGTCAGGAAACGACAGATGCTGGCGAGGATGCGGAGAAAGGGGAATCCTCCTACACTGTTGGTGGGAATGCAAGCTGTTGCAACCACTCTGGAAAACAGCATAGAGGTTCCTCAAAAAGTTGAAAATAGAGCTACCCTACAACATGCAATCACACTACTGGGTATTTACCCCAAAGATACAAACGTAGTGATCCAAAGGGGCACATGCACCCAAATGTTCATAGCAGCAATGTCCACAATAGCCAAACTATGGAAAGAACCTAGATGTCCATCAACAGATGAATGGATAAAGAAGATGTGGTATATAAACACAATGGAATACTATGCAGCCATCAAAAGAAATGAAATCTTGCCATTTGCGACAATGTGGATGGAACTAGAGAGTATTATGCTGAGCGAAATAAGTCAATCAGAGAAAGACAATTATCATATGATCTCCCTGATATGAGGAAGTTGAGAGTCAATGTTTGGAGTTTGGGTGGTAGGGAAGGAAAAAATGAAACAAGATGATGTGGGGCTTGATCCCAGGACTCTGAGATCATGACCTGAGCTGAAGGCAGAGGCTTAACCCACCGAGCCACCCAGGTGCCCCAAAAAATCAAGTCTAAAGAAAATCTGGAGTACAGTTCTGTATGGTACTGATAATTTTGGTATTAAGCTTCTGATGCTTCTGGGGTTGGGAGGGAGACAAACCATAAGAGACTCTTAATTTCACAAAACAAATGGAGGGTTGCCTGTGGGTGGGGGTGGGGAGAGGGTGGTGGGTGATGGACACTGGGGACACTGGGGAGGACGTGTGCTACGGTTAGTGCTGTGAAGTGTGTAAGCCTGATGGTTCACAGACCTGTACCCTGGGGCTAATAATACATTATATGTTAATTTTAAAAAAAGGATCACAGTACTCCAACCCAGTACATACAGAAGCCTGGGTCACTATAATTAGCTCGCAAGTGGAAGAAGAGAAAAAGCAGCAACTTCTGGAACCAAGCTGAGTATTTAGGCTCCATACACAGCACGGAGCCGAATGCAGGGCTTGAACTCATGACCCTGGGATCAAGACCTGAGCTGAGATCAAGAATCTGATGCTTGACCAACTAAGCCACCGAGGCACCCCTAGAAAGAGTATTTTATACAGCATCAGAAGCTTAATACCAAAATTATCAGTACCATACAGAACTGTACTCCAGATTTTCTTTAGACTTGATTTTTTGGGGCACCTGGGTGGCTCGGTGGGTTAAGCCTCTGCCTTCAGCTCAGGTCATGATCTCAGAGTCCTGGGATCAAGCCCCACATCAGGCTCTCTGCTCAGTGGGGAGCAAGATTCTCTCTTGCCCTCTCCCTCTGCCCCTCCCCACCCCATCTGAAATAAATAAATTTTTAAAAAATCAAATCTTTTTTTTAAAGATTTTATTTATTTATTTCACAGAGAGAGAGATCACAAGTAGGCACAGAGGCAGGCAGGGAGAGAGGGGAAAGCAGGCTCCCCACTGAGCAGAGAGCCTGAAGTGGGGCTTGATCCCAGGATCCTGAGGTCACAACCGGAACTGAAATCAAGAGTCAGACATTTAACTAAGCTTTAGGCACCCCTTAAGATTTTATTTTTAAGTAATCTCTACACCCAACTTGGGGCTCAAACCTAGGACCCAGAGATCATGCTTGCCTGAGCCAGCCAGTCACCCCTGTAGTCCAAACTGAAGGATGTTTCCTATTTTGCCAAACAACCAACTAAATAGATTGGACAAGATAGATAACTTTTACTGTGATTTCAAATTTCACTGGAGGTGCGGTTGCTGATACTGTGAAGCTGGGAGGCTTGTATAAAAAAAATTACGTAGTTCAACTTGGGAGGAAGTATTTTTCGAGGTACGACGAGAGCTATCAGCAGCAGCAGACGCCCCTGTTCTGCCGACTGGCTGTGCTGTTTGATGGTCTAGGACTACGGAAGCGAGGGAACGCAGGAGTGATTGTTGAGTTTTGTAGGGCTGAAGCAGTATAGTGGGATAATTCTTCTAGGATGTTTGTTAGATTACACAGGGTAGTTTCATGATAAGCAAATTCATCCCAGAGGGCCAACATGCCTATGGCCAATTCTAGCAGTTATCATACCTAAAGCCCTTTTGGTTCTATGAGGCACTGTGGGGTGTGTGGGCAATAAGAGAGATAGGTGGGTTTTTACGCATCCTAGCACGCACTGTCGAGTGACCCAGGCATTGTTAATGCATTTGAAGGGTAAGGTCTGGCTAGTTAGTTTTCCATAGGGGTTTGCCAATATGGGAAGATAATTAAGGCGGCGGCCATGGGAGCACAGCAAGCCTGACCAGCTCCTGCTTACTCGTCCAGAGCGGTGCTACTGATGACTGGGAAGAAGAACTGGCACGGAAGGAAGATAGGGGTCCTGCAATGTGAGGTTTATCGAGGTCATAGTAAGGCTGGAACCTAGCCCTGGTTTGATTAGGGCAGAAGCTCTTCCAAGAATTCCAGTGACAGAGCTTTTTATGAATCATTCCCCTGGAGATTTGTGAACCCAAGCATTGACAGTAAGTTCCATGGTTCGTCTTCTGCTCCGGGGTGACCTGGCAGAGGGCGGGAGCATTAGGGCAGGCGCACGAGACGCAGCTGCAGCCTGACGGACTGTAGCGAAAGGCGAGACTAACATCCGTAGGGACCACACCAGGTCCCAGGTGGGCATATCTTACACAAGAAATGAAATTACGGGCATGAAGAACATCAAAACAGGGAGACGATGTTAAAGCAAACGGGTACTTCTGGGGTGGGGAGCAACAGTGTTGGGTCAGAGGCATCGCGCGTGATCTTAGTCTGCCGGGCGACGTTCCTGCGCGGAGAGGAGTGAAGAGGGAGCATTTTGTATTTGGCTGCAGTGTGTCGTGACACACCCAGCAATTCTTAAGGGGGGCGTCCTGGGCTGTGGCTTGGGAAAGCTCAACAACAGAACTGGTGTTCCAACCAGAGGGGGTTCCCTCTTGGATGAAACATGGTCGTAGAATATTAACTGGTTTTTCATCATGAATGTGCATAGGAATCGAAAACAAAGGGTAGAGACTCGGGGAACCTGGGTGGCTCAGTCAGTGAAGTGTCTGCTTTTGGCTCAGGTCGTGATCTCCGGGTCCTGGGATCAGGCCCAGTGTCAGGCTCCCTGCTCAGCGGGACCTGCTTCTCCCTCTGCCCGCACTGTTCCCCCTGCTTGTGCTCTCCCTCTCTCTCTCTCTCTCTCTCGAGTAAAAGAAAAAGGAAAAAAGGAAATGCAGTAACCCACAATGAGATACTACACACATCAAGACAGCCAAATGGATAAAAACAAAAACTGACGATCGGAGCGCGGTGTGGCTCCCGGGACTCTCACGCGGCCGGGGAAGCTCAGGATGGCGCGTCACTCGGGGGAAGGCTTGTTGGTCTTAAACAGAAGTCAACACGCACAGCAGCAGAGGGGAAACCTTTTCCCTCCCACCTTCTAGGTTCTCTCAGACTCTGCAACAGAAGACTGACGAGAACAAGGGAAGTGTATTAACACGTCTCAAATGTACCCGGGGCCGGGGAACTCGCAGTGAGTCAGAACTTGCACTTCTGTAGCATCTTAACCTGGAACAACAAAAATTTTCAGAGACGAGACAGGCCAAGGAAAGACCGCTAGGCTTCCAGGACACAAACTGCGGGAAGGGCCGTGGTTGACAAAGTGGGTCCCGTGGAACCCTCCAATGTCACAGCCAGCTCAACAGGGCGCTCGGGTGGCCCCAAGGATTTCGAAGGGGGTATCCTCTGCATATGTGCCCTCAGAGAAGTCACCCGGGAACAGGTCTGGTGGTCACTGTAACCTCCCTTTGAAGGAGACCTCTGAAGCCTTTCTTCCACGTGCGCTCGTGGTGTGACGTTCTCTACACGTTGACCGGACTGAGGGGCACTCAGGCAGCTCATTTCCGCTGTGGGCACTCAGGAGCCCCGTCCAGGGCACGGGTCTTTCGGGAGGCCCATTCAGGGCGTGGGGGGCACCAATGCCAGGCCAGCCAGGTACCCACTGCCGCCTCCCAGAGCTGCTCAGCGCAGCCAAAAAAGCCGGGCTGAGAATGCTTTTGGGCTCAGGGCAGAGAGCTGGGAGGAGACGCCACACGCCGGACAGGACGAGGCCCCGCCCAAAAGAGGCAGAGAGAACGAAGACACGACCCATCTCGGTACCCACCTATGATGGAGTCCCTGCGGAAAACATCTCTGTCGAAGACGTAGAAGGACAGGTGCCGAAAGCTCCGAGGGATCTCGCAGTAGAAGTCTTCTCCATAGAAGGGGCTGAGAAGCAAGCAGAAGGGACTCCGTTAGATGAGCTGGCCAGCGTGGGGCCGCCCGCTGAGCACCAGCCTCGGGTGCAGAGCCACACGCAGCTGCACGCAGAATCATGCTCTCGTGTGTGTCAGCAACATGTCACGCCGTGTCTCACGTGTGTGATGTGGAACCGTGGTTTGCTTGCTGTGGTGCAAATATGGTCCCCGCTGTTGGCCCCAAGGCCCGTCACCCGGAGTGATCAGCTGCGGGCAGAGAGCTTCACGCAGGGAGCATGAGTCCGCTGTGTGTGTCCAGGCTGGACCCAACACTCCAGGACCACGAGGACACGTGGGACATGCGGGCGGGCCTCACTTCACGCACGTCCGTCAAACTCGGCTTGCCAGGGGCAGGCCCTGCTGCTCCCCTTCCCTGGAAGTGGGGCTGAAATCTGCACCTGTTACTGGAGAGAGGACCCCTGGCCGCGGGCTGACCCTCCACACAGACCCCGCACCAGCGTCCCATGCACGGAGACCCAACGTGAACCACAAACCCCAGTCAAGGTCAATAAACAGGCCCCCAGCTGCTGGGCTGGGCCAGGCTGAGTCCGCAGCTAGGTGTGCCGAGAGCAGACCTGCTGGAAAGGGCCCCCGACCGGCTGCAGCTGGGTACAGGATGGCCGCTACTCCCTGCGGCACCCACTGGCCCTACCCATTCCCCCCCACGCCACGGCCAAGGTCCGAAGTCAGGAAAGCTAACAGGGTACGCTGTGCTGGTCAGGGGAGGAAGAACGCACAGTCCTGGCCAGGCTGGGGTAACAGTGGAGAAGGGGACAGTGTGGTGCCCGGCCATGGAAGCCCCCGCAAGGGACATGGATGGCAAGGCGCTCCAGCCCGTGTCTGGTCAGTCCTGAGACGACTCTCCCCACCACACCTGAGCACCGCTGAGATGAGAGGGCACACCACGGTCGGCGTCAGAAAGCACTGTTCTCTCTCGGGGGCCCCAAGACCACGGGGCCTCTGCATCTGACCAGTGCCACGGCCCCACAGGACAGTGTTCTCGGGGCCATGACACGGGGCCACCCACGTGTCTGCCCCCCCACCTGCCCCAGCAGCAAACAGTCCGCTCTCTTCAGACACAGGCATGTGATCGGTCAAACTCACCCGCTGGTGCCGCACAGGCGTCTCGACTCTGTGCCTTGGGATCAGCTCACCAAGGCCCGGTGAGCCCAGAACCGACAGAGCACGTGGACCCCTCCCGGGCCCGAGGGAGGCACCACCCATGAGGAAAACAGACGCAGGACGCCGGCAGGCCTCTACCCACCGTCCATGGCCCGGACGGGCTGCCGGAGTCCCAGCCCGGGCTCGCGCGGCCAGGCAGGGCGAGGGAGCCGAGCGGGGGGCTGGGTGCAGCCCACACCAGGCCGTGGCTGAGGAGGGTGACGGGCCCCGGAGTACGGAAAAGGCAGAGCAGTTGGCTCCCCGTCAAGAGGCCATGCGTCCACCGTCCGTGGCCGTGCAGGCTGACCCGCGGACAGACGGGGGCGCAGAGGTGCCGGGGTCACCCTGTCTCCTCCAGCCAGTAGCCGAGGGCCAGCCTGGGGGGTGGGGACAGAGGGTGCGACCGTCACTGAGGAGACCGCCTGAGCCCACCTGTCCAGACAGCTCCCGGCACCTGCCATGTGCAGAGCGGACCTGCCGGGTGGGAGAAGAGTCGACGGTGGCCCCTGAGGGCCCGGGGCTGTTGGGGCGCCAGAGGGAATAACCCAGAAGCACATGAGGCAGGCAGGGGCCCGGGGTCCTGAAGGACCAGGCCACAGTGAGTCTGACAATAGCCAAGAAAGCAGCCGCAAAGGGGAAGGCACTTGAGCCACGACGGAGTTGCCGTGCGGCAAAGCAGGGCGTGTTGGACCCGGGACTGCGTCTGGAAACACAGGACGGCTGCGTGCGTCCTGCTCACTCACTGAGCAAGACTAGAGCCGGGGGCGGGGAGGGGGGGACCCTGCTGTCCTGAGGGTCTGAGGGTGCAGAGCGTCCACGCCACCAGGCCGTCATCACGCAGACGTCACCACTGCCCTCGCAGGCCTCACACCCCCGCACGTGTCTGTCTGTCCGGGCAGAGGCGTCCTTAGGGAAAGCCACGTGTGACTCTGTCTGAGCTCTCTCCTCTCACCTTCGGGACCCCGTCGGGGTGCGTGAGGCTCTGCTCGTCTCCTCTCCACGCGGAGCCAACCAAATCCGCTCGGGCTGCGAAGAACCGCTGGGACAGGTTTTAGAAAACACGGTCCCTGGGCCCCTCCCCAGACAACTCTCTCCGGGGTTTAATTCCTTTAATTCCGCAGCCACACGGCCCACACGAGCTGCCGGGTCATCGCAGTGTCACACACGGGCCGCACACGGATTACCGTCAGAGACACAGAACCCCAACGCACACCCTCAGACATGCCACTCAGGGCAAGGCTGCCCCCAGAGGCCACAGGACACAAAGGTGGCACCTGAGCCCAGAGGAGAGAGCCAGACCACAGGGAGTCATGTGCCATGTGAGTCGTGGCAGCAGGACGCCCAGCCTTGGTGGCAAGCACGTGCCCTGAGGGGCTGACGGAGTCCCAGACACAGCAGGGGCCTGACCTCGCAGACTGCATCCGCTCCCCACGGAGCACACTTCGTCCCTGTCCCCCTCAGCAAGGTGGCCCAGGAAGACGCTGCTTCCCTGGGTGCCCTGACTCATCATCACACTCGCAGGCATGTTCCTAGAACCTCCCTGTACTGCCTTACGCCTTCACGATCTCAACTGTGTGCTTGAAAAAAGGAATGCGCACGAATAAGAATGTTTCGTGTAACGTGTAACTAGAAATGAGGGTGACAAGTGTGAGATGTGGCGAAGTTGGAGCCTGCAGGACGCACATCGGCGCGGCCACTCGCAACAGCAGCGCTTCCCTGAAATGGCCGGAGCGGGGGGGACGCACGTCCGCACAGACGCTGCGGCCCGCGAGCTGGAGGCCGTGCTCACGGCAGCCGAGAAGCAGCAGAACCCCCGTGTCCGTCGGCAGAGCCGCGCGGATGAACAAAGTGGGGTCCGTCGACCCGGACAGCGTGGAGCTCAGACGCCTGCTGTCACGGACGAACACTGAAACCACGGTGCTCAGTGAGACAGGCCACAAAAGGCCATGCACAGTGCGACTCCACGTTCCCCCGAAAAGGCAAGTGCGTAGAGAGAAAGTGGCCGGAGCCGCAGGACACGGGTAGTGAAGGGTCACGAAGATACTCCACAATTGACGGCTACGGCTCCAAATGCACTGAAAGCCACAGAATTACACGTCTGCCGTAGTTACTCACAGGGCATGTGAATCAGATCTCAATAAAGCTATTTTTTTAAAACCAAGTTTTAAAAATACATAAGGATGTCAGAAAGTGAAAACCAGAATTAACAATACAGGGTATATGCCAGATTTTTTTCTCTGAAGATCTATGAATATAGAACACAAGTAGATACAGATGGAAACACATATTTTTACAATAAAAGTAGGATCCCGGGGCGCCTGGGTGGCTCAGTGGGTTAAAGCCTCTGCCTCCTGCTCAGGTCATGAACTCAGGGTCCTGGGATCGAGTCCCGCATCGGGCTCTCTGCTCAGCAGGGAGCCTGCTTCCCCCTCTCTCTGCCTGCTTGTGATCTCTGTCAAATAAATAAATAAAATCTTTAAAAAAAAAAAAAGTAGGATTCCGTTACATATCCCCATATACCGTTCACTTTTTCCTTTAATATCACGTCACGGACCACTTTCCATATACGTACGTAAAACGTCAGTTGCCAACAGGCCTGAGGTCTGAGCCGGCACGTCTGCGGGACTCTCCTGTCCCAACCCTGACGGTGCCTGGAGCAGAGTGGCCAGTGCACGGCCGCCCACCTGTCCCAGAGCAGCGCCCACAGGCGCGTGCTTGGCTCAAGGCTGCTCGCCGCCGGAAGGCTCCGGTGCGGGACATGGTGCGACCATCCGGAACGTGAGGACCGATTCGGCCCACACGCCCACCAACACACAGTCTCACCAGCATCTACAAACTTGGCTCACGTGACGGCAAAACAACCTCCTGCTTCACTGGCAACGTCGTCGGCGCGGCTCAGGGTCAGGCACGGGTGTGCGCTTTTGCCGCAGCGCTCCGGCCCGGGTCTAGGCAAGGCCCCTCCTGTGTCAGCGTGGCAACCCTCTGAGAACTCCCCACTTGGTGTTACAGACTGGATGGTGGGTAACTGATAGAGCAGGTAAGAGACACCTTTTCAACTGGAAACACCACGAAGCTGCTCGTGCCGTCTGTCATCAATGGGCGAGGACTGGCGTGCGGTCCTGCCTTCTCCAAAATGTGTCCCAGCACAGAGCAGCCATGTCCCTGCACTTGGGAGCTGAGGCTGCCCAGGGAGGCGGTGACATCTGTCTGGGACAGGCCCTCCGATGAGGGCCCCCACCCCAGGGCACACCGACCCGGTCCTCCGGACAGCCCCACCCCCGTCCCGGGTCAACAGGGAAGTCCGTGCCTGTCTCTTCGCGGCTGTGGAGTCGGAAGCATGTTCCCAGAGAGGAGGGGAACCAAGGCAGTCTCCCATCCCCGCCCCTGCCATGTGCCGGGCCAGACAATGTCTCCTTTCTGGGGAGCTCAGAGGGGGGCCCAGCCCCTGCCTCCCCTTCCTTCCCGTTAGCGCCATAACCTGGGGTCTCTCTCCACACAGGCCCCGTTTGTCCCCAGCCGAGGTCAGCCGCAGTCAGAGGCATGACTCATGCCCCACTCGCAGCCTTAGGGCTCCAGAACCCTCCTTCCCAATAAAGAAAAAGCAGCCCACAGGACTTGGCTCGCCGTAAGCACTGCTGTGCGACAGCAGATCAATGCTGCGGTGGCATCCTGGAGGCCGGCGGGGCGCGGCCAGAGCGACAGGCTCTTTCCCTCGGTAATGGCCGGGAGGAGCTCGAATGAACTCTGGCAGAGAGAAGAAAACGCCCTCCTGCCGAAAACGGAGCTGATCTTTCTATAAGCTCGACAGGCCAACCTCCTGCCTTCCTCCCACTGCTCCCGGAGCCCAGATGTGCCGCCCGGGGCTCAGACAGGGCCTCCTCTGGGACCCGCGCAGAAACCGCCGAGGCTCCATGAGTCATTTCCCAGCATCTGCTGAGGCGGGCAGCGCCCCACCCCCAGCGGGGCGGCCGGCCCTGCGGCCACACTGCCTGCTCAGGAGAAAACAGCTGCACGCCTGGTCGTCTCTGGGTTCAGGCTCTGTCGCAAACGCCGGAGTCCATTTCCCAACATCTGGGCAGGGAGCGGAGGGGCGGAGCTGCCTGGGCGGCTCCCGACTCGGGGCAGACGGAAAGGAAACCCAAGAATAAGGAACCCCACTCTGAGTCGCCCTGTGAGAGGGCCGTTCTGACAAAGGCCGATGCCACAGAGGAGGCCACCCTGGGGGCCGAGCGTCCAGGCTCCCAGAGGGAGCTCAGGGCCCAGCCCACAGCCCGGCGGGGCCTGGAAGCCTGGCCTGCAGGGCGGGTCTTCCAGAAAGGGCAATGGCCCGTCTCCAAGCAGCTCAGAGCTCAGCTAAGGAGATGTGCCTTGTACGCTGTGAGCCAGAAGCTGGATGAAGCTTTCACTAAACCAAATACTGTCCAACTGTCCGCAGCAGAATGACAAATGTCAAGAAATCGAGGCTGGCAGGGCCCATAGGGCCGCTGAGCCGGAAGTGTCCACGTCTCCCTCTGCAGCAGGCATGGGCAGCAGGGAGGCCTGGGGTACGCAGAGCCAGAAAGGAGCCTCAGAGGCACAAGCTTCCCGGCCAGTCAGCCCCACTGGCCCTCAGGCAGCGGGAGACCTCTGGGTTTCTTCTCACTTCCTGCAGACCTCCTTAAATCCCCGCGTGGCCTGGCTCCCTGGCACCCGCGAGCTTCCCCACAGAGCTCTCCCTTCTGATGAGATGCTGCGTCTCCTTGGGAGGAAGGATGCTCAGCCTCTGTGGGAGCCCCAACCCCGACTCACGTCACCCCGGGGACGGGCAGCTCCTGGACAGAAAGCCGCTCTGATCCCACAAAACACACGTGTCGCGTCATGTCATGTGGCACTCCGCACATTTGTAGCCGGGGCAGGGGGGATGCAGCTAAGCCTCCGCCAGGAAGGAGAGAGTCTGAGGTCAGATCCCAGTGTCTGTCCCAGTGCTGGGCAGAAGAGTCACCGGGCCAGTCGCGGCCTGCACTCATGGGGCTCCGGAAAGAGATAAACCACCAAGGGTCAGTGGTGGCCGCTGCCACTCACAGAGCGGTGGAGGGCATTCGAGGGTGGTAGCCTGGCAGGCAGGGCCAGAGGCCCCGGTTAGCATCAGGCAGGCACTGGACCAAGCAGGAAATGTTCTTTTTTTTTTTTTTTAAAGATTTTATTTCTTTATCTGACAGAGATCACAAGCAGGCAGAGAGGCAGCAGAGGCCGGGGAAGCCGACTCCCCGCTGAGCAGAGAGCCCAATGCGGGGCTTGATCCCAGGACCCTGCGATCATGACCTGAGCCAAAGGCAGAGGCTTAACCCACTGAGCCCTCCAGGCGCCCCCAGGCAGGAAATGTTCTTAGAGGGGCTCAGCTCTTCCCCAAGCACCAGGACCCAAACTGGGGATTCCTCCTGGAGCACCCCAGAACAGTGGGGGCACGAATTTACCGACTCCAGTTGACAAGGACTATCTGAGCCAAAAGCTTGAATTTATGTCCCAAAAACTTTTTTTAAACTGGAGAAATTAGAGATAAATTAAGTATTAGGAGAAACTGTTAGGCATACAGCCTCATAAACCAAAAATCAGCATTTGCTCATCCACGACTCAGGTTTTACTGAAAACCTCCAAGAAGATGGAGTCTGTCCTCCCAAACCACAGACTCCTCGCCGTCCCTTTCAGATCTAACCCAAACAGCGTGTCCCCCCAGGACTGGAGCTGTGGGGTCCTCCGGCAGGAGTCGGGTCTGGCACACAGCAGCGCCGGGTTCTGAGTGACGGGCGTTTTTCAGGAGCAGAAGGGGGCTGACTCGTCACGACCCACACGCTCTTTAATTCCGGTGTGGAAGCGCGCACCCGTCCTGCCTGGGAACGACCTCTCCTTTGGGAACGTCTCAGCAGGAACGACAGGATGTGAGGGGCTGTAATTATGCCGTGTAGACAAACACGGTGATGGGCGAGCTCCTCCTCACTTTGCTCTAGAAAGCGGTTATTTTACTGTCTAACTTCTGATCTCATGTAAAAAAGCAAAAACAGAGACATCCCCCGTAATCCCACTACTGCCCCGAAAATAACCACATTGACATTTATGTCCACATGTTCCAGACCATTCTGGAACCATCCCAGTTTTCAGAACAAGAGGGAATCTTACTGCGAACACAACTTTGTGACCCTCCGTTAGCAGTCTGAATCAGACACAGCACACTCTGGGCCCAGAGAGCACCGTTCCCACTGGAAGGTGAGAAGCCTCTGTGGGAAGACAGGCCAGCGCGGGGGGTGGCCCCTTCCGCACAACAGAAGCCAGGTGAGAGGAGACAGACGGAGACTGCCCGTGGGCGGGGGTCTCGGAGTGGCCCTGGGGAGAGGCTCAGCACCGCAGCCCCATCACAGTGGCCGCTGGGGAAGCTGCAGGTCCGGTCAGGAAGTGTGGGGGACTCCTCTTCCGCCAGGACTGTTCCCACACTCTGCAGGCATTTGTGGGAAAAGGGAGGCAATGTCATCCTTGAAATAATCACACATGTTGACAGAGGAAATGAATACATAGTACTTTGGGGAATATTCTTGTAAATGAGCGGCCCAGCATTGGAGAGGTCTTGTTTTTAACTTCTTTTGCTCACGGAACAAGAATATGCTTCTTTTACTGGAGAAAGTGGTGATTTCCTCCACGATGTGACCTTCCCCAGCCCTGTCTGGGAAGCAGGAGGCGGGCTCTCAGGTGCTCTCCGCATGTGTGCTGTGCTGTCTGGGACGGCAGCTGCCTGTGAGCCGCGATGGGACAGCCCAGCGTCCCGGAGCCTAAGTTTAAGCCAACAGGCAATGAGCTGCCGTTTAAGTGATAACACGATTATAGCCGTAGAAGTTACGTGTGAACAAAGTTCACGCTCAACGTCAGGAAAGCATTTACCTAGTAAGACAGAAACTTTGCCCCAAATCACTTTTCTGGAGAATGGACAAGGCCGGGAGGAAAGGACTGGTGCTCCCCTGTGCCAGAGCCCACGAGCCCTTCCAAGAAGGTCTACAGCCGAGCCTCCCCCGGCGCCCTCTCCCACAGCCAAAGGAAAGCAAAGAACAAACCTGGGCCTTGCCCTAAGTTACCTGCAGAGGAGTTACCGGTGAGGGGCAGCCTCGTGCGAGTGCTGGGGACACCTGAGCAGCATGGTCCCACCCCAAGGGCCACGGGATGGCCTTCCGCTGAGAAGGGAGGGAGACGCGCGGCCCTGTCTCTCTGACACATCCCGTCTGTGCGTCTGTCTGAGTCCGAAGACGGTACTGGGCAGCAGCTGAGTTCAGGACTGACCCTGCCCCCGAGGCCTGGACAGGCCACCAAGCCCTCTGGCTCCTTTGAGTTCAAAGACCAGGCGGAGGCTCTTATTTCCCACACGACTCGCCAAATGGAGCCGCCACTCTGAGGAAACGCTGAGGCCTGCAGACCGTGCTGGAGATGACACGGGCGGGCAGGGCACTCCTCGGAGGTGACGGCCCAGTGCTGCCCGCACCGGGGGCTGTTGGCACGGCCGGCCTGGCTCCCGGTGTGCCCACCTCCTTCTTGCCGGCAGCTGCCATCAGGGCCTCCGCCTTCCTCCCCTGCCTCAAAGCCGGCAGAGCCTGCGGTGGGGCTTCTGCTTCCGGCCTCCAGCCAAGGCTGCTCGAGCCAGAATCGTCGTGTCGCCTCCCTCCCGCTATCCTCGTGCCGGGGCTTCTTCCCTCTCACTCCGAGTCCTCGTGAGACACGTTTGGACATTCTTCTGCTCTGTCCCTATGCCCCTCATCCTTCCCATTTCTGCGTGTGTCCAGGTGTGCTTGGAGCTTGCCTTCCCATTCACCGCTTCTCCCTTCAGCGAACCCCGTCCAGCCACTTACTCACCCAGTGACGTTTTCACTCAAGTTCTCGTGTCCTTCATTTCCAGGAATTCTATTTGGTTCTTTTGGAAACTGGGTTCATCATTCTTTATCATTCCTCATCCCATTCGTGTTTTCAACCTTGTCTCTCATTACTTCGAAGTCATTAAACTTTGTCGGTGGACTTTCTGCAAACCCTTCAGGTCTGACTCTGCTGTTTTTCTTGGCAAATGACACTGGACCTCCTTGGTTCTTCCGTATTTTCTCCTCAGAGATCACAGAGGAAGACTCTTCGAGGCCTGGACTGAAGCGTACGCCTGGATTTGCTTTGACTGGCATTCCGTCACCTCTGAGGACGTCACAGCCATCCAGGACTATGGCAATGCCCGTGCATGGACTGAGGTCTTGGATTCGGGCGTGCAAACTCACGAGACAGCTAATTTTTGGTCTCAAATATTTGGCACCAAGGGGAGGCAGCACTTTACCTTGCTAACTTTTCTTATCGGGCGAGTTTATTTGCCTTTTTGCCCTGACACTATGGAGCAGAGCTCTGGGGCTGCCTGCCCACAAGGTCCACCGGCGTGAATACGGTTTTTGCCTCAATACTACATGGTGAAATGCACCCATATTTTTTCAGTTCCTGGAATTATTTTCTGTTAGCGTCTTTCTTTGCTGTCACTTTTAACTTTCTGTTTAGAGCACCCTCTCCTTGTCAGTGTATTAGAGAAGCACTCAATAAATTTTCACTGAGGGGCATGTGGCGGCTCAGTCAGTTAGCACCCGACTCTTGGTTTCAGCTGAGGTCATGATCTTGGGGTCCCGGAATCACATCGGGCTCCACGCTCAGCAGGGAACCTGCTCCAGATTCTCTCCCTCTGCCCCTCCCTCCCTCACGCACATGTATGCCTGCTCGCTCTCTCTCAGACGAATAAATAAATCTTTAATACATAAATAAATAAACACTCATTGAGCTAATAAATAAATAAACAAAAATAGCCAAGCTCATTAAAACTGTCCATAAGGAGAGCATGAATTTTCCAAATCAGACCATTACCTCAGGGGACTGACTGCAGGTAACTGGCTCCTTGTGACAGCATTTGGGGGCTCCCACCTGATTCTGCCTGATTCTCAGATGGCTGATTTCCTGAAAGGACAGTATGACTACGTCATGACCCTTATTTAGCTCGGAGCTTCCCTTTCCTGCTCCAGAAGCACATTTTCTAGTATCACCAAATCCAGGAACCACAATTTCCATTTCTAAACTTGTCTAAAATGTTTTGAAGATCATGATCCCCACTCTCAGCCTTGCCTAAAACAGAGGTTCCCAAGCAGACTCTCTCTTTTT
This sequence comes from Meles meles, assembly GCF_922984935.1. Lineage (NCBI taxonomy): Eukaryota > Metazoa > Chordata > Mammalia > Carnivora > Mustelidae > Meles > Meles meles. The sequence continues at coordinate 86,156,102 of NC_060079.1, forward strand.
TTTTATTTTATTTTTTGTGATTTTATATTGTTTTTTATTAAATTTTTTAATTTTTTTATAAACACATAATGTATTTTTATCCCCAGGGGTACAGGTCTGTGAATCACCAGGCTTACACACTTCATAGCACTCACCATAGCACATACCCTCCCCAGTGTCCATAACCCCACCACCCTCTCCCAACCCCCCTCCCCCCAGCAACCCCCAGTTTGTTTTGTGAGATTAAGAGTCTCTTATGGTTTGTCTCCCTCCCGATCCCACCTTGTTTCATTTATTCTTTTCCTACGCCCTAAACTCCCCACGTTGCATCTCCACTTCCTCATATCAGGGAGATCATATGATAGTTGTCTTTCTCCGATTGACTTATTTCACTAAGCATGATACCCTGTAGTTCCATCCACGTCGTCGCAAATGGCAGGATTTCATTTCTTTTGATGGCTACATAGTATTCCATTGTGTATATATACCACATCTTCTTTATCCATTCATCTGTTGATGGACATCTAGGTTCTTTCCATAGTTTGGCTATTGTGGACTTTGCTGCTATGAACATTCGGGTACACGTGCCCCTTCGGATCACTATGTTTGTATCTTTAGGGTAAATACCCAGTAGTGCAATTGCTGGGTCATACAATAGCTCTATTTTCAACATTTTCAGGAACCTCCATGCTGTTTTCCAGAGTGGTTGCACCAGCTTGCATTCCCACCAACAGTGGAGGAGGGTTCCCCTTTCTCCGCATCCTCGCCAGCATCTGTCATTTCCTGACTTGTTAATTTTAGCCATTCTGACTGGTGTGAGGTGATATCTCATGGTGGTTTTGATTTGTATTTCCCTGATGCCGAGTGATGTGGAGCACTTTTTCATGTGTCTGTTGGCCATCTGGATGTCTTCTTTGCAGAAATGTCTGTTCATGTCCTCTGCCCATTTCTTGATTGGATTGTTTGTTCTTTGGGTGTTCAGTTTGTTAAGTTGCTTATAGATTTTGGATACTAGCCCTTTATCTGATATGTCGTTTGCAAATATCTTCTCCCATTCTGTCAGTTGTCTTTTGGTTTTGTTGACTGTTTCCTTTGCTGTGCAAAAGCTTTTGATCCAAGCAGACTCTCTTCCTAGAGGTCTGGGATCAGCAGGTCTGGGGAGGGCCCAGCTTCCCCGAGACCACAGTGACTTTCCAGATATAGGACCTCTGGGCATCAATGCCAACTGTGCAAACACAGAAAGGGTTCACCCGGCATCAGGACCGTGGAAATAACCCAGAAGGTTACAGTGACATCATGAGCCCTGGCCTCACCTCCATCACCAGCCCCAAAGCCAGGCGCGACTCGACAGACGACTCAGGAGTTCTGTCTTCCTACAACAAATGATTCCAGAGACTCTGGAGCGTGCCCAGCCCACACACTGTGGCCACTTGGCATCAGGGGCATTTCCCAGTGTGGGGGCCCTGTGCACATGGAGAATGGAAGGAGCAGGAAATCCCTAACAGGTCTGTAAAAACTAAGCACGGTCAGAACGTGCGGCCTGTTCCCTCTCAGAGAGAACAGTATGAAGGATACACTTGTTCTGCGAAAACTGCTCTCAAACCGAAAACAGCTGTGTGCGTGGGTCCACACCACCCACACTTGTAAACACGGGCTTCCTGGGGGACCCTGCTCCACTCCACCAGCCACTTGGTAATAAATGACTTGCTCAGGACCCCCGCTAGCTGTGTTGGCTTCGCCCGGCTGCAAACCACGAGGCCTGCCCCTGCTAACACTGGTGTTTCTGGGTTCTCTCTCCCCACCCTCCAGGGAAACTGCTGCGACTTTAAGGGACCCTCCTGTCCCCAGGGTGTGGTCCAGGGGCAGCATCACGGGCAGACTGTCAGAAATGTGTGGGCAGATGTCTGTCTCGACAAGCCCTCCAGTGGTGAGTGGCCCTTAACAGCTGACCCTCTGAGGTGCTGATGTGTTCATTGCATGGCAAACTCCCCAAGGACCTGAGGACTTATTAGGCACTGCTCCTTCTGACCAACCTCCTCTAGCGCTCTCAGGGAGTGCGGTCCTGGCCCCCTTTCCTCCGTGAGCATCACTTCCACGCCCATCTCAGATCTGTCTCTCTGGGAAAGTTTAAAGGAAGGTGGCAAAAAAGAAAATAAGCTTCCAAAATGTTCACCTGTCAAAATGCCTGACCGCTGCTATGTCCGGCGCACACCCTGACCTTCAGCTCATCTCTGACCGGAAGGTGCCCACACACGCCCCTGCGGTGGGTGACTGCCCCCCCCGCGCCTGCAGGCTGCTCAGCCTGGGCCAGCATGAGCATTTGGGGACCGCCACCAAGACGGCAGCCCAACGGCCCCGGCAGACAGGAGCTCACAGAACATTCCAGTGCCTCACACACGCCGAGCAGCGTGGACGGCGGCCAATGGCACCTGCGTTCCTTCCGGGCACCTGCCACACAGAGGAAGCGGACGGAGGAAAGCAAATAGCAGACGTTACCAGAGCGACTTCTCCACAATCTTGGTCCGGAAAACCTCCTCCCGGTCCAGGTTCACCGTGCAGTAGCAATCCCGCATCTTGTTCGGCCCCGGGTAAGTGGGAAGATTTTTGGCTTCACCTAAAAAGCAAATGTAAATATACCATCGACTTAGCGTACAGTTACCGTGTTCCCTTGCCAATCACAGGCGCTTTTCCAAGTCACGCACTCATTTCACAGCAACGCACGGGCTGTCCCTTTTGTACACTCATTAGCTCTTTATATGTCTTTCTTGCTGCCACAGTCAAAGTATCAGAGAGCATACTACGTGCGGCGTTAGGATGCGAGGTAACATCCACATAGCCTCCGAAGCAAACTGATCAAAGTGGGAATCCATTAGCCTACGAATCATACTAGCCCCCTCAATTTTTTTTAATGTGTAAATTATGGTAAGATACATATAACTTAAAATGTATCATCTTAACCACTTTGAGCGTAGAGCTCGGTAAAGTATATTTACACTATTGGGCATCCAGTCTCTAACTTTTCATCTTGCAGAACTGAAACTGCACCCGCGGGACACAACCCCGTCCCCTCCTCCAGCACCTGCCCTGCCACTTTGTGTCTGAAGCCGGTGACTCCAGGCAACTCGCAGAAGTGATCAGTATTTGTCCTTCTGTGACTGCCTTCTTTCACCCGGCAAGACGCCCTCAGGGCTCAGGCGTTGTCAGGCAAGTGTCAGGACTTCCTTCCCATCCAGGCTAAATACTTCATTGTACGGAAGGACCACATTTTGCATATCCATTCACCTCCCGGCTCCCTTGGTTATTCTGAATTTGATTTGTCAGTACTAGGTCAAAGTTGGGGCAATAATTAAGGAGAAGGGCTCTTTTTAAAGAAAAAAAAAACATGGACTCCAGCTGTTTATTTTTTAAAAGATTTTATTTCTTTATTTGAGACAGAGAGAGTGAGTGAGCACACAAGCAGGGGTGGGCGGGGGGAGGGGAGAAGCAGGCTCCCCGCCCAGCAGTCCTTTGCTGTGACCCTGAGATCATGACCCGAGCAGAAGGCAGACGCTTCACCAATGGCGCCACCCGGCACCCCTCCAGCTGTTTAAAACACAGAGTGACTCGCCAATTAGAGATAAGTCCCGCAGGGAGACCTGCTGTTGGTCCAGTGTCCCCCTCCCACGGCCCCTGCTGCACCCGGAAGCAGAGAGCCTCAGGCAGCAGCCCGCCCAGCGGGCCCTGCAGAAAACACCGCGGATCCCGGCTCCTGGTGGGCCCCGGGGTCTGCCCACGATCGCCGACAGCACCACAGTCTGCGTCCTCTCCTGGAGACTCACAAGTGCGAAAGGTCGAGAGCCCTGTCCACGGGCAGCCTGTGACGTGGACACCCAGGCGGCGAGGTGTCTCCTCTACGGAGGAAAAGCCTCGGGCCACCCCTTGCCTCTCAGAGGCCTCCGCTGCGTGGCGGCACCCGCAGGCCCCCGACCCTGCCTCGGCCGGCAGGGCAGCTCTCAGCGCCCGGGCACAGCCCAACACCGGCGGCTGCACACAGGGCCGAGCTGCCGCACTCTCTCGGAAACTGAAGAAAGCGACAGACGCCGACCCGCACAGCACCTGCTCCTCGGAACTCGGCACCAAAGTGCCCGGCGCACGCTCGCCCGCACGACTCCCAGCGGAACAGCAATTCTGACTCCTGGGGGGATCCAGCGTGTTTAAAAGATGCCGGTTTGCAAACGGGCCCGCCCGAGCCTCCAGGAGGGCTGAGACGAGCCCAGCTTGTCGGAAACTTCCCGACTTTCCAGTTAATGTCACTACAGACGCCCACACGGCAGGGTGGGGTTTCCGGGCCAGCGCCTTGTCCCTGACGAGCCTGTTCCTCCAGGGCTCCAAGAGCAGCGTGGAGCCGGCGCACATGGTCCTTCCCTGCACGCAGCGGGACAGGAGACCTTATTCACCAGGCCTCCGTTTCCCGTGCGGGAGGAGCACGCAAGCATGCGAGCTCTCCAAGGCTCCTCCAGCTCCAAGAAGCTTCGAAAGATTCCAGAGACTTTCCTTCTGGGAATCACCAGCGGCTCCTGGTGGGTGAAGAAAAAGAAGAACAACGAATGTTCTCCGGTAGCGCCGCTGAGTCACCACGCTCCAGAACACGCCATGCGCGCGAGCCAGGTCCACGGAGACACGGCCAAGCTGGTGAGAGGCATGTGAATCTGAGCCAAGCCCGGCATGTGGGAAAGGTCTTGTGCACACGCACGCAGGGGTGCGGCCACATTACACGGGCCAAAGAGTACGCGGCCCGCGGGCCTCTCCAGAGCGAGGGGCAAGGGCAGCAGCCCCGGGCGGTCCCCTCACACACGCCAGGCCCCAAGCAGATGCGTTCTGTCTTCCGGTTCTGGCTTGGGAGATCACTTGTGCAGCGTTCATAAACCCTGAAACTTCAAACCAGCCCGACGCTGAGGACTTTGCGGCTGACATCTCGATGGTGAGAATCCGGACTCACCATGCTTCCCCTTGGAGTTTGTTTTGGTTTTGTTCTTGTTGTTTTGTTTTACAGCAAATGAGATATTTCGCTGCAAGTTCCTGTATTTCTTAAAAGGAGAAAGAAACTTATTCGAAAGTCTCATGGGAGATGATCGCTGGTGGAAAATACAGAACTGGTTTTTTGTTCCTGTTTATTCTCCAAAGAACCTCAGAACCAAGCAACAGTCGCTGACATTCCACCAGGTGGGTCCCGTGAAAAGAGAAGGGAAAGATGTGCCTGAACCAGAGACACCCAGGGCGCCTGGGTGGCTCAGTGGGTTAACCGGCTGCCTTGGGCTCAGGTCACAATCTCTGGGTCCTGGGATCGAGCCCCACATCGGGCTCTCTGCTCAGCACAAAGCCTGCTTCCTCTTCTCTCTCTGTCTACTTGTGATTTCTGTCTAAAAAATAAATAAAATCTTAAAAAAAAAGAGAGAGAGACACCTGACACCGCGGAAATGCCAGTATGAGCACAGACGGAGCCACATTCCGCCGTCTCAGGGCCCCAGGCGGGGGGCCGTGAGGACAGTGCCACAGAGGGCCGACCCAACCGACGCTGACGAGCCACTCGGACCACGAGGGCTGGGAGAGCGGGCAGCACCTCAGCCACGTCCTGCCCCAGGTCCTTACTGTTGGGGACATCTCTGGGTCAACCAGGCTGAGAAGGAGGCGTTTCCCCGAGTCTGCTTGGAGCCCCGCCGCAGAACAGGGGTGGGTGCCTCAGCTTGCCTGTGTCCCACCCCGACCACCTTCAGAACAGGTGACCACTCCTTCCACGCTGACTGCTTAGCCCAAAGGCGAGAGGCCTTCTCCCTGCCTGGCTGTATGTAACGGTGCCTTCCTGTCCCTGACAAGAAACTCGTCCCTCCTCCCAGCACGTGGAGGCGTTCTCGGCGGAAAGCAAAGCCGTGCCGGTATACAGCAGGTGCGGATTTATCTGCTGCATGAATGGATGAATAAGCAACCACCACGTCAAAGAAAAGTAACCCTTGGTTTCATTCTAAGAACCCAACCAGGGTCACTTTCCATGACTCTTTCCGCATCCTCAGGAAGAGCAGGACGAGGAAGGAGGGAAGCGTGCAGACTGCCGGCTCTCCCGACAGCCCCTACCTTCCGGCCGTGAGCCTCGGGGCTCCCCTCCACGTGCTCAGACCCACCACACCCACGCGGCGCCGGCAGGCCCTCCCCAGTCCGGCGGCCTCCCCTCTGAAGGGGAGCACTGCGGGAGAATGCAGGCAGCCTTCGGTCACTCTGGCTCAGAATACCTCAGCGGGCCCACAGGTTCTGGTGGCCGGGCGGCTTATTGTAACCACAGAAGAGTCTATGTCCCCAAAAGATCGACTCCATGACTAAATATTCTATCTCCCTGAATGTACGCTTTTGAGTGCATTTGTTAATACCTTGCTATTTTATCACTTCACAGCAAAGAGAATAAAACTCCACAGAAACAGAAGAAACTGGGTTTCTAAACGGAGTTACGAGCAGCCGCGCCTACTGCACACTGATTCCACCGGAGAACACCACCCTGAGCTGCCCCGTCGCCCCAGCACTGCACTCTGCTCCCTCTGCCTCCGGGCGATCACGACCTGGGAAGGGCTGCTCCGTACACAGGTCGATTTCTGCCCAGAGGTCGTCCCGGCAGGTCAAGCGTAGAATAAGGCTGTTCTCAAGGCACCTGCGCGGCTCAGTTGGTTAAGCACCTGACTCTCTTGGTTTCGGTTTAGGTCATGAACTCGGGGTCATGGGATTGAGCCCCGGGTCCAGCTCCGTGCTCAGCAGGGAGCTTGATGGAGGATTCTCTCTCTCCGTTGCTTCTTGCATGCACCAACCCCCCAAATAATAAAATCTTAAGAAAGATAAGGCTGTTCACATGGAAATTAGAAGTTCAAAATATAATGAAAAGAAAGAAAATTATATCTATCCAGCCCCAACACGTGCGACTCCGTGATCCGTTGAGCTCGGAGTTCCCCGGGAGCTAAGGCAGGAATGGAAATACGGCAGTGGGCGCGCTTCTCAGAATTTACTTGGAAAGGGAGCTTGCCAGTCCCGGGCGGGGAGGGGGGACACTGTTCTGGAGCAGCCCTCTGCTCACCTCACACAGGAGACAGGAAAAGAGGGGCTGGGCCCATGTCTGTGTTCCCTCTGTAAGAGGGGGCAACGCCCCGTGCAGTGACCACGAACAGCAGGGCACAAATTGCGGACCCTGGGAAGAGTCTCAGCACGGGGGGCTCCACCTTCTGTGTCCCCCCCCACCCCGTTCCAGGCTAGAGCCCCGCCTACTGTGGACTCGGACCAGCATCGAAGCCCCTAACCCCCTCTCATGGCTCCCGGAGACAACGGATGGCCCACGTCCATGGAAGAAGCCTGGCAAGACCCCAAGGATGAGAGCAGAGCCAGCCCCAGTCCTGGGACCGGGACACTGCTGAGATCCGCAGCCAGGCCTCCGCCCTCAGACCCACAGCCTCCAGCCACACGGCCTGCTCACTTGCCTCCTCCCTCCTCCCCATGCAACCCATGATGTGACTGGGTCTCCTTTCGTTCTTTGCCTCCAGCATCTGAAACAGCACACTAGTCTGGCAAGTAGGGAGCACCCAATAAATGTTCACGCAACTTAACAGACCAGGACATACCACAACCAAATGACCAGCTGGGCAGGGCTTTCGGAGTACTGATCATGCATTTCAGCTTTCAAAGACCCGCCTAAACCCAAAGACAGACTCCACCCTCCTGCCCCTGAGATGTGAGCCCGGGGAGCTCCCCCCACCCCCAGGGTCTGGGCTCTCCAGTAGTGACTGGGCAAGGACAGAGCCTCGTGGAGTCCACTTGGTCCCTGGAATAAGAACTTGCCCTGAGCCAAGAAGTCAGAGCCCTGAGGCCACTGCTGGAGGGACAGCACGAAGGTGCATGGCGGGGCAGGGGCTGTTGGAGCACAAATGACCTCCCAGAACCTTTGTGGACCTGTAACCTATGAGGCACATATTGGGGACCTGCAGCCCAGCCCATAAGCCAGCAGACCGTGACAGCCTCATCCAGGCCTCGGTGTACAGAAGATTCACGCAGCCAGATCCAGCCCATCCTGCAGGCCCCAAATGCCCGGCCCCAAAGCTGTGAGACACAGGTTGTTTCCAAGCCTTCATGGTGAGGAAAACTATACCAGGACATACATGTGTCCTCAGGTTCGGGAGCTCATACATCAGTGGGTAAAGCGTCTTCTTCCTTCCGTCCAGGTGCACTGGTGATAATCTGAATCGTGGGATTAGTCCGGTGACAGCGCGTCTGACACCGTGCGGCCATCACACGACCAACTCTGTCACAGGCCTGCGGGCCTAGGGGGCCGTGTGCCGTGCGCACCACAGGACAGCTACCGGAGCTACTCGGCTGTACCCACCAGGTACGTTCCGATTCGGATTCGACAGGCATGTATCCCAGACCAGAGAGGAGTGGATAAATGGCTTAGACAAGCTCGCAGGGCAGGCCAGATGAAGGGACAGCGGGGTCTGCAGGGACCCGTGCAGGTGCGCCCGCCTGAGCTACCAGGCTGTGACCAATCCCTTCCCGAGCGGTCAGTGCAGCGGGAAAGGAGAGCAGAGAGGGTCCACCGGGACGCACTGTGCCGGCTGGTTCGACGTCCGGGTGCACCGTTATTTTGAACCTTCCTGACCAGACCAGCAGACTCGAACAAAGACACTTAACGCCCCCGAGTGAGCGTTCAGGGCTCCCTGGGTTGCTGCCGGGGCCACATCAGAGAAGGACTGTCCTCTCACCCGGTCTGCACCCCGATCCCGGGCAGGGGCACCCTTGCTGATCCTGCAGTTACCCTGCATTTACCACTAGAGAAAGGCGCCCCTGCCCCGACCTTTACGTCTGTTGTGTCAGGAAGCCGTAAGACCCCGAGCCTGGGAGGGGAAGACACTTTCCCATCATCAGCCGACACTGTCATAAAACCACACAGATCTGGGCGCCTGGGTGGCTCAGTTGCTCGAGCAACTGCCTTCAGCCGGATCATGAACCCAGAGTCCCGGGATCAAGTCCGTCATCAGGCTCCCTGCTGTGGGGGGTCTGCTTCTCCCTCTGACCTTACCCTCTCATGCTTGCTCTCCCTCATTCTCTCTCTCAAATAAACAAAATCTTAAAAAAAATACACAGTCTACAGCGCCTCAGGTACTGGGACCTCAGGCTGTGGCCCCGCTGAGGCCGGGAGAACGTCCTCTATGGGGCGCTACCCTCCTGTCTCAGCCCGGGCCCTCGGTCGCAGGGGGCACCGAGACACGGACTTCCCCCCCATACAGTTCTAAGTTTTGAGTTAGTGGATGCCATGTAAAAATAAACTGCTTTCACGTTTCTTCCAAAGCCTTTTGAGAACTCTGAGATGCAGCCATGCCGGCTCCTTCCCCTCGTTGAGAGGGTGTGGGTCTGGGGTGGGGGGGGGGGGGGTGGGCAGCCCCGCTCAGGGGGCACCTGCCCGGCCTTGTGCATTTGGGACCCTCGGCCCCAGGCGTGGGTCTGCCCTTCCGGACCCCTCATGCAGTCCAGCGGGGCCCCACTCTTAAGGACACCAGTCTGTCACCAAGGGGCTCCTGCCCTGGCGCTCTCCAGCACTCCCACAGCACGAGCAGCACCGGGGTCCCTTGAGTAATGGGAATTTCCGGCAGGAACCGCCCGCGGCAGGTACATCATGAAACGGTCGGGTCTGAGCTTCCTGGCACCTTCCCGCACGGCTCCACTCGCCGACGTCTTTTGTCCTCCAGGTCTGGTCCCGCTCGCTGCACTGGGACAGGTTCCAGAGGGGGGACGAGGGCGAGGAGGGTGAAGAACGGAACAGAGCGCAGATGGCAGACGGCGCGGAGACTGTTTTTACGGCGGGAAACTGAAGTGAGGAGCCATGGAAACTTCTGGAAGAACGAGGGCCCCGGGGCATGGGCGAAGACAAGGATCCCAGCCGTCCCCATGCTGGGCCTGGGCCTCCGAGAACATTATCCCTGCGCGTGCGCCCAGTAAACGGTCCAACGGCCGGTAGCGGCCGCACCAGAGAGACGCCACAGGAAACGTCGCCGGGGAACGGTGTCACCCGGCCCTGCCACCGCCAGAAGTTACACCAGTGACCCGAGTACGGAACAGAAGAGGCAAAACACCGGTGAACCCCAGGAAGGTCACGCGGGAGTCGGCCCGAGGGGGCGCGCGGGAGCGCACCGGGTGAACGTCTGGCGAACGCCCGGCACTGGACTCCGGGGCCACAGGGCGACGCCGCACACCTGCGCCGACCGCGGCGAGGGTCTGCACACTCCGCGGCGGGTGCGCGTGAACGTGCGCGTGAACGTGCGCGTGAACGTGCGCGTGCGGGAGCGCGCGGTGATCTCTGCTTTATGGCGACGCGCTCGGCACACCGTAAAATTCTCGTTTAAAGCGTCCAGTCCCGTGTTTTCAGGGCAGTCACCAGGTTGTGCCACGGTCCCCACGCTCTGTGCTGGAGCGTCCTCCCCGCCCTGAGGTAACCTGAGGTCACCGCGGACCCATCAACCGTCGCGACGCGTCGCCTCCCCCAGGCCCTGGCAACCGCCAACCCGCTTCCCGCCTCACGCTCGTCGGGACACGGACACAGAATCGTGCCGCGCGGGGTCGCTGCGTCTCTCGTGCGGCTTCTCTCGTGCAGCTGACGCCCAGGGTGCGGCCGCCCCGCGGCTCGTTCCCTCTCAGGACCCTCAGTCCTCGCCGACCGGAGGCTCGCGCCTGCTTCTCCGGCCGCGGCCTCCTGCACTGGTCTGTGCGCACGCGCGGACGTGGGCCTGCAGCGGAGCGTGGGGCGACTCGGCCTGAACCGCAGGAGGCGGCGCCAACCCGCTCCCGGGCGCCCGCGGCCCCGCCCACGCCCCGCCCACGCCCGCGGCCCCGCCCACGCCCCGTGACGCCCACGGACACGCGGCCGCCGTCCTCTCCACTAATCGTCGGAATCCGAGAAGCGCCCGTCTCCCCGATTTTTGCTTTGCGACCGCGCGGCGGGGCGGGGTCAGGGCGGCAGCAGGTCGCGGCCAGCGAGGGAGGCGGCGCAGGTCGGCCCTTCCCCCGGTGCGCCCCTTCGTTTCCGCGCAGGGGCCGGGCCGCTCGCCGAGGGCCGCCGGGGCCACGCGGCACCGCGCCCCGGACGACCCCGCGTCCTCCCGGCCGGCGTCAGGCTCCGGAGGCTCCAGGCTCGGCGCTCACGGCCTGGCGCGGGGCGGAGCGCGGAGCCGCGCGGTGATCACCGTTAGACGCGGCGCGTGGGGGGCTCGGGTCAGGTCTCGGGTCCGGGGACGGAGCCCCGCGGCCGGCCCTGCTCACCGCCGCGCCCCGCCGGCCCAATGAGTCTTTCTCCAGGACCGGGCTTGTTGGCGCATGCGCCGTTTGCTGCGTTGCCCGGCCGCGGGGACCCGAGGCTGCGCACGACGGTCCCCCACTGCGCCAGGCCCCGCCAGAAACGCCCCAGAAGCGCGCGATTCCTGCTCGGGAGCAAACACGCGGGTGGAAGCGCAGCACCGGCGCTTCTCGGGTCAGGCTCCAGGCAGCCGCGGGCTCCCGCACGAAGGACGCGCTCCGTGCGGTCACTTGGCGACGTCCCCGTGTCCCCGTTCCCCCGCAGCGTCTAAGCCGCTGTTCGAGTTGGTTCCAGACGCGCCGACCCTGCGGGACGTCGTTTCCCTGGTCACGCAGCTGTGCTGTGACCGACGCTGCGGCGCCCTCCAAGCTGCCCTTCCCCGGACCCCTTCCCCTGGCCCGGGTACCTCCTCGAGGCTCTGCTCCGGGCTTCAGGGAGGACATCTGCCTGTGCAAGGGTCCCCGTCATGGGACAAAATACAAATTCGGCGCTCAGGTCAGCTTGCCCTGTTTAAGGCACTGCTCCGTTTCCAAATCAAATGGCCCAAATGTCCATTCCACCCGGCAACCTCTTCCACAGGGTTAAAATAAGACCCCGACTTGGCCCAAGAGGCCCCTCTCAGCCCACCCTGGAAAGACAGTCTTCTGCAACATCTAGGGTTATTTTTCGGAAGCGACCAACATAGGATTTCGGCTGCTGTTTTCGGCCCTGAACACTGTGGTACTCTCTGCCTTTCCTTCTTTCCCCACACCACTCTCTGAAACAGTCCTGGCTTAAGCTTGAGAAAGAAAATGTCTTAGATATTAACAAAAGATTAGAAAAACCATTTTCTTCCTTATAAAATCAGACCCTCCCGTTCATACCTCCAGTGCAAAACACAAAGTTCTGGAAAGAGGTTTTTTGTTGTTGTTGTTTTTAAGACTTTGTTTATTTGACAGAGAGAGTGAGAGCACAAGCAGGGGGAGCAGCAGAGGGAAAGGGAGAAGCAGGCGTCCTGCAGAGCGGGAAGCCTAATGCAGGACTTGATCCCAGGACCCTCGGATCCTGAGCTGAGCTAAAGGCCGATGCTCAACGACTGAGCCCCCCGGGGGCCATTCTGGAAAAGACTTTTAAATGAAGGTGTTCCTTTGTTCACTCACATTTGGCTGAAGGGAAATGGCCTGGGTCTGGCCAGACACACAGTGGAAATTCCGGGTCCATGGCGAAAGTGAGACATTGTATGTTATTCTGGGGTATTCTGACCCGAAAGCTTGGCCTCTTCGGTCGGCTAAGTACACCCCAGGCTGTTTCTCAAGCAGTCTGCATTTTGTGGTCAGGGTGGTCTTTGATGCTGACAGTCTCCCCAAGAGTGAAGGCAACTACAGCAGTTCAGCACGACCTGACGCACACACGGGTAACATCCATGTTAGTGCGTGTGACGGCAACAGTGCTGTGTCGCGCCTGTGAGATGCATGTGTGGGAAACCCCCGTTTCTGCACCTCGGTAAGGAGAGCAGCATTACTGACACCCCAGCAGGGCTAACCTCCATGTGCACAGGGCATAGGGGCTGGTCCCCCCAACAAACCCATAAAATCCCTTCTTTTCCTTGCTCAGGAGCCAGAAGTGAGGGCACAGAGAAGACAGATGGCGGCAACAGAAGGCAGCTGATGGTAAGAGGAACCGTCACCAGGAGAGCCAACACCCCATCAGGGGTGAGGTAGGGGCACCCTGGGTTGGAAGAACCCCTGAGCAAGGTGCCACGGCCACCACGCTGACTGACCCCTTTCCTCAGCTGTGACGTAAAGGGAAACCAGGTGACGCATCTCAAGGCCTTGAGAACCAAGATTGGTGGCAATGCAGACTGGGAGACAGTTACCAACAAAGCGGGAGAAGATTCCAGCAAGCCACATATCCGATGAGTATTCTGAGATCCAAAATACATAAAAAGCTTCTGCAACCCAAAAACTAAAGACAAAAGACCCACTTAAAAATAGGCAAAGAACCTGGAAGACATTTTTTCAAAGGTCCAAACTGTCCACATGGACACGAGAAGATGCTGGGCAGCACATTTCATTACGGAAACGCAAGTCAAACCCACGGCGAGATACTGCTGCCATGAGATGGCCAGAATTTCTGCCAAAGTAAAGTGACACGTGTTGGTAAGGGTGTGGAGAAAGTGGGGTGCTCCTACGCGGCTGGGGCAGCGTGCAGCGGAGCAGCCGTGTGGGAAACCTGGGACGTGTGCCTGCAGCCCCTCCACGGGCCACACGCTCCCCAGAACCCAACGCAGGAACGGGCTCGTGAACGTCCACAGCAGCCGGCCAGTGGAGACAAAATGGTCACACACCTACGTGCGGGCAGGGGGCAGGAGGACGGGGTGTCCCTGCTGCCCTGGGGGGTTGCCTGAAGATCCCGGGGTCCCTCCAGGCAGTCACAGACGGTGAAACCAGAGGTGGTGGTAACTGCTGTAAGTGCCACGGGCGTACACTAAAAACGGCCACACGTCGGGGACCTGTCCTCCACAAAGCCATTCCCATGCCGGACAAAAGAACACCCTTGCCCCTAAGTGGGAACCACCCCGAGGGCAAAAGTCCTGGGCCTGCCAAGACGACCTCAGACGTGTCACTGTGGAATGTTCTGGAAGACAGACTTCTTCATGACAAGCCTATACGGACAGAGGCGGCTGGAAGGTGCACGGGATGGGGAGGCGGGATTTATGCAGGGATTTAAAGAAAGATGGAATAAATTATTTCTAAAGGCCACAGGCTGTTGTGTTCACTGGTTCGGGCACAGGAGAGGGCAGAGCTCCACCAGGCCTCCAGCTGCGAGAAAACGAACGGCTGTGGGGTCCCAAATGCACCCAGCTTTTGTGGACTGCTGTCCCCGCCGAAGCCTCTGCCCAGACACATCCCAGGCCGTGGGGCTCGCCCGCCCTGAGGCCAGAGCAAGGCTGCTTCAGGCCCAGCGCACCCAAGACCACCCAGCGATCTCTGCCAAGCTCAAGACCCGAGTTATCTCTAACACTGCTCTTGGTCTAAGCAGGCAGCAAACTGGCCAGCTTGCAAGCCGGCTGCCCTGGGAGCCCCGCGAGGAGCCAGACCAGACTGACACACAGGATGCGTTCTGAACTTCGTTGAAATAGTGAATAAAAGAACTCTCAGGAGAGAGACCCGACTCCGACTTCACCTCCCATTCAGATCACCCCAGCCCCTCCCTGGTGTGGGACTTCTGAACAGCCCCCCGCCCCATCCCCAAAATCGGGAGTGAAGGGTGGATCGCACGGGTCACAAGGCCCCCACAGACCTGAGCAGCCCGGCGCACCACGTTCGGTGCACAACACCGTCTCCGAGTGGAACAGGGGCCCAGAGTCATGGGGGGCAAGCCGGCAGGTCGGTGGCCCTCAAACTTGCTGTCCTTGGAGTACCGAGCAGAGCACTGACTTCTTCCTTTCGGGGCTTGACACTCGGACCCTCTCCCCATCCAGGGTCTAGTAGGTGTGCAAGAAACAAACAGCAAAGGCCACGTCTGAGGACCAGTGGAAAGGGTGTGTTGCTCTGGGTCCTCACGAAATCTCCAGTCCAGCCCCGAGCAGGCGGCCAGAGTCAGAGCCCAGACTGCGGCCCCCAGGTCCTGAGCACCCTCACTCGCCACAGCAAGGGCGAGGCCGTGTCCCCCGTGGCGAGCGCACCCGGCACAGGGAGCGCCCAATGGTTCTGCCTGCTGCTGACGTCACAGGCGTACCTGGCAAGATAAGAGGCGACCCACCAGCTCAGGACCTAGGGTCCCCTGGGCTTCCTCGCGGGACAGGTGCCTGATGGCCTGGTGACTACTGGACTCGGGGTCTAAGTGAGTGCTCCAGAGCAGCTTTGGTCGGTCCAGGGGTGTCCTGGGAGAACCCAGCATCCTCTTTTGTGGTGGTTCCTGTCTGACCAAAGCACAGGGATCTAAAAGGCCCGAAGGCACCACCATATGCACTGGGAACCCCAGAAGCACGTTACGTACACTCCAGAGACAGCCGTCCGCCAACAGGGGCCGCAGGGACCCGAGCCCCGGAGAGAGCTCCGGCCGAGAGGTGGGGCCACGACCTGGCCGACCGCCGGACACAGCCAACCCTTACGAAGGGCCCACGGTCCCCGGGGTCCCAGCCGATGGCCCTGCATCCAGCGCCAAGAGGGCGAGTGTCTGCCTGCGCCAGTCACCAGCGACAAGACTCCACTGTCCCTGTGGAGACCCACAAACCAAACGTGAGTGCTGGGAGCTGGCTTTGAGTCTTAACGGCAATTTTAGAACAGGAAGAAACTGAAAGCATAAAACTTCCTTATTTGTCACTGTGAGAGACCGCCTGGGACAGAGGGACGTACCGTCTTCTTCAGGCCTCACACCACAAAACGCCGGCCCACCAGTAGCTCACACAGAAACACATCCCGGTCGTGGCACCATCTCACGCTCCGAGCCACTGCACCGGCGAGCTCTGGCCCTTCCCTGCAGCCCAATCCCAAGGGCGCGGCGCAGAGAGCTTTCCACCCGCCCAAGGCAGGCGGCCCCCTGCAAGCCTTCCCGGCCCACAGATGAACAAGAGGCCCTAATTCCCTGAAGGGAAAGACAACCAGCCCCTCCTGGGGGAGGGGGTACAGGAACAGCCCCTCCCCCAGGTGTTCCTGGCCCTGTCCCCAGCGGGCCACCAACCATCTGACACACCTGGGCCTCCCACCTGACTCCCGACACCCCGGGCAGCTGAGGCTGTGCGGAGCGAGCGGGAGACAGGTTTATTTCCAACAGCCGCTGAGTGGCGCCTGGTGGCTCAGTCGGGTAAGCGTCTGACTTGGGGCGTGAGATCGAGCCCCATGCTGGGCTCTGCACTATGTGTAGAGTCAGCTTGAGGTTCTCCCTCTCCCTCTGTCTCCCTCTCCCCCTCCCCCTCACATGCACGCACTTTCTTAAAAAAAAAAAAAAAAGGTGCAAACCCGTAAATAAACCAGTACCGACGTCTCCCTGGAAACGCAGCTGAACCTGAGCAACAGCCGCAGCCACAACACCCGCACAACATCCACGCGCTAGTTTTGATGCCCCAAACTTAACGACTCTTCTCAAACTACCTCAAAAAACAGAAAACAAGGAAAACTTTCAGTCTCATTCTATGAAGCCAGCATGACTCTGATGCCAAAACCAGATAAAAACTCCACAAAAAAGAAAACTACAGGCCAATCTCCCTCATGAACATGGATGTGAAATCCTCTACAAAGTACCAGCAGACCAAATCCAGCATTAAAAGAACCGTTCACCATGACCAAGTGGGATCTAGTCCGGGAATTCCACATTGGCAAATCAATCAACTGATACATCCCATCAGTAAGAGAAAAGATGGGGCACCCTGGGGGCTCAGTCAGTGAAGCACCTGCCTTGAGTTCAGATCATGATCCCAGGGTCCTGGGATTGAGCCCCACATTAGGCTCCCTGCTCAGTGGGGCGCCTGCTTCTCCCTCTCCTCCCTGCTTGTGCCCTCTCTTGCTATCTTTGTCTATCTCTCTAATAAATAGTCTTTTTTTTAAAAAAAAAAAGGATAAAAACCATCTGATCACCTCAATAGATGCAGAAAAAGCATTTGACAAAATACAACATTCATTCATGATTAAAAAACAAAAAACAACAACAAAAACAACCTCAACAAACAGGTCTAGAAGGAATACACCTCAGCATAATAAAGGCCATACATGAAAAACCCAGAGCTAACACCATCCTCCATGGGTAAAAACAGAGCTTTTCTCCTAAGGTCAGGAACAAGACAGGTATGGCCACTCTCAACACTTTTATCCAACATAGGACTAGAAGTCCCAGACACAGCAATCAGACAAGAAAAAGAAATGAATGGAAAAAGTAAAACTTTCAATATCTGCAGATTGAAAGACTCCACCAAAAATCTATTAGAACTAATAAATGATAATGAACATAATAAAAAAACTAATTCAGTAAAGTTGCAAGATACAAAATTAATATACAGAAATCTGCTTCATTCCTTTATAGTAATAACGGAGTGGCAAAGAGAGAAATGAAGACAACAATCCCATTTCCAACTGCACCAAAAATAATAAAATACCTATAAATAAGCTTATTTAAGGAGGTGAATGACCGGTACTTCGAAAACTATGAAATATTCATGAAAGAAATTGCAGATGACATGAAGAAACGGAAAGACATTTCATGCTCACGGATTAGAAGAATGAATATTGTTCAAAATGTCCATTCTACCAAAAGCAATCTACAGCTTTAATGCAACCATTATCAAACCGCCAACAGCATTTTCAAGAACTGGAACACATAAAATCTGTATCCACAAAAGACCCCAAACAGCCAACGCAATCTTGAGAGCGAAGAGCAAAGCTAGAGGCACCAGAGCCTCCGATTTCACGACACACTACAACGTGGGATAAAACAGTACGGGACCAGCACAGAAACGGACGCGCAGACCAACAGAGCAGGGCGGAGTAGTAAACCCACACTTAGATTTTCAACGAGTCTGTAACACACGAAGACAGTCACCTCCACTAATGGCGTTGGGACAACTGGACAGCACCACGCAGAGGAATGAAACAGAACCATTTTCTTATATCGCACACAAACATAAACTCAAAATGGATTAAAGACCTAAATGTGAGACCTGAAACCATACAATTCTTAAAAGAAAACATGGGCAGTAATCTCATGGACATTGGCTTTAGCAACATATTTATGCCTCCTCGGGCAAGGGAGACAAAAACAAAATTAAACTATTGGTGCGACACCAAAACACACAGCTTCTGCACGGCAAAGGACACCTCCGATAGAACCAAAAGGCAAGTACTGAATGGGAGCAGATACTTGTAAAGGAACCGAAGAAGGATTAATATCCAAAGTATATAAAAACTTGTAAAACTGAACACCAAAGAAACAAATAACCCAATTAAATAATGGGCAGAGGACATGAACAGACATTTCTCTGAAGAAGACATCCAGGCAGCCAACAGACACAGGAAAAGAGGCTCAACATTCCCCACATCAGGGAAATACAAATCTAAACCACAATGAGATCCCACCTCACACCTGCCTGCGTGGCTAGAATAAAAAATACAAGGGACGACAGGTGTTGGTGAGGGTGTGGAGAAAGGGGAGCCTCGTGCATGGCTGGTGGGATGCAAGCTGTTGCGGCCACTGTGGAAAAGCGCCTGGAGGGTCCTCGAGAAGTTAAATATAGAATTACCATAGGGTCCACTAATACCGCTACTGGGTATCTATCCAGAGAAAATAAAAACACTAATTTGAAAAGATATATGCACCCCTATGTTTATTATGATATTGTATTACTTTTATCATTTTATAATTACATGTTATAATGTTTATATTATTGTATAATTATATTACATTACTTATTTTATCATCATATATACTACTCAGCCGTGAAGACAGAAAGAGATCTTGCCGTTTGTGACAACGTGGATGGGCCTAGAGGGCACGATGCTAAGTGAGATATGTCAGAGAAAGATAAATAGCATACAATTTCACTTATATGTGGAGTCCGAAAATCAAAGCAAACAAGCACAAAACACACTCATAAATACAGAGAACAGACTGGTGGCTGCCGGAGGGGAGAGGGGTGGGGGACAGTGAAACAGGTGAAGGGCATTAAGGGCTACAAAATTCCACATATCAAACAAGCAAGTCGGGGAGATGGAAATGGCAGCACAGGGAACGCCGTTGGTAAGATTGTCATGACCTTGCACGGTGACAGACGGCGACTGCACTTCGCAGCTGAGCACTGAGCAATGCGGAGAACTACCGACCCACTGTGCGGTGCGCCTGCGACAAACACAGGATTGTATGTTAATTATACTTTGACTTAAAAAAAGAAAACAATCAATAGTCTACTGTTGACCAGGAGCCTTACCAATAATGGAGATAGTTGACTAATACAAACTTTGTATCATTTTATCATAAACTGTGTTCCTATAATAAAGAAAGCTGGAGAAAAGAAAATGTTATTAAGAGAATCAGAAGGGAAGAGGAAAAAGAAGAACCGTAAGGGAGAGAAAATACATGTACACTATTGCGCTGTATTTATTGAAAAAAATTGACACGTAAGTGGACCCATGCAGTTCAAACCTATGTTGTTTAAGGGTCAACTGTCATCCATAAAACAAAGATTTTAAATGGTCAATGTTTATTATAACAATATTTATGTTGGCAAGAAAACAAGGAAATGCTTAAACATTCAAAAACTGGAGAGTCCACAGATAAAGTGCCTTCGACCTCACTGGGCCCGGACACAAGGCTGTGGGGGGCGGGTCAGACCACTGCGCCCAGAGCTGCCTGTCCACGGGGGAGGCTGGCGGGAAGGCACATGGTCCTGAGCAGCACGGAGCCGGGGCAAGGAGTGGATAGGGCTGAGCAGAAGGCCACAAGGCAATCAAAGCGATTTCACAAAGAACTTCCAGAAATACATGGAAATGTTCGGAGTGAAATTTTTTAAGGATATATGAAATATATACATGGACACATGTGTATTTAACATCTAATAAGTACACACACACGAGACATCTCCGTATGAAAAATAAACATAGAGAAGAAATAGCTGAACAGAAGAACCAGAATGTTACCCAGATGCCGACTGGACCAAGCCTCTTGCTGGGGGAATGAGTCACTTTTTTCTTATTCTTGAAAATTTAGAACTAGGTTTTTCAAAATCTCTATAAAGCATGTTTATAATTAAATAGAAATGCTTGTAAATTTAATAGCCAATAATTCCTTCACTTTATATTAAACACTGACCACATCAACTTATTATGTGTAATAATAAAGGCAATTTCTATTAGAGTTTACATGTAAAATAATTCAGAGCTTTGTGATTAAATGCCCACTTTATTTACCTTAAGTTAGAAACTCATTCACAAACCCCATTTAGACTGGGTGCTTCCTACAGCAAGGGTCTGGAACGAGCAGATTTGCCGTTATCAATCTGCTCAACCAATCAGTTTAATTATTTTATTACTTATTTTATGTTTAACTCCTGAACCAGCTGGGTTCAAGTTGTAACACATGCTACAAAATCATCGACCCCATTTCTGGATATACAGTAGACACATAATTTGTGGTAACTGAATAATAAGCTTAGTTCCTCTCAGAAAGTTCTATGTTTAAAATTAAGCGTTTTAAAAGCAAACTATTCTTTTTCTTCTTTTTTTTTTTTGGAGATTTTATTATTTATCTGACAGAGAGAGCAAGCAAGAGAAGGAACACAAGCAGGGGGAGTGGGAGAGGGAGAAGCAGGCTCCCCGCTGAGCAGAGAGCCTGATGTCAGCCTCGATCCCAGGACCCCGGGATCATGATCTTGAGCCAAAGGCAGATGCTTAACCACTGAGCCACCCAGGCGTCCCTATAGCTGACTTTTTAAAATGATAGGCAGGATATTCTCAGGTTTCTAATAGACAAAAGGTATCACAGAGAACCCAGAAGGAGATCGGAACGTGCGTGTGAGCTTAATTGACGATAAACATGGCGTTTTAGTTCATGGAGGAAAAGGTGGTGTATTTAGTAAGTGGAGTTGGCGTAATTGGCTGTCGTGAAAAAAATGACATCCTAACTCCCACCATACGAAATAAATTCTGAATGGATTGATGGTGACAACATGTGAAAACAGGGACATCTCGGAGACAGCCGTGCACAGCCGCGGGGGTGTGGGAGAGCTTCCCGAGGGACCAGCAATCAGAAGGCTGGAGAGGAAAGGGTGACAGGTGTGAAGATGTAAGAGGCAAAGTCTGAGTGTGGCCGGAGACACCAAGTAACAAACAGCTGGAAGGAAGCGTCTGGGCTCCTGCTCGCGACCCACCCGCGGGTGGCCTGGCCGGTGCGCTCCCCTGGGACAAACCAGCCGCCAGATGCACAGGGGCCGTGAGGCGGGAGCGCGGCCCCACGTCCAGGACCTGCCCCAGGACCCCGTGTGCAAGCGCATGTCGGGCGTCGGCCGCGCGGCACGGGCCCTCACCTCTGGGGGCGGCCCTGCTCTCCTCCCGCCCGAGAGGCGGAAGCCAGAGCCTGGTGCGCTGTGGGCCCCGGCCACCCGGCTGACCCCGGCCGTCTCCTGACAGCAGGTGGGCGCACCCGTCCTCTCGGTGCTGCCTGTGGACACGGTGTCATTCCCCAGAAGGACGGAGACAAGCCCGCGGGTGGTGCCAGGTTTGTCAGGGGGCGAAGAGGATGAGCTCGGTGCTTCCGCCACCAGCTCAGAACCAGCCCTCCCGAGCACACGCCCCTCGCACGAATGTGAGATCGCAGAGAACACTCCGGAAGCCGTTGAACCAAACGGTCAGCTCAGCACGTGAAGGGAAGGAAAGACGACGTATGGTTTCTCCGTGTGCTTTTGTCTCATGGTTACAATGGATATTTCCTTTGTAATCAGAAATGTCTAAAGATAGAAAAAGAATAGTTTCGGGGCGCTTGGGTGGCTCCATCATTGAGCATCTGCCTTCAGCTTGAGTCAGGATCCCGGGGTCCTGGGACCGAGCCGAGCCCCACGTCGGGCTTTCTGCTCGGCGAGGAGCCTGCTTCCCCCTCCCTCTGCCGGCTGCTCTGCCTGCTTGTGATCTCTCTCCGCCTCTCTGTCAAATGAATAAATAAATACATAAGTGAATCTTTTAAAAGTCTGCTAGAAATCAAAGACGACACTCGCCGCAAACACGGCGGCTGGAAATCCCAGCACTTTTGTCCGTCTCCCAGTTGTTTCTTTTTTTCTTTTCTTTTCTTTTCTTTTATTTATTTGACAGAGAGAGATCGCAAGTAGGCAGAGAGGCAGGCAGAGAGAGAGGAGAAGCAGGCTGCCTGCGGAGCAGATAGCCCGATGCGGGACTCGATCCCAGGACCCTGAGATCATGACCTGAGCCGAAGGCAGAGGCTTAATCCACTGAGCCACCCAGGCGCCCCTCCCAGTTGTTTCTTTTTTTTTTTTAAGATTCCATCCATTTACCTGATAGACAGGTCACAAGTAGGCAGAGAGACAGGAGGAAGCAGGCTCCCCGCCGAGCAGAAAGCCCCATGCGGGGCTCGACCCCAGAAGCCCGAGATCATGACCCGAGCCGAAGGCAGAGGCCCAACCCACTGAGCCACCCAGGCGCCCCCCAGTTGTTTCTTTAAAGACAGAGAGAGAGTGTGTGTCTGTGTGAGAGAGAGATTTCTTAGCCGGGGCAGAGGGCGAGGGAGAGTTTCAAGCACTCTCCCCACTGAGCAGGAGCCCACTACAGGGCTCGATCTCACCACCCCGAGATCATGAACTGAGCCACAACTGGGAGATGCTTAACCCCCGGTGAGCCCCCCGGGTGCCCCAGGTCTCCGAGCTGTAATCATGCTTCCACACGCTGACTGACTACAAAGCATCTGGCCCTCTGACTTGAACGATTTTTCTGGTCTGAAGTTCGGCTTCACTAGTAATAAACCAGCAGTGAAATGCTCACATTTATTCCTTAATCTACTGTAACTTAAACTTCAACTATCCCCTCTTAACACACATGGTTACTTGATTCAAACTCCTGACTGCAGAGAAAGCTCTCTGGCCAAACCTGGGCCCGGCCCACATCCTCCGCCAGCTGCCTGGAGCCTGGGCTCGGCCCTCCCATTCCGCGTCTCTACCCTCTGCCAGCCTGCCCTTCACCCACCACTCTATTTTTAGCTCCTAGAATCTGCGGCTTTGGCCAGCCTAGGCAGCCTGTGTATTATTCAACGAAGGGCCAATTCACAATTTTCCATGAATCAAAATAAGTTGAATTCCTACAAAACCCCCCAATCTTAATATCTCCCATTGTGTCTAAGAAAAGAAAAGTACTTTGAGCCACCAAGCCCTTCTGTGGGCCTGACCCCGGCAGAACACTGAGGAAGGAGGCAGGCCCCGGGAGGCCAGGGTCGGGGGCCTGGGGGCAGGGAAGAGAGAAGAGGCCAAGGTCAGGCCTGGAGGGGGAACAGGACAAAGGCCATGAGGTCAGAAGGCAGAGAGCCCAGTCAGGGCAGGAGGAGGCAGAAAGGCAGAGGGCAGCCTGAGTCGGGAATACAGGAGGCCACGAGCCATGTGCTCCCACAGAAAACGGCCCAGGACCCCAGAGTCACAGGGGAAGGAGGCCACACAGCCCCTCGGGCCCGCGTGTCTCGAGTCTTCTCACACTGGCAGTCGTACACGTGACATCTTGTGCCTTTTCGTGCTGTAATTCCACAGGGTTCGCTTTCCACCTCGTCA
The DNA here is from genome assembly GCF_922984935.1 of Meles meles. NCBI lineage: Eukaryota > Metazoa > Chordata > Mammalia > Carnivora > Mustelidae > Meles > Meles meles. Next base: position 86,179,654 of record NC_060079.1, read on the forward strand.
GCTGCTCTAGGAATGTCCGCATCACATCCTGGCAGAGTGAGCGCGTGTCCCCAGGGGCTGGGCCACCCCCGACCTGGACGCCTCCAGTGGCTGTCCAGGAGGTTCCTGTGGCAGCAGCTGCCCCTCGCGGACTCCACTCCCATTAGAGGACATCCTGCCCCCCCCCACACCCACAGGCCAACCCACCTGAGAAGCTCCAAGCCCCCAGGATGAGAGGAGAGGGGGCCCCGGAGGGCACATGAACCTCAACACCTCCAGAAGGGCTCACTCTTCCCAGAGCCAGGCCGAGCGCAAACCCGGAAACAGAGACTTAGAGGGATGGCCCTGCGGCCTGGCCAAACTGCCCTCCTCCCCGCTGTCACCTCAGACTGGACAGGAGCCTGTGGCGAGCCCTCAGTGTCCCCATCAACGACGGGGTAACAGTGTCTGAGCCTGTGTGGGTGGTTCCTGGCCTCCCCACAGAGCAGGGACCCGTGCTGACCGTCTGAAGCTTTTCATCCCGCCACCCCAACACGAGCGTTTTAGCAGTTCACATCTGACCAGGGGCCGGTCACCGTCCCCACGGCAGGGCCTTCTGGGTGCACTGGGAGATACAGACAAATCCATAATTGCAGTCGAGATTTTAATACCCTCTCAGCAGCTGATAGAACAAGTCAGGAGAAACCGAGGAAGGATTTTTGTTTAATATTTTAAAATACCAACAATCAATTTCTCATGTGCACCCAGAAGGTGCACGCAGGGACACGGGTCTGTCCGGACGCAGTCGCACTCGAGGGCTGCACTCCACAGAGGGCCTTCAGTTCCCCCAACAACGACACTCCCTGCCTTCAGGTTTATTACCCACCCCCCGGGTCCCCACAGTAAACCATGACCTTCCCTGGAGAACCTGGTTCCCCCAATCACTGCGGTGTCTGCACGGTTTATCAAAGGGACGCACTGCGGGGTGACAGGCACGAGACACCCTGATTCCAGCAGCAGCGAGGACAGGAGGCCACAGGGCTGCAGACGACGCGCGACGGCGTGCACACGGGGCACGGCCAGCTCAAGGTGCTGACAACTTTCAAGGAGATCAAAATCCAAGTTTCCCGAGGGAAACGTCTGAGAAACCACCGATTTGTCCAGTCAGACAAGAGGCGACCTAGAGCCGGGCGGACAGGCGGGTTCCCGCAGCTTCGTCTCCGCCGCGGGACGCTGGCGAACCCCGTCAAGCAGGACCTCCGGCCGCGCGGTCCATCTGCAGAAAGCAGCTGTGCGCCCCGAGCGCCTTCTCCCTGCACTTCACGGCCCCGGCTCCGTCCAGCTCCGCTCGCGCCATCCCCCACGACAGCAGACGCGGACTCCAGCACCGGGAGCCCCGCTCACAGCCTCCTCTCGCCTCTGGTGTGGGCTACACCCCACGCAGGTTCACATAACCCCGAACCCACGACAGCCCCGGAAGACGATGATAAACCCAACTGACGTTTCCGTCAACCTCCTCCGGCCACGGGATTTTTAAATTGTCCTCGCAACGCTGCACTGACTTGTACAACCACCTGTACAAGTAAAGCCGGGCCCTCCAACCTGAACTCCGCGGACAGCCCTTTCCAGCTTCTCCAGCGGAGACTGGGGTGGCCCCACACACCTGCTTTAGGCCACATGGGCTGTCGGCCCCGGGACCACCCAGCAACAGGTGCCCCACAAATACACCCGTGTCCTAGCCACTCACACACGATAGTGCCGGGCAGTCTCGCCCCAGAACGGAAGCATCTGGGGTTTCCCACAAAAGGCTCCTGATGGAGCGTCACAACTTTTCATATTCTAACTTTGCTTTTCTATATCCCCCAAATCTCCAGTGAAAATGTTCACTTCTGTAAACACAAACAAGACATCTGGAAGACGCAGAGTGAGCAGCTGCTGGAAACCCTGGGAGGCCAGAGACCCTGGGAGCAGAGCGGAAAGGTGGGCACCGTCCTCTGGTGTCGGGGTACCACGGCGCGCCCTGCACGGCCCCTGGCAAGGTTCCCACAGCAGGAAGGAGGGTGACACAGAAGCCTGGCGGCACGTCCATGGGTGACACGTCCCTGGGCTACAGCGCCCAGCAGGCAGCCTCTGGCACAGGGACACGCCCCACTGAGAGCTGACAAGCTGGACCCTGGCTCTGGCTGGTGTGGGGACTGGGAATCACCCCGAAAGACCGCTTGGCCAGTGGGCCTGACCCTGGACGCGGGCTGCACCAACACGGTCCCACCGCGAGGCCCCAGCAAAGCAGCTGGCCCGGCCCCATCATGACTCAGGGCGGCCTGAGGAAAACATTCAAACTGTAGTTCAGATCGGCAAATTGTTGATGCCTCAAGTGAGCTGTGACTTCAGGGGAGAAAGCATCGCGTCCCAGCCCCACACAAAGGGCCTCCACCCAGCAACTCCCGCGGAGAGGCCCAGTGTGTTCGATGACTTCCTGACAACCTTCCTTTCCAGAATAGCCTCCAACCACACAAGTTGTTCAAAACCCTCGAACATGACAGCAAGAGGATGTAACCCTCTCCACGCCAGTAACTCGGGCTCTCCCCGGTTGTCATCTGAGCAAGCCCAGTCCCGCTCAGGGCGCAGCAGACCCAGGCCACGGCTGCAGGAACGGCGGGATTCAGAGCACGACAACTTCGGAGACCTTCTGCTCCTGCTGTGGTGGGAGGCGCACACGTCCCCGACCCCGCAATTCTGGAGAATGGGATGCAGGTGTCAGTGGAGGAAACAGAAGCAAACACCAAATAAGCCCCTTCGTGGGGCTGGTGCACAGCACGGCCCTAACCTCTTCCCTCAGCCCTGGCTGCACGTGCCCTACAGGCCCCCAGTCTGGGCACACTGTGCGGTCTGCACCGGACAGGACACCACGTCATCGATCTGGCAATGGCCAGCGCAAACAGGCGAACAAAACAGTCCGTCTATGTGAATGGCTGCTTGCATAGCTCAGCACCCAGACGGGCTCCCACAAAGCTCCTTCCCCGAGCTGCTGCCAGGGCCCCGAGCCGTCAGACATGGTCCTGGCAGGCCCTCCCCCAGGGAAAGTCAGGGCCTCTCCCCCAGAGCCCGAGCACCTTCTACAGGAGGCCATTCGGGAGGCCATTCGGGAGGTTTTCAGCTCAGCTGCAAGGACCAGGGGCCCCGAAACTCGGGCTGTGCGGGAACCCCTGCTAACAAGGTCTCCAGGCCCCGCTCAGAGTCCCCAGTTCGTAGGTCTACGGTGGGGTCCAAAGAGCTACACAGCAAACCAGTCCCCAGGTGTGCTGCTGGCATGAGGACCCACTGGGAGCGCCTGGCGAAAAGCTGGGAGCGGCGTGGCCCCTCTTCTCCCGCCTCCGGGGGGCCAGCAGCCTCCTCTTCCTGCAAGGCAGCGGGGCCGAACCAGCTCAGCCACAGACTCCACGATCAATGTGAAGTATTTCAAAAAGAAACCTCAGTGGGAACGAGGCGGTATCTGGGGGGGGGGGGGGGGGGGGGGCGGGGTGATGGGACATGCAAAGGGCCAGGGCAGGGGGGCAGGGGGGCTGGGAGGACAGGGGAGGGGGAAGGCAGGGGGCTGGGAGGACGGGGGCAGGGAGGACAAGGGGTGGAGGGCTTGGCAGGGAGGCCTGGGGGCTGGGAGGGCCCATGAAGACAACAAGATGGAGAGAGCCAGGATCTCCGGGGCCAGGTTGAGGGAGGGGGACTAGGGACTCAGGGGAGGGTCCTGGGACATCCCTGATGAGCAGGTGAGCAATGCTAACCCCGAAGACGTCTGCTTTTCCTGCTCTGCTGTCCTGGGCAGAGCGTGCTCAAGGAGGGGCTCACGGGCAGCACTTGGGGCACAGAGGTCCCCCTTGGCAGGGGCCCACCCCAGCACACCAGACATCCTAAACCAACAGGTGTGGCCCAGACCTCCCCATGCCCCCCCACACTCTCCGCGCAGGTCACGAGGTCACTCAGCACATGGCCCGTGGCTGTAGAATGGTGACGCCTAAACACAAAGGGGTCCGGGCTAAGCCCACCCGGGGAGCCAAGCTGCCTTAGAGAGATCGTGAAGAAGACAAACACTAATGAGGAAACCGGACTAGGGATTTGTCACCTGCATTTCAAGACTGTAGAAGTTTCTATTAGAGATCTGCACAATGTACTCCACAAACTGTTACCAGGCGTGTGCAGAGCAGGTGTGTGCGGGAGCCCACTGGGCACCAACAGAAGGCCACATGGCAAGCTCGTCTGTGCGGCTGAAAATGGATTTCCTCCCATCACCATGCGAGGTCCCTATTCTGCATTTCCGGGGGTTTCCTTTCTTAGAATCAAGTCCAAACCAGCCAGTGAAGGACACCGGGTCATCTGGGCCTTGCCCATGTTGGGGTGAGCAGGGGTGGGGGGCAGACTATCGCGCAGGGGGCTCATCACACAGGGCCCCGGGGGCTATGTGGTGCGATGGGCCAGGACCCTCATTCCACGTTTGACAAAATGACACCTTATTTTGGCTGGTCTCTCAACTGCACAAGCCAGAACATTGTCATGCATTTAATTTTACTTATAAAAGCAAATTGTTTTTCTTCATTCTTCACTGAGCTTTGTTTACTCTTCTCCATTAATCAAATGTGGGCAGGTTTTTAGTATAAACCTAAGAGTATGTAAACACTCCCTCCAAAACTTGTTTGCTGTTGACCCCCAGCAGCCCCATGTCCATATACAGGGAGAAGCAGACTCTCTAAATCGCCAGTGAAGTTATCCAGAAGTTCAGTGAGTCCCGGGGCGGGGAGAAGTCGTGTCGGCGGGTGGGCTCCTCCCGCTCGGCCACCCAGTCCCGCACCGAGTCCGTGCCTCCCCACCTGAGAACACCTCCAGCCCACGAGGGCCTCCCCTGCCGGGGGGTCACCTGCCCCTCCGTCCCATGACCCAGCCTTTGTACCTCGTCGACCGCAAGAGAAGTCATGGTTGTCCTGGGCGTCTGGGCGTGAGGTCAGCACGTGAATGTGAGGCTTCAGTGACAAGCACCCATGTCAGGAGAATGACGGCAGGCGCCACCAGGCCCCACCAGGATCCCGGGAGGCTGCTCGGCACACAAAAATGCTTGTTTTTCTGGGGCAGGGAAGTGGGGGGGGGGGGTGGTAAGTGCAGGCTCATCGCATGATAACTTGCTGTCGTTTCCAAAAAAGTCAACTGATTCATTAATATACTTCCCACCATCGGGCCTGCGCCACACAGATAAAACCGTGAAATGCTGCAGAAAGAAGCCACAGCATTCGAAACAACGTGCCGAAACCTCGAAAGCCACCAGGGCATCTGGTGCGCCAGCGTGGCCTGCTGTTTCCACAGCTTCTTCCCTGACACACACAGCCTTGGAGGAATTTTTTTAACTGCACCAAACCCTTTATAACTAGCCAAGAATCAGAAACACCTCCTGCGTCCTACTTGTACCGCATCCCAAGGGAACACACAGCCTCCAACTCCAATGCTCCAGGGACAGCTGTCCTGCAAACGACATTTATGTGTGAGACTGTGCTTCTTGGTTAATGTTTTACTTTTGAGTCCTAGGCAGCGTGCTTAAGGAGGAAACACAGACACGCGCTGTGAAGGGGACAGACAAGCTCAGAAGCAGCCTGCCACGGGGCTGGAGGCGTCCCTGGGCGTGGGGCCAAGGCCTGGGACACAGGCCAATGCAGGTGAGCCCACCCCACCAGGAGCATGGGGGCCGGACCCCAGGTGCCCGCCACTAAACGCTGCCGTCCCAGCCCGGCTCTTGCACACGGCCATGTCCCCTCAAGGAATCCAGACAGCAGCCCTGCTTTCAGCAGCTCACGAAAACGCCGCTGGTTGCCCATCCCAGCCCCGTGAGACCTCGGGCCCCCCCCACGGTGAGGAAGAGCTGGACGACACAGGGACAGGCCTGCGCAGGCGAGGCGCAGCAGGCCACACCGCCGTGCCGCGCAACCCGCTGCAGAACCCTATGAAGCCCACTGTTAGTTCATTTTACAGACACAGAGAGGTTAAGTGACGTGGCCGAAGTTACACAGCAGGGAAGGCGCAGAGCCAGGGACGTCACCAGCTCAGCCCCAGCGTACGGCCCTTGTTGCCCACAGTCTAGACCCTTGGGCTGTATTAGTTTGGTCCACACTGCGGGGGCGGGGGGTCTTTCCATGAGGTGAGCCTGAGACGTCTACTCCCTGCCCTCAAACGTGACTCACAGTCCTGCAAGGCCGTATTGCGCAGAGAAGCATAGAAAGCTCGTCAGACACACCCTCCTGGGTCTTCAAGGTGCCCTAAGCTCTCCCACCCAGTGTGGACATTCTCAAAGTGGGTTCCCTGGGCTGTCAGGTGCTGAGCTAGGGGCCACCCTTCCCGCCCCAACTGTGACAAACAAAACATCTCCAAACATGGCCAAGCGTCCCCTGAAGAAAACCACGGTGTTAGAGAAACGCTGCGTATCTGGACACACTCACTCCCAGGCGACCAGCACAGGCGGGGACCAGCCTGGGAGGGGTCTCACAGAGTCAGATGTGAAGACCGTGGCGTGCCTGTCCACGGGGCCGGTCCTGCTCTCTCACGGAAGGAGCAAGGATCATGAGTCACCCAAGAACAGTGTAAGGAAAATTCACAGGGCCCCTCTCTCCTCCGGTTTTCCACCCCCTTCACAGGATCAAGGACTTGAGTAGTGCTGAGCAAAAACCCAGGAAGCTAGGGGGCTGGGGTGCCAGGGAGACAGCGCTAGGCCTCCCCACTACGCTGTCACTCACGGCCAAGGGGCCAAGATTCTTGGGAAACCCCAGGACCAGGAGGACCTCCAGAAGGGGGTGAGCCTCGCTGCTCCCCACTTCCCCAGCTGGGAGCCTTGTTTCTGAAGCACCTGGAATGTCTGTGTTCTCACTCACCCTCCCTCGCCCTCCCACACCCTCCAAGGGCCTGCAAACCACAGACGACTCGGGAGAGGAAAAAGGCACAGAGGACCGAAATCCGTGCCTGGGCACCGCCTGCTGCCCGTGGGTCTCAGCTGTGCCATGCCACCCTCCCCCATCCTGCAGGCCCTACTGTAGCCAAAGATGGTCTGCAAGTCCGAAACGCACATATGTAAACATGAATGTACAAAACAGCGTCCGGTCCGGCCTCCCAGTCAATCTCTAGATACGGTCCCTCACCCTCCCTGCTCCCAGTGTCCCAGAGAGACCCTCGCCGTCTCAAGGAGCCTGAGAAGCTGCTGATGTAGGACACACCGCTGTCTCCTGCTGCCAAGGAAGGGGAAGCAAATCTTCAGAGCTGGCAACCGTGGGGGAAACTGCACTTTCGAACAGATAAGATCTCAGAATAGGTAAAACATGGAGTTGATTTTTAATTTTTTTTAAAGATGAAAGTAAGTGCTCTTCTCCTACACGGGGACCACTGTGCATAGTTAAAACTGACCTCCGCTGGTTTGGGCATCCCATGAGGACGTCCACTCCCCGGAGGGCAGGAGGAGCCGCTCAGACCCATCCTGGTCTCCTCAGCATAAAGGAAATCTCGCCTCCCCCAAACCGGAATGGTCCCATTATCACCATCCCCAGAACTACAACACTAGGTCTTACCCTTCAGGCCATACAAACCCAGAAAGCGAGGCCCATGTTTCCTCCATGTGCCGAGACAGACCCTGTCTACCCGCCCCCGGCCCCGCACGAAGCATCTGATGGTTGTGTCCGTGGGCGAGAAGCCATCAGAGACAGCAGACCCCGTGCACTGACTTCGCTCGGCAGCTCACCGTGTGACTCAGAGTCGCCACCCAAGCCACCTGCAAGCGCTGCACAGCAGGAGAAAATCTTCTGAAAACGAACTTTTTCCCAGCGAGCATTTGTGATTAACACATCAAGTCAAAGACCCTCCATCGCTGTGGTGACCCGAAAAGCCTCGGTCTGACGCCCACATGTGGACGCCACCCCTCGCAGCCTGCCCCGAGCCGACGCGGAGACTCCCCGTGCCCTGCCACGCCCCGCAGCAGCGCCCACACTGCTGTGTCCCAAGGACTCCTGAACGGCTTTATCCGAAGATGCCATCACCGCTTTGAGGCCACAGCAAGAGGGAATTCTGCGCCCGCTCCCAGAGCGAGGCCGAGCTGCGGAAACCCCGCGGCCGAAGGCCACCAGGCACCTCGTGCTTATGCCGGCGGCCCTCGGTTCTCGGCCCCCGCGGTCGTCGGGGAGGCCAACGCAGGCTGGGGAACGAGCTCGGCAGCGGCATGTCCCAAAAGGAGAGATGCCGAATTTAAGTGTCCCTAATCGGAGGGGACGACGGCCGGGTGAGCGGGCAGGAAGCGTCCAGCTCCTGGGGCCACTGTGCCTGCCCCTCCGGCTTCCTCCTGACCAGCCCCTCTGCTCCTGAGACTCAAGGCTCCGCCGGTCCGGGAGGACAGGAAAGGGGTTCCCTGAAGGGATCACTGGAAAACACTTTATGAAACAATAACAAATAGGAAATCAAGATACTCGAGCAAAAACATAACGACAAGTGGGTTTTTTCTTTCCATGTGACCCTTTATTTCCAGTCAGGACGCGCATAAACACCCTCTTGGGTCCAAATGCTGAGAAGCTCTTTCTCCAAACACTTGCCGCGGGTCCCGGACGGGCGGAGCCGGCTGGGGGCTCGGGAAGCCAAGCAAGGTCTCCGGACCCTCCCCCGCCAGGACTGCCCAAGCAGTCGCCGTCTGCAGGAGACCCAGCTCGGGGGGAAACACGAAATCCTCACCCTGGCAAGGCTTCGCCTCTTCCAGACGTGTGTGCACTGGCCGCCACGCGGGAGGGGCGAGAGGAGGCTCCCCCGGCAGCCTGGCTCCAGGATTGCCCCCGTGAACCCGGGGGGGCCCAAGAGCCCGTGCGTGCACCGGCCCCAGGTGAACACGCAGAAGGAACTTCTCATCCAAACCTACAGAGCCGCCGGAGGATCGCCGTCTCCTCGGCGCCACCAGACGCCCCGCGGGGCGCAGCTCGCCGTCTGCGGCCCCATCACCAACACCAGCCGCGGCCCCTTCTCCTGTCTCCCAAAGTGACATCCGTCCTGCTCATTCCGCTGTGCCCAGCCAGAGTCCCCGGAGCCCGTCAGACGGGGAGGCCCGAGGGCAGCCAGCGGATAAACAGGCCCAGCTTGTGGGCCCGAGAAGCGAAAGCCTTTTGATTCAAATACAAAAAATTACAGACGCAGAAGCAACTGCAGAAAAACTCTCACGTCATAGAAAGTGGAAAGGTCCAAGCACAGAGACCCCGGGTGCCCCTGAACTCACCCACAGCCCCCAGGCAGCAGCTCGCAGGGCCACGGGACGCGCCGCAGGGCATCTGTGGCTTCTACCATGTCAAACAGAAGAAAGAGACGGGGCTGCTTGAGAGACAGCGGCTCCTCGTAAACGCCACACGGCTCAGCACGCCCCGGGCGGCCGGCCGGGTGCCGCAGATCTCGGCAGGGGACACAGCGGTCACGAGGGCTGTGAGCCTCCCTTGTTCCCCAGCCTCCCTCCACACCGGGCACATGGCGTCAGGCACCTCTACCCCGAGACAGGCCACAGGGCCCCGTGTGTGTGTGAGTGGTATGTGCCCACGTGTGCCCGTGTGTGTGTGTGGGGGGGTGCCATGTGTGTGCACCTGTGAGCGTGTTCTGTGTGTGTGTGTATAGAGCGTGTCCATGCACACCGTGTGCACCTGTGTTCTGTGCGTGCCCCCGTGTACACGCGTTACCTGCGTGTGTTCTGTGCACGTGTGCGTCTGCAGTGTGTGTGCAGGTGTGTTCTATGCACGTGTGCGTCTGTGGTGTGCCTGTGTGCGCGTGTGTGTGTGCATACGCGTGTGTGTTCTGTGCGTGTGTGTTCTGTGCGTGCGTGTGTGTGCACACACAAAACCATGTTCCAACAAGAGGCGGCCTCATAGGAAAGTGCAGATGGATGACTGCCTCCCTCACTTAAACCCTCCTCTCCATGGACGTAGCCGTGAGGAAAGTTCCAGAACACCTGTGTAAGTCTGACCAACTCCTGGACATACTGCACATTGGTGGTAAGGGTCTCCCATGTAAACATCATACAGGCAGAGTTAACTGCCCTTGAAACTCACCCCTGTAAAGTGATAAAACAGCCAATTATTGTTCCTAAGTTAAAAAGTACTCATGGGGGGACACATGGGTGACTCAGTCATTAAGCATCAGCCTTCGGCTCAGGTCCTGAGCCCAAGGTCCTGGGATTGAGCCCCACATCGGGCTCCCTATTCAGTGGGGAGCCTGCTTCTCCCTCTCCCTCTGCCTGCCGCTCCCCTTGCTCATGCTTTTTCTCTCTCTCTCTCTCTGTCAAATAAATCAGAAACAGAAAAATCTTAAAAAAAAAACCAAAAAACTATGCCTGGCAGTCAGCCCCAGGACAGACCAGCAGGGCCTCACAAGTAAGCAGGGCTTGCCAGACTCGGCCCCACGTGGTCGGAATTCCCCAGCGGGACCCTCACCCCAAAGACCATGGGAAAACCAGACGGGTCACAGCACGCACCCCAGACCTCAAAACACGTAGAAGGCTTGGCCAGGTCCCCTAGGGTCTTCACACTGATGGGTTTTCCAGAACCTACTCATATTCCTGGATCTCTGTCTGTCCCCAGACTTGGAAAGTCCCAGTTGAGCTGGGCCAAAATAAGCAGGTGCCCCGAGGCTTAGGGGCCTGGGGCTGACCTACCCTCTGGCCCCACGGGCCCCACCTTCCACCCGCTGCGAAGCCACGCCTTCTCTGCCTGCCTCGCCCAGAGAGCCTTCCCTGCACTAGGTAAGTCGGCACCTGGCAGGGGAGAGTGGGAGCACCCGACCAGGAGGAAGGGATGATCAGACGGAAGCCTGAGGGCGGGAGTCAGGGAGAAGCAGGGCTGCCCACAGGGGCACCTTCTTCTGAAGCAGGTCTCGGGTGCTCCAGGCAGCTCAAGACCCGACTCAGCAGGCTCTGAGCCCCTGGTTAGCCACACGCTCACGCGACGGGCTCGCTCTGCTGAGTAAGTTCCCTCGGTGCTCATTTCAGGGTTCACTAAGGAGGAGGGCATGGGTGGGAAGGCAGCTATCTCCTGTGTGAGGAAGTCATTTGGTAACACACCCAAGAAGGCAGTTCCACCCCAGCCACAAAAGTACGGGGTCTCGGACGTGGCAAGCCCGTCATGAGCCAACTGGGCGGCCGCAGGCTCTCTCGCTAGTGTGCTTTTGGAAAAGTCACCAGCTTCGCCGAGCCTCAGAGGTGGGAGCCGGTGAGAGTATCTGTCGTTAGAAGATCGGACAGTGTGTTTGCAGCTCCCTAACCAGTGACCAATCTGGTGGAGTGAAAACGGACAAAATCAAACAGACCTTCTGCTCTTGTACCTCCCAGAAGTGGATTCAGGACTGAAAACAGAAACCACAAGAGCTAAAAAAGGAAAACGAATCTTTTCCCTCAGACGAAAGGAAACATACAACAAAGCCACAGAGATCTCAAGGCACACGTCACAGTCCTCACCCACAGGGTGCACTTTTATTAGGATGGACAGGACGAGAAAGGAGGAATCAGCCCTGACCCAGCCAGCGCACGAGACAACCGGCCCACACTGTAACTCAGAAAATCGTGGAGTCCCAAAAACAAAGCTCCAGAAAGAAATACACAGATGATGAGCACTCTCAACTCTGTTAAATGTCCCGGAGACTCCAGAAGCCAGACCTCCATCCCAGGAGGCTGCCCACCCTAGAGACTGAGAAAGGGGGAAGATGGCTCTCAAGAAGAGCCTGGTGACTGGGTCCTGCTCCTGGTGCTAAGGGAGCCCCGGAAGCAACCTCGGCTGCAGAGGGCACGGGGGCCGGCCGGCCTGAGGGGAGAGCAGCACAGCCACGGCCTCCAGGCCTCCAGGCCGAGGTACCCCGAGTCTAAGAAAGACCTGGCCACTTCGCTTGCCTTTGGGTTTTATCCCACTGGCAAGTGGGGGCCAACAAAGACTAATGCTTCACATTTGAATAACAGGAACAGAAACAATGTGAAGAGGAAAAAACAGCCACGAGAGTCATCCTTGACAGACTAAGGAGCGAAGGGTATTGTTCTGTTTCTAGAAAAAGTTCTGTTTTACTGCGTAACTTGAGCACAGCCTCCAGCCTCCTTCAGAGGACTGTGCTGCCCCTCACCACGTGGTTCAGATGAGAGATGCACCACGTGTGGCTTGTGTGGGATGTACCACGGGTGGCTCAGGTGTGACATGCAGAATAATTGACCCGCTGTATTGGGACGCAGCAGTCCCCAGAGAGGGCTTAAGCGTACTGGAAAACTGAAACCAGGGGCACTTTGGTGTCTCAGTCAGTTAAGCATCTGACTCTTGATTTCGGCTCCAGTCATGATCTCAGGGTCGTGAGATCGAATCCTGGGTCAGGCTCCTCACTGGTCACGGAGCCTGCTTCCCCCCTCTCTCGCTCTGCCCCTCCCTGCCCACAAGTGCTGGTGTGCACACTCATGTGCTCTTTCTCTTTCTAAAAAAAAAGAAAACTGAAGCCAGCAATGCTCAGTTTCAGAACGGACAGACCTACAGCCCCGGGGAGCCCAGCCCTGAGCAGAAACACACCTCGTCAAACAAGGAATCATTATCTTTGATCCCACAGTCAGCTTGAGGACCACCACTTCGAGCAAAGACAAAACACACACTAACCAAAAGCTTTCCAGACGCTGAGGCCCAGGTGGGCCCTAGGGTTGACCTGACGAACCCTGCGTGAGGCTGCAGGGTGGCCGGGCAGCCGGGAATCGGGGACACTCCTCTCCTGATTTCTCAGGGTGATGACGGGCCCCGGACTATGCAGGAGTCCGAATGTGCTCACCGTTCGTTCCGAACGCCGCCTCGCGCTTAGAGAAGAGGCTGGGCCACCTGTCGTGGGGCAGTCACTTCAAACTCCCTGCCACCTGCGCCCGTCTCCGCACACGTCGGAGCCGACCGGACGACGCTCACGGGCGGCCCCGCTCTGCGCCCCCACAGCGTGCCCTTCGCTCCAGCGCCTGGTTCGCGGCTTCCGGACCCCACTCCCAGCTCCCACACCTGTCAGCAGTCGACGCCAATGAGTTTACCTTTCTGGGCCTTTCCTCTCCAAAAGGTTATTCTTTCCATTTTTAAAGCTGTGATTTTTAAACCCTTCACATGCCCGTCTACTCGCAGGGTGCCCTCGAGCTTCGGCAGCCGCTCTCCTCGGGGGCGCCGGCCGCCTCTTCCCCGCGCCCCGCACAGCGAGCCGTGTGCGCCTCTACGTCCGCAGCCGCACAAGTGTGTCTCTGTTCGCTCTTCTTTAAGGGGTGACCTTAGGTAGCTTTTTCTGCGTTTTGTTTTTCTTTCGAGGCCGACCCCTTGGAGCTTCCTGCGTGTCGCCCACCCGGCCTGGCTCTAACTCTTCCCTCTGGAAGCTGCACGGGCTCCCACACTCGGGAAGCCCCACGGTACGATCACTCTTTCAGTCGGCATTTACTCCATCCACTCTCCACCGGTGTCCATTTGCTAGCAGATCATCTCGTGTGCCAGACCGTGCCTACACACGACTACCCGCGGGTTAGCGCACATCAGTCCGTCATGGTGTACGCCGCTCCGCCCCCGCAGACGCAGACCCCCTCTCCACCATCAGGGTGCAGAAGACCAGACCATCAGTGAAGACCCCTGCTCGAGCATGGTGGTCCCCCTCTGTTCTCGAGCCTCAGACCTTGCAGGAGCAGCCGCCCCTGCGAGACAGGACATCAAGTCCCCACAAGGCTCACCCTGAGACCGGAGGACCAGCCACACACGGCACCGGCCATGCCAGCCACGCCGGCCACCACACTGTCCCCCCTCCCCCCCATGGCATCGGTGCAGATCTGCACCACACGCTGGCTCCCCCCTTCTCAAAAGCTCAAGGCCGGCTCACAGCCACTTTCTCCCAACGCCTTTCCTGACCTCACCCAGTGCAAACACACACCTGAAGTCCAGCTTTCTCTTAACTGATGCGCCCAGCTACAGTGGGAACGCCACTTTGTCCCACGACTAACAGGACAGCCACAGACTGGCCTGGAAGTCACCCCTTCCTGCCTAGAGAAATGGAGCGGGCAAGTGCCCTTGCTCACACGGGCTTACTAATGCCACAAAAAAGGCCTTACTGTCCACTTGGACAAAGAAACCGAGGCAGACAGGGTTTAGAAGATTTGCCTCAAGTTGTAGAATTATTGAGAAAGACTTTGCTCCCTGGATTTCTGTTCAAGACCCCATCTCCACAATTCCTCGCCTCTCCAACCTCTGCCCCGGAAGCCCCGGGCAGTGACTACAAGGCTCAGGACAGCAAGGGCAGTGCCCTGGGCCTCCGTGCCCAAGAGACAGTGGTCCCGTTACCTCCTGGCCCCAGAAATCACCACTTCTGTCTTTCCCAGCCCTTCACTGTACCCCAGCATTCGAATCCAGGGTCACACAGAAAGCCAGACGGGATAAGTGGCGAGAGCATGACCCTCGGCATCAGCGTAAACCCCAGCTCCACTCGTATAGCTCGGAGACTCTGGGCAGAAGGAGACGAAGTCATGTGGGTCTCCCTTCCTCAACTTCAACGTCACAGACTTGTGAGAACACGCACTAAAATGACACAACACCTGCAAACCAGATGCCGAGAGTCTGCAACTCGGCCCACACCACACACGGGCACAGCAAGCCCAGCCCTTCCCACGTAAAACCCGGAGACGCGAACTAAAATCACGCTTGGCCCCTGAGCCCCGCTGCTCCCCAGACATACCCCAGATCTGCACACTAGTCCTTGGGGGTTAAAAATAGCACAGGCAGCTAGCTGAGCCCGGTTAATAGACTATCCAGGTTAATTTTAGCATCAGAGTGCTCAAGAGAGTACAGAATCCCTGACGCCAAGAGCCGGGTGGCCTGCCCCTTCCCCACAGTCAGACACAATGAAAAAGCCGTCGCTGATGTCACTGCCTTGTGTTCACAAAACGTTCTCTCTAATTGGGAAAACCACATCTTCTTAGCCCCGTGAAGACCCTGCTACCAACAATTCCAACTCAGCAAGCAGGCTGCCACTGCCTCTGGCCCTGACAGGACCCTGTGAGGAGCACAGTACTGCTTCCCATGCAGGAAATCTGGTTAAAGATCCCACTTTTAACAGAGCCCCTGTGGTCTGGGCCATCTCCACCCTCCAAAGCAGCCATCTGGCCAAGGGAGGTGCCGGCCAGAGACCCTCAGCCACCATTTCCTGCTCACGCCTCCCTCAGCTCCCTGCCGAGGGACCTCCTGTTCTGGTGGGATCATGTTTGTGCCTGGCTGGAGGGAGGGCACAGGCAGGGGCAGGCTCGCCTGGGCCCACAACACCAACACCCTGCAGAGCCACGTTTTCCTGAATGGGAGGAGCTGTCGGTTCTGATGTGCCATCGATCTTCTCGGCCGGACAAGTTGTAATCTTACAGAGCAGAGACGCTGAGAGCATGCTCTGAGCCAGCGGAGCCTGAGAGGCTCCATGAAGATGGGAGGGAGAAACAGGGAAGAGAGGGAATCCCGTGGCAAGGAATCAGGCAGAGTGGCCTCGTACGGCACATACACGCCAACACACCAAGCAGATCCAAACTGGGCCCTCAAGCCTGATGATGAAAACCATTAACAGAGCAAGAGGGCTTTTCTCACTCTTGAGTTCAAGGATAGGATTATTATTATTTTTTTTTTTTAGCTCGAGAGAAAAACCTTTGTATATTGCTCTTAACTGAACACTTTATAAGGATAAGATGATGCTTTAAAAACCAGAGGTAAGTATTATGGGAAGAGAACACACCCCAGGGAAGCAAGGCTATACCACAATGCTTACAGGGGCGTCGTGTCCAAAATAACACAGAAGAGCTCTGGCTATGGTCCCCGGCACACTCCCTACCCACAGTCGTCAAGCTGCTTCCCCTCCCGCACCAAGGCCCTGACTCATGGAAAGTCAGAGAAGCAACTTCCTCAAAGTTACCACCTCAGAGGAAGTGCATTTGGCCTTAGCCCACAAGAGATACTAGTACAAAAACAGTAACAACTGTTCCCAAAGGTAGACAGTGTTTCAGATTTCTAAGTGTGCGGAAGAACTACCCAAAACACCTGCAAGATTTCAGTGGAAAAAGCAACAGGTTCTTCAAGACAAGGACTCAAAACAGTACAATAAAAATGCCTCAGTCTGATTTGGCTTTTGCAAAAGATGGGAGGGCAGGAGAAGGGGAGAGGAGAACAAGAACAGATTCTTCCCACTGTCCCCAGCCTTTGCCTGTCAATGAGACAAGGACTACCACACAATCCAAAACTATTTAAGAATTAAAGGCCAAGGCCCTGACACCTAAAACACGCTTCATCCCCCCAAAAATGTTCTGCCTTTTTTCTTAGCAACAGGAGCAGTGACATTGCTTACTGGTCTAACTTCGGGGAGAATTTTTCTTTCTCTGTTTTCTGACAGCGAGGGGCGCGTATTAACGCAAGCCAGAACAATCCCGTCTGGTACGCCCCCACCGGATGCAGCAGACAATTACTGCCTGCATTTTGCAAATGGAAAAATGAGGCTATGGACAGGGAGGCCACTTGCTCTGGGTCAGCCAGCCAGCCAAGAGCACACGGGCGTGCGGCCAGCTAGCCCGGAGACAAGGTTCAGAGATGAATGGACGGCCTGGCCAGTGTGTCCCCGAACGAGGAGAGGCCAGTGTGCATGTGACCGTGCGTGTGTATGACTCATGCATGTCTGCTCCTCTCCCAGATCAACTCTGGCGTTTCTCGTCATCTTGTGCCTTTAAGACCAGGGCGTTCAGGCAAGTCAGAGGCAACACTGCCCACAACAGACAACCAAGGAGAGAAATCAAGAGCTCAGCACACCACCTTCCATGCCCAGAACCATCCTGATCCCATTCTGCTCACAGTCTCTCCCTCCAGTCAGATAAGACTAAGCCCCAACCCAGTGCACCCAGTTCACCCTTGGGGCTGCAGCCCAGCCTCAAACTCAGAAGCCCAGCCGAGACCACCCAAACACAGAAGGATGCCCTGCCATGCTGTGTGTAGCTCCTTGCTCTCTGACCGCCCCCCGATAAAAAGGGAAGACACTGTATCTCCCTCTTACAGCCTAGCATTGTGCGCTGTGATGAGGACCCTCAGAGGAAAGAGAGACAAGAGCTTCCTGGAGATGGAACAACACCCAGGGAGTTGGACGCTGGTGCTGTCCTCACTGCTACAGCCCTCAGACCTGGGGAAGGGGCTCCAAAGCTCCCAACAGCACCTTTTCCCCTCAGGGTTAGAGATGGCAGATGTTTCCATCACTGCACTACTCCAAAGCTGAGCTGGGTGGTTCTCTCCCCCATTGAATATGGAACACAAAACACAGAAAGCCTAACCAAGCGGCGTCTCCAAACCCTCTTCCTTCCACACCAGGCCCCTCTCTTTTGGATCCAGAACCCACCCACAGACAAGGCCCGTGGGGCTGCTCTCCTGCATCTCCGGGGGTCTCCTCAGTGCCCTGCTTCGTGTACTGTGCCATTCTGGGAAGAAATCAACACCACTGTTCCAGAACTCTCCTGGACTGGAGTGTCAGAAGGGCAGTGCCTGGCCTGAACCACAAGGTCCTCAGACCTGCTCCTGCCGGCTGTGTGCAGAAAGCCTGGCACACGCCTCCACAACCAGACCCCCACCCCAAGGTCTCCCTCCTGCTCCCTTGATCCAGGAGGCATCTGGAACCCTCTGGGGTGATGTCCCTCACACTCCCGGTGGCTGCGTGAGGGCTCTGGGCCGGAGGACCGGGGCAGAGGCAGTGTCCCTGCCCCCGCTTCAGCGGCTGGCACCGGGGACTCTCAGCACGAAAGTGACAGCAGATCTCAGCCAAGTAAACAAGAGAAATCGGCTGCGGCTGCAGGGGGACTCGCGCCGAAGATCTGCTACATCCAGTCCCCGGTGCTTCTCCGCCAAGTGTCCACAGTGTCTCAGCGATGATCCATAAACCAAAATAAAGCGGGCAGGAAACGACGCGCGGGTCGGGGCGGCTGGAATTCCTCCGGCGGCGTCAAATGTCATCCACAACGGACAGTCCCTGCGTGCTGGCTCTGCGCCCGCGGCCCCTTTCCACGTGGGGAGCGCAGGGACCGCGGACGCGAGGGGACCCCGCGGACGGGCGACACGGCGGGTCCGCCGAAGGCTGCGCTCCCTCCCGGGACACTTACGCATCGCTGCGCGACAGTCCCCGGGACGAGGATCTTGTTTTTAGGAGGCAAAGCCCTTGCCGCCGCCCTCCGGAGACCAACAGCCGCGGGCAGACGCGGGCCTCTCCGGCGGCCCCAGCGAGCGCGCACGAGCCTCCAGCCCGCCCCGCACCCGCATTCCAGTCCCTCCCCAGGCCCGGACGGCGACGCGGCCTGCACAGCGGGCGCCGGTGGCCCTGAGCCCCTCCGGCCGGTGCGCTGCGGACGGGGCCGGGGGCGCTCCCCGCCTCCCCGCGCCAGGAGCTGGGGCCGGGCGCGCCGCGCACGCACAGCCGCGAACACGCACAGCCGCCCCCGCCGCGCGCCCCGCACCGCCCGCAGCCGCAGCCGGGCCCGCGCCCCCGGGGCACGCGTGGACCGAAGGGCCCGGGGGCAGCCGCCGAGCGGAGACGCGGACCCCGCGGTCGGACACGCACGCCCGCAGCTCCCGCCCGCACCGCCCGCACCGCCCGCACCGCCGTCGGGGAGGGGGCGCGCGGCGCTCACCGATCTTGATCTTCACGCTCTGGAAGACCCGCAGCCCCTCCTCCTCCACCGCCATGCTGCGTCGCCCGCCCGGGAGCCCGCGGGCCTCGCCCGGATCCGCGCGCCGAGCCCCGCGGAGCAGCCGCAGCCCGAGCCGCCGCGCAGTCCCAGCGCTCTGCGCCCGACCCCGCGCGCGCCGGCCCCGCCCCGCCCCCGGCCGGCCCCGCCCCGCCCCCCGGCCGGCCCCGCCCCGCCCCCCGGCCGGCCCCGCCCCGCCCCCCGGCCGGCCCCGGCTCCCCATTGGCCGCGGCTCCAGGGAGGCGGGGCGCGACGGTTCCGCCCGCAGCGCGGCCCCCGCTGCCCATTGGCTGAGGCCTAGTAGGCGGGAGCGAGACGGCCCCGCCCGCGGAACAGCGCCAGCTGCCCATTGGCCGAGGCTCGGGGAGGGGCGGAGTCGGTTCGGGAGGGCTCGGAAGGGACCCGGCGGTGGGGGGACGCGGGACGGGGAAGAACGGCGCCGGGAGGCGGGAGAAGGGATGGAGACCCGGGCGCGGGGCAGGCCCGAGGAGACGGGAGGGGGGAGCCGGGAGAGGGGAGGGTGGGGACCCGGCTGGGGGTGGGGGTCGGGGACGGGAGCCAGGAGGGGGGTGCGGGGACCCGGTGGGTGCGGGGACCCGGTGCGGGGACGGCGGGGAGCGGCGGGGACGGCGGGGGGCGGCGGGGACGGCGGGGGGCGGCGGGGAGCTGGAGGCGGCCGCGGAACCGGAGGGAGCGAGGATGGGGGCCCCGTGGGCGAGGGCCCAGGGTAGAAGGACGCCGAGGGGCGGGCCGGGGGCAGCGGCCGCGGGCTGCAGAGGGACGGCGCGGGGAAGGAGGGAGGCCCTGAGGCTTGGAAGGGCGTCGTCTAGCCTGACCCCTGGGAGCCGCGATCCCGCGCGTCCCGGATCTTCCGGCCCCAGAGGCCCCCGCCTCTCCCGGTGTTCGCGGCGACCGCAGCGACCTGTGCAGGCCGGCCGCCGGGTCAGACAAAGGAAGAGGGTCCGACTGCAAAGGAGCCCCACAGCCGGACGGTGTGCGCGGAGGGCGGAGGAAACGAACCCAAATCCAGATGCAGAGAACGCGGCAAGAAGGTAGCTCGTCAGCGCCTGCTGCTGCGGCCTCGCGCACCTGCGGGAGAGGATTGCACTCTGGCAAGCACCCCTGGCCTCTGGCATGGCCTTGGAGGCTCGGAGCACGTGACACTAGTGCGAATGCCATGGTCCTGGCAGACGGAAAAGCCCCACAAGGCTCAGAGAAGCGGCACAGGGAGTGAGCATCCCTGGGACTGGGAAGGCTAGTTGCGAACTAGGTTTCCTGGAAAGCCTGGAGGACACTTCATGACCAAAGCGGTGAGGACTGTACAGGTGAGAGTCTCCGCAGGAGGTGGCCGTCGTAGGACCGACCTGAGGTACAGAGGCTGGTATAGACAGCACCGGGCTCGCTCGTAGCCGTGCCGATGGTCAGACAGTGACGTGCCAGAGGCCAAGCGGTGATGTTTCACCGGAAGCGAGCCCGGTGCTGTCACACTGAGCAGGAGGACCGCCGTGGCAGCCCGGCGCAGGACTGCCGAGATGGTCAGCCGAACGAGCTGTCGGGGCAAGGCAGTTGCCAGCTGGTAAGAGGGTGGTTCCATCCATACAGCCAAAAGCGTTCAACGACAGGCATCAGGAGCTGAAGAAACGTGCCCAATAAAACATCACAATCCCTTGCGCAGTTTTCAGATGTGAGCCTGTTCTCATCCCCAGAGCCCACCGAGTGGGGGAGAGGAGCTCGCAACACGTATGCATGGTAAGGGTCCCCCGGGACACCTCCCCCTGCAACATGGCACCTGTGGCCATTTCCCCAGACATTTCAAACACTGCTGGGCTTCAAGTCATGAGATGCAGGGACCCAATGTGTAGAGAAAGGTGTGTCAGGTCCAGGGAACGAGTGGAGCCCCGGCCCCAGCAGGACTCACAGGGAACCCCCGCCCCCAGTTACCACTGATTGCCTCTGGCACTGCAGGTAAAATTGACACAGACCCATGTGACAGCTGTCAGAAAGCACACACTGGTTCGTGGTGTGGAGGTGAAGAGTCTTCCCAGGAGGGAAGGCCAAGTGGGGTGCCAGGACGGAAAATAAAAACAATGACACACCCTGGGGAAACAGACCAAGACTGCCCTTAAAGACCTCACGGGTTATTTAACGGACCAGTCCCCTCTGACAGCAGACGTGTTGTGGTGACTGTGGACCAGCTCGACCCCACGGCAGCTCCAGCCGTACTGCTGTGCCAGGGTGTGTGGCCGTGGGGCCGAGATGTCCACACTTCACCACCCGCAAGAAGGAGAATCCGACGCAATTTACATCACATGGTGTAGACTAACAGAGAACCTGCCCCACTGGGAGGCTTTCCTGCCCTCTGTTACAGTATAGTCCAAGGAGACCTGGACCATCTGAACAGGCTTCAGAATGTTAACTTGGGGGGCACCTGGGGGGCTCAGTCGATTAACCGTCTGCCTTCAGCTCTGGTCATGATCTCAGAGTCCTGGAATGGAGCTCCACGTCGGGCTCTCTGCTCCACGGGGAGTCTGCTTCTCCTTCTGACTCTGCCTTCCTCTCTGCCTGCTTGTTCTCTCGCTCTCTCTCTGTCAAATAAGTAAATAAATAAAATATTTTTTTTAAAAGTGGGGGCGCCTGGGTGGCTCAGTCAAGTGTCTGCCTTTGGCTCAGGTCATGATCCCAGGGTCCTGGGATCGAGCCCCGCATCAGGCTCCCTGCTCTGTGGAGAGCCTGTTTCTCCCTCTCCCACTCCCCCTGCTTGTGTTTCCTCTCTCGCTGTCTCTCTCTCTCTGTCAAATAAATAAAGCCTTTTTTTAAAAAAAAAAGAATGTTGGTTTGGTTCACTATGTTGATGACATCATTTTAGTCTCACCAGATGAGCAAGAAGCCGGCAGTTCATTGGAGGCTTTGGTGAGACAGATGCACTCTAAGACACACGTGCTCAGAGGGTGTGAACTGACTTTGTGGAGATTCAGGGGTTCCGCACATCAGTGAGGCGTCATGTCCCTGAGTACGTACTTTTCTTTCCCTCTCAACACAGGGATCCACACAGCATACTTCTAGAATTCCTCCTTCAACAAAACTCACCCTCCGAAGAAATGTGCAACACCGTGTCTTCTCAAAAATGCTCTGCACAAAGGACGGGATCATTATTTTTCTAAATTAGTATCTGTGCTTTTAGGGTTGTGACGGAAAGGAGCAGGAAGACGGGGGCACCCGGCTGGCTTAGTCGGTGGCGTGTGAGACTTGATCTTGGGGTTGTGAGTTTGGGCCCCATCTTGGGGGTGGAGCCTACTTAAAAAAAAGAAAGAAACAGGAAAACATTGGGGGATTAAAGGAAAAGATGAGGGCTTTGTTGAAAGTATCTATAATCTCCTTTGTTTATAACTCACAGTTATGCTTTCTCTCTTTGACAGAATCCTCTTCGGCACTCCCCCAGAAATATTTCTTGAAACGTATCAATCTGTCAACAAGTAGATATTTATGAATTGCTGAGACATCATAATTACATCATCTATTATTCATATTTGACCAAAATATTTTCAAAGGATTTGAAGTGGCATAACATAAATGACCAGTATATAACAGAATGATTTTCAAAGGGGCCAAGAAAGCGTTGAAGAAGCCGTTGTGTAAAATGTCGACACTGGAAACGGCCACAGCCACAAGTGTAAAGCTCCGCTCCGAGTGTCCTGGTAGTCAAGGTGAAAAAGAAAATATGGAAATACGGTATTTCATATCGGTTATATTATCTTATAAATGGAAGTATATTCGTTTTTTGGGAAAAACGTAGCCAACTAAGCAATATGGAATTTTTTTTTCCTAGGGATATTCAGCACGTCAGAGAAGGAGGTTTCCAGTCTCAGGGACTGACCTTCGTGGACATGCTCACGGCAGCGGCGGGCGGACGGCGGAAGCTCCGCCAACACTTGGGGACTAGATGTACCGGCTTCTCCCGCTGCCTCATGGCGAACTCAGGGACATACTGTTAAGACTCTCGGGTAAGGTCTGCTCAGGCTCTCGGGAGTCACGGAGTGCAGCTCTCATGGCCTGAGCGTCCAGGAGAGAAGGCTTCCCGAGAGTCTAGACGGACGAGCCCTGACACACCTTTGAAGAGCATTTCTCAATATTAGTTGCTTGGGCCACACAGAGGACAGAAGCCGGACAGTGGACACATCTACACTAAGGTTCCTTCTATGCTTAGAGCCCACACGGCGTGTGGTGGGAGAAAGCAGGCCTAGTGCTCTGAGAGCAAGTGGGCCAAGTGTGGACACTCGGCCTGTCCGCCCCGAGGAGGCACCGGTAGGCCAGGCTGTGCACACCACCAGCCCTTGGGGAGCATGAAGGCCACCCCACCTGCCCTCATCACAGCGAGCTGAGGAAACCCAGAGATAAGAGGGAAGCGGGTGGGATCCCTGAGTCACTGCTGGAGGGCCGTGAAAGTGAAAGACACGAAAGCGAGAAATGAACTTCCCACTTCTTCTTGGGTAAAGCCAAACCGACTAAGGAATCCACACAGCCCAGGCCCGTGTCCTGACCAATAAAATCCTCAGAGAAGTGTATGTGGAAAAATCGACAACACAAGAAACAGCCCGAGTTGTCAAGGGTGTGGAGAACGAGAACAGGAGTCACTCGGGTGCAGCCACGGTGGAAAACAGTTCGGAGAGTCCTCAAAAAGGTGCAGTTAGAGCTGCCCTAGGGTCCAGCAATTGCACTACAAAGAATACTCATTCTACTTCGAGGGGACTTATGTACCCCGATGTTTATAGCAGCATTATTTTAAAGCAATTTTTTAAAAGATTTTATTCATTTATTTGACAGAGAGACACAGTGAGAGAGAGAGCACAAGCAGCAGGAGCAGTAGAGGGAGAAGCAAGTTCCCCACCAAGCAGGGAGCCCAATGCGGGGCTTGATCCCAGGACCCTGGGATCATGACCTGAGCCAAAGGCAGGCACTTAACGACTGAGCCACCCAGAAGCACCATAGCAACATTATTTACCTTAGCCAAGGTATAGAAATAGCCCAAGTGTCCATTGATAAATGAATGGATAAAGAAGATGTGGTGTACATATATATAATGGAATATTATTTACCTATAAAAAATAATGAAATCATGCCATTTGCAACAACGTGGATGAAGGTAGAGTGTAACATGGTTAGCAAAATAAGTCAACCAGAGAAACATACACACCATATACTTTCACTCATGTGTGGAATATAAGACACAAAACAAATGAGAAAAGGGGAAAAAAGAGAGAGAGACAAACCAAGAAAGAGACTCTTAACTACAGAGAACACACTGATGATCACCAGAGGGTCGGTGGTGAGGCGTGGGGGAGATGGGGCGGGATGAAGGAGAACACCAGCCAAGATGAGCCCCGGGGGACCCATGGAAGCGTCCCATCACTGCCTTGTAACACTGTATGCTCATTAAGTGGAATTCAAATAAACCTTAAAAAATAAACTTTACGTGGGATGCTATTTGACTCATGTCAATGCAATATTAATCATCGTTAACATCAATCATCTGTCAATTTGAGTAATAGTAAAATATAACCACAGATGTCTAGCAGATTTACTCTCTGAAGAGATTTGTGTAATGTCTTGATTGCTTATTATGAAGAATATTTGCTCAAAATAACTGTTTTTAATGTAATAAGATCTAACTTACTATTTTTGACCAGAATTAGCCAAATATCAGGGTACTTTTTGAAGAAAGCCCTGAAGTTAGCAATTAATTAGACTCCAAATTTTGTCTTCTTAGCTTTGGTAGGAATAGATGTATTTTTTCCTTTTAAAATCTCCGTCAAGGGGCACCTGGGTGGCTTAGTTGGTGCAGTGCCCAACTCTTGATCTCAACTCAGGTCATGATCTCAGGGTTGTGAGACCAAACCCTGACCTGGGCTCTGCACTGGGTGTAGAACCTGCTCAAGATTTTCTCTCTCCCTCTCTCTCTCTGTAAGAAAGAAAAAACCTCCATCAGTCCCAAACCCCAACCCTAACCCAACCCTGTCCCAGAAAAAGCTCAAAGGAAAAGGGTTCCTGATTTATACCATTTGGGATGGGGATTTGCTGTCAAGAGTGTTCTGACTCTCAATACTCAGGAGACTCATGGCACAAACTCCAAGGAGAAAAATCCCAGGGCTCTGGAAAATTCGTCTGACCCACAGACATGTCCTCCAGGGAACCCGCACTGGAGACCCAGAGCAAGGGCAGCAACAAGTCTCACCCTTTTGCCCACATGGTCCCGTCAGGCAAACTGATGGTGTCAGTGCCGGGGAAGAGCTGGTCCTTTTGTAAGACATTAGATGCAGACACCCAGCGTAAGAGGAAAGACTTTAAAGGGGCCAAAATGGGGGCACCTGGGTGGCTCCGTCAGTTGGGCATCCAACTCCGGGCTTCAGCCTGGGTTGTGATCATGCGGTGGTGAGGACAAGCCCTGCACTGGGCTTGGTGCTCGGTGAGGAGTCTGCTTCAGAGTCTCTCTAAAGTAAATAAATAAGTTGATTCATTCATTCATTCATTAAATCTTTAAAAAATAAAAGGGCAAAAATATACATGTGTGCCCATCATTATAACACAAGCGCTTTTATTGCTCTGCTCCCATCAAGGTTTTATTAGTATTTACATACAATCCTACACAGTGGCCCTAGAACCTGGATGCGTAACTCTGTTCAGCAATTCATTTCTTCAGACTTTAGTGAGCACCAGCGGGGCTCTGGAAGCTGCTGGGCGCGGTGGGAATATGGAGAAACTCGGCACACCCCTCACCCCAGGGCCTTGAGTCACTCGCACAGTTTCCGTGCCTGCGCTCGGCTCCGTGTGGACCCGCAAACCAGAGAAACAGAAGAGAAGGCCCAGGGAGCAGCGCCTGTCCTCAGCGGGGAGCCCGGAAAGGCCTCCCAGGATGTCGCCCGCACTCCCCACGGCCTCAGGGTGTGGGGACACCAGTGGGAGAGGACCAGGCGGCCGCTGAGAAGGAAATCTCCAGAGCGCGCGTTCCGCGACCACAGAGAGGAAGAAAGACAAAGCCGGGGGCTCGGGGGCAGACACAGGACGCGTGGGTGTTGGTAAGCTCATGTAGCTTCGGCATGGAAAGCGAGGGACCCCCGCGTGGGCTGTGACGTTGCACTCCCTTTCAACTCTTCGGAACACTCTGATGTGAACATAACGGTTGCCCCAGGTTATTTCTAAGTGTCTTTGTACAGTGGGGACAGGCGGCGCCTGGGACGGGGTGATCAGACCAGACTCCGCCAGCTGCCCTCCCCCGACCCGGGTTCCTGGTGGCTTTTTCATCTCCCCCCTCCGCCCCCCGTAAGGGTGGGGCTCCTTCCTCCCCAGCTGGAGGGTGCTGCGAAGGCGCCGAGCCCCAGGGGATGCGAGCTCCCCGTCTCCCTCAGCCCCGGGCTTGCCACAGGCCCCCACCCCTCTGTCCTCCCAGCTGCGCTTGGAGCCAGTGCTGAGTGTGGCCTCTGGTGCCCCAAGGTGACCGTGGGCCCACGTTCCTCTGCAGAGACAAAGCCACCAGTGCTCCCCGAGCCTGCAAGAGATCTGCACAAACCAGAAACAGCCTCCAACCTGTCCTTCCGCAGCCGGGGCTCCAAACTCCACTCAACAACCACGAGGAAAAATCTGCTCACGTGAATGAGGACGGCCTGTCACACGGGCCCCACGACTCCTTTTATACAGCATTGTGGAATGACACTCTGTGGAGGGGAGAGCGGACAGGGGCTGTCAGGGGCCAGGGAAGGGGGCAGAGGGACCCTGTGGTGGAAATGGTCTGTGTCTCGGCAGCGCTGGTGGCCCCGGGAATGCAGGCGTGACAGACTTGCACGGATCTGAGCACACACACGCGTGCACGCCGAACACGCCGTCTGCGCCGGTGGGGTCGGCTGGAGGCTGTCTTGGCTGGGATCGTGGATACGGGCAGCACAGTCCCACAGGATGCGGCCAGAGGAGGGAACGTGACCAGCGCCAGGGATCTTCGTGTTACTGCTCATAGTGCGTGTGAACCCGCAGTCCTCGCGAAAGAAGAAAGGCCTGAAGGAAGGACAACACGGCAGGAGATACCAACTCAGTGACTGTCTCTCCTGCAGCAGCCCCACTCGGCCGACATCCTCTGGGGGGGGGGGGGGCGGGTTTCTGGCTCCGCACAGGAAGGGCGTGACCTCTTGTTTATCAGCCGCACCTGAGGAAACGGTGCCCTCTGCCCTCCGCGTCCTCGCTCGCAAACACTGCCAGGGGGGTTGACCGCAGCCGACCCAGCGCACTAGGGAAGGGTCCCTCCCTTTTCCCCCCACGCAGAGCCTCCCCTGGAGGGCAGGTGGACATCCCCAAGCTCCCTGCCCCAGAGCGCCACTCTCCTAAGTGAGATTACAGCCTGACCGATGGGCGCGGCGCTCCAGTCACTCTGAAACCCACAGCGCACAGAAACGCAGCCGGTGGTCCTGATTCCGGGAACTGCTCAGACTTCTTAGTAAAGACCCACAGACGTAAATACATTTCAGGTCATGCCCTGATGGACTCTCCCAAATTTTATGAGATAATACCTATCCTGACCAGATACAACGTGCCCTAAAATTTTATATTCTACTCTAGCTTCGCTTAAACTCCCCTTGTTTGTTTGATTTGGAATTGATTTCGGGATCCTCAACCAGGTAGAGAGCCGCTGGAGTGCGGGAGGGGAACAGCTCACAGGATCCAACCAGTACATTTTCAGGAGCTTTGCCAGCTGATTATTCAACAAAACCATTATTTTTTTTTTAATTTTTTTTTAAATTTTTTTATTTTATTTTATTTTATTATTTTTTTTTTTATTTGACAGAGAGAAATCACAACTAGGCAGAGGCAGGCAGAGAGAGAGGAGGAAGCAGGTTCCCCGCGGAGGAGAGAGCCCGATGTGGGGCTCGATCCCAGGACCCTGGGATCATGACCTGAGCCGAAGGCAGAGGCTTTAACCCACTGAGTCACCCAGGTGCCCCCAAAACCATTATTAAAAACTGAATTATACAGGCTTACGAAGCTTACAAAACCACGTGCGCCCATGCTCGTGACGCTCATTGTGTGGTGGAAACGCTGCGTGAGACGGTCACTTGCTTCTCTTCCCGCCTTGCAGAGTTCACACCGTGGAAACTGACGAGCTCTGCACACCACCGCCCTCCGTTTCCGTCCGCTCTCTGGCACTTCTCAGCAGGGGCCAGCTGGGAGACTCCGTCTGAGAGGCCCTCCACTACACAGTCCCTTCCCCTGTCCCATCCCACCTTCGTGGTGCTTGATTGTGAAGACAGGAGAGGGGGTCGTTGGAGAGCCCAGGACCCGGGCCAGCGGGGGTCCAAGTGGGCGTGTGCCCTCTCTCCCCATTCTCGGTCCTGTGCTGCCTCCCAGAAGTCCTGCCTCTCACCCCACAGCGCAGGTCAGGGCTGTCCGCATGCGGTCAGACGGCAAGACTCGGGGGCTGGAAGCGGAGCCCTCTCCCGTCCAGCCTCATCATCCTTTCTGAGATGGAGACGTGTGGGCGGGGAGTGGGTCCCAGGACCCGCAGTCAGCCGGACGCTGCTGTTCTCGGCCAGGCAGCTGATGCCCGGGCGCAGTCATGGAGACCCAGCACCCAGCTCTGGGGAGGTGCGGGGCTGTTTGCTTCCAGCCTGGCCTGCTGGTGGGGACTTCTCGGCGGGCTTCTTCATTTGCACTCACAAACTTACCCAGACATGTTATTAGGAGGTGGGGAACATAGAGCTCTTACAACCTTTCCTCCAAGGCTGCCCCAAAGAAAGAGAAAATCTGATGGGAAATGCACACACGAGACGCTGGACGCAATCGGTCCCGACCTTACAAAACAGGCTTCGTTGCGTTAGTCCAGTGTTGTTCACCCATCGCTGGTTTTTATCACTAAGGGAGATATAAAAGGAGGTGATCCCAGTCCCACTCCTCTTTCACAAAAGTCGTCTTCACGTTCCTCCACTCGCATCCCCGAGCAAGTGTTCCCACCCAGTCAGAACCAAGAGCGGCGAGAACACTTTGCCACCCACGTGGAAGCTACTAAGAATCCCCAGTGTCTCCTAACCGGGCAGGCACTGAGGCTCTGCTCCTCTCCTGTGCGCACGTGAAGGGGCGAGGTTGCTGAGGGCGCCTTCCCACCCCCACCTCGCCTGGCACCATTCCCTGCCTGCATGTCGCACATTTAAATGAGAACAGACACGATTCGCAAGGCCTCTGGGGGGCAAAGTTCTGTGCTCAAGGGAGACCACCGGCTCCAAGCCCCTTGCCTGCCTTCACTGTTCTGCCTCTCCAGCCCCCGTGGACTGCGAGAACCAGCAGCCTCTCGAACCCTGGGCCACAAGGAGGAAGGGAGCTGCCAGGCCCCACAGGACAGACCAGCCTCCGGGCAGGAAGGCCATGTCAGGTGGCGGGAGGCCTAAGATCCCAGCGGGGCATCTTCCACAAGCCCAGCTGAACTCCAGACCTGCCTGGAAGGGATGCAGAGCGGACCTGCACGGTGATGAATTCACTAACGCTGGCTGCTCCCTGACCCTGCTGCCTTCTAGAGTTACCCTTGCAGCGAAGACGAAGCATCATAGGGAGGTCTGGCACTCACCGGGGTCCCCCGTTTAAAACCCCTTTTCTGTTCACCAGGCAAGAAATCTGGGATGAATTGGAGCATGGAGCAAACATCTATTTTCCACTTCACAGTGTGAGCCGTCCTCTGGAAACACAGCTCTCGCTCTGTCGCTCCTCTGCCCACAGCCTGGCCTGGCCCCCTGTCCAAAATCTCAATCCCTACATACAAACAAGGCCTGTATGCCCCTGTTCTGCCATCCCCTGGCCTCACCTCCTGGCACGCCATTTGCTATTTCTCAGGGCTCCAGTTCCATGGCCTCGGTGCTTTCCCCCAAGCACTTGCCAGCCTCAGTGCCTTTGCACTTGCTGTTCTCTCTGCTGGAGTGTTGCTCCATTGACACATGCCGCTCTCTCTTCTCCCTCTGAGATTTTGCTCAAATGATCCCTGAGATGTTTCTCTACTTCACATCACACAACTGCCTCCCTGCCCGCTTCATTCTCGTCCTTTCAACCCACTGTATTTTATTCCTGACACTGAGTGCACCCACTCAGCTGTGTGTCTTAGCCACATTCGTCCTGAGGTAGGACTCGCGGTTCCATGGTGGCTGCTGCAGGCTGCCGTGACGGACCGAGTCTTCTTCTGCTGCTCTGCTGCCCACAGCTGGGTTCGCGCCCGAGGCCTGGCCACCGCAGTCCTCTACCCCTTCACAAAAGGTACTGAGACCCAAAACTATAATCACACATGGAGGTCATAGAAGGTCAATATCACATGGGGCAATTTCTCAGGTAACAGGAAATAACCTATACTATGTGCATTTTATGTCAAAACACCTGCGAACTAATGGGGATATAACAAAATTTATAGGGCCAGAGTCTTTACTTTGTTTCAAGTTTTCTCCTTAAGAAATAAAAGCATCAGAGCATGAGTGGCTTAGTCAGTTAAGCATCTGACTTTGGCTCAGGGCACGATCTCAGGGTCCTGGGATCGAGTCCCACATCAGGCTCCTTGCTCTGCAGGGGACCTGCTTCTCCCTCTCCCCAGCTGTGGACTCGCGCTCTCTCTCAAATAAATAAAAACGTTTAAAAAAGAAAAAAAAACATCATAAGGGAGGTACAAACCAAAACCACAATGATACGTCACATCGCACCTGTTCGATGGCTAATGTCAAAAAGACACGAAATAGCAAGTGTTGCCAAAGGGAAATCAGTCCGATGGAGACCGAGAGCCTATGACCTCCCTATATGTGGGGTCTGAGAAACCCGCAGAACAGAAACAGACTCATAAACACAGAGAACGAGCCTGCAGTGGCCGGCGCGGCGGGGAGAGGTGGGGGATGGGCGAAACAGCGGAAGGGCATTAAGGGGCCCAAACTTCCAGGTACAAGTAAGTCGGGGAGACGGACGTGACAGCAAAGGGAATGCCGCCGGTAATGTCGCCACGACCTTGCGTGACCTGCCGCGGTATCGGGTAATGTACAACTGTTGCCGCGATATGTTGGACTCTGAAGTAAATGTAACATTGTACGGCAACTGCAAAGTTAATGTAACATTGTACGGCAACTGCAAAGTTAATGTAACATTGTACGGCAACTGTACCTCAGCTGAGAAGAAGAGAGAGATCGCATTTTTGGTCACATACACATCCCCAAAGCACCTTATTTTCTTCTCTGTCCCAGTCACGGCATTTCAGAGAATTGTTACCAACTGGGCAGCACCCACCTGTCACCCACAAGTAAATCTGAAAATGTGATTGAGCAAACAGGTGCAGAACATCCTCCTACATTTTTTTTTCCTCAAAAAAAAAAAAAGTCTGTGGTTACCAGTGTCCAGCGACTGGAGCCAGGGAGTATTTTTAATGACGCAGCCCTGCACTCGGGTGATGCCCACTACAGGCTTGTCTCCACCACTGCCGCTGGCCGAATCTGACCACTGTGTTACACGTGGGAGCCGGGCCACTGGGGAAGGCCCATGAGCCTGTGCCACCTGCTGGGGACAACGACAACGTCCCCGAGCGAGCAGAGAAGCTGTGAAGGTGGGTGGCCCCAGAGCGGCTCAGGCAAAACCGGCAGGTCCCAGCCGAGCTCGAGCACGGACCACTCCCTTCGGCCTGGGGTCGAGGGACGGGGCAGAGGGCGGACCAGCTGCTGAGGGCAGCGTTCCACATCTTCTCCAGCAGCTGGGTGACAGAGGCGGCCCCTCCCCAGACGAGCCTGGACCCCGGAGCCTCCCGGAGCATCTTCTCTCCGCCACCGTACTGCCACATCCTGAAGGACCAGATCAAAGCCACCAGCGGGGCCCAGCCCTGAGGGTCTGAGCCCACAGGTGTACGGAGGCCCGGAGTCTGGACTCCTGTCGCATTTCAGGAGTGGGTGACCACCAGTCCCAGTCTGCCAGGGACTAAGGGGGACTCTCAGGATGTGGGGCTCCGGTTTTAAAACTGGAGCATTCCAGGGGCAAAGCAGGACAAAGTGCTCCCCCGGGGCCGTGTTTTGGGACACCCACCTGCAGTGCACCCTGTGAGGGGCTGAAGCTTCTGACGCTCACCGTCATCGCAGACGTCCTCCTTCGAGATGTAAGTGCCCCAGGAAGATGGCAGGGTGGGCTGTGTCGTCCATCACAATCTCTTTCTCCCAACCCAAACTTCTTTGAATTGTCTTCAAAAGCAACTTGTGAGACGTTCCGCTCTCTCCCGCTGAGCTCCCGTGTCCTGGAGACAGGAGAGTCAGTCCAGCCCTGGGCGGGCCCTCCACAGGCCCTGGTTTAGAACGATGAGTGGGGCCATCGTCTGTCCTTTCTCAGGCCGTGGCGGCAGAGCCCTGACATGGCGAAGCGGGCGCCGGGGGCCCCACCGCGGAGGCCGCCTGGGGGGGGGGGGACCGGGTGCTTCTGAGCCGGGGCGGGGCAGGGAGGTGGAGTCTGTTCTCGAAGAAGCCGCTGCAGGAAGGGAATCCGGGGCTCGATCTGCAGCCCAGCCTGAAGGCCTTA
Source organism: Meles meles (assembly GCF_922984935.1). Taxonomy (NCBI): domain Eukaryota; kingdom Metazoa; phylum Chordata; class Mammalia; order Carnivora; family Mustelidae; genus Meles; species Meles meles. Next base: position 86,211,899 of record NC_060079.1, read on the forward strand.
GAGCAGCTGCGAACCCCAGGCAGCCCGCTGGGCCCCAGGCCTGCTGCAGCTCCGCCCTTAGTTCCCTTCTCCCCCGGAGCCCCGCCAGGATCCACGCGCTCCCTGCTTCGGGCCGGTGCTCTCTTGCCTTCGCGAGGCACCCAGAATCAGTTGTTCTTCATAAACAAATAAAAATCAAGAAATAGCTTGTGAGCGGTAAGGAGGGCTGGCGGAGCCCTCCCCAAGGCCACGCGGGCCTTCCCCGCCTGCAGGTGGCCGGAGTCCAGCCGGCGGGAGGCCGGGGGCTACCGCGCCCCCCACAGAGGACACCCCGCGGGCCTGGGCAGACTGAGACAGCTGGCAGCCCTCCGGTCCCTTCGCGGGACTCCAACGACCTTTGGCCCATTTTACAGATGCTCTTGTAAGTGAGCACCGAGGCTGAGGCTTCAGCCCCGGCACTGCGACCTCTGAGACACAACGGCCCCGGCCCTGGGGCTCCCACCGCTGAGTCGGCGCGGCGGGTCTGGCGAGTGCAACCATCGCCCTGTGCTCATCGTTGCTTCGTCTAAAAGAATCCAAATTACTTCGGTTGTGTTGAAAAATAAAATGCAAATTTACCTTAACGACAAAGACTTGCTGTATTTAAGGACTTTCCCAAGAACGCGCCACTGTTCTCAAGAGCAGCAGAATCAGGTGTCCCCACCTCAGCGCCCAGGCTCAGGGGTCGTGTCGCAGCCGCACGGAGAAGAGCCTGCGCCAACCGTGCGTGCGGGCTCCGTGCGGGTCTCCGCGGGGCGAGACCACTTGGCTCTCCATGAGCAGGTCCCGCAGGCACCATGCAGCTCTCCGCGGGTGAGACCATCAGTTCTCCCTACCACGAGAGAGACGGTACTGCTGCCCCTCGACCACAGCTCTGTAGCCAGCACGTGGCGGAACCGTGGTTGGCATCTTTCCCTAGGCCCACGCCCATGCTCTGTCCCCCAGCACAGGGGCCCTCTACTTAGGCACAAAGTTCCAGAGTAGGTCCCAGGTCGCACAGCACAAGGTCTTTCCACTACACTACTTGGAAGAACCAACCTCATTTGGCTGAGTAAGTTGTCATTGTTTGGTTTAAAATCAGGACCCCCGGGGCCCACCCAGTCCTCTGTCGGTGGAGATAGGACAGTTCAAGGGAGCATGGGCAGGGCCCTTTGGCCTCGGGACTGTGTGTGAGCGGAACCAGCAGGGCCTGGGCAGTGCTCTGAGCAGCTCTGCGACGAAAGCGCCAAGCCAGTGAGAGCACTTCCTTACTCAGAGGAGGTCTGACACCTTCCGGAAACAAACGGAGTATCTTGGGATGTGCCTGGGTAAGGGTTTGGAAGCTTGTTCTATGTGTCGAAATATATGCACTTATTGAAAGAAAATCAGGCAGTGCCAAGGACCTCTCACAGGAATCCACGGTGCCTGCCGCCCCTTCCCCATGCCGCCCCCCCCGTCCCGGTGCAGGGCACGCTCAACCTTGCCAGCTGGCCAGGCTTTCCCACGACCCAGCACTAGCCTCATGCCCACTGTCCACACCACTCAGTCTTCGATCGTGGGAGGAGAGTCCAGCCTAGATCTCCCACCATAACCAGTGAGAATTTAACTGCCTTTCTCTAAACTTGCTGAGTCTGCAGCTCTCACGAGATCTTGACTTTATTATTCTTTATCTGTGCACTTGACCTAGACCCTAGGTTAGCACCAGGGCTCCCTTCCAGAGTCGGATTGGGCCTCCCTCTGCTTCCTGCTGGGGCTGCGGCCGGCATCACCTTTGTCTTCCAGGGGCCGCCGGCCGCCCTCCCGCTGGAGGAGCCCCTGCACAAGGACGGGCACTTACCCCGTGGCCAGCTCTTTTATTCAAGAGCGTCGCCCTCAGTCGGGGAAATGTTCTTGTATTGTTTCTTGTATTGTTAACTTCCTTTGTGTGATTTTTTCTGATTCTTTTCCCTCAAGGCCTATTCGTGGAGAGTTGGAACGCTTTGCCCGATCTTCTCTGTCTTCTTTTATCTCAGAATTTTTATCTTTCATTCTTTTTTTTTTAAATCTTTCATTCTTTTTAGTTTGCAATTTCTTCAGTTTTATGTCCCAGCCTCGGTTGAACTTTTTAACCTGACTTTCAGAAAGGTCTTTTCTGTTCTACAAGCTCATCCTAGTCTCGAAGATACTGATGGGAGGTTTGGAGGGTTTCTGTTTTGTTTTGTTTTCATGCTTTCTTGTGTTCCTGAACAATCTCTCTTTCTTCAGGGTCTTCCCTTGGAGGCCCGACGTGCCCTGGGAGTGTGCACACTCCCTGACTCCCTCCTCCCCCTGTGCCCTGCCCCCACGGGCCTCCGGCTTCAAGCAAGTGCCACAGTCTCCCGACCACTCGTGGCCCTCATTTGACACACATCTAGTTCCCCCGCAGCATTGTAGGAGGGTCTCAGGAAAAGTAAAGACAGAGAGGATGTTGTTTTTTGTTTGTAAGAATTACTTGCTTTGCTTTTTCCATAGAGGTCCCTCGTGTGCCTGGTACAAAGTTCGACAGTGATGACAAGCAGACCCTTTGCTCACCCTGTGCCCCAGCTGGAGAGCACCTTCCAGGACCGACGGAGCAGTCTGTGCACGTGTGAGTGGAGACATGGATCAGTGCCCTTTCCATCCGTAAAGAGTGTGCCGCTCGGTGACCCCTACGCCGCTTTCTTGCTATGGCATGTGCTTTCATCTCTCTGAGTCACCAAATATACAGCTACCTGCCCCCCCCAAAAGAAGTGTCTGCATCGTTTTCCATTGTAGGAATGTATCAAGATGTGTCGAGGGGCTGGGTGTTTTCTCCTCCTGCAAACACCATCTCGTGCACCTTATTTCTTTCTCTTTCAAGCAGGGCTTGTGTTCACACTGGTTAGCAGCTCTGCTCCATGTGGTCACTCCGGCACCTGCGTCCTCTGAGCCTGCCTGTCTGTGTGGTCACAGCCCTGGCCCTACCCCAGAAAAGGGCAGAGGAGGAACCACAGTGGTCTGAAGACCTGATCTTAGAAACAGCACATGTCTCCTGCACTCCATGGGGCCACCGCCCACCTCAAAGGGACCCACAGATGCCTCTGAATCTGGGCTCACAGAGGAGGGAGGGTGGTTCTACACAAGTCTCAGACCCCACTGCCGTCCTCATCAGCTTGCATTTCCTGCTGTCATGAGCGCGTTCCCAACTTTAGGTCCATGTGTCTATTTCTTTCGCTGTGAAACGTCTATTCAGCTTATTGCTCAGTTTCCTATAGGCTCTGTGGTCTTCTGGGTTGATTTGCTGGTACCCAACCCTTGTATGCAATTAGAGGTTACAAACACCCAGACTGATATTTTGTCATTGGATTGCATTTATGCTGTTTTTTTAGATTGAAGATATATTCTACATTTATGTAAAGAAATTAATTAATCTTTTATCTTTTGGAGTTTTGTCTCATATTTAGAAAGAACTTCTCTTGGTTTTTTAATTATTCATATATCATTTACTAACTTCATGCTTTTATTCTCTCCAATTAAATTTTGATCTATCTAGAGTTTATCGCACTGTGAGTTGACAAGTAGGGTGAACCTAAGCTTTCTAACAGCTGTTTAGTTATCATGAGACCCTTGTGTACTCACCCTTTACCTCATGATTTGAAAAGTCATAGTTATCATATTTATACTATATACTAACATATCATAGTTATGCCTGGATAGTTACTATATATCAGAGCTTTCTTTGATTCACTGATTTGTCATTCATATGACAACATAACTCTACTAACATGAGCCTTCTTCTCTGGCTATTTTAATTATTCACCTCTCCAATTAAAAAAAAAATTCTAAGGGAGGAGCAAGATGGCGGAGGGGTAGCAGACCGCGATGGCATCAGCTCGCAGGCGACCAGCCAGACAGTCGTCAGACCATTCTGAACACCGACACACCCAACAGGAGAGAAGAGGAGAAGAGCAGCGATTCTAGGATCAGAAAATCAACCACTTTCTGGAAGGTAGGACGTGCGGAGAAGTGACTCCGAGTTGACGGGAAGATAGACCATGGAGGGAGGGGTGGCTCCCAGCAAGCGGCGGAGCAGCGGAGCACAAAATCCAAACTTCTAGAAGTCGGCTCCATGGAGGGACATCGCTCCAGAGACTCAGTGGGGGTGGAGCCATCGCGGGGACAGCGTGGTCTCAGGTCCCGCAGGGTCATGGAAGGATCGGGGTTGCCTGAGTGTGGCAAGGCTTGCAGGAATCGCAGCAGAGAAGCCAGGGGCAGAGACGGAGCCAAGGAGTTGGTTCTCAGATCGGAGTCACATTAAACCATGATCTGAGGCACAGTCGGGCCACTGCCCTTCGAGCATGGACCCCACAAGTGGCAGATCTGTGGAGATTCGTCTTCCTCCTCCGGGAGGAGTGACGCGGGAGCCTATGGCAGGAATGTGCTGGGTTTGGAGACTCCAAACAGGGACGCGTGCCAGAGATTGACATGCTTGGTCACAGGCCGGGTGAATTCGGAGCATAGCCAGAGACCAGGGAGACGGGAGGGACTGACTGCTTCTCTCTGAGGGCGTACTGAGGAGGGGTCCCCAAGCTCTTGGCTCCTCCAAGCTGGAGATCGAGAGGCCGCCATCTTCATTCCCGTCCTCCAAAGCAGAACAGAAAGCATTCAGGGAACAAAAGCTCCCAAGAGCAACCCAAGCAGATCGCAGATCGCTTAGTCCGGCCCCTGGCAAGGCAGCACAATTCTGCCACCGGCAAAGAAATTTGAGAATCACTGCAACAGGCCCTCCCCACCAGAAGATCAGCAAGAACATCCAGACAAGACCAAGTTTGCTGATCAATGAGAACAGTGGAACTGCAGAGCTAGGGGAAAGCAACACACAGAATTCATGGCTTTTCCCCCCCATGATTCTTTAGTCTTTCAAAGGTAAATTTTTTTAATTTTATTTTTTTCTTATACTATTTTTAAAAATTTTTCCTCTTTCCTATTTTAACCTTTTATTTTATCTTATCAACACCTTTTAAAAAGTCTTTTTAAATTTTCATTGTTATAGTCATATTCTAACTCCTTGTTGTATTTAACCTTACTTTTTGAATACATATAATTTTTTTTTCTTTAAAATTTTGAGACACAGTTCCTTCTAATGGATCAAAATATACCTTAAATCTAGTGTATGGCTTTGTTCTAGTTTCCAGCCTGATCACATTCTCTCCTTTTTTTTTTTTCCTTCTTTAAAACAACTTCTTATCTTATCAATTCCTTTTTTTAGAATGTTTTTAAATTTTCATCTTTACAGTCAAATTCGATCCCTTTATCATGTTTACTCTTATTTTTACATAATATTTTTCTTTCTTTAAAATTTTGGGAGGCAGGTTCTTCTAACAGACCACAATTCAATGGAAATCAAGTGTGTCACTCTGTTCTCTGTTCTGTTCACCAACTAATCGTGTGTGTGTGTATGTATGTGTGTGGAGAGATATATATATATATATATATATGCTTTGTTTGGGTTTTCTCTTCTCTTCTCCCCCCACTTTCAGGTCTCTTCTGATTTGGTTAGTGTATATTTTTCTGGGGTCATTGCTATCCATTAGTATTTTGTTCTCTCATCCATCTATTCTTATCTGGATAAAATGACAAGGTGGAAAAACCCACCTCAAAAAAAAAAAAAAAAAAGCCAGTACCAACAGCTAGGGAACTAATCAATATGGACATTAATAAGATGTCAGAACCAAACTTCAGAATGACGATTATCAAGATGTTAGGGGGCTTCTAAAAAGCATAGAGGATACTAGAGAATCCCTTTCTGGAGAAATAAAATCCCTTTTTGGAGAAATAAAAGGACTAAAATCTAACCAAGTTGAAATTAAAAAAAGCTATTAATGAGGTGTAATAAAAAATAGAAGGTTTTACTGCTAGGAAAATGAGGCAGAAGAGAGAATTGGTGATCTAGAAGACCAAACGTGGAGAATAAAGAAGCTGAGCAAAAGAGAGACAAACAACTACTGGGCAAAGAGGGGAGAATTCGAGAGATAAATGATACCATAAGACAAAACAACATTAGAATAATTGGTATCCCAGAAGAAGAAGAAAGGGGGAGAGGCCAGAAGGTATATTGGAACGAATTATAGCAGAGAACTTCCCTAATTTGGGGAAGAGAACAAGCATCAAAATTCTGGAGACGCAGATAACCCCCCTCAAAATCAATAAAACTAAGTCAACACTCCATCATCTAATAGTAAAATTTACAAGTCTCAGTGACAAAGAGAAAACCCTGAAAGCAGCTTGGGACCAGAGGTTTGTAACATACAATGGTAGAAATATTAGATTGGCAGCAGACCTAGCCACAGAGACCTGGCAGGCCAGAAGGGACTGCCGTGATATAGTCAGAGCACTAAAAAGAAAAATATGCAGCCAGGAATACTATATCCAGCTAGGCTGTCAGTGAAAATATAAAGAGAGATAAAAAGCTTCCAGGACAAACAAAAACTGAAAGAATCTGCAAACCCCAAACAAACCCTACAGAAAATATTGAAAGGGGTCCCCTAAGCAAAGAGAAAGCCTAAAAATAATAAACCAGAAAGGAAGAGAGACAACATACAGTAACAGTCGCCTGACAGGCAATACAATGGCACTAAATTCATATCTTTCAATAGGTATCCTGAATGTAATGGGGCTAATGTAATGGCCCCAATCAAAAGACACAGGGTATCAGAATGGATAAAAAAAACAAGAACCATTGATACACTGTCTACAAGAAACTCATTTTAGACCCAAAGACACCTCCAGATTTAAAGTGAGGAGGTAGAGAACAATTTACCATGCTAATGGACATCAAAAGAAAGCTGGGGTGGCAATCCTTACATCAGATCAATTAGATTTTAAGCCAAAGACTATAATAAGAGATGAGGAAGGACACTCTACCATAATTAAAACTTTGTCCAATGAGAGGATCTAACAATTTTAAATATCTATGCCCCTAACATGGAAGCAGCCAGTTATATAAATCAATTAATAACAAAATCAAAGAAACACATTGACAATAATACAATAATAGTAGGGGATATTAACACCCCCTCACTGGAATGGGCAGATCATCTAAGCAAAAGATGAACAAGGAAATAAAGGCCTTAAATGACCTACTGGACCAGATGGACATCACAGATATATTCAGAACATTCCATCTGAAAGCAACAGAATACATATTCTTCTCCAGTGCACATGGAACATTCTCCAGAATAGATTACATCCTGGATCACAAATCAGGTCTCATCTGGTACCAAAAGATTGGGATCATTCCCTGCATATTTTCAGATCACAATGGTTTGAAACTAGAGCTCAACCATAAGAAGAAAGTTGGAAAGAACTCAAATACATGGAGGCTAATAAAGGATGAATGGGTCAACCAGGTCAACCAGGAAATTAAAGAATTTAAAAATTTCATGGAAACAAATGATAATGAAAACACAACTGTTAAAAATCTTTGGGATACAGCAACAGTGGTCCTGAGAGGAGAGTATATAGTAATACAAGACTTTCTGAAGAAACAAGAAAGATCTCAAATACACAACCCTACACCTAAGGGAGCTGGAGAAAGAACTGCAAAGAAAGTGCAAACCCAGGAGGAGAAGATAAATAATAAAGATCAGATCAGAAATCAATGAACTAGAAACCAAAAGAACAGTGGAACAGATCAATGAAATTAGGAGTTGGTTCTTTGAAAGAACTAATAAGACTGATAAACCCCTGGCCAGACTTATCAAAATGAAAAGAGAAAGGACCCAAATAAATAAAATCATGAATGAAAGAGGAGAGAGCATAACCAACACCAAAGAAATACAAACAATTATAAGAACATATTATGAGCAACTATACGCCAGCAAATTTGACAATCTGGAAGAAATGGATGCATTCCTAGAGACATATAAACTACCACACTGAACCAGGAAGAAATAGAAAACCTGAACAGACCCATAACCAGTAAGGAGATTGAAGCAGTCATCAAAAATTTCCCAACAAATAAGAGCCCAGGGTCAGATGGCTTCCCAGGGGAATTCTACCAAACATTTAAAGAAGAATTAACAACTATTCTCCTGAAACTGTTCCAAAAAATGGAAATGGAAGGAAAATTTCCAAACTCATTTGATGAGGCCAGCATTACCTTGATCCCCAAATCAGACAAAGACCCCATCAGAAAGGAAAATTAGAGACCAATATCCCTAATGAACACAGATGCAAAAATTCTCACCAAAATACTAGCCAATAGGATCCAACAGTACATTAAAGGGATTATTCACCACGACTAAGTGGGATTTATTTCTGGGCTCCAAGGTTGCTTCAACATCCACAAATCAATCAATGTGATACAACACATTAATAAAGGAAAGGACAAGAACCATATGATACTCTCAATAGATGCTGAAAAAGCATCTGACAAAGTACATCATCCTTTCTTCATCAAAGCTCTTCAAAATGTAGGGATAGAAAGTACATACCTCAATATCATCAAAGCCATCTATGAAAAACCCATGGTGAATATCATTCTCAATGGAGAAAAACCAAGATCCTCTCCCCTAAGGTCAGGAACATGACAGGTATGTCCACTATCACCACTGCTATTCAACATAGTACTAGAAGTCCTAGCCTCAGCAATCAGACAACAGAAAGAAATAAAAGGCATACAAATCAGCAAAGAAGTAGTCAAACTCTCACTCTTTGCAGATGATATGATACTTTATGTGGAAAACCCAAAAGACTCCACTCCAAAACTGCTACAACCCATACAGGAATTTAGTAAAGTGTCAGGATGGAAAATCAATGCACAGAAATCAGTTGCATTTCTATACACCGACAACAAGACAGAAGAAAGAGAAATTAAGGAGGCAATCCCATTTGCAATTGCACCCAGAACCATAAGATACCTAGGAATAAACCTAAACAAAGAGGCCAAGAATCTGTACTCAGAAAACTATAAAGTACTCATGAAAGAAATTGAGGAGGACCCAAAGAAATGGGAAAACGTTCCATGCTCATGGATTGGAAGAACAAATATTGTGAAAATATCTATGTTACCTAAAGCAATCTACACATCTCAAGCAATCCCTATCAAAATACCATTAACTGTTTTCAAAGAAATGGAACCAATAACCCTAAAATTTATATGGAACCAGAAAAGACCCCCAATTGCCAGAGGAATGTTGAAAAAGAAAACTGAACCTGACAGCATAATTCCGACTTCAAGCTCTATTACAAAGCTATAATCCTCAAGACAGCATGGTATTGGCACAAAAACAGACACATAGATCAATGGAACAGAATAGAGAGCCCAGAAATGGACCCTCAACTCTATGGTCAACTAGTATCTGACAAAGCAGGAAAGAATGTCCAATGTTTAAAAAAAAAAAAAACACTCTTCAACAAATGGTGTTGGGAAAATTGGACAGTCACATGTGGAAGAATGAAACTGGATCATTTCCTTACACCACACACAAAAATAGACTCAAAATGGATGAAAGACCTCAATGTGAGACAGGAATCCATCAAAATCCTTGAGGAGAACACAGGCAGCAACCTCTTCGACTTCAGCCACAGAAACTTCTTCCTAGAAACATTGCCAAAGGCAAGGGAAGCAAGGGTAAAAATGACCTATTGGGACTTCATCAAGATCAAAAGCTTCTGCACAGCAAAGGAAACAGTCAACAAAACCAAAAGGCAACCAACAGAATGAGAAAAGATATTTGCAAATGACATATCAGATAAAGGGTTAGTATCTAAAATCTATAAGGAATTTATCAAACTCAACACCCAAAGAACAAATAATCCAATCAAGAAATGGGCAGAAGACATGAACAGACATTTCTGCAAAGAAGACATCCAGATGGCCAACAGACACATGAAAAAGTGCTCCACATCACTCAGCATCAGGAAAACACAAATCCAAACCACAATGAGATTCCACCTCACACCAGTCAGAATGACTAAAATTAACAAGTCAGGAAATGACAGATGCTGGCGAGGATGCAGGGAAAAGGGAGCACTGTGGGTGGGAATGCAAGCTGGTGCAGCCACTCTGGAAAACAGCATGGAGGTTCCTCAAAAAGTGGAACATAGAGCTACTGTATGACCCAGCAATCATACTACTGGGTGTTTACCCCAAAGATACAAATGTAGTGATCCAAAGGGACACGTGCACCCCAATGTTCATAGCAGCAATATCCACGATAGCCAAACTATAGAAAGAACCTAGATGTCCATAAAGAGATGAATGGATAAAGAAGATGTGGGGTGTGTGTGTTGTGTGTGTGTGTGTGTGTGTGTGTGTGTGTGTGTGTGTGTGTGATGGAATATTATGCAACCATCAAAAGAAACCTTGCCATTTGCAATGATGTGGATAGAACTAGAGGGTATTGTGCTGAGCGAAATGAGTCAACCAGAGAAAGACAATTATCATATGATCTCTCTGATATGAGAAATTTGAGTGGCAGGGAGGGGTGTTGTGGGGGGAAGGGAAGGAAAAATGAAACAGGATATGACCAGGGATTGAGACAAACCACAAGAGACTCTTAACTCTAGGGAACACATTGGGGGTTGCTGGAGGTGGGGAAAGGGACAGGGTGGCTGGGTGATGAACACTGGGGAGGGTATGTACTATGGTGAGTGCCGTGAATTGTGATAAGACTGATGATTCACAGACCTGAGCCCCTGAAACAAATAATACATTATATGTTAATAAAAAAATTCTACATGATAACTCTTTTTCAGGATCTGGTGTGGCTGTGCCCATCTTTTCATTGCACACCCTCTATGGTCCTGTGTGTCAGCTCTGTTCCCGCAGACTCTCTGTTCCCTCTGTGTCAGCCCTGTTCCCGCACATTCTGAATCTCTATCATTCTGGCCTGTTCCTGCACACACGGAATGCTGGGTTTTGCTCTGTGATTCAGCCTGACAGCCTATTTATTTTATTACCCAAGTTGAGTTCATTTCAGGGCATTACTGAGTGTCAGAAAGTGCACATTAGACTTTGTTTTGGGAATGTATTTCACATTATAGTCTAGTCATCTTGATTTTCCTTAAAAAATATCTAGTTTGGGGCGCCTGGGTGACTCAGTGGGTTAAGCCTCTGCCTTCAGCTCGGGTCATGATCTCAGGGTCCTGAGGTCCAGCCCCGCATCGGGCTCTCTGCTCAGCGGGAAGCTTGCTTCCTCCTCTCTCTCTCTCTCTCTGCCTATCTCTGTCTACTTGTGATCTCTGTCTGTCAAATAAATAAGTAAATCAATAAAATGTAAAAAAAAGTATCTGGTTTGCTGTGCATGTCGCTCTGAGGTTGGAAGGGCAGAGTTTCCGTCCCAGCATACATCTTCCGTCTGTTTTCACTCCCTTTATGGCAACATTCCTGCTGCTATCGTCTTACTTTCTCCTTTCATTTTATTTTATATATTTTTTCTTACTCTATTTTTGTGTGAATCTGGGCTGGTTTCTTTCTGATTATGACTCATCTTCAAGTATAGTGCATCCTCCCCGGGTCAGCTTTTTATAGGAAATTCCGTCTGGAGACCAGGTTGGGTATGAGGATGGACCCAAGCGCAGCATGCAGGCAGGCATGAGGGACACTCACAGTGTCCCCTTCGCCCTCCCTCCAAGGACACCATTCCTGGTGGCTTGAACCCTGCTTCTTTTCTGCGCCCAGTGAGGCCGGACCTGCACCCTTTCCCTCAGGATGTGGCACTGAGTGTAATGTGCTGTGACCCACAGCCTGCCAGGGTCTCCCTGCTCCCATCGGGCATGGTTTCGACGGAGGGCTCTGTTTGGCTTTGGTGGAGCTGAAATGTGTTTCTCTTTCTCCTTTTCTTTGTTTTTGTTCTTGGAGGAGAGGGGGCAGCTTGCCATTTTACTGCATGACAGCTCGTTTGTCTTCCAGCTGTGGGTCTGAAGCCAGTGTGGTTCCAGATCCTCGCATGTGATCTCGTCTCTTCTTGACTGGGCTTTCCAGGGGTTCCTCTTCCAAGTGTCCCTGGACTCCCACTGGCCGGGCCTGCATGTGGCTGGTCACGGCCCGACTTCTTCAGCCTGGAGTGGGGGCAACCTCATGACTCACATCTTCTTTCTGCTCTGGGAAATTTTCCTGGTATGTCTTAATGATGAGTCACCCTTCTTTGTTTTTCCTGAAGCCCTGAGTGCTCAGAATGTACTCCTCAGAGGCGTGTTTATGACTGTCTCTCTTGCTTATTTCTCATCTTTCTGTTTTGTGATATGTATTCTGGAGGACTCCTTTGATCTTAGCCTCGAACTTCTCCATGACTTTAAGTTTAGCACTCATATTTTACATTTCTTTCCTGTTCTCTACCTGTTCATAAGTACGATCCTGTTCTTAGATTATGGACATGCAATATTTTTTGACTCTTTCTGAGACGATATTTAATTTTCTGTTGTTTTGTACATGGCCGTTTTCTCTAAAATGAGCTGTTTTTGTGGAACTCCATCTCTGTGTTCTTTGTTGCTGATTTTCTTCCGAAAGTCTGGAGATACTTGGATGCTCGCATATATTAAGAATCAGTGGCTTGTTCTGATGAGCTGCTGTGGGCACTCCATAGACTTCTCTGAATGGGAAGGTGAGCTGGGGATTCTGTGCCCGCAGATGGGGTTGTTGCTGTGCTCCCGTCAGGGAAGATGAGTGAGGCGCTGGGCAGTAGGCTAGCAATTCCCTCTCCTTCCCACCGCTGAGCTACCCCCACCCAAGCCAGAGTGAGGAAGATTTTACTGAGCAGCCCCAGACTCACACCAGAAGCTGGAACCCAAAGATTGTTCATTCAAGGTCTTTGAAGAAGACCTCTTTGGTGTCTGCAGGCTGGAAACCCGCCGCAGCGGGTGAGGGGAAAGGACGGCAGACAGAGCACACTGTAGGTGCAAGCAGCCTGTTCACACACAATCTCAGCCTCTCAGAGCTGCTCCGGCGCCCTTCAGGAGGATGATACCCCTCCACTGCTTGAACGTTAGACAGATGCTCTCTCTAGTCCACAGTGCCCCAAACTCGGGGGCATTCACCCTCTTAAAACACCCCCTTACATAGTATTTCTAGGATCCTTCCTAAAACATGGAAATGAAAATTAGGTCTACAACTCTTCTGAGAGCTTGGACGATGCTGAGCGTAGAGGGCGAATTACTGTCTTGGGTCATACTCTGCTGTGGGGCACTCTGTGGCAGGTTGTCTCTATAACCTTGTCTATTCTTTTTAAAAAAAATTATTTATTTATTTTTGCAAGAGAAAGAGAACATGGTGGGGGAGGATCAGAGGGAGAAGCAGACCCCCCGCTGAGCAGGGAGCCCAATGTGGGACTCGATCCCAGGACCCTGAGACCATGATCCGAGCTGAAGGCAGAGGCCTGACCAACTGAGCCACTCAGGCGCCCGAACCATATCTATTCTATTCCTGACTCTTCGGTGTGACCCTCCCCCCCCAACCAGATTTCCCCTTTCCTCTTGTTTGTTAGCATCAGCTTGGGCTGAAAAGCTCTGACATGTGGGTCCTCCATTTGCTTCTGTCATTATTGAATGTGGGCCCTGGGGATGAAATGGTTTTCTAGCTGACGGTCAGTCTCAGAAAGGTAGGGCTAACCTACAAGTAGTACACACTGAAGGCATCTGGTGTAATTTCATCTTGATTCGCTGTGTGTGTCAAGCTTGTAGGAGACCTCCAACTGCGTGTGCGAGTCCACCGCTCTGCTCTTGGATGCTCTGGGGGACACAGCATGTTCTCATTGACCACCACTCTTTCTTCTTTCTTTCTTTTCTCTTTCTTTTTTTTCTTTTAAATTTCAATATGGTTAACCTACATGGAGTGATTTTTGGGGGGTACATACAGTGATTCAACACTTCCGTACATCACTTAGTGCTCATCAGGACAAGTGCCCTCCCTCATCCCCATCCCGTTTCCCCCATCCCGCCCACCTGCCTCCCCTCTGGTGACCATCAGTGTGTTCTCTATAGTTAATAATCGGTTTTTTGGTTTGTCTCTTTTTTCTCCTTTTTTTTGATGCGCGTACAAGTGAGATCATATGACATTTGTCTTTCTCTGACTTGTTTCACTTAGCATGATGCTCTCTAGCTCCATCTGCGTCATGGCAAAGGCAAGATATCATTCTGTTCATGGCTGAGTAATATTCCATTGTATGTACATACCGCACCTTCTTATCCACCCATCCGTCAGCACACATCTGGGCTGCTCCCATAACTCGGTTATTGTGGATGGTGCACCAAGAAATGCGGGGTGTGTGCACCCTCTGAATTTGTGCTTTCAGTTTGTTGGGGTAAGTAACATGCAGCGTGGTTGCAGCATATTCCCACCGACCACACTCTTTGGGTCTTATCTTCGCGGGCACCGTCTCACCTCTAGCTAGAAGAATGCATTGTGGTGGGAGTCAAAGCTCTAGCTTCACTACCTGCGGAATCTCTGTGCTCACAAGGTGAAGAAAAGAAAAGCCTGTTGCTCTGACCACACACTCCTAGTGTGTGTTTCACCCAGTGGGAAGAATTGTGCTGATTCATTGTCCAGTTCACTGATATTTTTTAAAGTTAGATCCTATAGCAAATTATTATTCCGAGCTCGTGAGAAAAATCATATACGTTAGCAAGTTATTAATATTAATATTCAAGATACCTCCATGGACTACTTGGAACTCCGGTTTTCATAATTTCTGTGAGTTCCAGGACATTTTCTTCGAGAAAACGAAGCACCAACCAACATGCCAACATCTGGTAGTCGAGAGCAGCTGCCGGGGCTGCGTGCTGGAGGCTTGCATGTTCTAGCTCCTGAGCCTCCCTCGGGGACGCCACAGCAGGGAGAACCGGGAAAGAATCAAGAGCTCGTTGCACACGCGTGTGTGAGGACACGTCACCCACTGCGGGGCGCAACCATCCGGGGAGTCGGGAGCCTTTCAGGTCCGGCGGGGGCTGAAGCTGATACAGTTTGGTCGTGTTGGGACGGGGCTGGGTTTGGGTTAGGGTTCGGGTTCGGGTTTGGGTTCGGGTTAGGGTTAGGGTTGTTGGGGTTAGGGTCGGGGTTAGGGTTAGGGTTGTTGGGGTTAGGGTTAGGGTTAGGGTTAGGGTTGTTGGGGTTAGGTTTAGGGTTAGGGTTAGGGTTAGGGTTGTTGGGGTTAGGGTTAGGGTTAGGGTTAGGGTTGTTGGGGTTAGGGTTAGGGTTAGGGTTAGGGTTGTTGGGGTAGGGTCAGGGTTAGAGTTAGACGCAAAGAGGGACAAGAAGCTACAACTACGGAGGGGACGGGAGCCGCGTCTGCCTGTGTGCGTCTGTGCTGGGTTCTGACTGCGTCTTCACGAGCTCGGGGTAAATCCGCGTTTTCCTGGAGAGGAGCTGGGGCCGCCGAGGTGCCTGGCGCGGGTTGGGGTGGGTCGCTATGGGCGCCGGTGCCCCCGGGTCCAGCGGGGACGCAGTCCCCTTGGAAGTCGGGGTTCGACTCCGGAGGCCCGACGGCCCCGAGCCGCCCGCAGAGGGTCCGGTGGACTCGTGGTCGTAACCTCATGCATTGGAGGCGCGGCCCGTCTCAGCTGCAGACCCGGACTAGGGCCCGGAGGCCGCGGTCGGCCGGACCAGCTCATCCCATTGCTCGCGTGCCTGACCCTGCGCCCGCGCTCGGCACCTGGAGGGAACAACCGTTCGTCTCAGCCCCCGGCGGGTCGATCTTCTGCCGAAGCAAAGGACCGTTGAGTCCACGACGGGGCCAGTGCCCTGCCGACCTCGAGCCGAGCCGAACCCAAACCGAACCCGAACCCGAAGCTCTCCCTGTGCGTGACCGTGAGACGCGCGCCTGGAGCTTCTGGGTGCTCGCCAGGCGGCCCGATAGGCCCCACCTTTCCGCACAGGGAGATGATTTGCGTCAATCCCTCCTTCTAGCACCTTCTCTGTCCTGTCCTCTCGCCGGCAGCAGCTCTCACTTCGCGCAGCATCTTGGCGATCCTGTCCACTTGGCAGATGGGGCCCGGCCGACTCAGCGTTCAGGGAGCCCGTTAGCTCTTCCCGTGTTTCCAGGGTTCGTTGTTGAGCAGATTTTCGGCGGAGGCGGGATCAGCCGGCAACTTCGGACCGCGCGTGGGGGCGGGACACGTGGACGGAACCCGAGCCCTTCTTGGGTTCTCTCTCTCCTGCCACTTCCAGGGCTGCGGGTCAGCTCTCCTCAGTCCTCAGCCCCGCCGTCTCTGCAGAGAACTCCCGACCCAATGGGCTCTTCCGCGCGCAACTCCCAACTGGTGGAAACTCTCTGCTCTTGATTCTTGTCCAGATCCACCTGAGAACGGAGAGTGGCGCGTTGTGGCCCCCGGTTATGCGCAGTTTCCCATCCACAAGCCCTGCTGGTTGAGGTTTGCTGGTTCAGATCTTCGCCACTCAAGCCTCCACAGGAACCAGCGGAGGCCAGGACACGGTAACATCTCTTAGCTAATGACCCTACATTAAGATATACGTATTTGCTTTTCTTGTTTTTGTAGCTAAAGGCTATTGCTAACAGGGATCTTGGAGACCAAAAGACAAAAAAATTATGCGCCAACTGAAAGACTCCCATGTTAGGTTAAGCTGGTCATGGAACCTCAAGAAATGTCCACGCAGCGAGGTACACTAAAATACTACCTAGCGCAGTGGCGCAGCCCGTTTACGTGTTTGCCGGCTGTAAGAGGTCCGAGGGCTTAGCTAAAAGAAATAGGATCTTTCAGCTCCAGAAGAGATAAGTGTGCTTTCCGGCAGACTTATTTTATATCTAAAAACTGTGGTCCTGGAAGCTATAAATATCTACAAAAAAGCAAAATCTTACCAACAACAACCTAGAATTATAATAGCCATTATGAGGAGTTTTCTGATTAGATAAGATCAATTAAAAAGTGCACTTGAAATTAAAGATTCCCACATTAAACGAATGGAATGGGATATCAGTTACGGAAGTTTCCAACAAGGCTTTACGTTTCCCAAATAGCTTTATTGAAAGTGTCATTACAAGAGGCCAGTGAAAAGTAGAAGACACAAAGGTGCCCTAAACAGCAGCAGGACTTCCCCATTACACCGTCCTGGGGGCATCATTAAAACTGGCCCAGAGACTGACACCGCATTTGCGGTCAACTGGAGCACGAGAAAAGAGGTTGTCTTCAAAGGTTTTGTGTAAACCCTTCAGCCCCACACGTGCCTTCATACCTACATTCAAAGGAGGCTCCCGTGTGGGTCCCACCCAGAACTGACAGGCCTCTCTGGGATTGTCTGGCAAACTGCTACATTATTCTCTTAAACAACCAAGGGAAAGTAAAGATTAAAATTAATGAAAAACCTTGTCAAATTCTGGTTGATACTGGACTCTGCAGAGGGGACCCTGACAAACAGAATCTGGTAACGGGGAACATTCTCATGACAGTCGGCTCTCCCAAAAGTGTGTCTGGAGTGCTCAGTTGAGAGAGGGAAGTAAAATTTCGAGTCCTCCCTTCCTTACCAACTTCAAGTCTGCTGGTTTTAATCCTTTTTCTGTCAGGGAGAGCTACTCTCTCTCGCTTGTCCTGTTTTGTGTCTTAAGAACTTGGCGGCTTTCTATCCATCTGGGATGTACAGGTTGTCAGTTCTTCCTCTCGTCACCTTCAGGAGTGACTTGGAGTCTTGGGAAGGTGGTGACTTTTGCATCCTCTTTGAGGACACCTCCCAGTCCCATGGGTTGTTTAATATGACCAGAAATATTTGCTGTTTTTCCCCACTTGAAACCTGACAAGATATTTGAAAGAATTTAATAACTCTCTGATCAGAAGTTTGGACAAATTGGAAGCTGATTTTTAGAGCCTGGTAGGAATTTTTTAAGGCTTCTAAGCTAAATGTACCTGGAAGGAAAGAAAAACATTCTGACATAAATGGATGGATGTGTCAGACTTGACATTATGCAGGTGGTGGCCCCAAACCCACCTGTCCTTGTTTTACAAATCTAGGCTTTACAGGACCGAGATGTGGCTCCAAAACGACTTGAAGTCCACCAACCCTTTTTACCAGTCCCCAAACCTACCCTACTTATCTCAAAGGGCTTATTAGGTGTTGTAAAAACGCCGGCCTTAAGAGCACAAAAGTCCTTCTTGAAGGATCTTGCATTCTTTCCCCATGCCTTTGAGATGTCAATGTTCTACCTGGCCTTCACTGGGAACACTTACAGTCCCATCTAGGTCAAGTCGTTAAAACATCAACTTCAGGGAGGTAATTCTCATCAGAAGAATAACAAAAGGGGAAGAGGACATTTAAACTTTGATTCATGGCAGAAATTTGAGAACAAGAACAAGGAGGTCTCTGTGTCTGTCCATGTGTTCGTGTCCATCTGTATGCATGTGTGATGGGTGTGTGGTGTTTTCTATCTCTGGATGGATTGCCAAAACTAATTTGTAAATGAGTTCTATTTAATTGGCTTAAAGAAAATTAGGTATTTATATAAATTAAATTCTCAGAAATGTAATAGAAACTAACCCACATGAATTTCAAGGAAAATATTCAGTATTAAAGCTATTATGTAGAAGAGCTAAGTTTTTTGGGTTTTTTTTGTTTGTTTTTTTCCCCTAACCTCCGCCCACCCCCCAAGGAGCTAAATTTTTTTTGAACAGTTGTTTAACTTTCTGTATTTGTCTGTGAAGTCTTTAATTGTCATTTTGGCTAAATGAATAACTAAATATTATTTCACAGTGACCTATGATCCTACTTTACCAAGTGTTTTAAAATCTTTTGATATTTTTGGGGGCACCTGGGTGGCTCAGTCATTAAGCATCTGTCTTTGGCTCAGTTCATGATCCTGCAGTCCTGGGATTGAGTCCCGCATCAGGCTCCCTGTTCCACGGGAAGTCTGCTTTTCCCTCTCCCCTGCCTGTGTTCCCTCTCTTGCTGCGTCTCTCTCTGTCAAATAAATAAAATTAAATTTTAAAAAATCTTTTGATATTTTTGACAAATTTCCCCAAATCAAATTCTAAATAGTCTTTTTGACCTTAAACTATCTTTGGGTTTTCCAAAGGGTCCCTGAAACATCTCAAAAGATTTGCTTTCCTCTTAGAAAAAGAGAGATGTTGAACTAACTAGGCTTATTTAATTGTTAAATTACATGGGAAACATTGTCAAATAAGTAATAATAACCCTTCTTTATGTAGAATTTGTGTAGATATACAAGTATTCCAGAAATTGTGTGACAGTCCTAGAAATGTGATATGTCTTGATATAATATCAGTCATTATTCTGTTACTATCTTCAAATGTTGTGTGGCACAGAAATAACAAAATTTTCTTGTTAATTCCATTATAATGAATCCTCATCAGATCTTCATAATGGGCATTTTTGAGTCTTTGGTCATTTACAGAGAGTTATTATTTTACTCTGGTGTTTTGCAAGGGTGTCCCTGCAAAACGGCCTTATCTTCAAGGAGATTAATGGAAAGGACTTTGACAAGCACAGGCTTCTGACAAAAGTTTCACCTCATAAAACTGAACTGGGTAAGAATTTCCTGAACTGATAAAAAAACTGGCTTCAAGTAGACGAGGTATTAATCACATGGGACTGAATGAGGAGGATGGTGACAACTTTCTACGAATTTTTATTGGAAACACTGCTGGTTCCGTAATGTTTTGTTTCTCCAGATTTAAGAAAAATTTTTCTCGTAAACTACTTATGTCATACGGCCATTCGGTAAAGCTCACCCGTACAAAGATGAAATATTTGCTTTCTCTCTCTACCCCAGAGTTTGGGAAATGTTAAATATTCTTTTCATGACAGTAGTGTTACTATCATGCATGCATTATTTGCATAAGGTCAGTAAGTATCTGTCCTCCTTGTCATAGGACACAATGGGAAATACTGGCTGTATTACCAAGGCTTTGACGGTTAGGAATTCACCCAAACTATAGTTACTACAGGCAAAATCTGATGGCAAGTCGTTGGCTTGGCTTCCTGGCCTCAAGAAGTTTGTAAGAGTTCAGTATGAGGTTCCTTATGAAAAGATCCAGCAAAGAAACCTTAAAAGGTCTTAAAATGAGCTTTATGATCATTTTATATGATCAATAGTGATCACCTTATATGATCAATAGTGATCAGTCACTGTTCTTAGTGCACTAATGTAAATAATCAGGACAAATTTAATAGAAACAAATTAACCGTGATTTAACTGTGAGTAAATTATTGAGAGAAAATTGATAGTCTTTGCGACTCTGTTGTATAACCTCTGAACCGGACTGGGTGGGAGTTCAAATCTACAAGCTCACGTTCCCACGTTTCTCCACCCTTCCGATGTGGAGTTACTGGACACGAAGAGTGTCCTTGAATCCCCTCGGAAGGGGCGGTACCGTGTCCTCTCACTGGCTCCTGCCCCGACGCTGCTGCTGTGCCACAGGCAGCGAGCCTTGGGCCCGTGTCTCCTGGCTGAGGAAGCCCCCACCTGACTCCCGGTCCTGCGCAGCTGCTGGAAGGCTCAGAGCCAGCCTGGCAGGGAGAGAGGCAGCCGACACCCGCCTGGACTACCTCTGCCCCAGACACTGGTTGGAGACCCCACCGCCGACCTGAGCATGAAACCCTTCCTTCTGGTGGGTCTTTCCTTTGCTCTAGTACTGGGCTGGAGGACAAGGCCATCCCCCACCTCTCCCGGGCTATTGCTAAGGACTTTTCCGATTGCTGGGTTTGTCACTGGAAACTGTAATCTGTCCAGTAACTGCCCACCTCCGCGGGAACGGCCTGTGCCCCGACAGGAGTCACCTCTGCTGTGGCGGTTATCGTTCTCCTTGGACCAGTGAACACGTACACGGCTGGGGCAGACCCCACCAACGCCTCAATTACCTCACGGCGCACCTAAGCGTCCAGACACACAGGGACGCCTAGGCCGTTGAAAGGCCTGAATTTGCATTGTTATGAGGAAGGACCTTCAAGGAGGCTTTCACGATTCAGCCTTCACTCCTTTGGCAGGTCCCTACTTCCCTAGTTGGGAGTAAACGTAAGTGAAGCTATGATCAGGAGCTTGGGTCTTGAACGTGTTACAGACTCCGGAGCCAAGGCAATGGCCACCTCCCACCCCCACCCCAAGACCCTTGGACTCTCTGTTCCAGGTAGTTCTTGATGTGCGACCAGGCCCTGGTTACCTTTTGGCCGAACAAGGAGGTGTCTGTTGTAGGCCATGTCACTGTGCAGCTGGAGGGACACTTCTGGGGGGTGGAAACTCCGTTACGTGGAATCACTGAGCAGGCTACGGGCTCTAACACACGACCCCTTCTATGGGGTCTTTCTTTGACTTTTAAAATAGTCATTGCTTTGAGTCCTGAGAGCCATGACTCTGGGTGCGCTCCAGATGCTGGGAGGGACCCTGTGCCGTCATAGCCGTCTCCCTGGCAGGTTGTGTTCTCTCAAAAGCTTTAATTGCATGTTCACAGCTGATAACCACCAGGCAAATGATCTCCCTGAGGGGGGAAGGTCAGAAAAAGAAGGAAACACGTGTCAGCCCGAGTGTGAAAGTCACAGGAGGTCGGGGCTGCTGAGGACGGCCGAGCTGGAGCTCACGGTGGCACCTGTGCCCCGGATTCGGACCACGTCCGCCGTCACACTGAGTGTGAGGGAGGGATTGTTAAAAACAGAAGAGCAGGCCCAAAATGGAGTCACTCGCCCCACGGACAGCAAGCCAAGATTTTTAAAAAAGATTTAATTATTAGAGAGAGAGAGCGCACGCGTGTGTGTGCATGGGGGAGGGGCGGAGGGAGAGAGAATCCCCAGCAGAGTCGCACTGAGTGTACAGCCCGACGCCGTTCTCATCCCACAACTGAGAGATCAGGACCCGAGCCGAAATCTAGAGTTGGACACCCAACGGCCTGAGCCACCCAGGCCCCAGCAAACCAAGATTTAGATTTGGTTTCCGCCTTTGAGGCTGCCTGAAGACCCTTACCGTTCCCCAAAGGAAGGCGACCTCGCCCCAAACAATCCTTTCTTTTCCTTCGCTAATCACTTCCGTGTCCACTGTTTCCGCCGGCAGCAGCTTTCTGTCTCGCAGCTCCCCAGGTTTCCCGTCCGTCTGCTGGACGGTAGCTGCCTGATTCGTGAGTCACTGAATAAAACCAATCAGATCTTCCAATTCATTAAGGTGAATTTTGTTTTTCAACACTTCTGGCTTTTATGTCCTTGAAACCAGTCATTTATTATGATGTCTGCAAAGGAAGGTGAATTCTTGTGGAACCACTCCAGGTGCGTCACCAACACCTCCCAACCACAAAGGTCAAAGCAGAGGGGAGCATTCCTGGACCGAGAATCAGAACACCTGGGGACCAGCTCTGTCTCCACACCGCCTGGCCCTTCCTGGTAACGTTGGAAGCGTGGGTCTTACTACTGACCGCATCCGGTGTGCTCTTGTCAACAACCACTTCTATCTGCAAACAGTCAGCAACCCAGGAGTGTCGCTGGCCCAAGGATAAGAAGGCTGCAGGGCACTCTTCTCACTTAAAACTCAGTTTTGTCCTGGGAAGTGCCCTGTCAGCTTACTCGGAACGAAGTGAAAACCGGTAGGGAAGAGGGAGCCAGTCCGAGGAGGGAGACTAGGGTCTCAGGTTTGCTTGTTTGTTTGTTTTTAAGATTTTATTTGTTTATTTGACAGAGAGAGGGATCACAAGTAGGCAGAGAGGCAGGCAGAGAAAGAGGGGAAGTAGGCTTCCCGCTGAGCAGAGAGCCCGATGGGGGGCTCGATCCCAGGACAGTCCTGGGATCATGACCTGAGCCGAAGGCAGAGGCTTAACCCACTGAGCCACCCAGGTGCCCCAGGGTCTCAGTTTTAATCAAACCATTTAAACCAATGTAACTGGGTTTCTATCTGAGGGACTCAACATGCTTTCCAGATTTTATTTATTTATTTTTAAAGATTTTATTTATTTATTTGACAGAGAGAGACACAGCGAGAGAGGGAACACAAGCAGGGGGAGTGAGAGAGGGAGAAGCAGGCCTCTGACTGAGCAGGGAGCCTGATGCGGGGCTCGATCCCAGGACCCTGGGATCATGACCTGAGCTGAAGGCAGACGCTTAACGACTGAGTCCCCCAGGCACCCCACAATTTCCAGATTCTAATGACTCAGTGATTGTCCCATCATCCAGAGCAAGCAGAACACTTTCATGTTAGGGAGCTCAGAGCATGGCTCAGAGCAGAGCTCAGGTCATGGCAGATCATGCAAGTAGTTCTTGATGAGGGAGTAGAAGGCGGGCTGAGGACAAAACAGAAGCTG
Organism: Meles meles; assembly: GCF_922984935.1. Lineage (NCBI taxonomy): Eukaryota > Metazoa > Chordata > Mammalia > Carnivora > Mustelidae > Meles > Meles meles. The sequence goes on from NC_060079.1 coordinate 86,235,107, forward strand.
ACACCCCACAACCGCCTCCCCCGGGTGGGATGTGTGTGACATTCCTCCAGGACGCTCCCAAGGGTCTTCACGTAATGCCTTACTAGAAGCAAGGACGACCTTAGCTTGACAATGGCAAGGCCTCTCGTGTCCTGTGAGTCTTCTTTAACGTCCAGAAATCCTCTTGAAACCTCCCTTTTCCTCACCTCCCCCAACCCCGCTGTATATAGTCAGCCGCCCCTCACAACCCCAGTCTTTCTGGCCATGGGTCCTGTCCCTGCGCTCTAATAAACCCCCTAGTCACACCAAAGATGTCTCGAGAATTCCTTCTTGGCTGTTGGCTGTGGACCTCACCCCAACGAACCTCATCTATATTCCAAAACTCCATCACCAGCAGACAGCTCAGCACCCAAACCACCTGGGGGAAGTCACAGTAGCCGTGATACAGCGGGAAGTATCCATGTATCCACTGTGTCCATGATACGGCGGGAAGGCTCCGCTGTACCGAGAGATGAAGCCCTGTTCACAGCCTCCTCCTGGTCACCGGAACACACACGCCAGGAAGGCATGGCCCCACAGGGACAATGCCCCACCAGAAACTCAAGCTGTCCCTTGCTGGGCGGGGGAGGCCCCCATCTTCCTTCAGAATTGGAGGAGAGGGTGCGCTGTTTTTCAGTTGCATTTTCTCCTTTCCCTTGAAAGGAAGGATGTGTTGCCAAAGAGACACGGACTGCTTCTTGGTTTTTATGATGGAGAAAATGGTTTAGTTGTTTTATTTTATTTATTTATTTGACAGACAGAGATCACAAATAGGCAGAGAGGCAGGCAGAGAGAGAGGAGGAAGCAGGCTCCCTGCTGAGCAGAGAGCCCGATGCGGGGCTCGATCCCATGACACTGGGATCATGACCTGAGCCGAAGGCAGAGGCTTTAACCCACGGAGCCACCCAGGCACCCAGAAAATAGTTTAATTATTTTAGAGTCATATCTGCATTAAAATGGCAGCGAAGAGGGTGGGCTGGGTAACTTGGTGGTTTGGGCTCTGGTCTAGATCTCTGGGATCTCTGGCTTAGGTTCCTCACTCAGCAGGGGACTGTTTCAGGATTCTCCCTCTCCCTCTGTCCCTGCGGCACAACTCCCCCACCCCTTAAATAAATATAAATACAATAAAATGGCAGCAAGAGACCCTAGGGGCCTTCCCCCCCCAAGGGCTCCTGAGGTGCTCAGGGCATCTGGAGGCTTCCCAGGACAGGGTCTCCCGGGCTCTGAGCATCATTTACCCTGTTTGTGACTCTGCAGAGCCCAGACTTCAAGGACCTGGAGACGTGGCAGACACCCAGGGGGGCCAGGCATCCCCCGCAGCTTCCCGGTGGGCCATGGAAGGCGGTTCTCTTCCAGGGGCTGCTCTGTTCCGCCACACCCATTCCCCAGACTCCGGACCCCCAGGGAGGGACCCTGCCCTGCAGATGACATACTTGAGGACCCACAGCAAGTGACAACAAGTGGCCACTCGATAATCAACACACCGGAGTGGAGAGCCTGGGCGGACAGGGCGCTCTTGCAAACAGGAGAGTCTGCGGGCACAGGAACCCCCCTCCGGCCCCCAGCTCTGTGCCCGTCTGACCACGCAGGCCCACGCCCTTCCTTTCCCCACACTGGGACCCGGGACTCGGCAGTGGCCGCGTGGGGTCAGCATGGCCTGACTTCCTGAGCAAACGCAGACTGAAAGTCCAAGTCGGCTCTCTGCTCCCTGGTGTGGGGAGGGCAGAAGGCCCGAGAAGGCTCCAGAAGATCCTTCCCAGATGTTCCCGCCAGCAGCCCTCCGCGGCCCTGGTCAGCTCCAGGCGCCAGGACTTGCCCGCGCTGGGGCTGGTGATGCCACAGGCCCAGAGAGCGTGAGAACCAGGGCGCAGCCGGACGCAGAGGCCGAAGAGCGGCTTGTTGGCTGCAGGGTGAAATCGGCCTGGGAGGTGGGACGGAGCTACCGGTTACGGGTCTGCGAGTACCCCGAGTCCGCGGGCGGCGGAGCGGCGCGGGAGGAGGCCGTGGGCCGTCGGTGGGGCGAGCACGGCCCAACACGCTCATCAAACCGATTTTTACAAAATGCACCGCACAGGGGCACCCGAGTGGCTCAGTCGGTGACGCGTGCGCCTTCCGCTGGGTCATGATCCCAGGGTCCCGAGTCAAGTCCCGCGTCAGGCTCTCTGCTGGGAGGGGAGAAACAGGCTCCCCCTCTCCATCTGCCCCATTCCTACTCTCTGTCAAATAAGTAAGTAAAAATTGTTTTTTTAAAAAAAAATCGGCCCCACAAATATGATAAAATCCATTTTAAAACTTAAAAGTCACTTCATTCCCCACCTACAAGTCAGCTTTTCCAAGGTGAGCCCCGGGCTGGGTGGACACTCCCGACTGTTACCGACGGTAAGAGGAGCTGTTTTGTCCCTGCTTTCTTGGGGTTGGCAGCCTCCCAGCCACACCCATTAGCAACCGGCCCTGCTGTTGTTCCGAGTGTGGCCTCCGCCTCCACGGACACGGGACCGCAGCTCTCCCCTGGCGTGACCCTCGTCGCTCCTGTGTGTCACTTGTCCTCTGTGGACTCCCTGCGAGCGTCCCCCGAGCAGGCTCCATAAGCCCCCGTGAACCTTCTCAGGACTGACATGGCCTGAGTAAGGCGGCAGGTGGCCCCGCACTACCGAACGGTAATCACAGCCCTCAACAGGCGCGTCTGCCATTCCGAGAGCTCCTCTGGATGGTCATAGGGACATCCCTGTCCCCCGCCCCCCCGACCTTAGAATTGCCTGGCTTAACGTCCAAATACAGGGGATTCCTAGTTTCCTTCCGTGGCTAACTCCCAGCTCCATGCTCCTGCCCGCGGTACCTGACTGAATGTTGCCCTTCGAAACTTGTGGAGACTTTTTTACAGCTCAGCATACGGTCAATTTGGCATATTCTGTAAATGGTCCTCCTGTACTCATAATCTTTTGTGGTTTCTGTACCCTGCAGATATTTCCAATTTTGTCTTTTCCCCCTTAAAACACAGGAAGGGTAGCTTTCCTGTGATCCGTGTCTCATGACTCTGTGGTGTCTGTTGGTCCTGGGAATCTGTTCCGAGGTTTCAGCTCCGTCCAGTCGTGGGCCATTCACTTGGCAAGACGCTCACGCCCCTGAGACCCCCGGAGAGTCTGGGACTGCTGGGAAGGTCAGGAACCTCACTTTTCCTCGGCCCCTTGAGACACGGTCAGCCCAGGACTATGAGCCCATTGCACTATTTGGGGGTGTTTGGGCTGCCTAAGCAACGTGAATTTGGGCTCCAGGAACCTTCCTCCACTCTGTTCCCTGCTCTGTGGTAACTTGGCGGCTTTGGGGGGAAGGTTTACTCCTAAGGCGATATCCAGGATTTTCTGTTGTTTTCACTAGGAGAAGAGTAGCCCAGGCTACCCTTCCTGAAAGCACGTGTCCCAGTCCTTTTTTCAGGTTCTCCAGGGACCAACATGCAGCAGATGGTTCTGGAAATGCCTTCGTGTGAAGCAATATTTGCCCCCCAAAGGCTGAAATTAATCTGAAGCAATTTGAGATGGTTTTCAAACTACTCTGTGCTGTGGAATAAGAATGAGGCCTGTTGCTTGTTTTGATCTCACTGCCCTTGTGGGAGAGCAGGGGGACATAAAAACCAAAGCTCGAACTTCAGGTTATAGTCACAAGACACATATAAGAATTAGGAATATTAGGAGTTTAGTTAACATAGATAACTTCACTAATGCTTTGTAGCAGGTATTACGTACAGTGTAATAGCTGACTGTACTAATAGCCTTCACATACTCAGGGAGTCACCATTTCAATTTATTCCTAATAAACTCAATACTCAAGTCAACATTGAGCCAATAACTGATTAAGGCTGGCTGAGCATACAGGTATTGTCAGAATGAGCGAATCAAATAGGGTTACTTTGTACAAAGTATAAACAGAAACTGTAATATTAAGCATTCAAACCTAGCTCAAGATAAAAAACTTCTTTACTTAAAAATTCACAAAGGGCACCTGGGTGGCTCAGTGGGTTAAGCCTCTGCCTTCAGCTCAGGTCATGGTCTCAGGGTTCTGGGATCAAGCCCCACATCGGGCTCCCTGCTCAGCGGGAAGCCTACCTCTCTCTCTCCATCTGTTTCTCTCTCTGCCTGCCTCTCTGCCTACTTGTGATCTCTCTCTGTCAAATAAATAAATAAATCTTTAAAAAAAATTCACAAAATAGAGACTGATATTGTGGATTGAATCTCCGAATAGAAAAAAGAACATTAGTAGAAACTGACATCGACATTATTAATTAAACTCCAGGCTTCCCCATTTTCTACTTTTATGAGTAATTCCTTGTTGTGCATAAATCCTTGTCGATGTTTCAGATTATTTCCTCAGGGTAGAGTGCACGGAGTTCCCCGCTAGCTGATTTTTCTGATCTCATCTTGCTAAGAATAGGAGGAAACCGCAAGGCTGGGGGCCTCAGTCGCTGACCATCCAGATCTTGATTTCGGCTCAAGTCATGACCTCAGTGTCATGGGACTGGCTCCACGTTCAGTGGGGTGTCTGCTTCTGGATTCTCTCTCTCCCTCCATCCCTGTCCTCCTCCCCCTGCCCCCCGCCATGCACACGTGCACACACTCACTCCCTCTCTCTAAAATAAAGACATATTTAGAAAAAGAAGAATATGCTAAGAACCAAACTCCGTTGGAGCCTGGGTTGGTGGGTGCACCGTGCCCCTGAGAGTAATCTTTCTGGTTCGGTGTGGGGTACGTCTCGTTTCCCCAGACCCTGTGCTGTGGGATCCCACCGTCAGGCCAGATACCAAGTCAGAGAGCAGATATTAATTAGACACAATGTTAGTCAGTTAAGCATAAACGCAAATGGGGCCGCCTGGGTGGCTCAGGCTGCGAAGCAGCTGCCTTCGGCTCTGGTCATGGTCAGAGAGTCTCAGATCGAGGCCCATATGGGGCTCCTTGTTCCGCTGGGCGTCTGCCTCTCCCTCTGCCTGCTGCTCCCCTGTTTTTGCCTCTCTGTCAAGCAATTAAATAAAATCTTTTTTTAAAAAAATAAACATAAACGAGGGGAAGCACACCGGCAAGACTCCAGCGTGCGGCGACTTACGGGACAAGGTGCATTAGTCACAGTGTGTGTTATCACGACCGCGAGCACGACAGCGCAGGAGAAAACCCAAAGAACCTTCCATATCATTTGTTCTGGTTTCTACTTTGCCCCCCATCCCTGGTCCACCCTGAGCAGGAACAGGCTGGGCAGAGCGATGTCTCCCCTCCTCGGCTGATTGGCCGTTGAGCACGGCCAGGACTTTGTCAGCGTGTGCGGCAGACAGGCCTTGGGAAAAGAAAAAGTTGGGAAACATACAGAAGCAGCCCCACAGTCTAAACAAACAGATCTTGGAAATCGTCATCATCAATACCATGACTTCATTAACCATACGGTTCCTTGAGCACCTATTGAGCATTGGGCTTGATCAATGACAGTATCTGCGTAAAGAAAATTATTTATTTATTATTAGCATGTACTTTCTTTCTTTACATACTCAGAGGAATAGGACATGTAGATTTGATAGGCGAAGAAATCTTAATAAAGCCTCATGTCTCAAGGTGCCATCTGTATTTTTCAGGCAGTAATTCTTGCATCTATCTTCCACTGTATATGCATAATTTCCTAATTGCGAACTAAAATAAACTCGTTTTGAAAAACCCAGCTTTTAACTGTCAGTACATCAACAATTTTAGCAGCTGCAAAGTCTTCTGTCCACGTCTGTGGAGCTCTGGAACCAGCTCAGTCCACAATCCCTCAGCCACCTAACACCAGGCAGGACAAAGTCATATTCTGATTTTATTCACATCTTATTTTTCCAAAGTCTGATTCAATTTAGGCTTAGCTAATTCTCTTTCAGACTGACAGCCACTGAGTTATGCTAATATGCACAACACAATTCTTCTTAAAATGCCTCTTTTCTGTTGCGTTCTGATCCTGACAAACAGCTCAACGGTGAGCCCCGAATCACGAATCCCATATACCACGTTTCTGGGGTGGGTGTGGCGAGATGACAGGCCAGAAACCTGAAATGAGAATAATATTGCTATTTTGTCGTTAGCCAGTTCCTCTAATCCTGTCGTCTTGAAATGATGCCTATGATTTCGACAAAGACGAACAGCTCAACAGTCCGGCACCGCTCTCCCTTCATCTGCCTCCCGGAAAAACCCATCCCAGCCAGATAAATCCACAGAGGGAGGAACGGCTTAAAATGACTAAAACTTTCTGTACCTAATCCTCAAGACAACTGGAAAAAAATGAAGATCTCCCACCTAAGCTGCAGATAAAAATATTTGGAGTTGTCCGAATTTTTATAAGTTCTTCACAGATAGGAGGGAAAAGGGACAAGGACTGGAGGCAGGAAGGGGAGGGAGGGAATATGAGAGAAGAGGCAAAGAGCAGCTGGGGAAGGAAGAAAGCAGGAAAGGAAAGGAGACTGGGAAGGGGAAGGTCAGCTGGAGAAGAAACTCTTTGCCCTTTTCCATGAGTGGGGGAGCTGAGCGGAGCCCGTCAGGACGACATCACGAAGCTATCTAGGATCTGTGGAGAAAACGCCCTTCAGAGCAGAAGAATCCTCAGTTCTCCTGTGTTAGGGTGTCTCTGTGCCCTTTCTTGTCTCCTAGGCTCGGACGCCATGACAACGGTCAGCTGACCCAGCAAACACAACCCCCTGCAGAGTGCACGAAGGCGGCTGGTGGAAGGGAGCTGCTGTCTTTGCTGTCGGAAATGCGGAGAGCCCCCAGGCCGGCTCTTCCCCGTGGCGGTGAGTGCCTGCCTCGCACCTGCGAGAAAGCCTACCAGGATCACAGGAGAAAGGTGGGAAAGCTGAATGTCAGCCCAGATGGCTCAGAGCAGGTGCCCGAGCAGCCCCCATGGATTGCCAGGGCTTTCCCTGGAAACCAAAAACTGATTTTATTTTCAGAGATGGAATGGTTGGAGTGGTATTTCCTTGGAAGTTTGGTCATATATATTGCCATACTATAAAAATTCCGTTAAATGGATTGCGGTCTTTTAGGACTCTGAATTATGGCACATTTATAAAGTACTTAATTTTTCCTAATTGAAAATATCTTAAGACACGGAAATACGAGGAGTCCTCTCCCCTGTCAAAACAGCACTCGCCCATGGGAACTAAAAGCCGCCTTTTATCTCCATTAGGAGAGATGCTACTATTAGGAGATTAGATTAGGAGAGATGCTACTGTTTCCATTATTTGATGCAAGTGTGGATATCATTTGAGAAGGTCACCTTGTGCTTTTGAAATGGCCTGCCATGGTGGTCTTATGCCTCCGAGACGTCAGGGGGCCCATCCCCCGCACGAGGCTCACTGGCGCTGTCTCTCCAAGTCTGTGTCCCTCCAGGTTGAGAAATGCTCTAAGAGGGGAGTAGCCTGGGAAGGAAGCGTCGCTCTGTGACGCTCTGAAGGCATCTTGCCAGGGAAGGGCCCCGGGTTCCTGCAAGGTACAAGATCCAGGTGAGCCTTCGCTCCTCTTGGGATTCTGCGTGCCTCAGTGGTGGTGACGCTGTGGCCTCAGGGAGGTCACACTTACCGTAAGGCTGTTCTGGTGTCCCCCACACCTGGCCCTGCACCTGCTGTCCTCCCTGGAAACCCGGCCGTCCCGGGCTCATCCTCACTTCCTCAGACCTCGGGGCTTCCTACAATCTTCTCTGTGCCCTCTTTTAGGAAGCACACCCCCGTCGCTCTCTGGTTCCTCGTTCTGCTGTCTCCTGCCACCACGTGATTGATGTAATGTATTCGTCTTGTCGGGTTTGTTTCCCCCACCCGGCCAGGGGGGTGGCCCCATGGTGCTGCTCTGATGGCCGTGACACCTGGAGCACCTAGTAGGTCGTGCTCAGCAGGGAGAAACTGGAAGAGCCTTATGGTAGTAAGAACGAGACCAACAGGTACGGCTTCTTCAAAGGGTAGATGAGAACCTAAGCCATGAGCCTTTTGTTGTTCACGTGTGCGTCCCAGGGACCAGCAGGCAGATAAACACCCTCAGTGTGAGTGAGTAACCGTGCTCTGCGCCTGAGAAACCGCGAGACAGAGAAGATTTGACGCAGTCATCGTACGGAGTGGGGAGCTGATGTCTAGGGAAACCTGGCATTTGGCGCAGGACTTTGGTGCGGTGCTGGAGCCTGAAATTACCTTGTCCTGACGCACACACCTCTGAGATGGCTCAGGAGCACATGCTTGCTGGGTCTGAGCAGGGAGTGCTGAGACACCCCAATAGCATGTGGCCAGCAGCTGAGGTCATGGGGCCGGGGAATCTGTGATCTCAGCATCAGGTGTTAAAGGAAGGGCCATGTGTCTCACCTGGGAGGGAACCACGTGAAGACAGGGAGAAGGTCTCAGATACAGTCAACAAAGAAAGCTGAAAAGAAGGGAACTGTGGGTGTGGAATGGAGCCCCTGGGGCCGGGGGCGCTATTCCAGGCAGGGACGGTGCCAGGAGTCTTGGCAGGGATTTCCTGGAGAGGAGAGGGGAGGGGAGGGGAGGAGAGGGGAGGTCAGGATAGGAGGGCGCAGGGAGCGGGCAGCACCGTCCCTGTGCAGTAGAACACACTGTGGGAAGACAAGACTGTGATCCCGACTGTGGAGGCCCCCATGAAGGAGGGCGGCGTGGGCGTGCAGCAGAAGGAAGGGAGAGGGGAGCGCGGGCACCGGGGTCGGCCAGGGCATTGGGGATGGCGGCCGCACAGTGCTGCCTTGAGGCCACAGCAGGACCAACTCCAAATCTTACCAGTGGTCACGAAAACTTGGCTTGAAACATGTTCTTCTTCCATATTAAGAGTAAGGGGAGTCAGCTCTTTGCGGTTACTTAGTTTCTTACTGCTTAGCTGAGAATTCTTGGGAACATAGAGGACCTCAGTGCAATAGAAGAGACCGAAAGGGTTTGCAGGAGAGTCCCGTGTCCAAAGCATCTCTAGGATGGAGCTCCAGGTCCCCAGCCCAGCGAGCATCTGAACGTCTCAACAGGACCTTCTGTCTCAGAGCCTAGACATCCAGTCATGCTGAAAATAAAATTAAAATGGCCTTCATAAAGTAGACATTGCAACTGATGTTTCCCTAACATAATAGAATATAAATGTCTTAGTCCTAAGACAGAACTTAACTAATAGGGAAGCACTAAAGGTGTTCCCTGTGAAGTTGGAAATAAGACAAGGATACCTACCACCTTGTACACTTTCGCGTTGTGTTGGGGCACCAGCAAACGGACAATGCACATCTGTTAGGCATGAAAATGTAGTGAAGTAGGTATTGGGGTTTTTATTCTTTCTATTTGTAGATGCAATGATTAAATATCTAAAGAACCCAGAGGAATCAATGGAAAAACAAATATAAATTGGGAAAAATAATTGCGACTTACAGCACAAAGGGTTAATATCCTTATATAGAGAGAGAACTTCTGAAAAGGAAAAAAAAGGCAAACCACTCCATATAAAGATGGGCAAGGGGGATAAACGAAAGTTCACAGAAAAAGAGTTGCAAATAGCTCTTAACCTATAAAAAGTTGAAAAAAACTATAAAAGTTGGCCTACTTCACTTGTAACAGAGAAATGCAAATTAAACGTGCACCGTAATACGATTTCTCAACGAGCAGGTTGACAAAGACCCCCGAGAGCTGGCCGTGCTCTGGGAGAGCGGCACTGTCCGCTGGGCAGGTGGGCGCGCGGCAGACACGGCCCCACGGGGTCTAGCGACCCACAGTGAAACTGCACATTCCTTTACCCTTTAAACCGGCAGTGCCCGTTCCAAAGGCACCTGGCAAAGATCTGAAAAGAAACTGCAAAAGACACTAATTGCAGCAGTATTTGCAATAGCAAAATTGGAGCGAACCCAAATGATCATCCAAAGCAAGCTGGGTGAGTGACTTAGGGGGCTTCACACGACGACGTGCTATGCAGGTGCGAAAAGGGACGCGAAGCCTCTCTCTACACCACTACAGAATTACGCCGAGAATGCGTTGTGGAATGGAAAAGGCAACGTGAAGAAAAATGTGTAAAATAAGCTACCCTCGCCTAAAAGGGAGGGGAAGGAAACGCACACGTACACACCAATATACTGACACACACTGTGTGTCCTTCATTTCCAGAAGCTAAAGGAGTGACGGTAAGATCAGATTTGTCAACAGGGAAAGGGGCAAAGACGGCAGGATCGAGCCTCGACTTCTCAGAAAAAGTCCTTTGTCAGATCTGACCCCGGAGCCAGGTCAATATTTCACATAGTATTAAACAAAATTAAACTTGAGAAGCATTCCAAAATATTGAAAATAAAATGGACCAAAATGTAGGAGCACTTGGTTTCATGACCGTATTGAAGGGCCCGTCGCAGCAGCTGCCTTTGTCTTCCTGGTTTAGGTCTTTGTTTTCGTTGACGAAGCGCAGTTGGCAGCCGGTGCTCTGCGGGTCGTGGCGCACCGCACAGCGGGTCGGTAGTTCTCCGCATTGCTCAGTGCTCAGCTGCGAAGTGCAGTCGCCGTCTGTCACCGTGCAAGGTCATGACAGTCTTACCAACGGCGTTCCCTGTGCTGCCATTTCCATCTCCCCGACTTGCTTGTTTGATATGTGGAATTTTGTAGCCCTTAATGCCCTTCACCTGTTTCACCGTCCCCCACCCCTCTCCCCTCCGGCAGCCACCAGTCTGTTCTCTGTATTTATGAGTGTGTTTTGTGCTTGTTTGCTTTGATTTTCGGACTCCACATATAAGTGAAATTGTATGCTATTTATCTTTCTCTGACATATCTCACTTGGCATCGTGCCCTCTAGGCCCATCCACGTTGTCACAACGGCAAGGTCTCTTTCTGTCTTCGTGGCGAGTAGAATTCCATGACACGTACACACCACCTCGTTGTCCCGTCGTGTGTCAGTGGACCCTCGGGCTGCTTCCATGGCCGCCTGTGGTAAAGAGCGCCACAACGAGCAAGGGCTGCACGTATCTTTTCAAATTAGTGTCTCATTTCCTTTGGGGAAATACCTCGCGGTGAAACTACTGGACCCTATGGTATTTCTATCTCTATTTATTCATTTTTTTGAGGAACCTCCCTACTGTTCTCTGCAGTGGCTGTGCCAGTCACCTTCTCACGGACAGGGCATCAGTTTCTCTTTTTCCCTCTTCCCCACACCCTCTCTAACACTTGTTATTTCTTGTCTTTTTGGTTCTAGCCATTCTGACAGGTTCTGATTTGCATTTTCCTGACGTGGGGAACGTTGAGCCTCTTCTCATGTGTCTGTTGGCCATCTGGACGTCTTCTTTGAGAAAATGTCTGTTCAGATTGTTTGCCCATTTTTAATTGGATTGTTTTTCAGTACTGAGTTACACAAGTTCTTTATGTATTTTGGATAGTAACCCTTACTGTAGTTGTCATTTGCTGATAGGTGGCCTTTTCTTTTTGCTGGAGGTTTCCTTCACTGTGCAGAAGCTTTTCATTTTGGTGTCGTCCCAATAGTTTATTTCTGCTTCTGTTCCCCTTGCCTGTGGAGACAGACCCGTAAGTCTGGCTGAGGCAGATGTCCACGAGATGCCTGTATTACTCTTATGGGTTACATGTGTGTTTGGGGTGGGATAAAGCAAATGACTAGTCATGTTGGTGTCACTGAGAACTGGGAATTTTAGCTCAGGAGAAGGGAAAGGCAGAAGTAAGACCCCTTAGCCTAGCTAAGTTCTGAACCAAAGCTAGAAGGACCAGGGGAGCTCTGTCTATGGCAAAGGCCTTGAAAGAACAAACTTGGTACAAACGAAACTCCAGGGAACCAGACTTGGTCTCTAAATGCCATTTCCCATTGGAAGAACCAGGTTTTCCTGTAGAAATGGCAGATTCCAAGTTGACATAGGATATATCCGTGTTAACCCCACATCACTTTGTCACTCCACAGGGCAAGGAAGCTGTCAAGGTTATTAGCACCTTTTCACGGGCCACAGGTGGGGCACATTGACTATTCATGGCAGTGGGCTGAAACACATCAAATAGGTCTGAGTCTTTGATTTCCCAATGATATTAAACAGAAACACCATATTGGCCACCATGGCAAGGGGTTAAGAACCAAGGCCTAAGAAGAGCCCAGTACGTGTCCTGCCCGTTGGCGCTTGTCTTCATGGAAGTATTCCTGCAAATAAACAGAATGAATGATGGACTTAGGATGCCTCTTTTTCACAAAAACAGAGACAAGCAGACATTTGTACCTTGTGATAAAATATCACAGCACCACCTAAGGGGTAGCCTTGCCAGGGAAAAAACGGAACCTGAATTCCTGTCAGTTTACAGGTGGTGCCAGGCATTCCGTCAGCAAAATCCAACTGAGAATGTGCACAGGACACGTTATCTGGCTTCCTTGTAACACATTGCAGGGCAGGGGCGGGAGGGAGAACCAGCATTCAGAGAGACGCAGGGGCACCGGGGTGGCTCAGTCCGTTAAAACATCTGACTCCTGATTTCGGCTCAGGAGGTCTCAGGGTCGGGAGATCGAGCCCTGGTCAGCAGGTTCAGCGCTCAGCGGGGCGTCTGCTTGCCGTTCTGTCCCCTCTGCCTCTCCCCCTGGCTCGCTCTCTCTCACTCTAGAATAAATCAATAAAGCTTTAAACCGAGAGAGATGCAAGAGACATATCAAGTAAGTGCAACTTCCGACCTTACTTGGGTCCCAAGTCACACCAGAAGATGAGCAGAGAGAGGAGGGGAGGGACAGCAGAAGAAAGGGGCAGCGCCGGGATACCGGGAACCGTAGCCACCCTGCTGCGCTCATGGTCCTGCTGCTCTGTGTCTCTTAAGGGTTCCCCGTGTTGCGGAGACATGTGCTGAAATCTTTCAGGGTGGAAAGGGTTCGCTTGGCTTGCTTTGCTATCCTCTCAGAGGAGGGAGGGCAGCCGGCGGGGGCAGAGTGGTTTTGGTGAAGGGGCGCGAGGCTACGTGGGGGTCCACTGGGCTATTTTTCTCATTTTTATGTTTAAAGTTTATATTTTTTTAGAAACGACCATTTTGGGTGAAAAAGGAGGCCGAGCGGTAATGACAGACGGTAACAGTTGTCGTGAATTTGGGTGACAGGGAGTGGATGGGCTGGAAGTGCCTTCCAGCGGCGAAGATGGGGAAGCGGGAGGGGAGGACACGGGGACTTCGGGGCGGGGCGGGCTGAGGGACACAGGTCAGGCGCGGTGATGCTTCCGTCCTTACTAACCCCACCCGATGTGACAAGACGGTGACACTTGTTTTCTCTCCGTGGTGGGGTCTTCAGGGTGGCCACCCTGTCCCCCGGGCGCGGGCGCGCGGAGCCGGAGGGAGTCGGCGGAGGGGCAGGTGCGGGCTGCGGGTGGGCCGGGAGCCCCGAGGGCTGGGGCGCTTCTCCGCGGGGCTGCGGGGCTCCCTGCAGGGGCTCGAAGCGCTGGGCCGGGGCTGCCGCCAGGCCACCTGCTTTCCGGGGAGCCCGCGCAGTTCTAGCTCCCGCCGCGTCCGGCAGGTCTGCGGACCTTGCGCTTTTCACCGGTGACAGAGACGCATTGGGAAAGAAGAGATCGTGCCAAAGCAGCTTGAGGAAAAGCCGCCAAGCCTGGTTCTGAGGCGGCCGTGCGCGGCCCTTTCGGCCGCTTCTCCTGGTTTTGACTCCATTTCTCAGAGCAAGACGCCCGTTCGCCGTTTCTTCCCGGCATGGAGAGAATCGGTTTTTATTGCGCCAGGAACCAAGTAAATAAAAGTGTAGACTACTGGTCGCTACAGTGACTATGCGAGACCCTTTACTGTCGGGTCAAGCGGTAACTACGTCTCCTTTCTCCCACGATTTCGTGCAAGAGTGAGTAGTGCCTGTTCCTGTTCTGGCGTTTTCTGCACATTTGTAGCTACGTTCCCCAATACCCCGTGAGTCATCACATGCGGACGACCACCCTCTCAAATGCTCGAGCACTTCGAGGTCTTCCAGCGCCCGCGCCCACCGAACTGCCCCGGTCTGCGCTGCAGGAAGCGCTTCTCGGTTCGGTCCGGCTTCCCTCCGGAGATGCGGGACACCCGGGCGGGCTTTCCAAGAACGGGGCAGGGAGCTTTTTCTTTTCTTTTGTTTTCTTTTGTTTTTTGGTCTCTGTGTTAAAAATCCTTCACTCCCCCATCACTCTTTTTTTTTTAAACAGATTTTATTTATGTATTTGTCAGAGAGAGAAAGAGCGAGAGCGAGCGCACAAGCAGGGTCAGGGCCGAGGAGAACGAGGCTCCCCGCTGAGAACGGAGCCCCCAAGCTCGATCCTGAACCGACGGAGCCCCCCGGGAGCCCCCTCCCATCGCTCGGGATAGGAAGTTTGCAATGAGATTCAGGACGGGAACAGCCTTCGCTCAGGAGGCGGGAGGCCTTGGTGCGCAACGCAGGTTAGAGTACTATGAGCTGCGGAACCTATAAAGACCCGGCACGTCAGAGAAATCCCTGCGCCTGCTCCCGTGTGTGGACGGCCCCGCACCAGGCCCACTCACCTGCGGCCCCTCCGCCCCTTAGGCTCGGTGACAACCTGGGTCCTGCGGGGTGGGGGCGGGGCGGGGCGGGGTAGAGCACCTGCTTCCTGGAGACCTTGGCCTCAAACTGGAACATCCGCGACGCTGCTTTGGCAAGAAGTCGTCAGAGAGCCACACTTCAGTCCAAGAACCCTAGGAAACACGGTCCTGTCTGGACAGGAGTGACGCTCAAGACTGTGGTCGGGTGAGCGTGAGTTAGTGGACGGTCAGCCCTCTGCTTCAGCCAACACCTTCTCTAAAGAATCCTGACTCCTGTGTAACCGTGGGCACAGGCGTGTGGGTGTTTCTTCCCGGGAACTTTTAGGAAGGACCTCCTCTTTCCTGCTGTTGTTCTGACATTTTATGATGACATGCTTCCATGAGTCTCTCCGAGTTTATTCTGATGGATTCTTTCATTTCAGAGACTGAAAATTCTGTCCCCTTCCATCTTCTAGAAACCCTCCTAGTCCAATACCCCTAACCCAATACTGAGTCTCTAGTGTCCTTTCATTTTCTCTCCTGCTGCCCGTCTCTCTGCTTCTGGCTCACTTTGGGGAGGTTTCTTGGTTTTTTCCTCAGCCCCTTAATTCAATTTATTTCAGTTTTAGGGTTTTTTTTCCCAAGATTTTATTTATTTGAGACAGCGAATGAGAGAGGGAAAGGGAGAACTTGGAGGGGGGCGGTCAGAGGGAGAAGCAGACTTCCCGCTGAGCAGGGAGCCCGATGCAGGACTTGATCCCAGGACTCCAGGATCATGACCTGAGCTGAAGGCAGAGGCGGTAACCCACTGAGCCACCCAGGCGACCGGGAGCTTTGATTTTAAAGATAACGTGAAAAAGTAAGGTACCAGGTGTGTTTTTAATCCCACCATCCCCGGCATACCTCT
Source organism: Meles meles (assembly GCF_922984935.1). Classification (NCBI taxonomy): domain Eukaryota; kingdom Metazoa; phylum Chordata; class Mammalia; order Carnivora; family Mustelidae; genus Meles; species Meles meles. The sequence continues at coordinate 86,250,499 of NC_060079.1, forward strand.
GCTCATCACCCCACAGCCCTGGCCAGCCCGCCTCTGGTCCTGGCTGCTTCCAAGGCTGGTGACAGAGGGCCCCCAGGTCCTGTACGTAGCCGTGTTACTGCCTCGTTTCTGTTCCTTAGTCTGCCCCTCCTGTCAGGGGCCATGCATCCATCCCTGAGTGTGCTGTCCAAGCCTCTTGCCAGCTAGCCCCTCTGCACTGTCCTGGCTCCCGCTGCCTGGCCCACTGGCTTTCATTTCCAGAGCGAATGATGCTCACATCATCGTCCCAGAGTCGCCCAGGGGCTGGCCTTTCCCAACATGGTCGCTTGCGGGTCATCAGCGGACGCGCCTGGGAGCTAGTGGTCTGGCTAGCAGTCGAGCGGGATCTGGAATATGGGGGGGATCCCTTTCTGTTGCAAATGGTAATGCAGGTGGCCCTGATGCATTCAGTCCATCACGTTCTGGATCTGGGTTTTCTCCCCTCGCTGGTGCTGAAGCTGCAAGATCACTTGGAAGTTCATCAGTGTTTCAGGGGCTCATCCTGAACACGCTGCTGGAGGCCCAGAAATCAGGGTGAGGTGGACACAGCCTCATAACTCACTGCCTTGAAGGCCTCTGGCAACAGAATAGAAATGTCTTTTATTCCAGAGGACTTCTTTCTCTGTACCTACTTAATTCTCTACTTGAAAACCACGTGCAGGCTCATCCCCCAGGGCTGCCCGTTTCCCCCAGGGAAGAACTGAATTCTGACCCAAGTCCTGAGCCTCATTCAGGACCGTCTGCCCCAGGCTGACCTGGAATCTTTGGTGCCACAAACAATCATCGACACTTGTCCCTAGGGCCACAGCCCAGAAGCTGCCCAATCTGGGTTCATGGTAACCACCAGCTAACGTGTGCCCAGGGTCACATGCTGCCCTGCACCGCAGGTCCAGGACGCCCAGCCCCTCGTGGATGCCCGCGCCCCCTGGAGTCTCGGCCACCTCCGCCTGAAACTCAAGAAGCTGAAGGTAATTTCCCTGCTACCTCTCAGGTCCTGGTGTAGCTCATGAGGAAATGTCAACTCAGAAACTAGGGACGTGGAAAATGCAGACTCAGTCAGGGGTACACAGTTCCCGTCATCAATGACGACAGGCCGCATCCTCGGCCAGTTAACCTAATCGCGCCGGAACGGAGCTGTGGGGCGGCAGGGACACGGGGCGTCCCCTCCGGCCTTCCTGTGGACCCTTTGTCTCCGGGAAGCGAGGGCAGCGAGGGGCGGGAGTGGACAGTGGTGGCTTTAAGGAAGTCCATTAGCACCTTCCTTTAAACAGGACCATTTCTTCAAAAAATAATAAACAAGACCACTTCTTGCCCACCACAGACTATTTATTTCTGGAAGCACAAACCACCGAGTGAGAATAAGACCCTCATGGCTGTGCTGACAGGGACGCCGTGGGGCCTCCGCGGCTGCCGGGGACAAGGTCCGCAGAGGGTGCCCAGAGCTGACCGGGCCCCGTCCCGCGGGCCAGCAGATCAGTCAGTGCTCGGCCCTAAGCCAAGAGGATGTCCGTTTCCTCTGGGCTCCGATCTGTCTTCTAAAATTGCTCTCTTGGAACCTGAAGTGATTTCCTCGTTAGCGTCCGGCCTCGGGGTTTTGGAGGGCGACCTAATTTCACAAAGACCCGTGACACCCTCGCCGGCACCCCACTCTGAGCACAGGGGACTCGGCCGCGCCCTAACGTGTTCCGATTCCTAGACAGAGGAGCCCCCCGGGCCCACGGGTGCTGATGCTTGCGAGCCCGTCACAAGCCGCGGCGTGCTCAAGTCGAAGGAAGTGTGGGGTTGAAGCGACCCTCTAAGTACATCTGTGCAGTCACGGCCCCGACGTGGCTGGTGCTTCCAGAAGCTCCCTGTGTGTCTGTCCCCAGCTGGAGGAGGATCGGCTTGCCGTCATCGACAGGGACAACCGCCTGCTGCTGGAGAAGCTGTCCTGCATCATGAGGACCAGGGGACAGACCGAGAGCGGAAACAACCACACGCACAAGAGGTACCGGGGCCCCCGCACCCTACAGTCAGCACCAACCCGGGCAGGGCCCAGAGCGCGCCGCTCCAGGGCCCACACAGAGGAGCTGCCCCAGAGCTGGAATGTTTTCTTGCCGCCCTCCCTGCAGGGAGCCTTCTGCCTCTTCCTCCGTGCTGCCTAAATCAGAGTATTTTCCGGGGCTCAGGCTAATTCTGTGCCCACAACAGAGCAAGGACACCAACAGCAGCTCTCATTGTTCCGCTGTGCTGTCCCAAGCCTGCTGCACCGTCGTCCTGCTTAACCTTCATACGCATCCCATGAGGAAGGGGACATGGGGAAACGGAGGCAGCAGGCAGTGAGGAACATGGCCAAGATGGCCCCCAGGAGGTTGTAGGAAGCAGATTCCTGCCCCAGGGCCTGTGCTCAGGCTGGGCTCCTGCTCTCCCATGTGCAAGAACGGCCCCATGTCCGTCTGGAAAATGCATGGAAGGTCATGTGACTTTGTGTCCCACGTGGCATGGTGACCGCTCCTGTTTGTTACAGGGGAGCCTGGCGCTGCTCTCGGCCAACAACACTGTTTCTGCCCAAAGCGGGGCTCTCCGTGGAGGTGCAGGACAGCAGGCCTATAACTAGTTAGAGACACCAATGAACCCCGAGAACCCCTCTTCTCTAAAGCAAACAGCCCCTGTCCTCGCACCCTACAAATCCCGAGTTGGCTCCCTGGTTTCATCACTGTCCTCTCCTTGTACATGCAAGCGTCCCGCAGTGCCTGCAAGGGGTGGTTTCACGCGGGCGGGTTTCCGAAGTGTTGCTACTTTCGCCTGCGCGTGTCTCCGGGAAGCTCTCGGTGGTTTCCAGATCTCACAATAAATAAACATGTAGTTGGCCCTCGAGCTCCCGGAAGTCTGTCACAGAGGAGGGCCCCACAGGAGGGGCGGACCCAGCTGGCTGGTCTGTCTCTGGGTTCTCCAGCAGTGGGTCAGCTGGCGTCACGGGGCGGTGGGGGGCGCGGGTGGGGGACAGGGAGCCGGTCTGGGGGTCAGGACGGCCTCCATGTCCAGCCCCTGCCATTAGAAACCTGGAGGAATGGGTTAAGCTCCATTTCTCTGGGTTAGTTTACGTTAGATTTGGAATCACTTTCTGCTTTCAAGACAGATATTAGCGGGAGTATAAACATCACTGTAACGAAGTAGCCTAAACTAATAGTTGGTTTCCATGCAACTCCATCCAGGACAGGACCCTGCAGGGAGAGCCCCCCACCTGCCGCCTGGATTCTCTTTGAGAAACGCAAGTCCCAACCAGCCTGCAGGTCACCCCACGCCAGCGAGTGTCTTCCCCCTCCTCCTCCTCGCCTGCCTGATGCGTCACACTCAGGAAATGGGGGAAGAAGGAGGGAAAAGAGGGAGCAGAAGTGACCTCGGGGAGGGGCCAGCCAGTCAGGGGCCACAGGAAGTGCCTGAGCTTGAGCAAGGGGCCAGACAGAGCCAGACTTCCGGAAACATAAAAGGGATGTGAGGGGCCAGAGGGGGCTTGCGAAGCCAACCAGCCCTCCCACACCGGGAAACCGTCTCCACATCAAAGTGACACGCCACGTCCTTCACCTGCTTGGATTTTAAAGCAAAGACCCCCTTGCGCCTTTCCTACGCACTTCTCTTGCTTCTGCTCTGGGCCGTATGCCGAGAACAGAGTGTGGTCGCTTTGCATGTTCAGACTCAGGATGAATTCAGCGTCACTCCTGTGTTGAAGCACCAAGCTAATCACAAAGTAATAGTAGAAATGATGTTTCTCCTTGTGACTAGTTTAACAGAGCCCCAGCAGGAATGGAAGTCAATGATCTTTGTCAAGATGGAAGTCAATGATCTTTGTCAAGAATGCATCAGCGGGGGCGCGAAGTTGGGGGGCACCTGGGTGGCTCAGTGGGTTAAGCAACTGCCTTCGGCTCAGGTCATGATCCTGGAGTCCTGGGATCGAGTCCGGAATCAATTCCCGCATCGGGCTCCCTGCTCAGCGGGGAGCCTGCTTCTCTCGCTGACCTCTCTCCTGTCATTCTCTCTCTCAAAAAAATAAATAAAATAAAATACATCTTAAAAAATACATAAGCATAGCTAATGTTTAAAAAAAAAAAAAAGAATGTATCGAGAGCTGCTGGTGGCTCAGTGGGTTAAGCCTCTGCCTTCAGCTCAGGTCATGATCTCAGGGTTCTGGGATCAAGCCCCACATCGGGCTCTCTGCTCAGCAGGGAGCCTGCTTCCTCCTCTCTCTCTGCCCGCCTCTCTGCCTACTTGTGATCTCTGTCTGTCAAATAAATAAATAAAATCTTAAAAAAAAAAAAGAAAGAAAATCATGCATCAGTTTGAGCCTGATAACTGACCATTTCATTTTTCTGTCCTTTAGTTAATAAAAGACACTGATCAAATTAATAAATGGTGTGGAATGGAAGCCGCCCAGGGCACTGCAAACTAGTTGGTTCAGCTGGTATAAAATCACCTAGCTACCTAACGACTCAACAACTGTAAGAGAAACTCCATGACCAGCAACTGGGCTTTCACTCTTCCCGTTATGTTTCAGGGCTTTATTGAGATTGTAGCCGGCATACGGCAAACTATGCATTTGATAAGTCTGACGTGCTTTACACCTGGGAGAATATCCCCACAATCAAGATCATAGCTACATCCATCGCCCCCCGAGGTCTCCTGTTCCCATCAATAATCACCCAACCCTTCCTCTTTCCCGTCCCCATGCATCCACAATCTGCTTCGTGTCCCCAGGGACAAGCTTGCATTTTTCTGAGTTTTGTGTGAGTATCTCCCTGCAGTGTCTGCATTTTCCTGCCTTTCACCCCACGCAGAGTCGTAGCTGAGCGAGTCGATGGACCTTTTTGTGCTGAGTTGCCCTCACGGTTTTTATCTGCTCACCGACAGGTTAGCATTTGGACTGTTTCTAGCCTTTGGCTATTACAAATAAGGCTGCTGAGAGTATTCACGTTTTTTAAAAAAATCAAAAACTATTATCTCTGCCCAAGACTGAAAATTCAATGATAAATGAAGAATCTCAAATATGAGTCACACAGAGAAGGTCTTCCAAGCATGATAGCGTAATGAGGTCCCTGGACCCACGCCCCAGCAAAACTGATAAAAATTATTTTTAAAACAACCAATTTAATTTTATGGACATGGTCCTAAGGGCATATACCATATAAAGAAACTTTTTTCCAAGAAAAGCGGCTAAAATGTGGCAAGAACAGAGAGGTTTTGTAGGACTTGAACTGGGGGACTTGAAGTCCCCTCTGTCCCAGCTCAGCAAAGAAGAGACTGCTCCAGACTGCCACAGCCAAGAACACAGGACTCCTTCTCTCACTTACTCCCAGCTGGAGAGCTTTCTTCCTGGAAAAGGCAGGACTTCAGCATTTATCATCCTGTCCCCAGCTGCCTACTACTGAGACCAAGTCTCAGATGAGTATGGCCCAGAGATGGGGGCACCTTTCTGCCCAGCTCCCACTTGAGAATGGAGGCTCTATCTCAAGGGCGGTGTTGCTGAGAAGACTGGGGCCTGATCCCCTCGGTCTAGTTCAATTAGTAGAGTGCTTTGAAGCCATGAAGTTCTACGTGTCCTCCCCTACACAGTGGAAGGGCATGGGGTGTCACATATGGGGGTACTTGGCATCGCCCCCACTCTGGGCTTCAGAGCTCAGAGATTTTGCCTGGGGGATAAGTATGCCATAAAACCAATGGCTCCTGATGTCCCCTCAAAGTAACTGACTTCTTTTGCAGCAGAGCGTGGGCAAGTTCCAAACTTCATTGGACATGAAATAAAAGACATCCACATTGGGGAGGAAAGCATAAATCTGTCTCTATTCACAGATGACATGATTTTGCATACAGAAAATCCCAAGGAAATGACTAAAAAAAAAGTATGAGAACTAGTAGACAAGTTCAACAAGGTAGAAAGATAGAAGATAAATAAAAAGTCCATTATATTTTTATATGCTTGCAATTAATAGTTTGAAAATTAAGAGAAGTATTCCATTCACAAAAGCATCAAAAAGAACAAGATACTTGGGAATAAATTTAATAAAAGAAGTGCAAATCTCATATTTTGAAAACTACAAAATATTGTTGAAAGAAATTAAAGAATATCTAAATAAATGCAAAAAAACCCATGTTCACAAGTCAGAAGACTTCGTCTTGTTAAAATGGCAGTACTTCTCACACTGGTCTCAGAGTCAGTGTAATCCCTACCAGAATCCCAGCTGACTTCTTTGTCGAAGTTGACAAGTAGATGTGAAAATTCTTTGGAACTGCAAGGGACAGCAAATTGTCACAACAATTCTAAAAAGAAGAACAAAGTAGGAATCATGTGTCCTGATTCCAAAACTTTCTGTAAAGCCATGGTGATCAAGACAATGTGGTACCAGCATAAGGGCAGGTATAGATCAATGGAATATAATCAAGAGTCCAGAAATAAACCCATGTGTCTACCAATTATTTTCAGTTAAGGTGCCAGGACCATTTGATAGGGAAAGAGTAGTCTTTTCAACAAATAGTGCCAGGACAACTCTCTACTCATATGCACAAGAATAAATGTGGACTCTTCACACCATTACAAGAATTAACTCAAAATGGGTCAGACCACAATATAAAGCCGAGACTATAAAAATTCACATAAGAAAACACAGAGGTGATTCTTCCTCACCTCATATTTGGCAACGTTAGTAGATATGACACCAAAATCATGAACGAAAAAGAAAATAGTAACTTGGATAAGTTAGGCTTAGTCAAAATTAAGAACTTTTTTTTTATTAAGAACTTTTTTGCTTCAAAGAACAATATCAAGAAGGTGAAAAGACAGCCCACAGGATGGGAGAAACTATTTGCAAGTCATATATCTGATAAGGGACTTGCATCAAGAATGTATGAAAACCTCTTATAGTCAAATGATAAAAAGAAAAATGGCCCAATTAAAAGATAGGCAAAGGATCTGAGTAAATATTTCTCCAAGGAAGATGTATAAAAAGCCAACAGGCACATGCAAAAAAATGCTCAACATCATTAGTCATCATGAAAAGGCAAGTCACAACCACAGTGTGATACAACTCCCACAAGAATAAAAGGCAGATGATAACAAATGTTGCTGAGGGTGTGGAAAACTGGAGCCCTCATCCACTGCTGATGGGAATGCAAATTGCTGCAGTCACTGTGGAAGACAGTCTGACCGTTTTTCAAATATTTAAATATAGAGTTACCATATGATTCAGTAATTCCACTCCTAGATACATACACAAGAGAAATGAAAACATGTCCAAAAGCAAAACTTGTATATGAATATTCACAGCAGTATTATTCATAATAGCCAAAAGGTAGAAATGATCCAAATATTCATCAACCGAAAAATGAATAAACCCATAACATGGAATGTTATTCAGCCATTAAAAGGAATTAAATTAAGTACTGGGCATCTGGATTGCTCAGTCGGTTAAGTGTCTGCCTTCAGCTCCCTGCTCAGCATGAGTCTGCTTCTCCCACTCCCTCTGCCCCTCCCCTCTACGTGTGTTCTCTCTCTCTCAAATAAATAAATAAAATCTTTTTAAAAATAAATAATAAAATAAAAGGAGTAAAGTATTGAAAATACTACAACATGAAAGAACGTTGAAAACATCATGCTAAGAGAATGAAGCCAGTCCCCAAAGACCATTTTTATATGGTTCCACGTATATGAAGTGTCCAGGTTAGGTAATTCCACAGAAATGGAAAGTAGATTAGTGATTGCTTAGGGTTGGGTGCATGGAGGGATAGTGAGTTGATAGTTAAAGGATACAAGGATTCTGAGGTTCCTGAGTGGCTTAGTTGGTTAAGCATCTGACCCTTGATTTCAGTTCAGGTCATGATCTCAGGGTTGTGGGATCAAGCCACGTGTTGGACTCTGTGCTCAGTGGGGAGTCTGCTTGAGATTCTCTCTCTCCCTCACCCTCTACCCCTACCCCTGCTCTCTCTGTCTCTCTAAAAGTAAATAAATAAATAATTTTTAAAAATGGTACAAGGTTTCTTTTTGAGGGTGATGAAAATGTTCTCATTGACTATGCTGGTGGTTGCACATAACCAAGATACTTATATGAGATCAAAAAGGAGGTTTTCATCTTAAAAGAGCAGGCCTTATGATGCTAAATACCATTCCTTGGTAGGAAGATGGTCGAGTAGGAAGTACCAGGAATCTCTCCACCTAGACAATTGCACTAGCAAAATCTGTACGAAGTAACCACTTTGGAACTCTGGAGACTATTGAAAGCTATAACACACAGGAGGAAGCCTTGGATATAAAATTGTGGTTAGTTTCTGTCAATATAGCTCTTAGAAAAGTAGCAGGTACCTACTGCCCCCGCCCCTCACAGTCTCATAGGCCCATGTGTTTCTGGAGCCAAAGTAGGCTCCAGAATAGCAGGTCTGCTCCGTAATCACTGATTGCTGCTGCTGACCACAAATGTGCAGATGAAGAGGTGTTGCCCCTCTCCTCTTCGCTGCAAGACCACCCTCCTCCTGCTGAAGCGACTTCCAGGGAATTTAAAGGACCAGCGTACTTCCTCTAGCCACTACTTCTCATTCCCACCACCCTACCTTTTTTCCCCTTTGGGAGTGAGACATTAAAAAATGCCCAGAAAAAGGCTCAGAAAAGAAATAAGAAGACATTAAGTTTATACCTAAGGTTGATCCTCAGCACAGAGACAGTCTATGACAACAAAAAAATTAAAAAAAGGAATTAGTTAAGTATAATTTTAGACATCAGTTAGCCCTGAGGAAGGGGGGGAATCTTTTTTCCAGAGCTACCACATTACTGATTCAAATATCCAGTATTCAACCAAGGCATACAAAGATACAGGAAAGTAATACCCATTCAAAGGGGGGGAAATGCATCAACAGAAACTGTCCCAGAGAAATGACCTGATGTCAGATATACAAGACAAAGACTTTAAAACAATGGTTTTAGATACTCAAAGAACTGAAGGAAGATGTGGAGAAAGTCAAGAAAATGAGGCATGAACAATATGGAAATATCGACAAGGAAATATAAAACCTAAAAAGAAACCAAAAGAAACTCTGAAGCTGAAAATGTACATAAATGAAATGCAAAATTTACTGGAGGGATTCAAAGGAATATTTAAGCAGGCAGAAGAAAGAATCAGTGAACTTGGAGATAAGCAATGGAAGTTATCCAGGCTGAGGAACAGAAATAAAAAAGAGTGAAGAAAAGCAGGCAGAACCTAAAGGACCTGTGGGACAACATTAAGTGGATCAACATATGTATTATAGGAGTTCCAGAAGGAGAAGAGAGAGAGGAAGGGGCAGAGAGAATATTTGAAGAAATAATGGCTAAGAACTTCCCAAATTCCATCTGAGAAGTTCAATGAACTTCAAGTAAGATGAACTCAGAGAGACCCATACCAAGGCACATTATAATCATACTTTAAAAAGACAAGACAGAGAGAGTCTTAAAAGCATCAAAAAAGAAGAAAATCATTATATACAAGGATCATCAATAAGAGAATTAGCATACTTCTCATCAGAACCTTCAGAGACCAGAAGGCAGTGTGGTCTGATATATTCTGAGAACTAAAAGAAAAAAAATGTCAATCAAGAATCCCGTATCTAGCAAATCTGTCCTTTAGAAGTGAGGGAGAAATCAAGACACTCCCAGATATATGAAGGCTCACAGAGTTCATCACCACTAGACCTGACCCACAAGAAATGCTCAAGGGAGTCCTTCAGAGTGAAATTACTAGTTATGATGCAGTGAATCAAAGCCATACAGAGAAATAAAGATCTCAATAACAGTAAATACATGGGCAAATATCAAAGCTGGTATTATTGGAATTTTGGAACTCTAAATCTTATTTTATACACAATTTAAGAGACTAATTTATTTAAAAGATTTGTTATTTTATGTTTGGCCACACATGATGGGTAAGAGGGTAATTTTATGACATCAATAACTAAAAAGGATGGGAACACAGCTGTAAAGGAACAGGTTTTGTAAGTTATTGAAGTTAATCTAGTATAAACTCAATTTAGAGTGTTATAACTTTAGGATATTAAATGCAATCCTAGTGATAATCACAAATAAAATAGCTATAGAATATATGCAAAAAGAAACAAGAAAAGAATTTAAATGTTTTACTACAAAAAATCAACTAAGCACAAAAGAAGATAGTAATGCTGGAAATAAATAATATAAAATTATAAGACATATGGAAAACAAATAGCAAAATACCAGAAGTCCCTCTTATCAGTAGTTACTTTAAATATAAATGGATAAATTCTCCAATCAGAGGATAGAGATTGGCATAATGCATAAAAACACATGATCAAATTATATACTATTTATAAGAGACTGACTTCAGAACCGAACAGATTGAAAGTCAAAGGATAAAAAAAAAAAAAATCTCATGCAAATCACAACCAAAAGAGAGCAGAAGTGGCTATTCTAATATCCAACAAAATAAACTTTAGATACAAAAAAAGTGACAAGAAGGATATTATGTATTCCAAAAATTTTAATACATCAAGAAAATAAAAAATTATAAACATTTATGCACTAAGCACAGACCACTAAAACATATGAAGCAAATTCTGATCAAATTGATGGGAGAAATAGACAATCTATAGTAATAATTGGAGACTTCAGTATTCCCTTAAAACAATGGACAGAACAAGCAGAAGATAAATAAGGAAACAGAGGACTTAACACAACAAACCAACTAGATCTTACAGACATACACAGACACTCTACCCAGCAACAACAGTACACACATTCTTCTCAAGTGTTCGTGTGACATTTTCCAGAATAGATCATATTTTAGGCCACAAAGTAAGTATCAGTAGATTTAAAGAGATAGATATCATACAAAGTATCTTCTCAGACCACAACAGGATGAAATTATAAATCAGTAACAGAATGGGAAACTGGAAAATTCACAAAATTCTGGAAATTAAACAACATAAGCAACCAATGGTTAAAAGAAGAAAAGACAAGGGAAATTAGTATATCCTTAGGGACAAATAAAAATGAATGTACAACATACCAAAACTCATGGGATATGCAGGAAATTGATGTTAAGCAGGAAATTTGTAGATATAAACACATTACAAAAAAAAAGAAAGGTCTCAAATCAACAACATAATTTTACTACCTGAGGAACCAGGGAAAGAACAAACTGAATTCGAAGCCAGCAGAAGGAAGGAAATAATAAAGCACAGAGCAGAGATAAATGAAATAAAGTGTAGAAAAAAATAGAGACAATCAGTGAAACTAAAAACTGGTTTTTCAAAAAGATTTTAAAAAATTAATAAACCTTGAGGTAGATGTAATAAGGAAAAAAGAGAAAAGACTCAAATTACTAAAATAAGAAATGGGGGAACCTGGGTAGTTCGGCTCAGGTCATTGTCTCAGAGTCCCAGGATCAGCCCATGTTGGATTTTGCACTCAGCTTGGAGTCTGCTTGTCTCTCTGCCCCTCCCCCACTCGTGTGTTCGTGCACAGGGATGTGTTCTCTCTCTCTCTTTCAAATGAATAAGTAAAATCTTGAAAAAAAGAATTATAGGAAAATACTATGAAAAATCATATGCAAAACAAATTGCATGCATAGATGAAATGGACAGATTTATAGAACCATAAAACCTACCAACACTAAGTCGTGAAAACAGATCTGAATAGACTTAGACTTAGTAAGGAGATTGAATCAGTAATCAAAAATCCCCCAACAAAAAAGCCCTGGACCCAATGGCTTCATTGGTGAATTCTACCAAATATTTAAAGAAAAACTAACACCAATGCTTGTCAAACTTCCAAAAAGTTGAAGAAGAGGAATTACTTCCTAATTCATTCTGAGGGCAACATTCCTGATACCTAAGCCAGACAAAGACTCCACAAGAAAAGACTGGATACCAATATCCCTTATGAACAGTGATGCAAAAATCCTCAACAAAATACCAGTAAACCAACTAGCAGCATATTAAAAGGATCATACACCATGACCGAGTGAGATTTATTCCTGGAATACAAGGTTGGTTCAACATAAGAAAATGACTTGATACAGTACACCACATTACCAGAATGAAGGTGTAAAAAGACGATTATCTCAACTGATGCAGAAAGAGTGTTTGACATGATTCAACATTTTTTCATGATAAAAATACTCAGCAGGCAAGGACTAGAAGGGAATATACCCCCACATGATGGAAGTAATGTATGAAAACCTGCCATGGACGTTGTGAGTTTGAAAGACTGAGAGCTTTTCCTCTAAGAACAGGAAAATCTTGCTTTCAACACTTCTATACAACATAGTATTGGGAGTTCTCTCCAGAACAATTAGTCAAGGGAAATAAGACACATCCAAATTGGAAAGGAAGAAGTCAAATGATCTTGGTCACAGATGATATGATCTGACAAGGGATTAATATCCAGAATATGTACAGAGCTCCTAACATGTGTGAATCCATGTGATCCGAGTAGCCACAGGTCATCTGTACGTGTACCTTTCAACGTGGGATGAAAAGCAGAGGCTCGGCTGGATGTCGTCCAGCTGACGCAACCGTCTGAGCCGCGGTCTTCTAAAACAAGACCGGTACGAAGCGAGCGGGTCTGCATTGCCAAGGGACACACTGTCTCCCAACACTCTCCCTCCCAGAGTATCTCAGGGCCCTTTCTGGGTATGCGGGTAGATATCTAGAAAGTTCTCTTCAGCCTTCTGTCTTAGCACACACGGCGTGTCCCGAGGAAGGCTTGACACCCTCGCTAAAAGACACTCCCATTGACTCTGACGATGCTCTTCTCCCTTACCGGATGGGGCACACTCTGTGATTTGGGAGTTTACCTGTTGACCCCTGTCTTCCTGAAAACCACAAGCCTCACAATCTCAGGCACTGTCTGTGCTGTTCAGAGGTGCAGACCACCTGCCCAGCACAGGGCCTGGCACACAGCGTGTGTGGAGTAAATGTTTGTTCATCCACCAGTCGAAAGAACTCACTAGTGACTTCCCAGTTGCCAAATTCATTTGCTTCCTTTTGAAGTTTTGGGCATGATTTGCAGGAGTTCCTAACTAGAAAGTAATATACATTTATATCAGAGAATATAATGAAAAAATAAAATCATGTGTAATTCCATCGCCCAGAGATAATTTTTGTGTTATTTGTCTGCATTTTCTCATAGTTTTACTTTTGTGCATATAGAAGTGTATTGAGTATAGTTAGAATTGTTCCTCATATATAATCTTATATCCTAAATTTTTTCATCTAACATTAAATGAAAAGAATGTTTACACCTCATTAAAATGTCTTCTTGGATACCACTGAGTGTGTTCGTGGCCTGTTTCCGTGGTGTGACCCCACTGTGGATGTGCTCAGTCCCTCGGCACCTGGGCTGGAGGTGTAAGCAGAGCTGAAATGCCCTTGATGCACCAGTGCTCACAAAGACTCCCGTGCTGCTCTTTCTGTGTTGGGTGCAACCGTTGGGATTTTTCACTGTTTCCGACCTGCACAAGTGTCCATTTTGTTCGATCGACCCTATGCGAGGCCCTTGTGTGCGGCTCCCTGTGCTGTGGGGGTAGCTCACGCCTCTCTAGGTGCAGCTCTTGCCACTGCCCCTCACACTTCTCTTCTGGCCTGTCTTGCCGTGAGGTCTCCTGACTGCCCAGAAGTGCTGGCCCCGCCGCCCCTGCCCTCTCTCCACACCACTCCGCTGCTGCTCGTTCCTCACAGACCACGTCTTCAGCCTTGTTGCCCGCACCTGCCATAAGCCTACTGAGAGATTCTTTTTTTTTTTTATAAGATTTTATTTATTTATTTGACAGACAGAGACCACAAGTAGGCAGAGAGGCAGGCAGAGAGAGAGGGGGAAGCAGGATCCCTGCTGAGCAGAGAGCCCGATGCGGGGCTCGATCCCAGGACCCTGAGACCATGACCTGAATCGAAGGCAGAGGCTAACCCACTGAGCCACCCAGGTGCCCTGGAGAGTCTTTTTTTTTAAATTTAATCAATTAATTAACAGATAATGTAGTATCAGTTTCAGAGGTAGAATTCAGTGATTCATCAGTTGCATATCACACCCAGTGCTCAATATGTCACATGCCCTCCTCCATGCCCGTCCCCCAGTTGCCCCTCCCCCACCCCGCCCCTCCAGCAGCCCTCAGTTTGTTCCCTAGAGTTAAGAGTCTCTTATGGTCTGTCTCCCTCTCTGATTTCATCTGGTTTTATTCTTTCCTCTCTTCCCCTATGATCCTCTGTCTTGTTTCTTAAACTCCACATTTGAGCAAGATCATGTGATAATTGTCTTTCTCAGATTTATTTCGCTCAGCATAATACCCTCTAGTTCCATCCACGTCGTCGCAAATGGCAAGATTTCATTTCTTTTGATGGCTGCATAGTATTCCATTGCATATATGAACCACATCTTCTTTATCCATTCATCTGTTGGTGGACATCTAGGTTCTTTCCACAGTTTGGCTATCATGGATATTGCTGCTATGAACATTCGGGTGCACGTGCCCCTTCGGATCACTATATTTGTGTCTTTGGGATAAATACCCAGTAGTGTGATTGCGTGTCATAGGGTAGCTCTATTTTCAACTGTTTAGGAACCTCCATGCTGTTTTCCAGAGTGGCTGCACCAGCTTGCATTCCCACCAACAGTGTAGGAGGTTCCCCTTTCTCCACATCCTCGCCAGCATCTGTCGTTTCTTGACTCGTTATTTTAGCCATTCTGACTGGTGTGAGGTGGGATCTCACTGTGGTTTGGATTTGTATTTCCCTGATGCCGAGTGATGTGGAGCACTTTTTCATGGGTCTGTTGGCCGTTTGCACCTAACAGGTTATTGATTCTACCTCTGTGCCCCACCTAGTTAGACCTCGTGCTCAGGATCCTGGCTATCCAGGCTACTACCCATTCTCTGTGACTCTGGGCAAGTTTTAACTTCAGTAAGGCTAACACTAGTACCCAGCTCTAAGGGTTAAGTGAGATAACCATAATTCACAGACTGTAGGGTACACCACCCACACGCACACCCCTTAACGGCTCTGAAGTGGGAACACATCTTACGGCCCCTGGCAGGGCACGGTTTTGGAGAAGGCAATTTCTCTTTCTCAGTGGCATATACGACGACGACGGCAAGCTGCTGTCAGTGAAACCCCGTGTGTCTAAATGTTCTGAGGACGGCGAGGATGGCACTCGACTGCTCACGCTATTCTGACACGTCTTCCCACACCCACCCAGCCGCTTACACGAGCCTGTGCTCCACTCTCCAGCCTGTCCTCTCCTGCAGCCCATGGGAGCCCCTGCTCCTGCTTCTTCCTTTTGACGTCTCCCCGCAGCCCTGCCTCCAGCCCACACATCTCCCACCTGGATCCCTGCAGTGGGTCCCCACGATTTCCCCTCACTCCATTCTCTCCCATCTGTTCCCCCCTTCTCTACAGTGGCAGAGATGTGCCTCACAGCCATTCTGTGGCTTCCCATTGCCCTCCAGGTAAGTCAGAGCTGCTCGAGCTGCACCTGGCCCTGCAGACCTCCTAAATGCACCTGCCACCAGGGACCTCCTTCCTCTGCTAGCCCGCCCCCTCGCACATCCGTCATTTCAGAGTTCTGTCCCAGCACCACTTCGGGTTTTGCTGTCTCTTCCAGTGCCCTCGGGAAGCCCTGAGCCTCCCCACCCCGCTGCCCCCAGCGCACTGACTGCTCGGGGCTGCATTTTCTCCTCTACCTTCGTTGTGTCTCCCTACCTGCGTTGTGAGGTCGCTGCTCATCTCTGAAGCCCGGCCCCTCCCAAACCCCGCACCTGGAGCAGGACGGGCTACCAAATGCTTGTCCAACAAGTGAGCTGAGCAAACACTCCTTTTCTGGGACCCCTGCCGGCCCTGTGGGCACTCAGGCTCAGTCTCGTCAGTGCAGAAAGGGGGTTCTGTCAGGATTTCAAGAACTATCTGCACTGGTTTTCGGAGTCTAATCAGGTGGAGAAAAGAACAGGAACTCCGCAGAGTGCAAAGAGAAAACAAAACCACTCTGGAAAGGACCAGAAACCCCAGTCATCGTCATACAGAGCCCAGAGGTGGCGGGAGACGGGACAGGCTGGCAGGTACCCGGACGCTGGCAGAGGGTGCCCCGGGAGACGGCAGACTTGCACAGTGACTAGGTGCCTGCAGTTTCTTGGTCAGTTTAAACCCGTGGCTACTTGAAATTTGTGTTTGCTGCATCAGATTTAGCGCTCACTTGGACTCGCTGATTCTTTGCAGTCTCAGGGCATTTTATTCTGTTGTCTGCAAACATTTGCCAAATGGTCATATGCTAAAAATAGATGGCATGGAACAATGACTCAACTGATGGACACAGCCATTTCCTCACGCACAAAAATTATAAGGAGATGAAAACGAGCTCAGCTGATTGATTATAGGTTGAGGGAGAGAGATTTGGTGAAAAATAATAACTCGGCAGGATAGCGCATAAAATATCACTAGGAAACCACGTGACAGTCCCGAGTTAGCTGTAGCACACTTTGCCCAGAGAGGCAGAGAAAATTAATAATTTGGAAAGTTTGCCAGATAATTTAAAATCTAAACTCTCTCTCTTCATCTTATTCTTGCTGCTGGCAAAACCATAATTCTGAACGAAGATAAATAAGATTTTCATTTTGCCATTATCCTGTTTATTAATGTCCCAATGAATCGTATTAAAGATCTGGAAAATCTTCACTTACTCCCCACACCTGTGAGCAGCCGTGTTGTGGTACCTTTCAGCAGATTGCTTTCCCTTGAATTCTAGTCAATTGTAAGACATTGCATAGACACCAAAGTTTAAATAAACACCCTTAGCCCCAAACCCCTGCCCCAAGCATCCCCAGGTCCCACGGGGACCCAGCCCAATTCCCTCCTTCAAGGGGCCCTGGTCCTTTAGGCAGCTGCCGGCCCCACAGGCATCTGTGTGGGCAACCGTAGCTTTGAGAAGTCCCAGCTTCCTGTATACTTGCCTTGGACATGTCCTACACAATCTTGAGGCACAGAGGGAACAAACGCCTTTTCCAAAGATGCATAGCTAATAATTACTAATTACTGAGGCATTCAGAAAGTCTGTTTTTCAATTTATATTGAACCCTCAAATATTTCATCTCAAATCTTTATATTTTTTTAAGAATTTTATTTATTTGAGGGCATCTGGGTGGCTCAGTTGGTTAAGCGACTGCCTTTGGCTCAGGTCATGATCCTGGAGTCCAGGGATCAAGTCCCACATCAGGCTCCCTGCCCAGCAGGGAGTCTGCTTCTCCCACTGACCTCTCTCATGCTCTCTCTTTCTAATTCTCTCTCTCAAATAAATAAATTAAATCTTTAAAGAAAAGAATTTTATTTATTTGAGATAAAGAGAGAGTGAGACAGAGAGATCACGAGTGGGGGGCAGTGTAAAGGGTGAAGCAGGCTCCTTGCTGAGCGGGGAGCCCGATGTGGGGTATGATCTCAGGGATCATGGCCTGAGCCAAAGGCAGACGCTTAATGGACTGAGCCCCCCAGGAGCCCCTCAAATCTTTATTTGTAATTACGAGACTAATGTCTGTTTACTGTGAAAAATGAAACATCAAACGGTAAAGTGTGTGAGTAAAAGGTGGGATTCCCTTGGACTGAACTTAGAAGTAATCACTGCCGGCTTGCTAGTGAGCAGTGACTTCTATTCATTATATTTGTTTATTTAAACAAAAACGGGATCATATTCTATTCAGTCCTGGGCCCTTCCTGCCGTTTTCTGGGTGCTGCGCCCTGGCCTCCTGTGGTTGGTCTCCGCAGGCTCACTTGTGTGCAGACATCACTGCCTAATATCTGTGCCGTTTTATTTCGGGTCTGTGTCCTCAGGCAGAACACTGTGATTTCGCTTTTTAGTCTAGTGCAGAGGCTTTTCCCTCAGTTTCATCCATTTATGTTTACTGATGTCAGTATCCTGTTTCTGCCTTTTTCCTTGTGTTGTTTCCTTTCTTTCTCCTCCATTATGTTGTTTTCTTTAGCAAATGTCAAGAAAACCCTTGGAACCCCTGTTTCAAACCCATCCTTCATTTATTTGTGTTGACTCTCTTGAAATTCCTCTTTTACATAACAGGAAACAGGTAAAGCCCAAGGGCAAAGGGAGATGTTAAGATAAAGTCAAACAAAGGGAGGGAAAACAGAAGCTCCTAGAAATAGGGTTTCTTGCAGCCCAGAGACCCCACGGTGTTTGAAGTGTCTGATGCGCTGGCGTGATGCTGTCGGGAACGGGAACGGCCTTGGCGCCGGAGCTCTTGGGCTTCTGAGAAGACCAGACCCTAGGGATCCAGGCCTCCTGGTGAGGTGGTCCCTGCTCTCCACGGAAAGACAAAACGGAGAGCTTAAGGAAACAACTCATTGCTTCTGGATCCCAAGCCAGAAAGAGTCTGAGTGTCCCAAACCACAGGACAGCTCTTCACCAGCAGCTTGCACCCCTGTTTTACGTTCCCAGAAACTTCAGCCTCCACATGTCCACGCACAGGAGGAAGAGGGTGACAGGCACGGGGCAGAGGGAAGGACGCCGGCTATGGGGACTCCTCAGCCAACAATCCCTCCCCTGCTCTTGGGTCTGAGGGTTTGCTTGTGCTTGTCCCTGACAAGCCCTGCCTCCCAGCCGTGGGAATGTTAGGGAATTAGCACGGAGGTGGGGATGAGGTAGCAGGACACTTCGTCTGGGAGGACGCTCTCCTTCAGAAGGAAAACCAAAATCAAGCTATTTGAAAACTGCAGGGTTAGGGAGAGAAGAGCTGTTCCATAGGACCAGAAGGTTAGAAAATGGTCCCCAAGCCCCCAGTAGCCCTCCTTGACCAGCTGTCTGAGGACACCCCTCCCTAGTGTCCGTCAGCTGGGCCTGGGACTTGTGCTCATCTGCCACGGACAGGGACCACAGTTTACAACTCCAGAGACGGCCTCTCATTGACTCGGCAGAGAAAACTGCTCTTCCGGGGAGCCCCCGCCCTTCTGCAGCCGCATCCCCTCCAGTAACACTTACTGTCTTCGCTCCCCTTCTGCAGCCGCATCCCCTCCAGTAACACTTACTGTCCTCGTTTGCTGAACGGCTGCACCGCCAGCTCCCCTGGGAGCCTCAGCACTTTTTTCTAGTTGAAATATTAGCTTGCAAAATATCTAATGTTTTGAAGGAAGGATTTCAACTTCCCTCCTCATTTATCTCTAACTCCAAAGAGAAATTACTTCGCTAACTTGGTACCTGTTTTTGCCCAGAGAGGATGAGATTTCCATAAGATCATCCCATAAAGCTCATTAGCCAAGAAACAGATTCTTAACTACAGAGAACACACTGGTGGGTACCAGAGGGGAGATGTGGGGGCCGGGGGGCGGGTAGAGGGCCATAGAGGATGGGTATGAAGAGGGCACTCGTCCTGAGGAGCACTGACTGATGTACAGACCGGCTGGTTCACTGCCTTGTACACCTGAAACGAGCATTACACTATGTGCTAACTAATTAAATTAATTAAATTAAATTAAAATAAAACCTTAAGAAACAATAAAACTCATTAGCCACCCTGAAATTTACAGGAAGTATGTATTCCTCTAGCCCAGTGCCACAGGCCCAAACAATCACACACACGAGAAGGAAACGCAAACGAAACCCACGCCAGAGTTGTAGGCAGCCTCCGTCGGAAGCTGACACGAACTGCGCAGAGGGGCGTGCTGTGGGCAGTGGGCATGAGGTGGGTGTCCAGTTTGCTCGGCCAGTGAGCCTGTGTCTCTCACCTGCAAGGAGAGGATAGGAACCACCCCCCAGAACTCAGGTTAGGGATAAACGAGTAACGTTTGCAAAAAAATGATGATAAACGTGCCTCACATTTACTTGGCAAGTAGTGAAATATCATTTCTTGCTTTCCTTCCTTGCCATATGCATCTTCACACAGAATAAAAACATTAACTGATAAAAAAAACCCCACTGATTTGAAAATTATCACACTCCCACGGTCACTGCAACATTATTCACAGTAGCCAATACATGGAAACGACCTAAGTGTCCACTAATAGGGGAACAGATGAAAAATGTGGTACACACACACACCTGCACACACACACACCCCTGCACACACGCGTGCACACACGATGATGGAATACGACTCAGCCATAAAAAAGAATGGAATCTCACCCTTTACGACGA
The DNA here is from genome assembly GCF_922984935.1 of Meles meles. Classification (NCBI taxonomy): domain Eukaryota; kingdom Metazoa; phylum Chordata; class Mammalia; order Carnivora; family Mustelidae; genus Meles; species Meles meles. The sequence goes on from NC_060079.1 coordinate 86,270,657, forward strand.
CATGGATGGCCCTCAAGGGCCTTGTGCGCAGTGAGACGAGGGAGACAGAAAAACAGACACAGTCTTCTTTACATGTCAAATCTAAAAATAACACAAAGCCAAAAACATAAGCTACATGATACAGAGAATAGCCAGGCAGTTGCCATTGGTGATGGGGGAGTGGATAGACAAAGAGAGTCAAGGTGAAAAAAAAATAGTAGAGACAGGGCATTTAATACTCCTGCAAAACTAAATTCTGTTTAGATTTTGTTAGAAAAATTAGATTCTGTTAGAAAATCACTCAAAGGAACATGTTATAGACAAATGGCACGTTAAGACATTGACTCATCTCAAGGATTTTATAATTTCAGTGTGTGTGTATGTGTGTGTATAGACATGTATATCTATGTTGTGAGTGTGACTATGTGTATATGTGAATGTGTGAGTGTGTGTGTATTTGTGCATACATGTGTGTGTCCGTGTATGGGTGTGTGTAACTATGTGTGTGTGAGAATGTGTGGATGTGCATGTCTGTGTATGTACGTGTGGTAGAGAAGTGGGTTTGGAAAGAAATGGGATGATGAAAAGTAGGTGTTCTACTAAGATTATTCAATTTTTTAAAAAAATTGTATGTATGTATGTATGTATGTATTAGAGAGAGAGAGAGACAGAGACAGAGAGTGATCATGAGTAGGGGATGGGTAGAGGGAGAGGGAGAAGCTGACTCCTTGCTGAGCAGGGAGCCCAATGCTGGACTTGATTCTAAGACCCTGAGATCATGACCTGAGCTCAAGGCAGATGCTTAGCCAGCTGAGCCACCCAGGCACCCCAAGGTAATTTTTATATGACAGAATCAACCCAGGGATAAGGAAACATTTTTCCATCAGAAGTTGGAATCAGAATTTAATTACTGAAATATTTCTGCATCATCAGTCAACAATTACTCTTCCAGACCCTGCCATATTACACACTCAGCAGAGCTCCCAGGAGTGACTTCTCAGTTTTGGTTTGCAGTTAGGGTCAGAAGAGAATTCAATAGGTTCTTTTTAAAAGATTTTAACCATTTAAGATATTGGAAAATACTTTAATTTGACTTATTTCAAGCCACGGTGATCTGTTACTGTGTTTATTGATGTGGCTTTCAACTTACCCTGACTGACTATGTAAGTTCAGATAATATTTTGTGATCATCTTGGCCGTCCCTTGATGGGTTCTTTGTCTGATTATATCTTAACTACATTATGAAATTAAAAAGACCCGTAAGAATTCCACTTCTAGCATTTCAGATGACTTGTGCACTGAAGCCCCACTTCTGCTGCGGAAGATCAGGGCATGGGACTATCTCCAGTGGAGGAGGTGGCCTTAATTCTCCCCTGTCCAAGTCCAGATGGTACTGTAACACAGCAAGAAACCCTTCCTCTTTCCCTAAGTGACCCGTACAACTGGGTCCCACCATCCAGACTTTATCCACAGATGGTTTCCAGCCCAGCCTTCACAGAGGATAAAGGAAACAAATGAAAAACAAAAACAAAAACAAAAAAACCCTGGCTAGTGGTGTCCTGAGACCCAGTGCCTCCCAATACCAATAAGCCAATGTGTGTGTGTGTGTGTGTGTGTGTGTGTGTGTGTGTGTGAGAGAGAGAGAGAGAGAACATGTATGGATCTGTGTGGGTGTTTGGATGTGTATGGGTGTGTGTGTGTATTTGTGTACAGATGGATCTGTCTATGTGTGTCTATGTGTGTGGGGACTCAAAGTGCAATTGTGAAAGCACTGGTTTGATGAAAGTGTACTTTAATGCATTTTAGAAAGAGATTCAACAACAAAACTAAAAGAATACATGATTATCTGATTATTTAAATAGACATTTCTTTAAAGAAGATGGGCAAATGGCCAGTAAGCCCATGAATAGAAGCTCAGTATTATTAGGGAAGTGCAAGTCAAGCCACAATAGGCCCTCACTTCACACCCACTAGTTGACCCAAGTCAAAAGACAGAAAACAACAAGTGTTGGTGAGGGACATGGAGAAACTGGAACTCATCCTTTGCTGGTAGGAATGTAATGGTAAATGGTGCAGCCAGTCTAGCTGTTCCTCAAACAGTCAAGCATAATGTTGTCATCTAACCGCAAATTCCACTGTTTTCAAGAGAACTGAAAACACATGGCCACACAAAACGTGTACAAGAATGTTCACAGCAACATTATTTATAATAGCCAAAAAGTAGAAACAGCCCACATGTCCATCGACTGACGAGCAGGTGAGCAGGACGGGAACCACCCAAAGGAATATTATGCAGCCACGAAAGGGAAAAGATCATATGATTGATTCTAAACGAAATAGAATTGTCAGTAAATTGAAATACTGTATTTCCTCTGCATTCTAGTAAATTGATATTTTACTGTCCTTGCCTAAGGAAAGTGTTATTTCCAATATGTACTTTTAGTCCAACGGGAACTGGAACTGATGTTTAGCAAGGTCACGTCCAAGCCTGAACCCAGAAAGTGAGGGGGAGGGAAGGACTCAAAACACAAACTGGGAAAGAAGACAAGTGTGAGAAGTGTGGTGGGGAGAATGGCCATGGACTCCCCCAAGCCCTGGTTCTCTCGGGTGCCGGCCAGGTCCTCCCCGCTGCTATCACACTGAGGACAGCTGTGTGCAGGCGTGACACAGCGCTCCAAGACTCCCCTGACCAGATGATGCAGCAAAACTAGTTTCTGTGCTTCTTCAGCTGATAACTGGAAACCAGTTACACAGAGGAGTACTTTGGGAGCTACGGAGGTTTTTCTCCAGCCACAATACTTTGTTATCATTGCTGTGCTGTTGGGCATTTGTTTAGAGTTCGCAGGTGGATTTGCATAATTTGCCTTAAAAACCTGTGATTGTAACTTTAACAAATATCTAAATAAATCAGATTAGGGGCGCCTGGGTGGCTCAGTGGATTAAAGCCTCTGCCTTCGGCTCAGGTCATGGTCCCAGGGTCCTTGGGATCGAGCCCCTCATCGGGCTCTGTGCTCCGCAGGGAGCCTGCTTCCTCCTCTCTCTCTGCCTGCCTCTCTGCCTAGTTGTGAATTCTCTCTGTCAAATAAATAAAATATAAAAAAAAAATCAGATTAAAACTCCTCCACATGAAGAAACTACACCTGACTCCAGAACACATAACCCTAAGACTTAAAGGAATCTGTGGGCCTTGGATGGACAGATTGAGTATCGCCAAGAGTGTCTCAGAAAATGTTTACTCTCTCTGTCACACTCAGAAAAGACCCCTCATACTGCTCTACAACAATGAACATCTATCCTATAGTTAATGCCTCAAAAAAAAAAAAAAAAAAAAAAAAAAAAGACCGAAAGACTCATTCATCACCTTCATTTACTCAATAAACTAAATCTAAAATTGAATTTGGTAATGATTGCACAACTCTGAAAATACCGAAACCACTCAAATATACACTTTAAAAGGGTGATTTTTATTGTATAAAATTATGTCTCGATGAAGCTGCAATTTTTAAAAAAGACAATATGAGGGGCACCTGGGTGGCTCAGTGGGTTGAAGCCTCTGCCTTTGGTTCAGGTCATGATCCCAGGGTCCTGGGATCTAGCCCTGCATAGGGCTCCCTGCTCAGCGTGGAGCCTGCTTCCTCCTCTCTCTCTGCCTCCTGCTCCCCTGTTTGTGCTCTCTTTCTCTCTCAAATAAATTAATAAAATCTTTAAAAAAAAAAGGCTGTCAGATTACTCCACATTGTCAAGAAACAGCTCTCTGTTGGGAAACAGCACAGGTCTTCCCACAACAGGGTGATTTTGGCTCTTTCCTCTCTGAACTTTGCTCAGAGTCTTTAGTCGGCGAATGGGTCTTATTTCACACATACCTCTTAGGGAGCTTTTATTTTATTTTATTATATTTTTTAAGGATTTTATTTATGTATTTGACAGACAGAGATCACAAGTAGGCAGAGAGGCAGGCAGAGAGAGAGGGGAAGTAGGCTCCCTGCTGAGCAGAGAGCCCGATTCGGGGCTTGATCCCAGAACCCTGGGACCATGACCTGAGCTGAAGGCAGAGGCTTAACCCACTGAACCACCCAGGCGCCCGGGAGCTTTGATTTGAAAGATAACTTGAAAAAGTAAGGTACCAGGTGTGTTTTTAATCCCACATTACACTGTGCATCAAATTAGTTTCAATGTATAGGACTTTGAAGTGCTTTAAAATCACCATCAGTGTGATGAACAGGGACAGTGATCGGTGGTAGAGGATGGGCTGGTGGGGGTCGAGGAGTGGCTGGAGGAGAGGCTGGGTTCGATTGTGTGGCATGCTGCCGGTGCTTGGGGGCCTCCTTCCTTCCTGACCTCTAGGTCCCTCCTCTATGTCCCCCAGCCTCTAGCAGCAGCTCCATAATGCAAATGACCACGCGCTGGTTTCTCAAAGATAGTGAGACATGGGGTTGCCAAAAACTCCCAAATCTATTTTGGGACCAGAGTAAATTTTATATAACCCACAAGTGTATTAAGGGTGAACTATGCGCAGTACTGACCCTCAAAACAGTGGCTGAATAGAAAGAACCCCAGGAGCTATTAGCCTGGTGCCTTCCATGATTCTCAGGCTCCTGACATGACAACCTTCTGACATCCCTGGACTGACCCATCTCCAGTCCTGGGCCAGCCGCAGTCCCCTACAACCCACAGAGCAAAGCCAAGGATTCATGGAGAAGTGGCGGTCACTAGTGGTGCTCCCTGGTACTGCAGCTCCAGCTCCTGAACCCAGATGCCCAGAGGGGCAGTAGGCCCCAACTGCTGGGCACTTCCAAATTGTCCAAGGACCTTCCAGTTAAGATCTTCTCTCTCTCTGCAAGGGGGATGCTGCTGATGGTCATTTCCCCAACCCTTAACCTCAGCTTCCCAGCAGGATGGCTCCCAAGCAGAGACAGTAATCTCCAGTCAAGTTTCTGTGGGCATCAGTTACTTTGACTCCCACTGTCACAGATATGTGACATGCCCCCTGGTCAGGTGCCCTGACTTTGAACCAGTTGAATAAAACACTCAATAAAGCAATAGTATTCCATGACAGAAATATGCTCAAATTACCATACCACACACACTCAACTGTTAGAGGCCCTGCACAACAAAGAATGAATCAATTCTTCTGTGCTCAAGTGAACACAGGGTCACAGCAGCAAGCGATCAGCAATGCCCTAAAGATTCCGAGATGGTCACTACCCTGCGCTATTTCCTCCAGAACTTGTAGTTGCCTTAAAAGCCACACTTCAGTCACTAACAGATAAGACAACAGAAGTCATTGTTGCCCTGACATCCAGCTTTTAGCTGTGGCTCTGTGCTGATCGACTCCGTGACCTTGAGCAGCAAAGTTACCCTTGCAGGGTCTCATTTTCCATGACAGCGGGTGTCACAAGGCTGTACATTGACTTTTTTTTTTACGTTTTTATTTATTTATTTCAGAGAGACAGCACAAGCGTGGTGGAGGGGAAGGGCAGAGGAAGCCAACCCGTAGCTGAGCAGAGGGCCTGGCTGGAGGAGGCCTGCACAGGGGAGGGGGTTGATCCCAGGACCCCAGGATCCTGACCTGAGCCAAAGGCAAATGCTTAACTGACTGAGCTGCCGAGGCACCCCTAGGCTGTACATTTATGAATCAACATAAAACCTCAACTTAACAAACATTAATCAGACATTACTTACGTACATGGAGGTTAATTTGAAAGACAATTGTTGGGGCGCCTGGGTGGTTCAGTTGGTGGAATAACAGCCACAAAGATACCGAATTCCTGACCTAGTGAATGTGCCATGCAGGCAGCCTCTAGAATCGGGAAAAGCCAAGGAACTGAATTCTGGAAAGCAAATCTAACTGTGACACCAGTCTGGGGAGACTCGTTTCAGGCACTAATGGAAGGTTAGGAACAAAATTAGAACTCTGCCCAATGCTTGATGCCTAAGTATGGTTTGATTAATAGAGGAGATTCTATTTCTTTCCCTCTCCTCACATTCTCCCACAGTACTGGCCTTGAAGGAACACACAGACTACGGGGCAGATGATATGAAAAAATGAACAGGCAGTTACAATCATGTTTCAATGAGGAAAATACAGTGTTACTAAAAAGTGTATGAGGGACACATAAGCTCAACTTGGGGAGCTCAAAGATCTCCTAAATGAAATGGCTCTGTGTGTGTGTGTGTGTGTGTGTGTGTGCGTGCGTGCATACATGATTTATTATAAGGAACTGGTTCATGCAGTTATGGAGGCTGAGAAGTCCTGAGATTTGTAGTTGGCAGGATGGAGACCTGGGAGGGCCAATGGTGTGAATTCCAGTCTGAGTCTGAGTCCCAAGGCAGAAGATCAATGAATGTCTCAGCTTAAGCAGTTAGGCAGAGAGCAAATTCTCTCTTACTCTACCTTTTTGTTCTATTCATGCCTTTAATAGATTAGATGAGGCCCACATTGGGGGAGGGCAATGTGCTTTATTCAGTCTACTGATTCAAATATTAATTCTATCCAAAACAGCTCACGAACAAACCCAGAATCATGTTCCACCAAAGATATGGGTATCCTATGCTCCAGTCTAATTGACACATAAAATTAACCATCACGGACACCCAGGTGTGATCTGAAGTGTTAGTTTGTATAGCATCACATCCCAGAGCCTGGTTTGATGAATATAACATGAAACATTTTTCAGTTGTTGGAAAAAACAAAGCAGGTTCAGACAGGGAAAGATCGCTAATGTATACCAGTGAGCCAGGCAAATCTCAAAATAATTACGTATCACACCATCCTTTTTTTGTAGAAAAGAAAAAGATATTTATAAATGTGTGTATGTACATTCAAAGTACAGAAAGGAGAGTATGAAGTGTACAGCACTAGTCAACAGTGATCATTTTTGGGAAGAGGTGAAGACAAAGGTATAGAAGGAATTTCAATGTGTTACCAGTGTGCGTGCGCATAGAGAAGGAGATGGCAGATTACTCACAAAAGTGCTAAGAAAGGAATTTTTGAGTGGATAGGAGTCTTTATGGGAAGTTTTATGTTCTTTCCGTTTCTCTGCATTTTCTTTCTTTCTTGGGCTTTTATATTTATAAAGGTTATATCTACCTTTAAAAGGTACTACATGTACATGGTCTGAAATTCAAGGGGTGCAAGAAGATACCCAGGGAAAGTCCTCTCTCACAGCTCCTCTCAGAGCTTCCGGTGCTCGTCCCAGAAGGCATTGCACTGTGGCCAGTTTTCTGACTTGTCCTCCAGGGGAGAGTTTAAGGATCTTCCTACCTATTCGTTGGTTAGTTTCCTGTTTCATCGGAACGGATGCATATGAGAAACACTTTCCTATACCTTGCTTCCCCCGCCTTAATGTGTGTTGGAGATTGTTTTATATCCATACACAGAACTGCCTTGTTCTTCTACTTCTTAATTTCATTTACACATTTTGAAGTTTATGGACTTATTTCTAAGTAATCTTTACACCCAACGTGGGACTCGAACTCATGACCCTGAGATCAAGCGTTGCATGCTCTTCTGACTGAGCCAGTCAGGCACCCCTGCCTTCTTTTAAACAGCAGCATGGTATTCACTGTGTGAGCGCCCTGGGAATTCTTGAACCGGTCTCCCATCTGTCAGGTTCTGAGAGTGTCCCTAACCTTCCGCTCTGACAGACAGTGCTATGACGACTGTCCTTGCGCAGCAGGTCGTTCAGCACACGCGCAGCGTGCATCTCCCGACGGGGAAACACGAAGGCAGAGTGTGTCACACTTAGATTCGGAAGACTCTCCAACTGTTCGCCGTGGACCGTACACCAACATCACCCACACAAGTAAGGTATGAGCCTGTTTCCCACACTTTTTCTTTCTAAGATTTTATTTATTTGACAGAGAAAGACACAGTGAGAGAGGGGACACAAGCAGAGGGAGTGGGAGAGGGAGAAGCAGCTCCCTGCAGGGCAGGGCTTGGTCTTCAGGGCTTGATCCTAGGACCCTGCGACCAGGACCTGGGCCAAACGCAGGCGCCCCTCGGGGCACTCTGGTCAGAAAAGCATCGCCCATCTTTCTGATCTGTGCTTTCGCATGGAAGTGGCGCCCTACTATCATTTTTTTATTACGAATGAAGTTGACTTTTCTTTCATATGTCCAGACTCTGTATTTCTTTTCTGATGAAGGGTATTTTCAGTAATTTGCTCCTTTTAATTCTTGAGCCTTTTTTTTTTTTCCTAAGATTTTGTTTATTTTTGAGAGTGAGAGACCGGAGCGCCCCGGACCCCGAGCAAGGCGGGCGCTCCGCGGACGGGCCCCCGGGCCGCAGCCATCGGTCTTCGACTGCGGCCGCGCCGCGGAAGGAAACTGGCTCGTGTCGCCGCTGCCCCTTCCCGTGTCTTCTGAGTCCACTCGGGCTTCCGTCCGCGCACTCTTCCTCTGGCGCCGGGAGCGCCGGCTCTGCCCGGAGACGCAGCTTCGTCCCCTACGTGTCGCCGGGTCTCGCCGGGGCAGCACCGTCCGGGCCCGCACGGTCCACCCGAGCCCCGACGCGCTCACCGGGAACCCGCGGGCCGGGAACCGCCACCGCCGCGGCCCGTTTCCGGTCATCGCGCCCCCCCCGCCCCCCCGTGACCGCCCGCCCCGGCCCCGCTCCCGGCGGCCGCACAACCACGTCGACGCCGTCTCGCGGGCCGGTCTGTGCGGCTCAGAAAAGCACCGGGGACGTTCGCGCGGCGGGAGGGGGACCGTCCCCGCGGGGGGGGGGGTCGCGGCGGGGCGAGGGGGGTCGCGGCGGGGCGGGAGGTCGCGGCGGGTGGGGGGGGGTCGCGGCGGGTGGGGGGGGTCGCGGCGGGGCGGGAGGTCGCGGCGGGTGGGGGGGGGTCGCGGCGGGTGGGGGGGTCGCGGCGGGGCGGGAGGTCACGGCGGGGCGGGGGCCCGCCCCAACCCCGCTCGCCCCCGCCCCAACCCCGCTCGCAGGGCTCTGCGGACCGCGCGCCGCGGAGCTCAGGCATCGGGTGCGGGAGGGTCGCTCAAGCGGGGCCTCCGGGACGGACCGCGGGCGCCCCAAGGTCGGCTGAGCCGGATCGCGGGTTCGGGCGCCCACGGCGGCCCCGTAGCGCCCCCGGCCCGGAACGGTCTCCGCGGGCTCCTCCCGGGCTTCGGTCGCCGCGGCGGGACGGGGACACGTGGGGCCCCCGCCGGCCGCAGAGCGAGCCCGTGAGTGAACGGCGCACGGACGGCACGACGCGCCGCGCGACCAGCGACCTGAGCGCAGAGCAAGGGCGTCCATGGCCCCCAAGCCGCCGGCAACCCGAGGGTCAAAGAAGCGCCTCGGAACCGAAGGCGCCGCCCCGGGTTCCGGCGCCCGGGGGGACGCGTTCGCGGACGGCTTCCGGGGCGGGGTCTGGCCGGGAGCGGAAGCTCCGGCGCGGGGCCGGGCGGGGTCGGAGCGGGCGCGGGCCGGTGCTGCGCGGGCTCGGGGCGGGCCCGGCGGGCGGCGGGCAGCGGGAGGGCGGGCGCGCGCGCCGCGGCGGTGGACGGCGCTCGGTCGGGCTTGCCGGCCCCGCGGCCATGAACCTGGAGCGGCTGCGGAAGCGAGTCCGGCAGTACCTGGACCAGGTGGGCGGCCCGACCGGGGAGCGCGGGGCGCGGGAGGCCAGCGGGCTCGGAGCCGCGGTCCGCAGGGGAGACTGTGGTCGCGGCCGTGGTGGCGCTCGGTGCGGCCGGGCCCGGGCCTTCGCCCTGGGCTAAAGCCCCGAAGGGACGGGCCCAGCCCCCCGGCCCCGCCCTCGGTGCAGCGGGGCGGACGAGGGACCCCGCAGTGTCGCCGCGCAGCCTCCCGCCGGCCTCGCACGTGCTCGGAGCCCGCCGGGCCGCCCGGGCCGCGCGCGGAGCGGGTGCTCGCTGGGGGCGGGAGGACCGTGGCCGGTGGCCTCCGAGTCGAGCCGGTTGCCGGGAGTGGCAGTCCTCGCTCGGCGGAATCTGAGCGACGCGGACGGCCGTCTTGTCGCGTCCGCGCGTTCATCCGGTCGTGTGCGCTGTGCCGTCGCCCGCGCGGCCGGGCGCGACTCCGGGACCGGCGAGGTCACGCAGGTTTGGTCAAGTTGGAAACGAGAAGCGGAGGGAGCCACGCTCGTGGACTCGTTCAGAGCGGCTGCGACATGCCTAGCGCCCGCGGTGCGTCGGGGCGCGGCGCCTGGTCGGTCCGGGGAATGGCACGGGTGGCCCGAGCACTTTCTCTCTGGCCCTGCGGACTGGTGTCCACCCTCGGGGCGCTTAAAGTTTGCAAATTGGTAACCATTCCCTGAGCATTCCTCTTGGCGGATTGACTGGCAACAGAGTTGCAGTTTGCATTCAAGCCCTGAGAACGTTGCTAATGAGGAGATACTGTAAAAGAATTGCTTAAATTGTCTAGTGTTTTAGGGACCTGCTGATGACATTTTCCCAATGTATAAGTTTAAAAAGAAATCCTACCTTCTTGAGCTGTATATTGTCAAAGATCTTACAACAATGTTTTGATTGTACCACTGAACCAAACTCAGCTGAGATGTAAAATGGAGATAGGATTGGTGGACCCCTGCCACATGCAGACAGTTACTGTATTAAGATGTTGGTTTACTAGATAGCATTCTAATAATATTAGATATTTGTTTAAAACTATTGAAATAACAGTAATTTTTTTTTTTTTTTTAATACAGCAACAGTATCAAAGTGCTCTATTTTGGGCAGATAAAGTAGCTTCACTCTCTCATGGTAAGTGACTACTTCTAATTTTTTTTCCTGATTTTTGTATTTTAAAACCCTTTCTATTTTTCCTTGTACCTCTTACCATTTTATGTGATTTTTTTCCTTTCAGAGGAACCCCAGGACATTTATTGGTTGGCTCAGTGTCTTTACCTAACAGCACAATATCATAGAGCGGCTCATGCACTTCGGTCACGAAAACTGGATAAAGTAAGTGTTGGTGTGAGCGTTAAAGCTTCCCAAAATTGTCATTAGATTAAATGTCAAAATTATTTAAAAGGATTCAGTTTTTCTTACTGAATGTAAAGAGAAATTTTCTTATTCCTAATCTCAGTCACTTTTGCCCCCCCCCCCCCCCATCTAGTCACTAAGTTTTGGGAATTCTGTTTTCTAAATAACCCTGGAATTACGGATATTCCTTTCACTCTTATTACTGCTTATTCATGTGAGGTCTTTAATTTGTCTGTTTTGTTTAATCTTTTGTCTGCTTTCTCTAGTAACATCTATCCCACTCTACTTTCTCTCTCTTTTTAACTGTCTTTTAAACTATCACAAGGTAGTCTTCCCAAAATACAGAAACACAGGCCTGGTTATAGCACTCGCAATATCACTCAGTGATCTCCGATCACCTGCGGGGTAAAATCAGATGCGTCAGTAGGCACCAAATGTCCTTTATGATTTCTCTGCAGTCTGTGTGGAACCCAGCACCTGACCACTACATGGTACACGCAACCCAGTCTTGCTGACTACTTGCAGTCCCCTGGACATGTGAAGCTGTTCATGCTCAGTGCCTGGAATGCTGGCCAGCCTCTCACTTTTCTCTCCCTTGCACATGTTTTCTTTAACTGGCTAGTATTTCTCATGCTGTTCTTTCAGACTTTATGTTATTTATGTCTTCCATAGTGATGTATTTATGTCTTCGTGCCAAAACCTCCCTGAGGGCCGATTCCCAACTCCTTTTTATTCTTAACCATCTTACTGTTTTATTTTGCCTTTTTTTAAAAAAAGATTTTATTTACTTAAGAGAGAGAGAGAGAACGCGTGCACACAAGCATGGGGGGAGTGCGGGGCAGAGGGAGAAACTGGCTCCCAGCTGAGCAGGGAGCCCGATGCAGGACTGTCCCAGGACCCTGGGATCATGACCTGAGGTGAAAGCCGATACTTAATCAACTGAACCACTTGGGTGTCCCTCCTTACTCCTTTTGGATCATTAGTACCTGGTAAACAGATGTTTACCATCTGTTAACCATGAGTTAGAAAGACTGGATTTGGATTTTCTGTAAGAGTAAAAGAACATTATGAAAGTAACTTTCTTCATTTTATGTTGATAGTTTTCTCTTAGAATGAGGATGTATATTATCTTGATCTCTTTTTTAATAGATTGCTTTCTTTCTTAGCTATATGAAGCTTGTCGCTACCTTGCAGCTAGATGCCATGTAAGTATGCTCTCAGTTTCAGTTTTCTTTGGTAAATATTTAACTATGTGAATGTTACACATCCCTTACGTATGTGGAAGGGTTCTGGTGATCAAGCTTGGCAGTAAAGTATTTCATGAGGAAATGTTTGCTTTAGTATTGTTTGCTATAAAATACTGATTCTCCATTTACTGGAATCTGACGTGCATGAAGAAGATTCTGCTTTAGAATTTTAAGCTTTAGACTCTACGTTTTAAATTCAGGCGATGGGTATGGTATTATATTGCCCTTTTAAAGTCTACAGTATTTGTGTGTGCACCGTTAGCAGTCATGGGTGACGGACGGGATTTCTGGCTTTACACAGTATGCTGCGAGAGAGCACCAGCAGGCTCTTGACATTCTCGACATGGAGGAGCCGATCAACAAAAGGTTATTTGAAAAATACTTGAAGGACGAAAGTGGCTTGAAAGACCCCTCCAGTGACTGGGAAATGTCCCAGTCTTCGGTAAGTCGTGCTGTGGTTGGCATGCTGCCGTCACATCAGTAAGAGTTACTCGCATGACGTGGTAGACGTAAATCACGTCTTTTATTTCAGGATAACCACGCTAAACAGTCTGGTGCCCAGCTTATTTGCAACTGAAACACAAAAAGATCCCGAACATTTCTGCATCCTTAGCTGGAAGCTGTAATGTCCTCATATGTTTGAATCCGAAAGAGGCTCACCTGAGATCTTTCTTCTCATTTTTGATACCTTAAACCTTTCCCCATCTTACTGTGTTGCAACCCCCGCCCCCCAAAAAAAAACACCTTGGTTACCTTAGTTTGCTTCTTTGCAGGGAGTGGTCTGGTGTTACTATGTTATTTAGTATATATTTCAGTTTGTATACTTCATATCTGCCTGAAGTTGTAAATTCCTTGTTGGCGGAGATTATGTAATGTAACATAATAAATAATATTCACAGTTTTTTAATCTGAACTGTTCTGTTTTACTTTTTTTTTTTAACAGCCTTCTTGAGATACCTATGTGCTAAGAAGTGCATTAATTTTTCCAATAAGAAAGATATTTTTGAGGGAACTTGGTATTACCATTATTATTTTGGACTGCTTATCCATTAATTTTCTTGCTAAGAAATGCATGGCATACTTATAATGTCTTACTATTTTATGAAGTTACTTTTTTTTTTTTTACACAGGTCATGGGGTACTGAATGGGTCTAAGTTTAGCTTGTTATATCTTCTAATATTTTTAGGTTTGGAATTCCTGATAACTTTTTATGCCTTTCACCCCTTTCAGCTGCCCGTTTCTGGATCATCTATAAGTTTAGTTACGTGTTTCTTGAGGGTCAGAGTCTGGAATATAAGTTGAATTACTGTATCCTCGTGTTAACTGAGTAGTGCGGCGGTTACTGTGTGAACACCGTAGCGTGTGCTAGCTGTGCAGAGAATGATTTCCTCTAGTTCTCAGGCCTTGTAAGGTAGATGGGGAAAGGAAACTTGTCTGGGGTCACTAGTAAGCATCAGAGCTGGGATTTGAACTTAGATCTATCCAGTCCTGCAAATCCATGACCATTGTGCTATGTTGTTGCATTTTCCAGTATTACCTAAGAACCTTTCATTGAGAGCTGCCTGTCATACTGCCCGAGTTTAACATTTGTATGCTGTTTGCTATCTAAATCATTACCCTTTTTGAGCTAGAACAGATAAGGAACAAAGTAGCTGTGCCAAGTGCTCTATAGAAATTGTTAAAATGAGAAGAGCCTGGGAGAAACAGCTTAGAAAAGTTTTACTCTGCTTTCCTGTTTCTGTTAATTTATGCCATCTGACAGCTGGGATGGAATAAATCCTTTTAGAGGGTAACTCATTTTATTTTATTTATTTATTTGCACATCGGTGAAAGCACAAGGGTGGGGAGGGTCAGAGGGAGAAACAGACTCTCCACTGAGTGGGGAGCCCAGTGTGGGACTCGATCCTGGGACTCCAGGATCATGACTTGAGCCAAAGGCAGATGCTTAATCCACTGAGCCACCCAGGTGCCCCAGATAATATATAATTCTTGATCAAAAGTTAAGCTTAGAAGTATTGATTTAGTGTGTGACTCACTTTTCCAACAGATCAAGAGTTCTATTTGTCTCCTACGAGGGAAGATCTATGATGCCCTGGACAACCGAGCCCTGGCTACCTGTAGCTATAAAGAAGCTTTGAAGCTCGATGCCTACTGTTTTGAAGCATTTGATCTTTTAACATCACATCACATGTTGACGGCCCAAGAAGGTTTGGAAACTCAGGTGTTTTCATGTTTAACACGATTAATATTGGTTGAATTTTTTTTTCTCTGAAATCTGTAGAATCAAGAGCAGACTATGTGCAGGTTTAAATAGATATATTAACTTCCTTAGCATCTTCAAATGTGGAGCACATTGTTATCAGAATCTTTAGGGGTTTTGATGTGATGAGACCATCTTTTGGAGAAGTGACTTAAGGTAGTGTAAACTGAGTTCCCAGTATCTGATTCAGAGGTGCCCGACCTGTGTATATCTCAAAGCCCCAAGGGGCTTTGAAAACGTCAGTGTGCAGTTCCCAACTCCAGACAAGTGGAAGAGAATCTCTGGTGGTGGGGCTTTGGCATCAAATGTTTTAAAGCTCTCAGATGACCTGAAGGTACAACTAGCGCTAAGAACCACAGACTTAGTATGTGAGCAGTAATATGAGGAGGAGACATGCAAGAAGCAGAGAGAAAGTGGAGGTGTTGTATGAATGAGGTTCAAGCATAGGTTAGGCCAGTGCCTTGGTTCTCAGCCAGGTTGATTTTGTCCTCTACGGGTCCATTTTTGATTTTTACAAATTGGGCTTGGGAGTGTGAGGTAGCTACTGGCATCTAGCGGGTGGAGATCAGCGATCCTGCTAACCGTCTTGTGGTGCTAGGACGGCCAACTCTGTCCACACAGAGTGAGGCTGAGAAACCAGCTGGTTGGTCCTTGCACCTCGTGATGACCAGCATCACCTAAAAGGCTTCATGGCTCAGCCCTCCAGGTACTTCTCATCATTGGGTCTGGAACCATTGTCTTAGTTTTTCTAGTACAAACGTACTGATCTTGTTATTTTCTCCTCTGAGTTTGATTTACTTGGACCAAGAATTATAGAAGAATATTTTTCATTGCTGATGTTTTTCCGCCCATAAATATTGTGAGGACATTCTTTGCTCTTAACATTTTTAAGAAAAAGAACTTCTTGAGTCACTACCTCTTAGCAAGCTCTGTACCGAAGAACAGGAATTGCTACGCTTTCTCTTTGAGAACAAATTAAAAAAGGTAAGTAAAAAACACGTAGTTTTTGCTTTATGTAACTATTTCACTGAATTTGGCCTCTGTTCTTTTACTGGTTAAATTTTTAAAAGTTAATTTTTGTTAATTTAGCATATTTGCAAGAATAAATTTAGATTACTTAAAATATATGAGGTGATTAGTAAAAAAGCTTCCAAAAACATGTCTTTCTCCTAAGGACTCGTTATACTAATTAAACTATCACATAAATGGGATGATGTTGTATGAAAATGAGGACTTTTTCTTATGCTTCCTGAACTTGTAATTTGTAAATTACTTCCTACTCTGGAATTCCGCGACAAAATTGAGAAGAGAGTTGAGCTAATTGAGAGGAGGATGGATGGGACGGGAAGTTAGGGCTTCCAGAGGCTCACACCGGCCCTGTGCATACCCAAGCCCATGGGCCAGATGGAGTCTACCATTTGATTTGTACTGAGTTCATGTCTACCTTCTCTGTTGCAGTATAATAAACCTAGTGAAACTGTGCTCCCCGAGTCCGTAGATGGTTTGCAAGAGAATCTGGATGTGGTAGTGTCTTTAGCTGAAAGACATTATTATAACTGTGATTTTAAAATGTGCTACAAGCTTACTTCTGTGTAAGTATATCTACTCATTTCTGTGTGGGGCATAGAGCCCAGTCCCATTGGTACCTAAGAAGGGTGCAGGACTGCTTTCCGAGTAATCTCGAACTAATCGGTGATAATTTAAATTGTCTTTACCTTTTGCTGAGTACTAGAGGATTCCTGTTGTCTTAAAGGAGCAGTTTATAGACACAGGTTTATGCACACTGTTGCTTTATTCCATTACCTTGGGAATGGTAATTCCCTCATCTGTCTTTTACAATTTGCAAGTTTGGAACTATGATTCTGGCACGTAGTCTTATAAAATCCATTCTTTGTTAAAGTAGGGACTGGTAAATTCTTCTAGGTACTGGGTGCTGAGTCAGGCTCACTAACTAGCCAGTCCATCTCCCCCCATACCCGTCTTCACGTGTACACGATTCAAGCTTGTCTTTTAGCTAAATTACATGTGCTGCTTTTAATGTGTGTGTCATTGAAGTGAACACACATATGCTATTTTTAACAGATCTTTGGCATTGCTTAAAATCCTCGATATCACAAAAATTTTAATTGACAAATGCTTATGATCTGTTCATATTTGTTCATATTTTTTTAAATCCTTTTAAATAATTGGATTGCTTGTTTTATGTGTTACAGTTCTATTGACTTGGACTAAATATATGTGATAGTATTTATTTCTATTATTAACAAATAAACCAGAATTTTCCCTTTCATCTGTAAGATAATCATTACCTTAACTGTGCCAACCTGAAGATGAATAAGAAAGTAAAAAAGAGGGGAGGGGGTTATGGACATTGGGGAGGGTATGTGCTATCGTGAGTGCTGTGAAGTGTGTAAACCTGGCGATTCACAGACCTGTACCCCTGGGGATAAACATACATTATATGTTTATAAAAAAAAAAATTGGAAGGGGAGGCGAGCCATAAGAGACTATGGACTCTGAAAAACAACCTGAGAGTTTTGAAGGGGCGGGGGTGGAGGTTGGGGGAACCAGGTGGTGAGTAATAGGGAGGGCACGTATTGCATGGAGCACTGGGTGTTGTGCAAAAACAATGAATACTGTTACGCTGAAAAAAATAAATTAAAAAAAATACAAAATAATAATAAAAAAAAAAAGAAAGTAAAAAAGAGGGGCGCCTGGGTGGCTCAGTGGGTTAAGCCTCTGCCTTTGACTTGGGTCATGGTCTCAGGGTCCTGGGATTGGGCCCCGAGTCAGGCTCTCTGCTCGGCAGGAAGCCTGCTTCCCCCTCTCTCTCTGCCTGCCTCTCTGCCTACTTGTGATCTCTGTCAAATAAATGAATAAAATCGTAAAGAAAAAAAGTAAAGTATTGTAACCCACAGTATTCTACATAATATTGTAACGAGTATTTAGACATAGCTAATTTTAATGAGTTACGATCTGTTACGTACCGTTTCTGGTATAGTAAATGTGTTGCTTTGACTTTCAGAGTAATGGAGAAAGATCCTTTCCATGCAAACTGTTTGCCTGTACATATAGGAACACTTGTGGAACTGAATAAAGCAAATGGTAAACGTTTTTTTTTAATTCAAATAATAATTGCTGGGGTGCCTGGGTGGCTCCTTTAGGTTGAGTGTGCGACTCTTGACTCAGCTCTTATCTCAGGGTAATGAGTTCAGGCCCTGTGCTGGGTGTGGAGCCTACCTAAAACCAAACAATAAATAAAATGATAATTATTAAGGGATGGTTGGGTGTGGGCGTGCCTGGGTGGCTCAGTGGTTAGCATCTACCTTGGCGCGGGTCGTGACCCCAGGGTGCGGGCTCAA
The DNA here is from genome assembly GCF_922984935.1 of Meles meles. NCBI lineage: Eukaryota > Metazoa > Chordata > Mammalia > Carnivora > Mustelidae > Meles > Meles meles. The sequence goes on from NC_060079.1 coordinate 86,288,444, forward strand.
GCTGTGCGTTGGGGAGCCTGCTTCTCCCTCATTTGTGCACGCACACACACTCTCTCTGGCAAATAAATAAAATCCTTAAAAAAAACAGTAATTGTTAATACAAAAAAAGTGCTGTAACTGGAAATTTTCTCTCCTACCTCCTGGGCAATGGAGATGGCAGGTGACAACGTAGTGGGTTCTCCAGTGAGGGTGAGGAATAAGGGTAAGAAAGGCTTATCGAAGTGACTGAGGGTCAACCAGGACACTCTTCTTTATCCTTGCCTCGTTTTCTCCAATGTAGTTTCTAGTGTAGGTTACATTTTAGAGTACTGGGGGGCAGTTTTTCTGTTTTTCCTTTTTTTGTAAAATCCGTAAGAAAATCGGTAAGACAGCAGGCAGTAACTGTTTAGAAACTGGAGGGGGATAGATTTTTTTGCTTGTGCTTTCCATATTTTGACATTTCAGAAACATTCAGTTACATTTAGATGCTATTTGCCCTTAAATCTTTTAAACTGAGTAGTGAACTCTGCCAGGAGTTTAAGGAGCCAGACACTCCAGCTCCAAACCCCTGCTGCTCACAGCCAGTGGACCGGCAGCGTCCCGTCGCCTGGTGCTCTCTGCAGATGCCGTCTCTCTGGCTCTCCTGGTCTGATGAGTCCAAGTCCGCATGTGGGAAATGTCACCACGGTGTTTTAGGACTTGGACTTACTTATCAAGAAGTCATCTTGCTGAGTTGGTAAACTGAAGAAAGTTTGGTTATGGAGATTGGTTGTGGGTGATTACGGTGGTCCATAATAAGGCCATGGAGTCAGAGACATCAGTTTTTGGTTTTGGTTTTAAGTTTTTTATTTATTTATTTGAGAGAGAGCCTGAGAGGGGAGAAGGTCAGAGGGAGAAGCAGACTCCCCGTGGAGCTGGGAGCCTGATGTGGAACTCGATCCTGAGACCCTGGAATCATGACCTGAGCTGAAGGCAATCGCTTAACCAACTGAGTCCCCCAGGTGCCCCCAGTTTTTAAGACAGGTGAAGAGCTGAGACCTTACTTTTTAAGCAACATGACGGGCTGTGTCATGTGCCATTCATCCGGTTTTCTAGGCACTCAGAATCACTCAGCACCGCTCACTTACGGGGTCAGGAGTGGGGACGGTGGAGGTGAACGAAGCAGCTGTAGTAGCAGCTGCCCTGTGCGGTTCATGTGTCTCATTAGGTAGAAAGAAAAGTATGAAGTTATTGCCGGGAGAACAAGATCTGTGTGATTGTGGAGAGTCGTAACTAGAGGAAAGTCATATTTTAAAATTCATTGGATGTAATTTTTTTCTTTTTCTCTAATGTAGAACTTTTCTATCTTTCTCATAAGTTGGTGGATCTATATCCTAGTAATCCTGTAAGTAAATGTATAATGTATACCTTTTTTTGGTGGTTTTTTTTTTTTGTTTTGTTTTCATTTTTGTTTTTTTTTGTTACCTGAACCTTAAAAAAATATTTAATTGGTGTTTAAGTAGTAACTTACATTTAAGTTCAAGTGAATAATGTTTTATTTCAAAGTGTTGGAGAAGAATCTCCTAGTGCTATGATAATTAGAAGCAACATTAAATCTTTCAGTCCATGAAGGTTTTTTTTTCTTTTTTTAGATATCTTCAGACAATAACAAAAGACACAAATAAGACAAAAATCCTTTTTTCTTCTGGTTATGGAAATTATATATACTTATTTTAGAATACTTGATGTAAGAAAATTAAGACGTTGAAAGTGAAAGTCATATCACCTCTCGCAAGTAGTGCTCTTTCATGTTACACGTGTAACATGTAACCTAACCGGACTATGTAGTGTGATTGAGTCTTTGTGTCTCCCACATTGCTGTGGGTCACAGCCAGGACCCAGAAATTGAAACTGGAATCAGGAACTACGTCTTTAGAGACAGAAGTCAGGGATCAAGGCCTAAGGCCCACACAAGGTACATAATCTGTACCTTAGGCCAGCATGAGGCAAAACCAGTGCAAGAGAAGTCAGCTAATGAGGTCGATCCTGGTGAGTGCCTGCTAGAGCCAGGGTCAAGCCAGGACAGACATGATGCGGACTGGTGTTTGAACTAAGTGTTTAGGGGCCTCATCTTCTACTGAATGCTGCAGGAACATTGTCGAAGGCCCTTTGAGGAAGAATCTATTCTTTTTCATCTAGGACTTGATAGACAGCCTGTCTTAGAGAAGTTTCCAACTTGAACTAGAATAACTTGAGCTAGAACATGTGATGGGACATCTAGTCCCGTCTCTGGCCTAATATGTTAGAGATTTCCAGTTCCAAGTTAAGCATCTTTGGTCACAGTAAATTTTGAATTTTGTAGGTGTCTTGGTTTGCAGTGGGATGCTATTATCTTATGGTTGGTCATAAAAATGAACATGCCAGGAGATATCTCAGGTATGAATCTGTTGTTTTCCTCTGTAATAAGCCTATAGGAATTGATTTTTTGTTCATCCTTTTTAATACAATAACTAGTTAACTAATTTAAAAGCAGTATGAAAGAATGATTTCTTTAGCATATTTAGTTCAGTTATATCAATTATGTACCTTTTTATAAGATGTCATGAGGGGAGATGAGTCAGTGGTGTGGACCTTGTTCTCAATAACTTATGATATATTTAAATTATTTATAGAAGAGAAAAAATATGAAGAATAATTTGAAGCCTGTTTTTCATTTACAGAGATACTGTTAACAGTTGTGAAATTACGTGAAACCACGTGAGATTAGGATCACTAAATAATGTGACTACAGAACAGAATTCTTGGCATAGTGAGCTAGTTTATATAAGGATCTGCTGCGGTCTTAGCTTTAGGAATTCCATGCAGCCCAGTCAAGCTTCTTAACCAGTATTATTCAGTTACGGAAGTACAGAAGAATGCCCAGTGTGGGAAGAGTAACTACACATTTAAGGTTTTATAATAACTGACTTCTTCCGTGTGAACAAAATAGAAAATGGCTCTAAGGGAAAGTGTATAAACTTTGGACCCAGATTTGAACTCAGTGCAAGTCCTGCCACTTACGAGCTGTAATTCCTTGGGAAAGTTAATTTCTCTGACCCTCTCTTCTTTAAAAATGGGGACGGTCCAATACTTGTATCCCAGGCTTGTCAGGAACACTAGGAGGATGACGTGAGGATCTTTCACTAGGAGAAAAATAGGAGTTCCCTGGTTAGTTGAGCGTTACGTATTTTAGAAGAGTGTGCTTTCTCGTGGAGTAGGAAGGTATGTTTCTCTGATTAAGTGAGGGACTCCGCATGAAGCAAGGAACATTTGAGTGATGGAAAATGTAGAAAATAAACTGCTGGGAAATGGGAATCTCATCCTTTATGTTTTCCATGTTTTATGATACGGGTTACCAGTGTGTCTGCTGACTGGGGATTACTTGAGACAGAGACCGTGCAGTCCAGTCTGCAGAGCCAGAGTGACCCTCTTACCACCATCCACGGGCTGCCACTTCATCTTCCCAGGCTCAGTGTCCTTATCTTTAAAACAGAGTAACTCATCTTGCGAGCCGTTAGGGTTAGGTGGTGCATATAAGGCCGTAAGACGGTGCTTCACTACGTGGTTGCTGTCACCACCATTAGTGAAGCAAAGCTCCTGGGTTAAGTAATGTTCGTAAATTCTGTACAGGATGGCAGTGGGTTATTGTACCTAAAAAGTTGTGGACCTCTCTTAAGATTTCTTAAAATTTTGCTCGTTTACTGTTAAGCATTGTGTTATTTTAAATGCATGAACACAGTTGTTATGCAAGTATTTAATATGTCGAGAGCTCATTTATTCTAATATCCTCGAAGCCTTCAGCTTAATATAAGAGAAAACACGTAAGAACGACTGTGTGACTAGGATGACATCTCTTGTTTCAGCAAAGCGACAACACTTGAGAAGACTTACGGGCCTGCGTGGGTAGCGTACGGGCACTCGTTCGCGGTGGAGAGTGAGCACGACCAGGCCATGGCTGCCTACTTCACGGCCGCACAGCTGATGAAAGGGTACTGCAGAGCACGTGGTGAAATCCACGAAGATTGCCTTGGCTCGCAGAATGACAGTTCGATTAATACTGCCACTGCCGTTGCTGAGCTAAACAAAAGTACCTTACTTGTGTCTTGTTAGTAGCTTACGATTGTAAAATAACTGGGAACTGAGGGACAGAGAGGCTGGTGTCGTGATTTTGTCTAGCGGTTCACCTTGACCAGTGCAGAAGGGAACTAGGAAATTAAGCTGAGGGAGGAGGTGCGACCCTTCTCATGCTCATGCAAGAATGAAAGTGTTCGTCTGCCAGTTGTTCTCGTTTCCTATTCGAGTCCAAAAGGGATTTGCTGTGGGCTTAGAGGACTGTATTTGCCAGTGTTCTAGCTTTATATCAATATTAAGGATGTCGATACTCAGGGACGTAAATGTGCCCCAAGAGTATCTTACTTTGGGACATGAAGCGTTGCCGTTGTTCCTGTCTACTCTCTTTGGACTCATGTGGCCCCCGCCCTAGGCCTGCCTCTGTCTCTGGGGAGCGGGTAGGAGTGCAGCAGCTCAGACTGCTTGATGATCTTGGCAAGTAATGCCCCCTCTTGAAAAACAGATGTAGTCGCCTTACTGCTGGGAGTAACTGAGACGATTCCAGTTACAGAGGTTCAGCAATACCTGACGTGCAGAAAGCCGTCAGTACGAGTTAGCTACCTTGATTGGTTTGCTTGTGGGATTCAGAAGTGGGATCATACGTTCATTTGCACTGAATGTTTCCTTGTTAGGTTTGACCCTTTTCAGACTATCAGACTTATTTTTGGTGCCCAGTTTTACGTCTAAATTATTAATGATTCCCAGATTTTCTCAGTTCTGTTATATTTGGTGTATATGACTTTTGTATCTAACTTGTCATCCGTGCACTTATTGTAAAGGAAGCAACACCCTCACTGCACCAGTCTCTCCAGACTGCCTTACCAAGTGCCGTAGACTGGGTGATTTGAAGAATGAAAATGTATTTTCTCATAGCTCTAGAGGCTGGGAAGTCATTGGTCCAAGTGCTGGCCCGTTTGGTCCCTGAGTGAGGGCATCCTTCCGGACTTGCACATGGCCACCTTCTCACTGTGTCCTCATGTGGTGGGAGAGAGCTCTGGTCTCTTCCTTTCACAGGGGCACCGGCCCTCATGTGTCGTGTTCCCACCCTTATGACCTCATTCAACCTTTGTTATTTCCTCACAGGCCTCCAAGTGTAGTCACATTGGGGTAGGGTTTAACATGAATTTGGTCAAGGCCGGGGACATATAAATTCAGTCCTAATGCCAACATGTTAGAAACAGTCCTCCAGAGGCGCCTGGGTGGCTCAGTCGGTTAAGTGTCTGCCTTTGGCTCAGGTCATGATCTCAGGGTTACGGGATTGAGCCCCACGTTGAGGGTCCCTACTCACTGGGGAGTCTGCTCCTCCCTTTTCCTCTGCTCCCCCCCACCTCAAATAAACAAAATCTTAAGAAAAACCCTCCAGGTTAAAATTGTTCATCCTGTTATTGATTTACCTAAATGGTCCTTGGTACCCAGTCCAGGGTTTCCAGTTTATCCACCGGGATGTGTGAGACCTCGTCCAGTGCTTTGCTGAAGCTTGGTTCCCATGTCTACTACCTAATCTATCAGTCTGGTAAATTGGCAGGGAAAAGTCTCCGTAATTTACCGTGGGTGGTTTCTTATGAGTACAGGCTAGGCCTCCCTGCCCCCTACCCCGTGTTCACAAACTCAGTTACTATTAGTTTGTAGTTAATTCCTGCCTAAGAATCAAAACCAATGACAGTGTTTCCCAATCTAACAGACTTTATCCAATTAAAATTTCAAATCAGCTCATCAAAATAAGCATTATTCTTTTCCGTTCTTCGCCCTCAGAACAACTTTGCATTCTTTTAACTTGCCCTGTGTTTGGACAAATGTTTGAAATTGTGTAAATATTTTAAAGTTTCCTTTATGGTTTTTTCTTTGAGCCACTGGTTATTATGTAAGAGTATGTTGTTTAATTTCCACATATATGTGAATCTCCCAAATTACCCTTCTGTTAGGCTTTCTAGTTTGATTCCATTGTGGTTGGAGAACATAGTCCTTTCACATTTATTCAGGCTTGTTTTAGGACCTAACATGGTGTACCGTAGAGAATGTTTTGGGTACACTTAAGAATTCTGCTCTTTTTGGGTACTGTTGTCGTCGGAATCCCTCGGGTCTGGCTGGGTGATAGTGTGGTTCTTGTCTTCTGTTTTCTTGTTTGTCTTCTTCCCATTATTCTGTCCATTAAGGCAGGTGGGTATTGAAGCCTCCCAACTGTTACTTTACGAATTGTCTCTTTCCCCTCCAATTCTGGCTGTTTTTGCTACATGTATTTAGGGTCTCCATTTTTTGGTTCTTGATGGATTGAACCTTTTATTAGTATAGAAGGTCCTTCATTGTCTCTGTAACAGGTTTTGTCATAAGGCTGATTAGTCTGATATTCGTGTAATCTCACCCGTTCTTTGTTACCGTCTGCGCGGTCTTTTTCCATTCTTTTACTTTCAGCTTCGTGTCTTTGAACCTCAAGTCTGTCTTTCCTAGACAACATGTAGTTGGTTCATGGTTTTATTATCCATTCTGCCAGTGTCTTGCCTTTTGATGGAATTTTATCCAGTTATGTGTTAGATAATTACTGAGAAGCTAGAATTTAAATTAGCTGTTTTGCTCTGTTTTATATTATATCTTTTTTGTTCTTCCTTGTTACTGCCTTTTGTATTAGATATTTTATAACAAACATTTTAATTGGTTTTTCCTTATACTATGTTCTTTGAGTTGTGGTTTTTGTTCTTGTTGTTGTTTTGTTTTTAGTGGTTACCTTGGAGATTACAGTTAACATCTTAACTGTTGTTGGATTAATACCAACAAAGGGGTTTACAACACCAACAACCAGTTCTCTGATTCTCTGGACACCAGCTGGGTCCCTAAAAGTCAGTTCAGTTCTGATATTACCCAGACTTAGTGGGACCTTTCAAACAGGGTGAGCTCTCAGTGCCACAAGACGGCCCCCCCCCCCTTCAGATGCCAGTGGTAAGTCCTAGGCCACTTTCACTTCTGACTGGCTGTGAATCAGAGCTTCCCATGACCCTCTCCTGAGATTTGATGATTTGCTAGAATGACCCACCAAACTCAGGAAGACATCTTACTTACATTTTCTGGCTTATTATAAAGGATACACTAAGGAATAGCCAGATGGAAGAGAGGCACAGAGCAGTGTGTGGGCAGGGGAGCCTATAGCCGTCTGTCCCTTTCCAGGCATGCCACCCTCCCAGCACTGCTTTGTTCGTGCCAACCCAGAAAGTCTGTGGCTCATCGTTCTAAAGTTTTTATGGGGCTCAATCGCCAGCCCTTCCCTTCCTGGAAGGTCAGTGGTGAGGAACAAAAGTTGCGACCCTCTCATCTCTTGGTCCTTTTGTGACTGATCCCATCACAAGGCAGAGCCATACCCTGAGTCGCCTTCATTAGCATAAACAGGTATGATCAAAAGGAGTCATGAATAACGGAAGAGATTCCCATCACTCAGGAAATTGTGAGGGTTTTAGGTGCTCTGTATCAAGAACAAGGGAGAAGGCCGAATGTATTTCATACTCTACCATAGCGACTTCCTTCCGGTAGTATGTAAAAACTACTCCCGTGCAGCTGTTCCCTCCTGCCTCCTTTCTCTTTGTGCTGTGACCATACACATTACATCTTAAACATTGTAAGTCCCTCAGCACAAATTTTATAATTGTTGTATTCAGTTATCTATTAAATCAGATAGAAGAAAGGAGTTGCAAACAAAAATACATTTTATGTTATCTTATGTTTGTCTATGTGGTTACTTTTACTAAGCTTTTTTTTTTTTTAATGTGGAATTTGAGTTACTGTGTAGTGTCCTTTCATTTCAGCCTGGGGGACTCCCTTTGGTATTTCTTGTAAGATGAACCTGCACCAAGATTTCTCAGCTTTCTGCTGCCCTGATAAATCCTTTTTTTTTTTTTTTAAAGATTTTATTTTTTTATTTGACAGACAGAGATCACAAGTAGGCAGAGAGGCAGACAGAGAGAGAGAGAGGGAAGCAGGCTCCCTGCTGAGCAGAGAGCCCCATGTGGGACTCGATCCCGGGGCCCTGGGACCATGACCTGAGCCGAAGGCAGAGGCCTTAACCCGCTGAGCTACCCAGGCGCCCCTGCCCTGATAAATTCTTGATTTTGCCTTCATTTTCGAGGATCATTTTATTGGGTATAAAATCTTGGTTGGTGCTCTGTTTCTTTCAGCACTTGAAACACTGTCCGTCTGCCTTCTTGGCCTCCATATATTGATGAGAAGTCAGGTGTTAATCTCACTGGGCCTTTCCTATGTGCTATTAGTTGAGGATTCTCACTGCCTTAAAGATGGGAGGGTCACCTTTTCACTGGTCTATGATTCGTCTAGGTGTGGACCTCTGAGTAGCCTACTTGGAGGGTTGTTTGGTTTTTTTTTTTTTGGCTTTGAGGTGTTTTGGGCCCAAATATTCTTTGGTTTCAAATATTCTTTCTGCTCCTTACTGTCTCCGTTTGCTTTCTGGGTCTCTCATAGTGCATATTTTGGTGTGCTTGGCACCCCCCAGGTCTCTGAAGCTCTGTTCGTTTTTCTTCATTGTTTTATCTTTCTGTTCCTTATTGGGTAATCTTCAGTTGATCTGTTTTCATGTTCACTGGTTTTTCAGCCTTTTCAAGCTGCTGTCAAGCCCTTCTAGTGATTTTTTAATTTCATTTTTCAACTCGAGATTTTCTGTTTATTTCTATTTTCATATTTAAAATAGGTTATTTAAAATGTTTGTCTAGTACGTCCAACATCTCGTCTTTGTCTCAGACAGTTCCTATTGACTGATTCCCCTCCCCTCTGACCCTCAGATTGCTGATTGCTCTGTGTGTCTTTTGTACACGTCAGCTGTTTTTCCACAAACGCCCTCAGGTTGTTGTGACCCTTGGTTAACTTCTAAAGTTTTGAAAAAGTTTATTTTGATAATTAGGCAGTGTTCTTGTTTCTTTAATGGAGGAGAGTTTTAGAGGTCCTTACTTGGCCATTTTGGAAGTACCTTCTCCAGGTAAAGCCGTTTAAAGGGTTCATGGGGCGCCTGAGTGGCTCATAAGCCTCTGCCTTCAGCTCAGGTCATGATCTCAGGGTCCTGGGATCCAGCCCCGCATCGAGCTCTCTGCTCAGCAGAGAAAATCTCGAGTTGAAAAATAAAATTAAAAGGGAGCCTGCTTCCCTTTGTCTCTCTCTGCCTGCCTCTCTGCCTCCTTGTGAGCTCTCTTTAAAAAAAAATAAATAAAAAGAGCATTGAGGGAAACTCAAAGGGGAGGTGAACCATGAGAGACTATGGACTCTGAAAAACAACCTGAGGGTTTTGAAGGGTGGGGGGTGGGAGGTTGGGGGAGCCACGTGGGAGGTATTATGGAGGGCACGGACTGCATGGAGCACTGGGTGTGGTGCAAAAACAACGAATTCTGTTACGCTGAAAAGAAATAAAAAAGTAAAAAAATACAAAAAATAAAAAGTTCTTCATGACTCTTCTGTAGGTGATAGAGTCTTTATCTGAGTCATGATTCTTGATTAAAACCAAAGAACATACCAACCAGTTGGTTACTATTTATAGACTTAATTAGGCCCATCTTCAAGGAAATATTATTCTGTTTCTTTTAGTGTAATTGCTGGTCTGACAGAAGATGAAGACTCACTTAAGTGATTAGTACTTAGTCTGTGCCTGGAACTGTTTCAGAGGATGTGAAAATGGGGTATACACGACATACCTCTGAACTCCCTGGCATAGAACTGAGAGGAATTTAGATAATAGAAACCCACACAAGGAAGAGCCATTTAGGTTAGAAAGGCAGAAGCATTTAACAAAGAGGAGTGGAACTCGAACACATCACCGAGAGCACACGGTACTGAATCAGAAGAGGAGAGGAGGGAAGACAGTCCGGCTAAGGGTCTGACCTTAGCATCATGGAGGAAGCACACGTGTGCCCTTCTGCTTCAGAGGGTTTTTGATTTTTTTGTTTTTACTGTGGAATGATGAAAGAGATGAATAGGTTGCTGACAGATTGTAGAAGTGGTAGCGAAGCAGTATAAAACCTGTTAGACCTTGTTTAAATATCAATAAATGAAGTGTTAGAAATAAAGTAAGCACCTTATTTTTCGGCTGTGATTAAGTTATTTTGCAGACAGGATTTAAACTTGATGAATTAATTTCTGCCGAAGTATAAAGTTTTAGGTGTTGAATATGTGAAATTTTCCATTATTTTTAGGTGTCATTTGCCAATGCTGTACATCGGATTAGAATATGGATTGACCAATAACTCAAAATTGGCTGAAAGATTCTTTGGCCAGGCGCTAAGCATTGCACCGGAAGACCCATTTGTTATGCATGAGGTTGGCGTGGTTGCATTTCAGAATGGAGAGTAAGTACTGAAAGGCCCAAAATCCTTCCTTTTTTTTTTCCTGTAAATGAAGTAAAACCTCAGTCACTATTTATTAGATTTTTGTTTTTAAATACGTACCATTTTAGGAGATGGAGGCAGACAGTTTGAAAAGAAGAAAATACAAAGTATTATCTTGGATTTCTTTAAATTTGCTGAACAGTTTGGTCCCTTTGGACATGGACTGCCACAGGCTCATAGTTCCAAAACCGGCCAGTTGTTGCCCATGGTGAAGTGACCGCACCCCATAGGGTGGCTGGGAGGCATCACGGAGCCCTTCTCCTTTTTGATTAGGAGCTGGAGTCGTACATTTGAGGAAGATTTCCCACAGTTGTGAAACAAAACTATTGTTGTTCATTTGGTTGCCAGTTAAACCAAAAAGTAAACTAATTAGAATGGCTCAGTCTGAGTTTCCTGGTCGCTTGAGACATTACTGTATCCTTGGATATTTGTAGAATAATTCAGTGTCATACTGTAAAGAGAAAAATATTTGTAGTCCTTTGCACTAAGTTATACATTAATTTAAAAACAGCAAATCAGTACTACTGTAGTGTTTTTTATGGTGTGTGTGTGTATCTTCTAAAAATTGGATGATCTAGTATATATGAAAGCAAGTTTGGAGCTGTTTTAAAATAATATACAGTGATGATTTAATATACAATCCATTGGTTTTGTAAGCCACAGTCAGCACTCTCCCGTTTGCAGACAATGCACACTCCCAGACGACGCAGAGGTGACGTTCTGCTTTCCTACTAGTGCTCTCGTACTTTAAATGAGCGTTTTTTTGTTTTTGTTTTTAAGATTTTATTTATTTGTTTGACAGACAGAGATCACAAGTAGGCAGAGAAGCAGGCAGGGAGAGACGAGGAGGGCCCGATGTGGGGCTCGATCCCAGGACTCGGATCATGACCGCCGAAGGCAGAGGCTTTAACCCACTGAGCCACCCAGACGCCCGAGCGTTTTGGTTTTTTGCAGTCTGTTTTGTGTCACATTTGTCACATTTTTGTGCTTTCTCTTGATGGTGTAACTGTTTAAAATGATCCCCAAGCCTGGTACTGATGTGCTGTTTGTGACCCTGCACACAACGGGGCTACCGCTGAGTTTTGTGGCTGTGCTCAGTGTCAGTGGACCAGCATGTGTGTTAAATAAGGTATCGGTCAACAGAAGCACATGGGAAACGGGTTATATGTTCAGTGGTTGACTGCAGGTTTGTCGGAACCTAACCCTATATTCTGCCAGGAGCCATAGTTTAGTATTTGCTAAAAGTGTTCCCTCTGACTTAATGGAATGTAACTACCAAGGATAATGAGAATTAACTGTATCTTCTAAAATCTGATGACCTGTGATGTTAATGCCATAAAATTAATCATGTATCTGATTTGAATTTGAATTTGAATAAACTGTTTACAGAAGTTCACCTCATTTTTCTTACTATGTTTATACCTGCTAATTTTGAATAATCTGCAAACTTTTCCCCTCGATTTTAGATGGAAAACAGCAGAAAAATGGTTTCTTGATGCTTTGGAAAAAATTAAAGCAATTGGAAATGAGGTATTCTGTGTAATATCTATAACTCTTAAGTGTGTTTGCTGTTGAATGAGAACAATAATATGGACAATCTATCTTGCCTAAGACAATGGGCTAATACTTACCCTGGCAAATGGCTTGTTAATGTTTAGATTTCAGGCATTTATTTTGCTACGTGGTATAAATTGTTTCTAATTGAGAGGGTAGGTGTCAATTGTTTGCTTCCTAAGAAACTGTAGTTTTGATACGTGGGAGTAATTAGAATATATTTGTTGATTATTTGATATGGGGAGTGTGTGATCGTGGACACTGGTGGGCACCAAATCCTCTAACATATGATACCCTTCTCTGGAACTGAAGTGCCCCCTCGTTGGTTAATGTGTAGATAGGCAGTGCCCACGGCTGTAGGAGTAGCGCCGGGCATCACTTTAGTCAGACCTATCATGGCTCTTTCTGCCCTTGTAAAATATATTTAGATCTCTCAGCGTTTGAAATATTTAACTAGGTTTTACCATGTGAGAGATGTGTGCTCATGAATTAACTTTCCAGCTAGCTTGGATGTAAACCTGGGTACTATTTTAGATATTGTCAACTTCTGTAGGTAAGGGATTTGCATTTTGCTACTCTTCTGGTTCTTGATTCTTCTCATTTACCTCTGTTTTATTGCTGTCTGATTGCCACTTCCCATTGCCATTACCTTGTTCCTTTTTGGGCAGCCTCGTTTGTAGCCCACATCTTCCTTGACTGTTGCTTCCTCTTTACTGACGGACGCAGCCCCCTCTGGATCCCTGCCAAGGGGCAGTCCACTTGTCCCCGTACACATAGCTTTATCTATTTTGGTCTTTTATTTGTCCTAGGAACTTAAAAACACTAAATTTCTGTATGTCGATTCAAGTATGTATATAATGAATGTGTTTTTTTTCATATGGTGTTGCCACATGGCACCTTGCCAGTTTTCAGAGCTGAATAGCTTAGAGCTTTGCTGCTCTAACTAGACCAACTGCCTTCGCATCACCTGGAAGCTGACTAGAAGTGCACAACCCTAGATGCACTGAATCACAGTCTGCGTTTTAGCAGGATCCCAAGATGATTCTCAGGCACAGAAAACTTTAAGACACACTATCACAAACCACACTCAGAGTTGAAACCGTATTTTTTGATGATCTGAGGGCACTGTGGAGTCTTACAGAAATTTATAGTAATGGGTTTAAGTACAAATGCACAATACTATTAAATTGATAAAATGCCCATTAAAAAGTGAAATGAAGAAATGAAAATGAAATGAAATGAAGATGTGGAAATACTGTTTGACTTTGGTTGTTAACTGTAGCAAATGTCAAAGTAGCCATAGGGAAGCAGTGGTGCCTAAGAATCATGAGGGTGTTTTTTTGTTCCCATGGGCTGTGGCTTATGGAGCCAGGCTCGGAGCTGGAGAGTGTGGTTCAGGTCTGTTGTCTGGTTAGCTCAGACTGATCGTGTGTCCACTGTGTGCTAAGCTCTGAGCAAGGTGTTGGGAGCCAATAGGACACTGGCGTGATGGTTCCCTACCCTTAGACCTGTGGGGGATTGTAGATTGAATTGGCAGTAATTAAACAGTGCACAAAACCAGCTGTGATTGAGCAAATAAAGGAGCCCACCAGGGGCCGTTAACCCAGACTTGAGAGTGGGCCAAGAAGGCCTCTTGGGTTCGGCATCTTACTCCTCCGTCCTAATGCGGGCGCAGACGTCAGCCAGACACGAGTGAGGAAAAGGTTACAGAAGGTTAGAGAACGGTATGTGCCGACTTGGAGCGAATCCGTTACAGCTTGGGTTTTAAGTTCATAGAATTTAAGTTCTTAATTTAAGTTAAGACCCAAGAAATGGGTCAAGAGGGTTCAGTGTTGATCATTAGGGCCTTGTACCTTATCCTGAGGTGGTGGGGCCCAGACAAGACTCGTTACATGGGGGTTGGTGTTACAGTGAGGGAGCTGATGAGCGAGTCTTTGATGGTTCCTAGGGGTTAAGGATGATGAGGGCACCAGGCACGAGAGGCGGTGCTCAGAAGGGCCTGAGGTTGGGGAGCTGGGATGGCAGGATAAGAGTCTAGTGGGTGGCATATTGGATTTGCAGCGCTCGTGAGCTTTCTACTTCGGAATAGTTAGTAGGCAGATGGAAAGCTCTGGGCTGGAGATAAAGAAGTGGAACTTCTTTTTTTTTTTTTTTTTTTTTTTAAAGATTTTATTTATTTATTTGACAGAGAGAGATACAAGTAGGCAGAGAGGCAGGCAGAGAGAGTGAGAGGGAAGCAGGCTCCCCGCCGAGCAGAGAGCCCGATGCGGGACTCGATCCCAGGACCCTGAGATCATGACCTGAGCCGAAGGCAGCGGCTTAAACCGCTGAGCCACCCAGGCGCCCAAGAAGTGGAACTTCTTCATGGTGTTGCTCATCAACAAAGTTGTGTTAATAACAATAGTGTCCTCAGGAAGTCTCTCCTAATAGGAAGGAAGGATAGAGAATACCACAAACACCTCCTTCGTGCTGCGTAGGCACCGGGAGAGAGGGCAGCCTTTGTGGGCGCGTGCGATGGTGTGGCTGATGGGTCCATCTGAAAGGTAGCATTCCTGAGTCATGGGTTTGATGCTGCTGTGTTTCAGGTAACGGTTGACAAATGGGAACCTTTGTTGAACAACTTGGGGCACGTCTGCAGGAAGCTTAAGTAAGTAAAGTAGGACATTTTCAAAGATATTCTTTGTGACTGAAAGTTTACTTGATTTTGTGTAGCCTTCTCCATCCTTTTTTAAAAGACTTTTTATTTTTAATAATCTCTACACCCAGTGTGGGGCTCAAACTATGACCCCAAGATCCGGAGTTGTTTCACCGACTGGGCCAGCCAAGTGCTCTTTTCCGTACTTCCTTTTTGAGATCTTTCAACTTTGCTATTCAGATACAGCATCAAAATAATTATCTCTAGTGGTTTTTATTACTTCTGTATTTTTATATTCTGGTCTAATTCTAGAAGTTTAAAGAATTACACTTTTATTTTCTTAGATTAAAAAAATTGGTGTTCAAAATTAATTTGGAAGAATTAGGATAGTAGGGTTTAGTTAAAACCATGTCCATATTCTAACTCACTCGTTTTCTGTAGGTACAAGTTTTATGGTGTACTAAACAGCAGCCTTTGAAAAATAGATTTTTTGGTTAAATAAGTTTGGGAAACTCTAGGCTACTCAAAATATAACAGATTTTTCTGTTTCACGATATCTTGGAGTCTTTACTATTCATTTTGAGCTGCAACATTTCCCGAACTTTAGTGAACCTTTTTTTCACAAAAGATTTACAGGGCAGGTATTCCAGAGAGCTTTGAGAAATGCTGTCCCAAGTAACTTCTGTGGACCTTTGGTTCTTTTAACCAGTAGTGGTGTGGGGGGTTCGTCTTGCCATAGAGGAGGCCTTGCAGTGTCGTGGGGCTCCAGCCTTGGGTCCCTGCGGGAGTGCCCTCAGCTGGCTGGCGGAGCAGGAAGGTCTATTTCAGGGAGGTGTCCAGGTAGACCGTGGTGGATCTGAAGAGCCGTTACCAGCCAGAACTGTTACTCTGATTTCCCAAAGTGTTGCTGATGTTTTTATATGGATGAGTGCTCCTCTTAGACCTAGCAAGTGAGTGCTTTCACTGTACCTACTAATTGTTTCTCTCTTTCTTCCCGTTCTTCCCACTCCCAACTCCCTCTCTCTTCTCACAGAAAATACGCCGAGGCCTTGGATTACCACCGTCAGGCACTGGTGTTAATTCCCCAGAATGCGTCCACCTATTCTGCCATAGGGTATATCCATAGTCTGATGGGCAACTTCGAAAATGCTGTTGACTATTTCCACACGGTATGTCTAGTTAACATTTACCACTTTTTTTTTTTTTTTTTTAAAGATCTTTTCTAGGCAGTGTTGGGGTATTTGTTTGTTTTTCTGGGTAATGTTTATTTTGCCATTTTAAAATTCTTCAGGTGACCTTGTGCTTTATTCTTTCCTTTGCAGAGAAAAGCATGTGTCCATTGTGCAGTGTCACCAAATTAGAGATAAATCTGAGACTTATCCTAAATGTACTGTGAGACGAACATGTATCTGTGGTATATATTGGTCCCGTTTACACAGGAAAAAAGAAGTTCCACTCTCTATTTAGGACTTGTAATTTATGCCCTTAGATCACTTTGGTCAGTGAACAAAACAATCTGTGTTCGTCACAAGGAAAGAATTTGTCCTAAATCCACATGCCGTATTTTGCCGAATCTAAGACACCGTTAATAAGCAAGTGGACCACACACATGCACACACACACTCAACACAGACACACACAAATAAACCTTGAAATGTTACATGATTTTTTTTTTTTTAAAGATTTTATTTATTTATTTGACAGAGATCACAAGTAGGCAGAGAGGCAGGCAGAGAGAGAGGAGGAAGCAGGCTCCCCACTGAGCAGAGAGCCCGACGCGGGGCTCGATCCCAGGACCCTGGGATCATGACCTGAGCCGAAGGCAGAGGCTTTAACCCCCTGAGCCACCCAGGCGCCCCTACATGATTCTTTCTTATCTTTCTGTTTTTTGGTACTTGGAAAAAGTGCTCTTTTTGGCCATCCTGGGACATAGAGATTTTCATCGGGGATCACGCTAGTTACCTACATAAAAAAGAGAATGTCAGTGACATAGGTATTTAAGGTTCTCTGCCAGAGTTTGCTTCTTCTAAACCACTTGTGTACCAGGTAGTCAGTGTGTCTGCTCTTGGTGCCGGTACGTAGACTCTGCTCTTGACTAGGTTTCTCCCAAACAAAGACATTGGCTCTGCAGATCTTAGGCTGCCAGGAAGTGTCAACAACAACGGCAGTTCCTGTATTTGAGAGCGTTCACGTGGCTTGTGGTCTAGTCTCCGTCTGCATGGCTGCCAAGTCCTGCTGCTCACTGCCACGTCGCAGGACACTCACTACGGCCGTGGGCAGCTGACAGCAGTAAGAAGCCGCCAGTTGTTGGTTGGTTAAGACGTGCCGAGTTCAGAAATGTTACAGTTTGTTATGGTTAGAATCAATGAAATCGTCGTATCTGGCAAGAAAGATAAAACAGGAGAAAACACATAGGATTGGTTAAAATTTTCAGGTGAGATCAAGTCCTGTAAGTGCCACTATGAATACTGAGCTGCTCAGAAGTGTGGACTAGCAGCTTTTCTGGTTTGTGTGATCTTTCAAATGTGTGTGAAGATGGGATAATTTGCCCCTCTTATATAATTAATACAGAAGGCTTAGAAGTCTCTATGTGGAGATACGGTTTTGAAAATCTTTTTGGACAAGTGGGATTTCAGACATAAAATAGGTTGGTGTAATGACCCTCCGCGTGGCCATCACCCAGCTTCAGCAGACATCAACTCATGGCTGTTCTTGTAGCCCCCCGTTCCCCACTCCTCCTGATTCCCTGGAGTGTTTCGAGTTGAGTCCTGCAGGGATATTTTTAAAAGAAAGAGAAGGAAATACATTTTCTTCTAATAACCATGCTGAATCTTTTCTGACAGGCCCTGGGTCTTAGGCGAGATGATACATTTTCTGTCACGATGCTTGGTCATTGCATTGAGATGTACATTGGTGATTCTGAGGCTTACATTGGTAAGGTTATAATTACTTTGACTGACATTGTATTCTACTCTTTAGATTGTTGTGTATCTCTGTAAATCTCCTGTAAGGTTCTAAGTTTTCTTTCTAACCATTTAACTATATCAAGAAACTCCCATTTATTTTGTTAAAACAATGCTGTGGGAATTAAGGACTTATTAAGTATTCATGCATTTTAAAATTGAGCACTTGATATACACAAAATACTATTATAGAGTATGTGTAAAGTGCCATGATATAGGAGAATCAATTTATTGATGGAAAAAATCTTAAAGACTTTTAGTTTCTAATAATTTCTAATTCCCAGTAAATGAAAAATCTCTGGCCTTAATTCTTTATAAAATGGGGTTTATAGCCTATTAATAGCATATTAACTTTTATATTTCAGTGGGGTATTAAGTTGGCTTACATTCACATTACAGTGCTGTGTAATTCTTTAAATAATTTTTTTTGTAATAATAAGCAAGTCTTAAGACAAATCTGCATGGAAATGCTGTATTTGGGCAGTTACTTAGTTACAAACTTTTTAAGGTAACGAGGGTGTAGTGAGGTTAAACCTTGAGACCAAGACATAAAACCATGAGAGGAGAAAAAGGTTAAGTTAATTAAATTCGGCTTCAATAAAATGAAGAACTTCTGTTCATCAAAAACACTGTTAACAGAGTAAGAAAAGGCAAGTCATAGACCAGGAGAAGTTACAACTTGTAAACTGGTCAAAGAACTTGTCTGGAATACAAAAAAAATCTATAAATCGTTAAGAAAAAGTTCAGTTAAAAATGGGTCCATATTGTACTATATGTTTACTAGAATTTCAATAAAAATTTGAAAAGGAAAAAAAAGGTAAGCCTATAGCGGGCAAAAGACTCGAACAGGAGCTTCGGCAAAGAGGATATCCACTGATGTTGCAAAGGGTGTGCGTGGTGTCATTACGCATCGTGGAAGTGGGACGGAAACCACACTGAGAGGTCACTGCGCACCTGCCAGACTGGCTGCAGAGGGAGAACACTAGTCGTGCCTGGCGTCGGCGGTGATATGGAGTAGCCGGGGCTCGGGTGTATTGCTGCCTGTTGCTGTACTACGCTTCGGAACACCGTTGAGCGTGTCTGCTACAGTTACACGGGCCTGTTCAGTCCGTTCCCTGTTGCTGCCTGACAGACCGCTCCAACCCACTAGGCCACATTATTTCTCAGAGTTCTCTAGGTTGATTGGTGGCTCATTTGCTGGTCTCATTCACTAATGCAGTCGTGGTCAGCAGACACTTGACAGGCTGACAAGTCTAAGATGGCCTCGTGCATAGATGGGGACCTTCGCTGACACAGCTAGGTCGCTTATGGGTCTCTTCTCTCAAGCTTCTTCATAGCATGGAGGTCTCAGGTTCTGAGGAAGAGAATTAAAGCCTCAAGACCTTGAAAGATGGAAGTGTCACAAATCACTTCGATCACATTCTGTTCAGCACAAGTTCCAGGACTCAGTGCATGTCATCCTGAGTGGGGGCTAAAGAGGTGTGATTCTTTGGGGTGTTGGGGTGGTGACCTACCGTGTTGCTCTTAGGGTGTAGGAATACAGCTCCCAGGTGTGTTCCCAGTGTTCAAGAGCCTCAGGAGGCCAGTGCTCACACACAGGATTCTTTCCAGCAGCTACGTTCGTAATTACACCAGCTGGAAATAACTGAATGTCCATGCACAGGAGCATAGAGAAAGAAATTGTGGCGAGCTCATGGGTAGAGTACTACACACTTAAAAAGACTATTAAGTCATCCTGTAACATAGGCGAATTTCATTTTGACAAAAAGAATATACACTGATTAATTCCGTTTATGTGAAGATTAGTAATAAGCAAAACTAATCAGTGGTGATAGAAAAATTTGAGCAGTGATTACTTCTGACTTGGGAAGGGAAGGTATTCACTGGAAAGGGCACGGGGTGGTTTTCTGGGAGCTGGAAGTGTGTTTTCTTTCTGGCTGGTGGTGGTTATGTGGGTATATGCATATATGAAGATTTGCCCAGTAATGCACACTTTTTAGTGTGTATGTTATAACTCACTTCCTTAAAGCTAAAGCATAAAGCTTGAACACCCTAAGCTTAAAGCATCCTATAAGACCCTGGGTTAAAGTCGCAGATGTGGCTTTGGGCAAGTCTGAGCCTCAGGTTCTTTTTTTCAAGGAGGATTGTGAGGCTAAATGCAAAATTCCCATAAAGCTCGGTAGAGTCTGGAGGTAGAGTTCTGAGTGAGAGACATTTCGCCTGTTCTCTTGAAGCTGATGGTCTTGCAGAGGACGTTCCCGAGTAGACCAGTCGTCATGTACTATTTTTATTTTTTATTCAGGTGAAATTGTCACATTGCATATTAGTTCCAGGTGTACGCCATAATGGCTCAGTATTTGTATATACTGTGAAATGATCACCGAAAGTCTGGTTAACGTGCTTCACCATGCATAGTCAGAAAATTTTTTCTTTTGTTGAGAACTTCTAAAATCTCTCTTAACAACTTTCAAATACACAGTACAGTATGATTAACTCTAATCACCATGCTGCACTATTTTTATTTTTAGAAGACTTGCATGTCGTCATCTGTCGAGACACCTATTACTGAAAGCTGTTAGTTTGAACTGTGTAAGATTATATTGTTTATGTCAGAAATGATTGACCCTCGTTGACCGTCTGTGTTGGAAGGCTCTTGTCCATTGGCCTTAAGATTTTGATGTTTGGATAGTGTATTTCCTTGCACCGTGGCTCCTGTGTGCATAAGGCTTGCGACGGCAGTTGTGCCAGAATGCCGGCCAGCCGTTCTTGGTTCGTAACAGGTGAGGGCACGTGCCTGCCGGCTGGCTCCACTCCTGCGTAAGGGCTTTAGGGACAGGCATTGCTGAGCCACTGGGAGCTGAAACCACATGCGCTTCTAAGTCTCCCCAGCAACCCCCCTTGATAATAAAGGGGAAAAGAAGAGGAGAGTGATTGGCATATTTTTTTCTTCTGAGCTATATTCATCCTCTTAAAAGTACCATTCGACGAAGTGATGGAGGTGTAACCATGGAAATGACAGATAAATGACAGAGTTTATTTTATTCTCCTTGTGTTGTTTCCTTCTAGGAGCAGACATTAAAGACAAGTTAAAATGTTATGACTTTGATGTGCATACAATGAAGACACTAAAAAACATTATATCGCCTCCGTGGGATTTCAGGGAATTTGAAGTAGAGAAACAGACTACAGAAGAAACAGGGCTTGCACCGCTAGAAACCTCAAGGAAAACTCCAGATCCCAGACCTTCATTGGAAGAAACCTTCGAAATTGAAATGAATGAAAGTGACATGATGCTGGAGACTTCTATGTCAGACCACAGCACATGACTGCAGACAGTTCTCAGCTCCCATCCTCCTGGGGGAGGTCAGGGTTTCCTCACATCCTTGTACCGTCTTCAGAATTCCCCATTTCTTGGCACGAATACAGACTCCCCTCTCCATTTAGGAGTGGACACCTGCCGGAAGAGACCACACCACACACCTTTGCAACACATGTTTTCTGATCCTACAAAACAGTTCTGTGTAGAGAAATAAAGAGGTAAATTGCATATTGTGTCTTTTTCTCCCTTTTTCAATCAGCTTTCCTTTTGGACTAATTTTAGGTTTATGGGAAAAAGCCGCAGAGGTAGAGAGAGCTCCCACAGACTCCTCACTGGGTTTCTCCCCATTCACATCTTAAGTGACCAAGGAACCTTGCCATAGAGAAGTGCACGCCGGTACGCTACAAGTAACGTAACTCCGGGCTTTACTGGATTTCACCATTTTTCCATTAATGTCCTCATGCTGCCTGAGCACCCTGTTCAGGAGCCACACTGCACTTGGGCTCCTCTCCACTGTGACCATGTCTCAGGCTTCTCTGGTCTTTCATGACCTAGATGGGTTTGAGGAGGACTGATCGGCTGTTTTGTAGATTGCCCCTCAATTTGAGTTTGTTTGATGTATTTCTCATATTGGACTAGAGTTCTTGGTTTTGGGAAGAAAATACCACTGATGTGGATGACGTACTATTCTCATCAGGGGTACACAATATCAACACGACTTACAACAGATGGTGTTAGTCTCGATGGCGTCTACCAGGTTTTTCCACTGTGAGGGTTACTGTTTTTCCCTGTCCGTAATGCATGCTTTAGAAGCAAGTCATGAAGTTCAGCCTGTCCTCAATAGGACCAAGGTTTTGTTTTTTGGGAGTTGGTTTGTTTTTAGAACCAAGGGATTTAAGCTCCACCTCCGGAAGGGAGAATATCTGCCTATATTATTTGGAATTCTTCTGTAACGAAAATTTGTTTCTCCTCCTATTTATTCAACCGTTAGTGTGGACTTTCACTTTAGGTTCTAATCCTACACAGTATTATTTTAGGGCTTCAGTTTTTTCAACATTGGCCACTGGGAGCTCCTTCAGCTTGGCTCCTGTGTCCCTGTGATACACCCCCATCCGTTTGTTTTTTCTTGTTTTGTTTTTTGTCTTTATTCTGGTAACATGAACTAAGGACTTAATAATAATGCGTCATTACTGACACAAACAACCCAGTGTGAGGTGTGGGTACGGGTATGGGCGGGGGCCCGTGGGAGCTTGTGCTTTCTGTTCCATTTTCCCGTAAATCTAAACTGCTCGAAGAAATTAAGTGTGTGCGTGTGTGCTTATGGAGATAGATAGCCGTCTTAACCATTTTTATCTGTACAATGCAGTGGCATTTATTTCCAATTTTTTGATCATCCCAAACAAATTTGTACCTGTTAAGCATCAACTCCATATTCATCCTTCCTGCCAGCTCCTGATAACCTCAAATCTTTTTCTTTTTTTTTTTTTTTAAGACTTTATTTGAGAGCAAGAGAGAATGAGCACAAGTGGGGTGAGGGCCAGAGGGAGAAGTAGACTCCCCACTGAGCACAGAGCCTGATATGGGACTCATCCCAGGGCTCTGGAATCATAACCTGAGCTGAAGGCAGAGGCTTAACCACGGAACCACCCAGGTGCCCCCTGAGAGCCTTTAATCTACTCTGTGCTGAATTTGCCTATCTAACCCAATCCATGTAAGTGGAATCTTACGGTATTTGTCCTTTGTGTTGGACTTTACCTAGCATATTTTTAAGGTTCTTTTACGAGAACTTTCTTCTTTTTTATCGCTGAGTAATATTTCATAACATACCACCTATATCGTGTTCATCAGTGGATGGACACTTGGGTTGTTTCCACCTTTCGGCTCTTGTGAATAATGTTGCTGTAAACAGGAGTGTATAAATATCTGAGCCCTGTTTTTGGTTCCTTTGAGTGCGTACCTAGGAGTGGAATTGTTGGCTCATGTGCTCATTTGGTGCCTAACTTTTTGAGGAACTGGCCAACTTTTTACAGCAACTGCCCATTTCACATTCCCACGACCAGTGCACGAGGTTCCAGTTTCTCTGCATCCTTACCAGGGCTTTTTACTCTTTCTTTGTTACTATAATCATTCTAGTGGGCGGGAAGTAGTAGCTCTTTTAGTTGATTTGTGTTTCCGTAATAACTGGTGCTGTTGGCATCTTACCCTGTACTTAGTGGCCATTTGTATGTCTTCGGAGAAACGTCTGTTCAGATCTTGTGCCCACTTTTAACTTGGACTGTTTATCTTTTTGTTGTTGAGCTGTTGGAGTCCTTTACCAGTTCTGGATACTCTCAGATATGTGATTTGCACCTATCTTTTCCCATTCTTTCCACTGTCTTTTCACTCTCTTGATACTGTCCTTTGATACACAAATTTTTAATTTAATGAAATTTAATTTCTCTGTTGTTTACTATGCTTTTGGTATTATATTAACAAAACTGCCAAATCCAAGGTTATGCAGATTTTTACTTAGGTTTTCCTCTAAGATTTCTATAATTTTAGTTATTTTTTTAAAGATTGTATTTATTTGACAGAGGGAGAGAGATCACAAGTCGGCAGAGCAGCAGACAGAGAGTGAGGGGGAAGCAGGCTCCCCACTGAGCAGGGAGCTCGATGTGGGGCTCGATCCCAGGACCCTGAGATCATGACCCGAGCTGAAGGCAGACGTCTAACTGTCTGAGGCATCCAGGCGCCCTTCCAACTGTTCTTTTTCAGAATTGTTTTGGCGTTTTGTGGCTTCCTTCAGTTTCATTTGCATTTACATTTTTTTCCCCATTTCTGTAAAAGAAAAAAAAAGCATTGGAATTGTCATGGAGATTTCATTGGATTTGTAGATCTTCTTAGTATCATGTCATCTAATCCATGAACACAGGCTGTCTTTCCATTTATGCCACCTTTAATTTCTTCCAGCAATGTTTTGTACTTTTCATTGTGCAAGTCTTTCACATCTTTGGTTAAATTTATTCCCAAGTATTTATTCTTTTGGATGCTATTGTAAATGGAATTGTGGATCGTTCATGCCTAGTCTATGGAAATACAACCAGTTCTGGGTGTTGACTTTATATCCTGCATGTGTTTATTAATTTTAACAGTTTGTGTGTGCGTTTGCATACATGTATTTATTTAGAGTTTTCTACATAATAAGATCATGTCATCTGCACGTAGAGATAGGTCTACTTTTTCCAAATTTGGATTCCCTTTATTTCTTATCCTTGCATAACTAACTGCTATGGCTAGAATTCCAGGATTATGTTGAACAGAAGTAACAGAAGCAGGCCTTCCTTGTCCTGCTCCTGGTCTTAGGGAAGGCTTTAGTTGTTCACCGTTGAGAGAGGTGCTGACTGCAGGTTCTCCCTGATGCCCTTCACAGTGCTGGAGAAGTTCCCTTCTCTTCGTAGCCTGTTGAATGCTTTGTTGCTGCTTTTGATTAGGAATGGCTGCAGATTTTGTCAGATGCTTTTGTGTGTGTGTGTGTGTGTGTGCATCAGTTGTAATGGTGAGGGGTAATGAGTTCTAGGACTTGGGGGCTGTTGAGGGAAAAACATGACCATAAAGTGGCAGTAGCCCATTTCATTTGGGCAGCTGTGTTTGAGCAGCTCTTGGCGGGCAGTGTGGTAGCAGCCAGACAGGAAGTCTCGGATTAGAGAAGGTCTGAAGTGCAGTGACAGTGTGGTCTCTCACAGTCCTGGGGTTTATCTTATTTACAGGTAGCAGATGCTGGGTATAGATTTGCCTGGTATGCAAACCACGCAGGCTCTAGATGGCTAAAGATACGCTTGTTTAAGCTATGTTTAAAACAATTGCATGTGTAAAAGCTGGATTTGGTATCGTTGGGCTTCAGCTAACCATCTCCTCCTGCTGTGAAGAAGTAAACAACATAGAGGTTGATATACCAGGGATATCTGGTTCATTTATATAACATCATGTAGGTTTTTTCCTTCATTCTGTTACTGTGATATACTAGCCTGATTGATTTTTTTATGTTGAACGAGACTTGCGATCCACAGATAAATCCTAGTTGGTCATGTTGTATGATCCTTTTAGTATAATGCTAAATTCAGTTTAATTATTTTTTGTTAAATTTACATATACATTCGTAGAGGTATTTATTGGTCTGTAGTGCTTTTGGATCTTGTATTAGGGTAATGCTGACCTCATAAAATGAGGTAAGTAGTATTCTCTCCTCTTCAGTTTTTTGGGGAAGTTTTAAAAAATAATTGGTGTTAATTCTTTAAATTTGGTGGAATTCACGGGAAAGCCATCTGGTCCTAGGCCTTTCTGTGTTGGGAGGTTTTTGATTACTGATCCAGTCTCCGTATTTGTTACAGCTATTTCTTTTTGAGTCAATTTAGGTAATTTGTATTTTTTTTTTTTTTTAAGATTTTATGTATTTGACAGAGATCACAAGTAGGCAGAGAGGGAGGCAGAGAGAGAGGAGGGGAAGCAGGCTGCCTGCTGAGCAGAGAGCCCGCGGGGCTTGATCCCAGGACCCTGGGATCATGACCTGAGCCGAAAGCAGAGGCTTTAACCCACTGAGCCAGCCAGGCGCCCCAGTTTGTATGTTTCTAAGAATTTGTTTCATCTCGGTTATTCAGTTTGTTGCTTCATGGTATCCTGTTATCTGTAATAATTTCTCTTCCTCCATTTTATGATTTTAGTAATAGGAGTTTTTTTTTTTTTCCTCAGTCCATCTGGCTAAAGTTTCAGCAATTTTGTAGATTGTTTCAAGGAATCAGCTTTTGTACTTATTAACTTTCTCTGTTGTTTTCCTAGTTTGTATTTCATTTCCACTTGAATATTTATTTCCTTCCTTGTGCTAGCTTTGAGTTTAGTTTGCTATTCTTTTTCTGGTTCCTTAAGGTGTAGAGTTTTATTATTGAATTAAGTTTTTTTTTTTTTTTTAAGATAAGCATTTAGAACTATAAATTTCTCTCTGAGCACTGTTTTTGCTGCCTTCCATGTTATGGTGTATTTTTGTTTTCATTTGTGTTTAGGTATTTTCCAGTTTTTCTTGTGATTTCTTTTTTGACCCATTGGCTGTTTAATTTCCCACATATTTTTGAGTTTTCTGGTGATCCCTCTCTTACGGATTTCCAGTTTTATTCCATTGTAATGGGAAAGGATACTTTGTGTAAGTTCAGTCTTTCTAAGTGTATTAAGACTTTTCTTATGGCCTAATTTATTGTCCTTCCTGGAGAACATAACAGTGTTCACTGGAGAAGATTGTGTAGTCTGCTTTTATTGGGTGGAGTGGTTTGGTTTACAGTACTTTTCAAGTCTTCTCTTTCCTTGTTGATCTTCTCCCCCTTACTCTACTGAAATGGAGTGTTGAAGTCTGAAACTGTTGAGTGTAGAACTGTGTCTTTCTCCCTTCCATTGTGCCAATTTTGGCTTCATGTATTTTGGGGCTGTCTTACTGGATGCATTTTTGTTGTACTTTCAGCTTCTTGATGGATTGACCTTTTTATCAGTATATAATGTCCTTTTCATCTCTTAAAACGGTTTTGCCAGCCCAGCTTTCTCCGTTAATATTTACATGGGAAATTTTTTTCATCCTTTTATCTTCACCCTTTTGTGTCTTTGTATCTAAGCAAGTCTCCTACAGACGGCATACAAATGGATCATATTTTTTAAATCTATTTTGGAGTTTAATTGGACAGTTTGATCGTTTCCATTTCAAGTTGTGGCTGATAAGGAACTTAGCTTGAGCTGCCACACAGCTGTCTGTTTTGATGTGTGTTGTGTATTTCTGGTTCCTCAGTTCCTCTTTCACTGCCTTATTTTATGTTTTTTTTTGTGTATTCTGTGTATTTCTGTATTTTTGTTGTTCTTCATGGCTACCTTGGGGATGACATTTTCCATCTTAAATTTATAACCACCTCGCTTGAGTAATCTCAATTTAGTGTTAATCGCATCCACACACTGCTGCTATGCGCCCTGCTTTCCCCCTTGCTTAATATTGCTGTTGTCACAGATTACATCTTTATTCATTGTTTCAACTAACACTGATTTATAATTTTTGCTTTATTCATTTGCCTTTTAAATCACACAGGAAAAAAAAAAGAATTACCAAGCAAGAGTACATTAATACTGGCTTTTATATTTACCTGTGTAGTTTTCATTATCCTTGTTCTTAATTTCTTGATAGGATTTCAAATTATTGTTTAACATTCTTTCATTTCAGCCTGAAGGGCTCCCTTTAGCTTTTTCTGAAGGGCACTTTTACTTGTCTACCAGTGATAAACTCTCTTAACTTCTATTTATTGGGGATGTCTTAATTTCTCCTTCCCCCTTTTTTTTTTTTTTTAAGATTTTATTTATTTGACAGACAGAGATCACAAGTAGGCAGAGAGGCAGGCAGAGAGAGAAGAGGAAGCAGGTTCCTGCTGAGCAGAGAGCCAGATGCGGGGCTCAATCCCAGGATGCTGGGATCATGACCTGAGCCAAAGGCAGAGGCTTTAACCCACTGAGCCACCCAGGCGCCCCTTCTCCTTCCTTCTTGAACAGTTTTGCCAGATATGAAGTTTTTGGCTGACAGTGTTCATCTAATAGGTCATCCAGTAGAGATAGGATTGTATGGTTCAAGCCCTCATTGTGACTTCAGCAGCTACAGTATCTATTTTTTAATGGATTCTGAGACATTTACTTAGAGCATGAGTAACAAAGTATTGTAGAGAAATGAATTTTCTGGGGTGCTTGGGTGGCTCAGTTGGTTGGTTAAGCAACTGACTCTTGATCTCAGCTCAGGTCTTGACCTCAGTCAGGATCCTGAGTTCAAACCCCATATTGGGCTCCACGCTGGGAGTGGAGTCCACTTAATTTTTTTCCCCTGGCATCTGAAATGTTCCCTTAAACACCACAACTTTTATCTTTGCCTAAAATGTATTCCATATACATCTACCTTAAGCCAAGGCAGAAATCATGGCTTGTGTTCCTTGAAGTTCCCATCTGCTGACTCCAGGAGGTCTCTGAGTCAGGCTTTGTACATTTGAGGAGTCGAATGCAGCTGTTGATGGTTCCGGAGCCCAGCGTCCAGGCTGTTCTGTTTCAGCCTACCACAGTGGGTGTCAGTTTAATGCAGTGATAATGCACTTGCACTTTAGCCTCAAACACGTAGTTTTGTTTTCATCTTCATTTAATGACGTTTTGGTTTCTTCTCTGTCAGCGATCACCTGTGCTTATTGTTAGGCTTCTCCTCTTTAGGTAGGGCTAGAAAACCAAATGAATTTAAAATAGTAATTTTTAAAATAGATAAAAATTAAGGTATTAATATTAATACTGTTTTCACATTTATTTTGCCTTCCAGACCAAAATATTTGTGTAATTTCTTCACGGATCATGTGGTATGATTTTAGGTGTCTGAAAACCACAGTCCTGATAAAGGAGCCATTACCATATTGTCAGTGCTTTAAGGAAAGGCAGGAGCCAAGCTGTGTTTCAGATGAGCGGTTAGTGCCCGTGTTTAGGCTTCAGAGTCAGAGAAAGGTAATGTGTAGTTTTTACTGCTGTCCAGTTTCGTGCTCTTCCGAAACAGGCATCCTTCTGGCCGGCTCCGAAGTGACTGCTCCTTTGGAGGAGGACGGATCGCCCCGCCATCGCGTTACCCGCGCCCAGTACAGCCCGCACTGCCCCCGGCCGCGGCGTGAGGCGGTGGACCTGCGTTGTCTCCGGCGTTTGGAGAGGATTTGGCTGTGTTGTCTGTAGTTCTCGGGTCTGTAGAACAGCTTCACGGCTCGGTGACGGCTCGGGGGGCTCTTGTGCTTCTTTCTTGTGTAAAATCTTGAGCTGTTCTACAGTTTGTTTCATTCACCAGATCTTGAAATCTGTATTCGATTTTTTAATTTTCAGAGTAATTTCGTCAAACCGGAATTCTAAAATTCTGTGATTTTTGTGAAACCATTTCTTAGAGCCTTGTTACCGAGGGGCACCTGGTGGCCCAGTCAGTCCGACGTCTGCCTTCGGCGGGGGTCTTGATCTTGGGGTCCCGGGTCCAGTCCCCTTGGTCACGGGTTTCCCGCTGACCGGCTACCGGGCCAGGCCTTCCCACGCCTTGCCGCCCCCACACCGTCCCGAGACCCGGGCCCGCGCCCCTCGCGGTTTTCCAGCTGCGTGCACGCCCGAGGCCCTGGGGCGCTGGTGGGGCGGGGGCGGGGGGGGGAGCTGCTGGACGTGGAGCATCATGGGCCGGGGGGGAGGGGCGGTGGCCCAGTTCTCGCGACGTTTCGGCTCCGGGTGGGAGGCAGCGTCGACTCCGCAGCGGGTGCAAGATGCGCTCCGAGAAGGAGGGGGTGGGAGGCTCCGGGGCGGCCGTTGCCGCGCGGGGCCCGAGCGGGCGGGAAAAGGTATCTGCTGTGGAAGTCCAGTTCCGCCGGGAGTCGCCGCGGCGAGAACCAGAGGAGCCGCCAACCTCGTCCTTCGACTGTGGGGGCGGTACAAGCAAACCTCGCGAGGAGAAGAAGACAGTTCTGAGCAAGGTGGGGGGAAGGGCGGGGCAGGCAAACCTCGCGATAGGAGCGGGGTCTTCAACAGGGTGGGTCGAAGCAAGAACGGAGAGGTGCGTGCAAACCTCGCGAGAAGAGGGGTGATCTGGAGCGAGGTAGGGCAGAGCCAAGGGTGGGCGGGATGCTGCTGGAAGCGGGGGGCGGAGCTAAGGTTGGTATGTTCCGGAGGCGGGTGGGCGGGCAAACCTCGCGAGAAGAGGAACGGTCCTGCGCGAAGGCGTGGCGGACTCGGGGTTTGGGGAGGAGCCGAGGGGGCGAGGCCGCGGCCGGCAGCTTCAGCACCGCGGACAGCGGCCTGGGGGTGGGGAGGAGGAGCAGCGCCAGAAGCCGGTGGTGGTCCCGGTCGGGGCTGAGACGCTGCGCCCGGGGCAGGCACGGTCCGCGGGGTGGTCCGGTCCGGTCCCGCGCACCGTCGTCGAGGTTCCGGAGCCAGGGGCTGTGTGAGGCGCAGCCCTTTCTGCCGGCCGCGTCGTCTCCGCGCGCGGACTTCTGGGCCTTCCCGACGGGGGCCCCGCGGAGCCCGAGCGCAGGCGGCGTTCCGGGACGGACGCGCGGGGACGGACGCCGAGCCCGCCCGTCCGTCGTCTCCGCAGGTGGTGATCCGGCGGCTGCCTCCCGGCCTCACCAAGGAGCAGCTGGAGGCGCAGCTGCACCCGCTGCCGGCGCACGACTACTTCGAGTTCTTCGCGGCCGACTGGAGGTGAGACGCGGCGGGAGGGAGCCGCGCCTGCGGTGGGGCGGTTCCCGCTGGGTTCCCGCGGCCGAGCGCGCAGCTCCGGAGGGAGCCCGTGTCCAGGCTCAGACCCGCGCGCTGGCGCCCGCCGCCGCCTCGCCCGCCCACACCTCCGGCCTCCTCTCGGGCCCCCGGCACACCGCGGGGGAGGGGCCGCCGAGGACGCGCGAACGCCCGCGGCTTCTCTTCCGAGCAGAGGACGCGGACCTCGGGGTCGACGTTCCGCAGGGCCGTCGGGGCGCCCTGGGCCGTCGCGTGCCTTGTTGTCCTCGGAGCCGCACGAGGGACGGAGAGAAGCACCGCTAACGGGGAAGGGCCGGGTTGGTTTGGACGGAAAACGGATGAACCTCAAGGGACTGAAGTTTAAGGAAGCGGGTGCGGTTGAAGAAGAGGCGGTGGCCCGGAGTGACGCAGGTTGCAGCCCAGCCCCAGCTTTTAACTGGCCGCCCCCTTGGCACCTGCTGAGCTCGCCTGAGCCTCAGCGTTCTCTGTGCAATGGAAGTTCCTAACGACGAAGGAAGTGGCTTGTGGGGTGGTGGAGAGAGCTTGGTTCTTGCGCAGTCGCCCTGTCGTGCGCTACAATTAAGGTCCCTTTAGAGTCCCCGAAGGTGTTGGCGGGGTCAGGAAGACTCCCTTGTGCGATACCACGTGTGCATCTGTGAGTGATCACAGCTTGGGCGTCTTGGGGCCTGTTGTGTGATAAGGAATGACCTTTGAATGACCTTGCCTTTGGTTTCCAACCGTGGAAAACCAGTATTTTAAGCCTGGTTCTTTGTAGTAAAGATGCTGACCTTAAGCGTCTTTGCCAGGTCATTAAAAAGATCTTGGTAATGTTTTCCTTATTTTTGTGTATTTTTCTTTTTGTGTTTTTGCTTTGTTTTGTTTTGTTTTTTTTTTTGCCAAAGAATACCCAGATTATAATTAGCTGAGAGGTATTCTGTGACATACAGGTTTCAGTTTGTTGTATCTAGAGAGGGAAAAAAGCAAAATTAAAGAAGTCTTACATTTTTACTAACTGTTTTCACTGTTATCTCTTATTTCAGTCTTTATCCTCATCTTTACTCAAGAGCATACATTAATTTTAGAAATCCTGATGACATCCTTCTTTTTAGAGATCGTTTCGACGGCTATATCTTCATCGACAGTAAAGGTTGGATCTTTGGCTTTCTAAACTCTTTACTATAATGTCCGAGTATGTTGATTAAGTTTTGCTGGAGTGTTGTGAGTTGTAAATAAGTTCTCAGATACCGGTGTAAAATAAGCTCATAAATTTCAATCGTATTGCTGTGGTTATGTGCTTACGTTGAAAATTAAGATAGGTAAACCAAAGAACTCCCATCAATTCCTTGTGTCAGGGACAACCTATATATATATATTTTATATATATGTATATTAAGTTTTTCATATAAGTGAGTTTTCTGGGTAAGTGAACTTCACTTTCTTATGTTCGAAAACCAAATCACTTTACTCTTGTGCAACAGAAATTTTCTAAAATATATTATTCATGTAATCTCTGTCTTTTTAAACAGAGTACCCTTGGGGCACCTGGGCGGCTCAGTCAGTTAAGCATGCGATTCTTTTTTTTTTTTTTTTTAAAGATTTTTTTACCTATTTGACAGACAGAGATCACAGGTAGGCAGAGAGGCAGGCAGAGAGAGAGGAGGAAGCAGGCTCCCCGCTGAGCAGAGAGCCCGATGCGGGGCTCGATCCCAGGACCCTGAGATCATGACCTGAGCCGAAGGCAGCGGCCCAATCCACTGAGCCACCCAGGCGCCCCTAAGCATGCGATTCTTAATTTTGGCTCAGGTCATGCTCTCAGCATCAGTTTCTGCATTCAATGAGGAGGCTTCTTAAGATTCTCTCTCTCTCTCTCTGCCCCTCCTCCCGCACTAAAATAAGTAAATAATGTTTTTATTTAAGATTTTATTTATTTGATAGAGAAAGGGCACGAGCAAGGGAATTAGCAGGCAGAGGAGGAGCGAGAAGCAGGCTCCCCACTGAGCAGAGAGCCCCATGCAGGGCTCGATCCCAGGACCGACCTGTGGTGAAGGCAGAGGCTTAACCGACCGAGCAGTCCAGCACCCATAAAATAAGTAAACTTACATGTTGAAAAAAATTTTAAAAATAAGAATGTTAAACAGAGTACTCTTCATAATTATACCATTTCTGGACAATGTCTTGGGAGAGGAGATTGTAATAATGAACATAAGTTTCTGACTCTGTTGAACAGTATTGCCTGCTGGAACAGCGATATTTCCCTCTACTCTCAATGGTTCTGGTTCTCTGTGCTTTTTGGATCTTGCCTTTGTCTTCCTTCCCGTCAGACTGTCCCCTGGTGTGTCCACTGTGACCAGCCGCTACACCTGCAAGAGCATATTCTCCGCATACGCCTCACCAAGCACACTCCTCCCACTCCACCCAACTCCACTGGTGATAAGTGTTTTCTTCTTCCCTGAGAGCTAATAAACTGTCCCTGAAGAGGGACTAGGCTGAGGCCGAGAGAGTCTTTCCTGTGAGGAGAAGCAGATGTAATGTTGAACTATTCAATGTTTGTGTTGAATCCTTCTTTATTCAAGTGCCTTTTTCCTTTACTTTTCAAAAAGTTATGGTAAAGATAATATAAATTTATCATCTTAGTTTTTTTTTTCAAGATTTCATTTATTTGAGAGAGAGCACACGCATGTGAAGGGAGAAGCAGAAGTGGAGGGAGAGAGACAAGCAGACTCTGCGCCTGAGCCTCAATCCCACGACCCTGAGATCATGACCTGAGCCCAAACCAAGAGTCAGATGCTCTGTGTGCTCAACTGACTGAGCCACCCAGGCGTTCCTCACAGTTCAGTGGTGTTAAGTCCATTCACACTGTTGTGCAGCCCATCTCCAGAACTCTCTTCATCTTACAGAACTGAAACTCTGGGCTCTTTAAATAATTCCCCACCTCTCCCCGACCCCTAGCCCTTGGCATTCTCCTTTCTTTCTTTTTTTTTTAAACGAATTCACTAGTCTACATACCTCATATAAGTGGAACCAAATAGCATTTCTCTTCTTGTGACTGGCTTATTTCACGTCACATGGTGCCTTCTGTGTTCCCCCATGCTGTAGCATGTCTCAGAATTTCCTTTTTAAGGCCAAATAACACTTTACTGTGGGTATATGCCACATTTTGTTCATCTGTCAGTGGGCACGGTGGTTGCTTCCAGCTCTTTGCTCTCATGAATAGTGCTGCTGTGAACATGGTGTACAAGTACCTCTTTGAGATTCTGCTTTTGGGTTTTTTGGGTATAACCATAGGTAGAGTTGTTAGATCATATAGTAAGTATGTTTTTAAGGTTTTGAGGAATGCCATACTGTTTTCCTTAGAGGCTACTTCATTTTGTTTCCTCACTGTCTGGGCATGAGGCCTCCAGTTTCTCTGCATCCTCCCCCTGTTGCCGTTTTCTGTTTCTTTGATAGCAGACCTCATCATCGGTATGAGATAGTACGTCACTGTGATTTTGAGTTATGTTTCCCTAGTGCTTAGTGGTTTTGAGTGTCTTTGTGTGCTTTTTGGTCATTTGTATGTCTTTGGAGGAAAGCCCATGTTTAAACTGAGTTATTTGTTTCTTGTTAAGTTGTAGATTTTTTTTTTTTTTTGGTATATATTATAGATCTTAACCCCTCATCAGATGTATGATTTGTTTCCCATTCCATAGGTAGCCTTTATATTCTGCTGATTGTATTCTGTGACACTCAGATGGTTTTAATATGACGTGGCCCAGTTTTTCTGTTTTTACTTTAGTTGCCTGCACTTTTGATGTCACATCTAAGAAATCATTGCCAAATTCAATGTCAAGCTTTTCCTCCATGTTTTCTTCCAAGAGTTTTATAGGTTAGGTCTCATGTTTAGATGTTTGACCCATTTTGAGTCAACTTTTGTCTGTGGTATCTGGTAAGGGTCCAGCTTCATTCTTTTGCATGTGGATATCCAGTTTCTGGAGCAGTATTTTTTTTTTTTTTAAGATTCTGTTTATTAGAGAGAGAGTGTGTGCACGCGCAAGCAAGAGAGAGAGAGAGCATGAGCAATATGAAGGGCAGAGGGAGAAGCAGACTCTGTAGTGAGCAGGGAGCCTGACACAGGGTTCGATCCCTAGACTCTGGGACCATGACCTGAGCAGAAGGCAGACACTTAACTGACTGAGCCACCCAGGTGCCCTCCAGCAGTCTTTGTTAAAGAAGACTGTCCTTTCTCTATTGAATAGTCTTGGCACCCTCATGGAAAACCATTTGATCATGAATGTGAGGGTTTGTTTCTGGGCTCTCTGTTCTAATCCATCTGTTTCTTCTTTTATGCCGGGACCATACTGTTGTGATTGCCATAGCTTTGTAAGAAGTTTTGAAGTCAGGAAGTACGTCAACTCCTACTTAGTAAATATCTATGTACCAGTCCTGTGGGTGCAGCAGGGAATCAGACATTGTTCCTGTCTGTCCAAAGCCCTGCTCTCCTCCTGGTCCTTGACTTTATTCTTTTTTTTCTAAAAGATTTTATTTATGTATTTGACACACAGAAATCACAAGCAGACAGAGAGGCAGGCAGAGAGAGAGGAGGAAGCAGGCTCCCTGCTGAGCAGAGAGCCGATGCGGGGCTGGATCCCAGGACCCTGGAATCATGACCTGAGCTGAAGGCAGAGGCTTAACCCACTGAGCCACCCAGGCGCCCCCCATGACTTTATTCTGAATAGTTAAGGTTAACACAGAATTACTGTCCAGATAAATAAGAGTTGCAATATCATGGTCACCTGACCATTCCTGACAAGGATAAAGGATTCAGTACCAACATGAAGTGTTCCATCAGTTAAGTAGATAGTGAACATTTCTCGTTATGTTCCTGGACCCAACTCCCACCCACCCACACGTAATAGCCAAATCAGTTTCTCTTGGTTTTTGTTCTGAACTTTTCTGTTTGAAGCAAACCTTGTCTGAGTATTGCGTGTCCCCTCTGAGGCCCCTCTTTTAGCCAAGTATCTCTTCTAAGGAGAGTAATTCCCTTGGACTCATATAACAGATTGATCATTTGAATTAACCTTTTAAAATTAAAAAAAGAAGTGACTAAGGAACCTAGTTAAAGGAATTCTATGATAAACTCTTCAGGAGTGGAGAAAAGGGTTTATTGACATTTTAAGTTGTGCAGCTTGATGAATTCTGAATGGATTCAGTTATGTAACCACTTCTGTAACATGAGAAATCATTTTCTTTAATAAGTAAGTACTCGTCCTTTGTTCATATCTGGAGTTTGACATGCTAAGTTTGCAGGTACTTGAAAATAATAGTTTAAACAGTAATGTTGTTATGGTCAGTCTTTAAGAAAGCTAGATCGTGGGGCACCTGGGTGACTCGGTCAGTTAAGCATCCGACTCTTGATTTTGGCTCTGGTCTCAGTGTCATGGGATCAAGCCCCATGTTGGGCTCTGCTGGCTAGGGAGCCTGCTTAAAATTCTCTCTCCCTCTGCCTCCCCATCTCCCCCCCAAAAAGAAAGAGAGCTAAATCATTATTTTCCAAAATGCATAGAGTGGAATTTTAGAATGGTTTTTGCACTTTGTTTTCTGTTAAAGGCCTAGAGTATCCTGCGGTGGTAGAGTTTGCCCCATTCCAGAAGATAGCCAAAAAGAAAATAAAGAAAAAAGATGCCAAGACTGGAAGCATTGAAGATGGTGAGTCCCTTTACAAAGGCTGCCTTATGAAACCGCCAGAGTAAATACACCGATCAAATATGATTCCTCTCCCGTTTGTGGGAAGGAGCATGTTTCTTTTCTTTTTTTCTTTCTTAATTTACAGATCCAGAATATAAGAAGTTTTTGGAAACTTACTGTGTGGAGGAAGAGAAACCTAATGCCAATCCTGAAACTCTCCTGGGAGACATAGAGGCAAAGACTAGAGAACTTATTGGTCTGTTTGCTCATTTCTTCTCTTTACTTGACTGAGATATATATTTATTTCCTTTTCAGGAGTATTTAAAAATTCACACTTGTGACAGGCTTAGCAGGGATGTAGAGTGTTTCCGGTTGTAAAAAAAATTATGGCAACCTGGAAAAGTATTTCTGAGCATCTGTCCAGTCCACTAAGGGAGAGCACCAGAGGTTTTGGTTACATTTATTTGTTCACAGTTATGATGCTCCCAAGTGAGGAGTGGAGAATGGAGTTTTATATTTTGTAGCAGCTGGTTTACTGTGTGTGTAGAGCAAAGGATCTTTTAATCACTAAAGTTAATATTTATAAAGATTTGCTTAGCATGCATGTGATCGTTTTGGTCAGCACTTGTTGAGTGGATACTGACTCAGCCTAGGAGTGCAGAGTGAGCATGAACGAGGCCTGTGCTGTCCGGTATCTGCCCTGCTCATGGGGAAAACTGACGTAAACACCTGCAGCAGTAATCAGGCTTTAAGCCAGGGCATGTCCATGTGATCAGTGCCGCAGTGTGACAAAACAGTCCTGGGGGGGAAGG
Organism: Meles meles; assembly: GCF_922984935.1. Lineage (NCBI taxonomy): Eukaryota > Metazoa > Chordata > Mammalia > Carnivora > Mustelidae > Meles > Meles meles. Next base: position 86,325,136 of record NC_060079.1, read on the forward strand.
CCATCTGAGAGAAGCCTTGCTAAGACATGGAAGAAGAAGGGACTAGAGACAGAGCTGGAAGCTGAGCTGCGAGCCTGTAGGAGCAGGGTATATTCCTGTGTGGTTGCTATGTGGTGGGTCGGGGGCAGAGTGGCTGGAGAGGCAGGTGGGGAAGAGATTGGGAGTTTGAGAGATTGCTGAGACTGCTAAGGGAGTGATGCAGCCTGATCAGTTTTCCCCCATCACTCCATGCACATTGCTCCATACAGAATGGATTGTGGATGCCCTGAGGAAACACCAGGCTTTGGGGAGGGGGAGACTTTGCTCCAGTCCAGGGAGGGCTTCTTACGCTAGCTGGCAGAGTCTGCATGTGCTCTGGCAGATCGGGTGTGGGAAGAAAGGAAGCAGAAAGAATTCAGGCCTCCAGGAGTTGGACTTCAACAGGTCAGTGGGCGGAGGCACCATTACTGACAGGGGCAGGCTGGGGAGGAAGAAACATTACTGGACGTGGGTCAAGATATACCACAGAACATGTTAAATTTAAGAAGGGCTAAAAAAAGCAGCTTAGAAATTATTTATAGTACTCCCCCCGCCTGCCGCGCCTTGCTATTAATTCTCTTGCGCAGGAAAACCACAGAAAAGGACCAGGGTCTTCCACTTGTGGGCAGTTTTGAGATAGTCCTTGGTGGCCAGACACCCCCACACTGGAGGGCTATCCTCTCCCATCCCAGCCCCTTTCCCGGTGCCGGGTGCACAGTACATGGTAGTGTTCTGTGGGATAAGTAAGTGTTACTCACTATTAGTAGCCCAGAAGGAGGCTGTGGCGCTTTGTTTCTGTGATCCTGTTTGCCCATCAAAGTTTGGATCTTAATCTGGCAATTCAAGGCAAATTGCCCTTTTCTTAGATTTTGGCCTTTACTGGATCCTGTGATCTAGTCAGAGCAATGAGGGTTGGAAATACTTATTTCCATAATTGAAATTCCATAATTTTCTTTTATTAATTTAATAAATGGAAATATTAGTTCCCTCTGAAGCGACAGGTTAATGCAGTGGCAGAGCAGGGTCTGTAGAGCAGACAGACCTGGGCTCAGCTTCCAGCCCTGAGACTTAGCATCCCTATGTCCTCCCAGGTCATCGTGACAGTGCCCAGGACGCAGCAGCTGTCTGTAGGTGGTAACAGTGAGGTTGTTGGTTAAATTAGTGTTGTGTTACATGGCCATGCACCTTCTGTTTAACAAATGATACGCTTTTATGGTTTGTAAAGCACTTTCTAATACAGGCTCTCATTTACTCTTGTCATATTCATCTTTTGGGTCAACAAGGCAGGTAGTTCGTTGGCAAAGGGAGTAGGTGGGCGGCGTCTTGTCAGCTCCTCTGGTCACCCAGGGAGGTCTTGTTCGTGCTCTTTGCCGACAAGTCCAAAACCCCCCCGGTGCAGAGCAAGAGTCCTCCCTAATCTGAGGCAACTGCCTGTTCCAGAGGGCATAGCGGTGCTCATCCTGAGCCAGAGTTTGTGATTAGCATAGGAGACATCCAGGGAGGTAATGGGCTCTTCTTGGCCTCTGCACCTGTGATGAAATGTGGACATTCACATGTGGACATGCCCTAAATCTGGGGCAGAGCTTTCCTGGCAGAAGCCATTTGACACATTATGTCAAGGTCTTTAGGAGTCCTTAATTCCAAGTTAAGAATCCCTGCCCAGGGGCTCTCTTATAAAATTCCTGATTAATTCCTGATCCTCAGAATTCGGGAAATGTCGTGGCCAGTCTTCAAGTGCATCCAGGGATTCTTCCTTCCCTCATTGAATCTAAGGTCTTGAAAGAGCTGTGGAATAGACTCACACCATCTTCCACCTTCCCACCTGCATTGTGAGCCACTGCCATGGAGAACACATATTTCTCAAAACCACTCTCCCCGAGAGACTGCCTTGAGGCCCATATTTGGTATTTGGGCACCAAATTCCAGGGCAGATCAGACACATCCGGGGCATGAAAGCTGAGGACTGAGTTTGAGTTTACAGGGAGATTCATTCCTGGGTGGTTAGTGTTGCTTAGATGAAGTACCCTGTGGGGTCACTGTCTAAGCTTTTACATCTGGTTATTTTGGTTTGTGGCGTGTATACAAGAGATTACAAGAATCTACATTGTTTAACATTGTCTGGAAAGCAGAAAAGGAAGAAATTTCCAGAATATGTGTTAAATCAAAGTGAACCTATAACCATGTTATTAATGTTTTAAAATACCTGCAAAAGTGGGAAGATGCTCATAATGTTTGGGAAGTCTAATGCGTTGAGCTCATTCTTCTTTGCTTTTATAGCATCTGTGTAAGTATGTGAAGGCCCCCTGGAGAGTCAGGAATCGCTGCTACTTGTAGTGTTGTCAGTGCGTCCAAGTTACTTGACCTTAAAGTGGTGGGGTAGGGACACCCCCGATACAATGTCTGCTCATCTAAATGTTATTTATTGGTTTATAAGATATTATTTTTAAGTAGTCTCTACACCCAACTTGGGGCTCGAATTTACCACCTCGAGATCAAGAGTCGCGTGCTCTTCTGAAATAGCCAGGCTGACTAAAGATTAAATTGGAAACAAGTATTTAAGACGAAGAAATCTTATTTTAAAGTTCACTACTACATTACAATTTTTGTGTTTTAGCTAGAAGAACCACACCTCTTTTGGAATATATTAGAAATAGAAAATTAGAGAAGCAGGTAGGTCCACCCTTTACCTGATGAGAATCCTTCCTGTCCCTGCCATGTCCACAGAGATAATTTATACACATGCTTTTCCACATCTCTAGAGGATTCGAGAAGAGAAGCGAGAAGAACGAAGGAGAAGGGAGCTGGAGAAGAAGCGTTTACGGGAAGAAGAAAAGAGAAAAAAGAGAGAAGAGGAGAGGAGTAAGAGGAAAGAGACAGACAGACAGAAGAGAGCTGCTGAGAGAGAAGTAAGGATTAAGGTAATTTTGAGGAAACAGCTCATTTCTTTTTCCAGAGCTCGTTCTGCTCCCGTTGTGCCTTTCAGGGATTTAGCTCTTCTACCTTGTAGGACCTTTCCAGTTGGCCTCCTCTTTTGCTGTTACGGTTCCACTTCTCTGCAGTACAGCAGTGGTTCTCAAACTGTATTCCCTGAGTGCTGGGGGTTCCTTGGGCATACTGTTGGGGAGGGGGCCCGGCCTCTTGGATGTGACGGCAGCACTTCATCCAAGGGACCCACGCTTACTTGTCACAGATTGGGCTTCTGCTTACATTTTCTTTTAGAGAAAAGACTCCCTGCCTAAAATGTGCACATGTGGAAACCACTGGCTCAGTGTGTACTGGCCTTTCTACGGGGACGGGGTTTTACTGTTTTTTTTTTTACAGTACCGCAGTGGTTTCTCTTGTCCAGTTTCTCCTTTGACTAATGTGTTCATTTAGAAGGCTGGGTTAATGCACAGAAGTAGTTCTTCCCCATGTAAAAGAGGGTGCTCCAGTGTGAGCCCCCCCCTTGTTGATATCTGCCCAGGTGACCTTAGCAAACCTAGATTTCAACCTAATATTTATTTTCCTTCATTCCAAGAAGGCTTTGAAGTACTTTTAGGGGTTCATTAAAATTGTATCATAAAAAAGAAAATAAAAGATCAGGACTTGAGGGAAGATAGAGTAGAAAGGGAGAGGATGGGGAAGAGGTCAGAGTCGGCATAATTGAGCCATAGATTAGTTTCTTTTATATATATATATATTTTAATTTAAATTCAGTTAACATATAGTGTATTACTAGTTTCAGAGGTAGAGGTCGGTGATTCATTAGTCTTAAATAACACCCAGGGCTCATCGCACCCCGTGCCCTTCGTACTGCCCATCCCCCGTTTAGCCCGTCCCCAGCCCCTCCCCTGCAGCAGCCCTCAGTTTGTCCCCTATGATAAGAGTCTCTTACAGTTTGTCAGCCTCTCTGATTTCGTCTTGTTTTAGTTTTCCCTCTCTTCCCCTATGATCATCTGGTTTTCTTTCGTAAATTCCACATATCAGTTATATCATATGATGATTGCCTTTCTCTGATTGATCCATTTTGCTTAGCATGGTACCTGCTAGTCCATCCACGTTGTTGCAGATGGCAAGATTTCATTCTTTTTGATGGCTGCATAGTATTCCATTGGAGACATATTTTCATGCGTATATGCATGTGTGTAGAAACATGTGTACTCATGTGTGTATATTGAATGTATGTGTGGGTATATATGAATATGTAAGTACACATACATATTCATGTGTATACGCGTGTATATATAACATGTTATATACGTGTGTAAGCATATGCGTACATGCATATTGAATGTATGTATGGATGCATATGATTATGTAAATGTATGCGCATATTCATGTAATATATACGTGTATATAAACATGTATACTTGCATATATACGTGGGTACATACATACATACGTGTACATATATTTGTTTTACATCTTTATCCATCATCGATTAGTTTCTGATGTGCTTGATGGGAAACAGTTTCATTATCCGTGAGGAAAAAACGCCATTTCTTCAAGGGAGGCGAAACTTTTTTCTAGGCCTTTGCTTCTAAATCAGTTTCTCCTTATAGGTGGTCACTAGCTGGAGGGATGTCTGATACACAAATCACTTCGAGAATTAAAAATTTTTTTAACCTGGGGCGCCTGGGTGGCTCAGTGGGTTAAGCCGCTGCCTTCAGCTCAGGTCATGATCTCGGGGTCCTGGGATCGAGTCCCGCATCGGGCTTTCTGCTCAGTGGAGAGCCTGCTTCCTCCTCTCTCTCTGCCTGCCTCTCTTGTGATTTCTCTCTGTCAAATAAATAAATCTTTAAAAAAAAAAAAAATTTGTTTTAACCTGAAAAATAAAATCAGTGAAGAAATGCTAAAAGAGTTGGTGTTAATATAAAAATGACAGCTGCGGAGAGAGTTCCTCATGGCTATTTTCAACAATAAAGAAAACTATTATATAAGCAACCCAGCTGTTTTTATTTTCCTCTGGGGACTCTAAAACTAAGTAATGAGCTTAAGTTGAAGTAGGAAGTTAGTTTACCAAAGTTAACAAATAAAATTCCTGAATATACACATCGTATAGGAGATAGATTACATTATTAACAAAGTTGTGTGATCTTTTTCACAAAACTTGTTAAAAACAGATGTGGGCTGGGTGGACGCACAGAAAATACGGCATCGGCTTCCACCTCCGCGGGTGCCTGGCTCCTCCCCGCTCCCTCTTACCTCCTTCTCCCCCTTTCCCCTCCCTCCCTCTTTCCTCCTCCCTCCCTCTCTCCTCTTCCCTTTGCCAGTCTGATTGCACCCTAGGCCTCTGCTTGCTTTCTTCCACAGGGAGCTTTCTCCCAACACTTAAGTTTTCTTATAAGTGTTTCCTCATCCTGTCTTAACCTCCATAGAGAGACCCTCCCTGAACCCCTTGAGAAGCCATCACTCCTCACCCTACATCTCTCTGTCCTTTTTTTCTGTTTTGGTCGATGTTTGTAGCATGACACCTAAGAATATCTGGTTCACTTTTTCTGTTTTGTTACTGCATACTCCCCTTCCCGCACGATGACCACTGCCTCAGCTAGAACGTCCTGTGAATTCCTTCATGGTGGGCACTTGTCTCTTATTCACAACTATATTCCTAGGACCCAACACAGTCTTTTTCCCCGGTTCCTGGCACATAGCTCTTAAAATCCTTGCCATCTCTGGAGTGTCTTGCATATGCCAGTGAGATGACAGGTGGCTGAGGCCATGGGTACCTTCAGACGTCTGAAGTGGGGACAGGTTTGTGCAACCTGACATTAATTCCAGCTAGCTAGTGTCAAAACTGAATGGAATTGTAGGACGAAGTCTGTGTTGGAGGGCTGGAGAGATGGTGTTGGAAAGGACACCACACATTTGGTTTCAGAAGTGTTGGAGGTAAAAACGATTTACAGGTGCACAAAATTATTTGTTGGATGGATGGGTGGAAACATAAACTATTACACTTCCTTGCGGTTTACTTTTATTACCAGCATATGTTACCTTTTTAATTAAAAAGTATGTCGGAGAGCGTGGGTAGCTCAGTTGTTAAGCGTCTGCCTTCAGCTCAAGTCATGATCCCAGGGTCCTGGGATCGAGCCCTGCATCAGGCTCCCTGTTCTGTGGGGAGTCTGCTTCTCCCTCTCCCACTCCCTCTGCTGTGTTCCCTCTCTCGCTGTGTTTCTCTCTGTCAAATAAATAAATAAAATCTTTAAAAAATATATATATGTTAATAGGGGCACCTAAGTGGGTCATTCGGTTTAGTGTCTGCCTTTGGCTGAGGTCATGATCCCAGGGTCCTTCGATCTAGCTGCAAGTACGGGCTCCCTTCTCAGCGGGGAGTCTGCGTCTCCTTCTGCCTGCCACTCCCTCTCCTTGTGCGTACACTACCAGATAAATAAATAAAACCTTAAATCATAAATATCGTAGATATCTGAAAGGAGATGTTTAAATTCACAGACCCCGCAGGCAGAATAAGAGCATGTAAGTTAGCGTAGTGCACATCTGTGACGAGAAGCAACTTCCCATATTCGGTCTTACATTTTCTCTGTTTCATTCTTAGATGAACTCATGTAGTTTTAATTATCTGTGTGTAATTTTGCTGTAGTACAATTTAAAATGTGCTCACTTTTATAAGTTAGAGAAAAATTTTCGGAAGTATGCCTTCTACTTTTGTTTTATAAACTGACTTACCCGTGGCACTTGAATTTCAAAGAGAATTGGGGGAAGGCCCAGATTCAAAGACCTGCTCAGGCTGATTAAAGAAAGAATAAGACGTGTTTTCAAAAAGGTTATTCTAAAAGTCATCAGTATAAAAGCAGCATTTTAAACAGTATATTTTTACTTATTACAAAAGCAGCACTTGTTCATTTTAGAAAAACCTAGAACTTGGTGACAAAAAGAAAGATCATTGCAGTTCCATCACCACCTGAAAATCATTACTATTACCAGAGGCTGTTGCCAGCCTTTTAGATGTTTTTCTGTGCGTGTAAACATATAAATAGAGACCAGGTCATTCATTCATCAATAAGAACATCTTCTCATCACATCAACTGGCCTAAATCGTTCTTCATCATTGTAGTATTTCATTGACTGGACGTTCCCCTCAGTACTTAACCAAAAACCTGGTTGCTGCACCTTTAGCTCACCTTTTTTTGCTATCCGGACATTTGCGCTCAATGTTTTATATTTTTAATTTATTATTAAACGTCTTCATTTATACAGTACTCCAAAAGTGACATTCTCCTGACATTATAATTTCTTAGCTTCTTAAGAAACCAGAAAAGGGGGAGGAGCCAACTGAAAAGCCAAGAGAAAGAGCCGAGGAAGTGGATGCTGGAGGTGGAAAGCGGGAGCCCACGCCCTCTGGGAGCTTGGCGGAGGAGCCCAGGGAAAAGTAAGCCCGCGCTTCTGTTGCTTTGACCGCATGAAGGATCACAGACTGTCCTGTCTTAGTACAAGCGCTTGTATTTCATACTGCTTGTGGAATTCAGGGATTTTACCACGCTATGCTTCTCCACACCTTTAATTCTCCTTGGTCATACTAGGAACTCAGCTCCTTTTATCTGCAGCTTCAGGTCTGTCTTCCAAGCAGGGACACGTCCTTCTCCTGGTTCCTTAGCTGTGCCTGTCCTGGCCTCTTCCTTTGGATTCCCATCATCGCCCTTTAGGTCTTCAGGATCTCCTTCGCGCTCTCTTGTCCAAGTGCTAGGATTCCTTCGTTGGTGTTAACATCCCTGTGGCCCTTCCGTGGAATTTGACCGGCAGCTGTGGGTCCTCGTGTTCCATTAGCCCTGCTTTCTCGGGCTGTGGGCATGTACTTCTCAGCTGCTTGTGACATGCTGCTCATGACAGGAGCGCAAGCAGGGCTTCTGTGGGAATGGGACGGTTTCTGCACAGTGGCCAGAGAGACCTGTCAGAACCTTGTCAGGTGGAGCCCCTCCCTCCTGCCTCTGAGCCTGCCCCTGAGCCTCCAGGTTCGGTCACCTCCGCAGTCCACGGGGCAAAGTGTACTGAGGCTCCTCGTTTCCCTGGCCCAGGGCTCCTGCGCACGCACGGCATCAGGACACGCTGGAGCTTCCCAGAGCCAGGGCTGCTCTGCTTCTGAGGTGTCTGGAAGTGAATTTACGTTTGCAGGCAGGATGGCAGGGTCATGGGTTTAGGCTGCCGTTTGCCTCCTAGAAACAGCAATCTGAATTACTTCTTACTGTCTTTCTTCCACACAGACTTGTGATTAAAAAAAAAGAAACAAAGTTTCCCTCTTTTGGGGGGTTCTGGTTTATTGATTTGTTTGTAGAATGAATTCATACATGATTATGAAATCTGAGATCTGTTAGCACCATGGTTCTGCTGGAGGTGTTTGTATTATTGCTTATGCTATTATAGCAGGGCCTTTTGTCATGTTTCTGGCATGAATTTACGCTTTGCTTATGGATCTTTTTCTCCCCACCAGTCCTACTGCTTCTGTTTTGAGGGGAAGCCGCAGATAGCATGTGAGGATTTTTACCTGTGGGTTGTGAAGGGAAAGACTTTAAGAACCAAAGGAGCTAAGCAGCCACTTATTTATTTATTGTGCATTTGCCAGTGTAATATATGTATAAAAATGAGTAAATCAGAGTTAATTTTAGCTACACCTGAAGCAGAAACCAAGCCATCAGTATCATCTCTGTGTCTTGATGGATGTGGACTTGGGCCACTAGGAAAGTCACATGAGCCGTTTGGTCTCCTGGACTTTATCTGTAAAGGGGGGAGTTATATTTACTTTGAGGGGTTACTGAGAATTAGAAAAGTAAGGATACATGCCTGTTATGTGTGTCGTTTAGGGTTAACCGTAGATACTGTGGTTACTATTGTCGATTCATCTTTCAGCCATTTTTTCCTGAATGCCTGTGGTGTGCGCATTACGTGCACGCCTGCGATGCGCTGACAAGCAGACTTAGGTAGTCCCTGCCTCTTCGGTAACTTGTGGTCTGGATGGGAAGACAGGTACTCGAGAAGCAGCATACCTAACTGAGGTTACTGAGAATTTGTATTGAATCACAGGTCACAGAATGACAGTGATAAAGAGCAAAGGGAGATGGAGAGAGGATTTCGAGAAAAAGAGCCTGAAACACAAAGATGCCATGTGGACGACAGCAGAAAGCACAGAGCCCACTGTGAGTTAGACAAGTTTTCAAGGAGAAACGAAGAAGAGCCAAAGTGGGGGAAAGGAGTCCCCCCAGACAGAGGGAAGAAGGGGAACCAGGACAGTGGCGTCCCTGTGGAGGCGGCAGAGTGGCCCAGGAGAGAGCACAGGAGTGAAGGCGGCCCAGCACCCAAGGCGGAGCGCCTGGGAAACAAGGTTCTTTTGTTCGTTCATTCACCAACCTTACAAGTATCAGCTGCACATCTGTAGGCTTACACCTGCTTTGCCAAACGGAAGTTCCTTTGTTTAGCCGAAACAGAGAAATCCACATTAGGAGTGTCGAGATTCCGGAGCACACACTCGGACAGTGGGAAGTCTGCCCCTGCTGGGTTCTGCCCCTCAGGGAGTGCACTGCCAGGAGCTGCGTTTCCTGACACTCTGGAGCTTTCTCTTACGTTACTAGTAACGTAACGTACTCCTGGTTCTCAGGAGACAGTCAGTGGCTCCTAAATATGCGTCAGGTGCGTGTAGTTGGCAAAGGGTTGGAACTGTCCACTTAGACTGCCAAATGGCTTTCTTTCCCCCCAGGAGTTTATTTGTATTCGGATCACGTTGTCGCAGAGAAGCAGTACTAATGGGGTCCCCTCCCTTCCAGGGCCAGGCCCCATGGTGCAGCCAGTCCCCCCACGACCCGACCACCCGATGACCGAGGGCTCCGAGGCTCCCCGGGCTGCCGGCCACACCCTCCCGCCACCCCATCCCTGACCGCGACAAGCACGCGGTCCTCCGTCTGCACGATGTTGTCGTTTATGCTTCAGAAGCGGAAGCACACGGTGTGCGACCTGAAATTGGCTTTCTCACTCCGCAGAATTCCCTTCAGATCCACCCAAGGTGTTGCTGGTACCAGTAATGTGGTTTTTTGAAATGTTCTCAGTAAAGGCAAGGTAGAGCTACTGGCAAGAGGGGAGCCTTCTTTTTTTTTCCCTTTTTAATTTATTTGACAGAGAGAGGAAACACAGGGGGGATGTGCAGGGGGAATGGGAGAGGGAGAGGCAGGCCTCCCGTAGAGCAGGGAGCCTGATGCAGGGCTCGATCCCAGTTCCCTGGGATCATGACCTGAGCTCAAGGCAGACGCCCAACGACTGAGGCCCCCGGCGCCCCAAGGGGAGCCGTCTTATCTGCAGCCTTGACTGTCTGTATCACTCAGAGGTTTCTGTAGTTACTTGAAGTGCAGGTCCAGCCGTGGGTCTTTTGGGTGGGAGTTGTTTCATGAACACTGTCTCAGCTGCCTGCTGATGCGGCAGCCGTGAGTGGTCTGTGTTTGCATATCGTTAGGTGTCGGGACTCCTCTCAGTTAACTGTGAGGCTCTGGAGGTAATAAGGTGCCTTGTGCTAATGGCACCTTTCGTATGAGGCCTGGCAGGTTACAGTGTCCTTTCACCGTCTGTGCAGCCAGTATTGTCCTGGTGAAAAGCAGGACCGTGTGTGTTGGCCACAGGCAGGAGGTGGCCTGGGACCCCTGTGCCTCTGTGTGCACGGGGATTCAGACCCACCGCCCCTGCCCAGACCTTCCCGCGCTCTTCACTGGCCAGGTGCCTGCTAAGGAAACGGTAGATGTCCTGGTGGTGACCGTGGGGCCTGGGCGTGGGTAGAGGTGAGTTGGTGGGCGACATCTTGCGGGATGTGCCTGGGCCCCCAGGTGGCCAAGGGAAGGGGTGCAGGAGCGTGAGGCTCCCCTGAGCCAGGGCTTGGTTGATCCCCGTCTCCTCCAGGGCAGAGCTGTCTGGCTTCTCACTGGTGCTCCTGATCCTTAACCTTCAGTGTCCCTTGGTCCTTCGCTGGCCTCACCATCCTGGTGTCCTGAAACAGTTCAGTAGTATTTTACACACTTGATTTTCTTTCAAAGATTTTCTGCATTTATTTGACAGAGGGACAAGCAAGAGACAGCAAGAGAGGAAACACAAGCAGGGGAGTAGGGAGCAGGGAGCCCAACGTGGGGCTCGATCCCGGGACCCTGGATCATGACCAGAGCTGAAGGCGGCCGCTCAGTGACTGAGCCACACAGACGCCCCGTTGACACACTTGATTCAAGCATCGTGTGTTCCTCCACCTCAGAGTTCGGTCAGGTGGAGACAGTCAGGGATAAGCCACATGGAAGGTGGTCATTATAGATGTTATGAATTTGGCTCATGACCCTAAAAGCCACCTCTGGCCAAGCCTTGCTTTGTCTCAGGCTGTGTGTTTACCCTGCCTGATGAGTTGGAGGGGCTGAGGCGTGTGTGTAAATCCTCTCCTCTCCACCTGGGAGGGGAACACCGAGACTCCACTGGCTCTGGGGTGTTCTGGGTTTGAGCCTTACATTTTCCCAGACACCAATTTTACCTTCTTTCGGGTTATTAAATATTAACTGTCTTCCTTTTCATGGCTTTTGTTGGCTTCAAAATGCCTGGTGTCTGAGACCATGATGTGAAAAAGGCAGATTTTCAGCCGCAAGACTGATCTGCTTCAGCTAGTTAGGGTCGTCGGACCCTGGAAGCAGTGGTGTTTTGCTCCCTCCTAGATGGCCAGCCTTTGGGAGGGTAACTGCCCCTGCCTTTGTCCTGGCAGGACCAGCCAGCCTTGCAGCTGTACCAGCCAGGAGCTCGCATCCGAGCGCGAGAGACTGGTGGGGGAGTCTCCGTGGAGGGCCGTGATGGGAGCAGGGGCGAGGCCGAAGATTCGGCGTGTGCTGGTTCCCAGAAGAGTGAAGAGGCAGGGTGAGTCAGCGCGCACGCTTGATGGGAAGCTCCCATTCAGCGTTTTACGGGTTAGAAAGGGCATCCAGAAATGTATCAATTAGCCTCGAGTATAACTCGCAAGGTACATTCACTCCTTATGAGGAAATCGGAAACTAGAAATATAAATGTGGTACAGAAACATCTAGAAACCATTCTTAAGAAAGAAGCAATCTGTTAAAAAATTGAAAAGTTGTCATAGATCTTACTGTTTTTAGTATAAACTAGTATATACTGTCTAGCCAAAACAGAACAGATAATCTCTCTTGAAAAGTAGAAATGTATGATTACAACAGGGAAGAATATTAGTTTTGTACCAGTGTGAACTCGGAAGCACTTGAAACATGTTGTGGGAATAACCTGTACTTTGAGTTCTTCACGGTTGTGGGTGAGTGATCTGTTGGGATCTGGATCTCGTGTGTGTGTGTGTGTGTGTGTGTGAGAGAGAGAGCGAGCTGTAGTTTAAAAGAGGGGAGGGAGGGAGCTGCGCTCATGCCATTGTAAGCTGGTGGTCCAGACACCCGTGCCGCGTGCCGGGAGCATTCTCTGACGTCTGCGTGCCGTAGCCCCTAGGACAGGAGCGTTGCCGCCACGTGAAGTCCACAGCTTGAAGTACTGCCCCTTCAACAGTTTGGCCACTGACTTTTTTCACGGCCTTTGGGTGGGTGTGCTGCTCGTGGTGTGTGACCGCTGTTACGGAAGGGCTGCTGGGGTGACAGAGGGCATTATTTGGGGACGGGGATAACTTAGTGCAGCATCTGGGGTTTTCCTTTTTGCAGTCTCGAAAGGACTTAATGGAGCTTTCTGCAATTATGCATTCATAGTATTTTTTAATGTTAGCGGAATTTTTAAACATGAATGTTTTGGCACTATGCTTTGGACCACATATTAAATACTTTTAGTTGCTATGGATTTGAATTCCAGTTATGGTACTTTTCCTACATTGAATTTTACATAATAAAATATTGCTTTTCAGAATGTAGCTTTAATTACCTGAGTATTTTGTTGATTATTCCTTACTAAATATGAAGTGTTCATCGAAAACCTGAGCATTTGCGGCACCTGATGGCTCAGGTCATGAACTTTGGGTCCTGCGATCAACCCCTGTGTCGGGCTCCCTGGTCAGTGGAGAGCCTGTTTCTCTCCCCCCCTCCACCCTGCTTGTGTTTTCTTTTCCTATCCCTGTTTCTCTCTCTCAGATAAGTAAATTAATTCTTAAAAAAACAAAACAAAACGACCTGAGACTTACTCCTCTATTGTTAAAGACATTTGGCTGTTGGACAGATACTCTGTACTGTGGCATTGCTGTGTTTTTGCTCTTGACTCTGGGACTCCCAGAATTGGTGGGGGAGGGGTGAGAAGGACTTGCTGTGATTTAGTGACGTCCGTGTGACCCAGCACAGCCAGCACTGACGGAGAAGGGACAGGTAGTGACTGTTTGAGATACTGCAGACTCTCCGGTCTCTGTTACGAGTTGTAAACTCTGCCACTAGGCAATACATAATGAATGGACAGGGCTGTGTTCCAATAAAATTTTATTTACAAAAACACGCAGCAGGCCATATTTGGCCTGTGGACCGTAGTTTGCTGACTCCTACTGAGAGTATGGATCAGAGTGGAACTCCCAGTGAGTAAGCCACTGTGTTCTCACTGCTCATTACGTATAGGGCTTTGATCTGGAAACACAAGTGGAACCAAGATGGACTGAAGACTCAGCATAAGACCTGAAACCATAAAATTCCTGGAAAGAAACATAGAGGATTCGATCCTTGTCACCAGTCTTCACGATCATTTTTTATATTTGACGTGAAAAGCAAAGACAACAAAAATAAAAATAAACAAATGGAACTACATTAGGACTAAAAAAAGTTTCACACGAAAGGAACCCATTTATAAAATGAAAATGCAGCCCATGGAGAGAAAAAAATATCTTAACACAAGATACCTAATAAGGGGTTAATATCCAAAATATGTGAGGAATTCATACAACTCAACAGCAAAAAAACTACAAATTACCCAATAAAAAAAGGGGGCAAAAGACCCAAATAGATCTTTTTCAAAGAGGACATCCCAGATGGCCAACAGGTACACGAAAAGGTGCGCAACACCATTGCTCATCAGAGAAATAGAAACCAAAACCCCAAGGAAATACCACCTCACACCTGTCAGAGTAGTTAAAATCACACAGACAAGAGAGAGCGTCTTGGCAAGGATGGGAAGGAAAGGGAACCCTTGTGCACCATTGGTGGGAATGCCTAGTAGTAAAGCCACTACGGTATGGCAGTGTGGAGATTCCTCAAGACATTAAAAACAGATCAGCAGTGCCACTGTGGGCACAGATCCAAAGGGAGCAGAAGCGCTGCCTTAAAGAGGTACCTGTTCACACGTTCATCCCAGCATCGTTCACAGTAGCCCGGGTATGGAAGTGACCTAGTGTCCACGATGGATGGATGGATGAGGAAAATGGAATATTATGTGGGCTCACAAAAGGAAACCCTGCCATCTTCAACACCGGATGGACTAGGAGGGCAATATGCTTCGTGAAGTAAGCCGGACGAAAAAGACAAACACTGCATAGTGTCACTTCCAGGTACGGTGTGGAGAAGAAAAAAAATCCAACTCCTAGAAACAGTAAAAATGGTGGCTGACAGGACTCGTGTGTGAGGGAAATAGGGAGAGGTTAGTGAAAGTCCTAGGTTATTCAGTTACAAGATTAAGGTCGAGGACCTTATGTACGACATAATGACTGTTGATAACACTGTATTGTATAATTGGAATTTGCAAAGAGGAGAGTTTTCTCATCAGAAAAAGTGCAAATATGTGAGGTGATGCAAACTGTGAATCCTTTCATAATGTATACATTTTACAAATGAGTATGTTGTACACGTTAAGTGTTACCCATCTGTCAGTTATACCTCAATAAAGCTGGAAAATACGTAGATAAAATGTAGTACTCCCTCTGAGAGTTTCCTGAGATCTGTCCCCACGGCTTCCCGAAAGTCACTTTGACATTCCTGATTTAGAACAATAATACATCTGTATGATGGGTTACCTCAGTATAGAACACTTCCATATACACTTGCCAGTTTCGGCTTAGACTCACTTCTAAGACTGGTTGGGTAGGACATAGATGAACTCCCTTTTATAAACTAGCAAACAGGGTTAGAGATGTCTAGCACCTGTTGCTGGCGAAGTCAGAAGCTGCTTTCATATTTGTAAAGTTTTTATTAATAATTACCCAGATAAAAAAGGTTTCTGAGCTTGCCACATGTCTAAGAAATGGCAGAAATGTTCTTCACATGGACATACCCCATGGGAGTTGCAGCCTACATCACGGGCAGTGCTCAGTGTGACGGAGGGGCGGTGTGCGGCTGGCCGCCTTCTGGTTTGCCTTCTATATTTGCCTTTGAAAATTTTCTTTTTTTTTTTTTCTATTGTTTCTCATTTTAGATCCCAGTCTGGTTTTATTTGGCTATCTAATATTTTTAATAATTATATTTAAATGCGAACATAGCAAAGCAGAACATTAACTATCAGTATTTTAATGGATCTCAGTGTTGCTAGTAAGTTATAAACACCAGCTAACTGAAGAAATTCCTCAAATCTGACATGAATTAGACACTCTGAAGAATCTCATTTACATCTTTGGAAACAAGTTCTCACTTGCTTGATAATAGTGCTTACTGATTAATCATCTCCCACTTCGTGAGTCATGTGACAATGAGACCTTTGGGGTAAGATGAGGCAGCTCATGGGCAACAGGTTCTCTGTACAGATCTCCACAAGGAAAGCAGGGTGTGTGGCCGTGGCCTGGGGGCACCTCTGGCCACAGTCCTGCCCATGTAGGGGACCCAGCTGGTGAGGAGCGTCCGCTTCTTCACATCACACCACGAGAAAGGATCTTTTAGGTTCGCCGGTCATGAAATTCTCATTTGTATCTGTTTTCTCAACTCTGATAAAAGGAGAGAGAATTACCTACACTTTAAGTAGATTTGTTTGCTATTCCGTTCTTCCTATCTTTAAAATTAAGGACATGTCAGAGATTAAAGTGAAGAATTAAGTAAAGTGAAGAATTAGGTATTTGATTTGATCTGTGTTAATAGCAAAAAAAAAAAAAAATGACAGAAAATTAGTTTATATTCAGAACAGTATTCAGTCAACAGGGTTTTTGTCTGTTGTTTTTTTTTTTTTTAAAGCAAATTAGCCTACTTAAATCCACCAGTTAATTGCTTTAACCCGGTCCCAGCTATAGCAAGTTCTAATGATAGTAATTGCTGTATGAAGATTCAGTTTTTAAATCTTTAAGAAATTTTGTCACTTCAGTGAAGTCTAGAAAAATGCTGTCTTCTCTGTGTGAGCTTCTGTTGGGCTGCATTTTGGTGGAAAGCTAACAGCTTCTTGTAAGTGCTTCTCCTTTGTATCGAAAGCATGTTTATCATGTAATGTTTTAAATTCTCCCCAAATTCTTCAGTTACACATCTAAAGGAAAAATAATTACATTAGTAACTTTGTATCACAAAAGCAATAAAAGATGTCCTGGCAGACTTAAGCAGTCTATCCCATAGAGGAATGGCATTTTTCAACAATAATAGCATTTATAGTAGAACAGTTCAAATTATTGTTATGGTAGAAATTATTGTCATGTCAAGGGGCCAGAGAGCTGTGTGCCTACATATAATTACCTGGCCACACATGCGTGGGTAGGCATTTCCTACATCACTTGGACCCTACTTTTCCGAACTAAAAAGTGGAACAACTGATTTGACAAAGGATTCTTATACCACTGTGGGGTGTGAAGGCCAATGTAGGAGATGTTTGGGTACCAAACTCTGGCATTTATTGGATGTCTTAACAGATGGTAGAAACCGTGATATCCAGACTCAAGCCTTGCTATGGACTGAACTTTGTCCCCACAGAGTTCATGTATTAAAGCCCTAACCCTCCTCCCTCCCCCATACGAATGTATCTGGAGTGAAAAAGTAATCAGTGTTAAATGGGCTTATAAGGATGGGGCCCTGCTCTGATAGGATTAGTGTTCTTGTAAGAGGAGACACCAGAAGGTGCCCGTCTGCAAGCCAGGGAGTCCTCACCGAAATACCTGGCACCTTGATCTTGGACTTCTGGCCTCCAGAACTGTGAGATAAGTATCTGTGTCTGAAGCTGCCCTTCAGTGGTATTTTGTTAGCGGTGGCTGCAGCTGAGTGAGACAGGCCTGTCCCAGGAAGCCTGAGGACCGAGAGGATGCAGGAAGGAACCCGGTGGTGGCTCCCCTCTCCTGGATCATCCCAACAAGATTTGGTCATTCCTACGTTATAAAGAAAATTCCTCTGGCAAAGAGTGCCACGTCAAAACATAAAATGGAAGTGTCCTCCAGCTAGCATTTGAACTCCTAACACTGCATCCTACATACAGACCCGCACAAGTACAGACAGTAAGCACACCAGCTGTCCCTACGCCCTGCTGTAATGGGAGAAATGGGCAATGTCTGGCTGGCAGAATACTGATGCTGAAATGTCCACAGTGTGTGACAAAGTTAGAATTGCAAGATGTGCTTTAAGTAGTTAAACACACTGGATGTTTGTGTGTGCTAGAAAATGTCTGAAAAGATGTGTACCAACGTGAAGTAGAGGGTCCATGGATCTACAGCAAAGGAAGTAAGAATACTCAGCGGGGGAAAGATTTCCCCAACAAATAGTGCTGCGTTCTGGACAGCTGCAGGCCGAGAAATGAAATCAGACCACTTTCTTACACCACACACAGAAATAAACTCCAGACAGATTAAAGACATAACTGTGAGACCTGAGACCATAAAACTCCTAAACCACAGGCATCAATCTGGTAGAAATCAGCCTTAGCAACGTACTGGTGGGTGCTGCATCTCAGGCAAGGGAACAAAAGCAAACATAAACTCTTGGGATGGTACCAAAATGAAAAGCCTCTGCACAGCAAAGGAAACCACCAACAAAACAAAAAGGCAACCTACAGAATAGAAGATACTTGCAAATGACATGTCTGATGAAGGGTTAATATCCCAAATACATCAAGATTCTATCAGTTCTGAGAAAACAAGCAATCTGATTAATAAGTGGGCAGAAGACCTGAGAAGACATTTTCCCAAAGACAAAGCGGGTCAAAAGGGGGCACCTGGGTGGCTCAGTCTGTTAAGCATCTGCCTTTGGGACCTCATGATCCGAGGATCCTTGAATTGAGCCACACATCTTGGGCCCCTTGCTCAGCCCGGAGCCTGCTTCCCCCTCTGCCACTCCCCCTGCTTGTGTGCTCTCTGACAAATAAATAATCTTCAAAAAAAAAAAAAAATACACGAAAAGGTTCACAACATCACCAATCATCAGGGAAATGCAAATTAATACCATAATGTGAGACCACACTTCTATTAAATTTAGATTCTATTCAGAATGGGTAGAATAAAAAAGACAAGAGGTAACAAGTGCTGGAGAGGATGTGGAGAAGAGGGAACCCTTGTGCAGTGCTCTAGTGGGAGTGTAAATTGGTGCAGCCACTGTGGAATATGGTATAGAAGTCCCTGAGAAAACTAAAAATGGAAATACCGTATAATTCAGTAATTCCACTGCTGGTTATTTTCCCAAAGAAAACAAAAACTCTAATTTGAAAAGATACATGTACCCCTGTGTTTATTGTAGCATTATTTACAGTAGCCAAGATACAGAAGGAGCTCGTGTCCATCCATAAATGGGTAAAGATGTTACATATATGTGTGTGTGTGTGTGCGCGTGCACGCGCGTGTATATATGCAGATGATGGAATATTACTCAGTCACAAAAAAGGAATGAGATCTTGCCATTTGCGACAGCATGTTTGGACCTAGAGGGTTTTATGCTAAGTGAAATAAATCAGAACAAAAGCAATACAAATGATTTCACTTATATGTACAATCTAAAAACAAACAGAAAGACTCCTAAGTACGGAGAGTAAACCAGTGGTTGCCAGAGGGGAGAAGGGGCTGGGGGGGGGGGGGATGGGCAAAATGGGTGAAGGGAGGTTAAGAGGTACAAACATAAAAATACTCAAGCTTTTAGGAAAAATACAGGAAATATGCCACAATTTAATAGTAATTGCAGGTAGGGTTAAGACGGTTTTTAGTTTTTTCTAATTTTTAAAAAGATTATGTACAAAAATAGATTTTCATTGACTCTCATTCCAAATGAATTCAGATCTGAGTTGGTAAGCATCCTTCTGTCTTCATCTAAGACAGAGCTGTAGAAGCCACACGAATATTAAAACAAAAGGAGTGTGGTGCCTGGTTGGCTCAATTGGCAAAACACGAGGCTCTGGATCTCAGAGATGTGGACTCAAGTCCGACGTTGGGTGCAGACCTTAAAAATGTAAAAAAAAATCTTAAAAGCAGTCTCTGCTACAGACAGAGAGCCCAGCTAAGTCAATAGGTCCCCTAAAATGTAAGTGTCAGGTGCATGAACGTTGAGTGACGTCTAGTAACCTTTCATGTTCTATAAAACTCACTGGACTGAGCTCATTTAAAATAGTTGGAATTACAGAGGAAAATGAAAATGTAGGTAGGGTCACATTGACTAAAGCTACTGTATAGGAGGCAAAACTGCCAAGGTTAAAAAAAAGGGGTGGGGTAATCTTGATCCTGAGGTAAAAAGAGAAGAAAGTGGAAAGCCGTAAGTGAGGTGAGCCAAGAACACACTGACTTGACCAAAGGCCAAAACTATTCGTCCATCTCCTACTTTGGCATAGTATCTTCTGTATTACGAAAAACCCACATAAGATGGCAAGTCATGGGATCTGGTTGGCTCCACCTTGAGCAAAGGTCTAGGAAGGGTTCTGTGAGAAGTTTGCACCAAAAGTGCAAAGTCCTAAGGAAAATAATCTGTTACACTTAACAGTTGGTTTGAGACCAAAGGCTTCAAAAGGGTTTCTGGGTGCTGCACACCTTTGTCTTTTCCCGTCATCATTTTGAGTCAGTTTAGATGAGAACAAGACCGCTGTCTTATCCAAGGTACCCTACTTATCCTTCTTGTTGGCCTAGAAGGAAACTCCAGTACGGGAAACTTTCTCAAGGGGCCAATGTAAACTGACATCAACTACTCACCAAAGAGGTGCGACCTGGAGCCTATAACGTCCTCCCAGGATTCTATAAACACAATGTCTTCTCAATTGGCATATTAATTTGGATGTTATGAAAAAAAGTGCTTGCTGTTCAAAAACGTCTGGGAACAGCTCAGCCCCTGGCTGCACAGGAGAATCCTTATGGCACTGCATGCTTTACATGGGTTTTACAAGTCAGCCAGGATGTGGATCTCCCAGAAAATGTAGTGTTTCCCTCATGTGCCCGACCACAGAACTGAGAAAACACAGCCTAGAAAATGCTGCTCCAGATGGGAAAATCAGCATGCTGAGAACAGGGGGAAGAGGAAAGAATCACGGACTCTCGGTATCATACAAAGAAAATGACACAAAAGAAAACACACACATAAGGGTACTGCTGACACGAAAGCCTTTTGTGTTTAATTTGGTTGATACACATTTGACAAAATATTTTAGAACAAAATGATCCACAAACAGGCACAAGGTATTTACGACAACAACTGTGGAAAACATACAATCGACATACTCTCAAACGAAATGTCTCCTTACAAAATTTTCTACTGTGAATCTGGAAGACGCTCAGGTCCTACCCATTACCAAGTCCCAACCCCACCTAGGTGGCGTGTTGGGCCCAGGAGCAGGAAGTGCAGTTCCGACACATTCGGCGGTTAAGGGTCGTCTGTTGGTGTGAGCTCACAGGGAAGCAGAGAGACAGACCCGGGAGCGGGTGGCATGGGGAAGGCGGTGCAGAATGGAAGACTCAGAAGGAAACAACTAAGGACAGGATCTAAAAGTCACACTCATCTTTCTCAGTTTCCTAGAGAAAGCTACAAATCTTTTTAAACTCAGCATCTCCTTTCGCAGAAAATCAGCAACCCTGAGACTCCGATTTTCCATGACATCGAGAACTGCTCAAGATTTGTAAACTAACTTTATATGCTCAAAAAGGAACTTAAGATCGGAAAATATATGGAAGAGAAAAAAATTTCTCAGATTCTTCATGCCTAATTCTTAAACATTCCAACTAATAATTTCCACTGTCTGAAGTTAGTTTCACAAAAAGATACACTTTGACTAGATGTTTTGAGTTGAGTACAACTTGCTCTTGATGAGTGGACCTCCTATATCTTCATATTATTCAAATATATTCAAAAGAAATTAGAGAAATTTTATGCATTGGAATAAAGTTACAAATGTATTGACTTACAAGATAGCCACAGAGACATGAGAAAAAGAACCAAGTGTTCATTCTCTGTAACACTACTGAGACAAACACGGCGCCCAGCATACACATCTACTGATCCAACTACTACGCTATTTCACTGTGCTTCACAGTTCCAACGAACAACTCTGTAGGTCGCGCACCCACACCACGTGTAAAAGTCAGATCTGCTGCTCCTCCAGCGGCTGTTCAAGAGCTTCCGTCAGCTTTTTATTTGCCTCCTCGTTATGCCGGCTTTGACAGTGAGTTAAATGTTTCTTAAAGCCTCTTGGGAAATTTGATTCAAAATTACAACGTGGACATTTAAGTAAACTCTGCCCGTGGGCTGCTACATGATTTTTAAGGAGAGATTCCAAAAGGAAAGCCTTTCCACAAATTGTACATTTGTAAGGGCTATGAACATTATGCTTATTAACCAAATGGTGCAAAACTGCACCTTTTTTCATAGCTCGACAGCAACAAATTTTGCAGTAATACTTTCCTTTTCCACGCTTCATATACTTTGCAATCTCTTCCTCAGAGATAAAAGCCTCTTTCTCTTCAGTAAATTGTAAGACATTTTTGGACTGCTCTGGACTAGTCATGTCCATTTTGTTCTCTTTACTAAAATCAATAGATTCTACATCAACCTG
Source organism: Meles meles (assembly GCF_922984935.1). Classification (NCBI taxonomy): domain Eukaryota; kingdom Metazoa; phylum Chordata; class Mammalia; order Carnivora; family Mustelidae; genus Meles; species Meles meles. The sequence goes on from NC_060079.1 coordinate 86,346,964, forward strand.
TTCTTGATCACTGCTTGATTCTTGGCCCTTGCTGTCTAGCACATCTAAATCTGCTTTTACATACTCACTGCTACTCAGCTCAGCATCTGAGTTCTCTTGGTTGTCTTTCTTGGGCTTCTTTGAGGAAGGAAATAAGGTGTCAGAATCTAAGAGTTTCTTAGGTGTGGCTAGTAGTTCTTCCTGAACCAAAATATCACACTTTTGATCATCTATGGCATCTGTCTGTAGTTCATCACCAAGCTCAACTCCCTTCTGAGATTCTGAGAAGATAGCAGATTTGGGAAGTTCAGGGAAAAGGGCATGTTTCCGGGGCTCTGAAAAAAGAGCACGTTTTCGTGGTTCAGGAGAAGCTGGAGGGGCGGTTTTGGTGGGCTCAGAAAACAGGGCGGGTTTCCTAGGTTCGGTATCAAGAGAGAGAACAGGTTTCCATATATCGGAGGTTGCCTTAGGGGACTCAGACGATCCAGAAGGTTTCCGAGGTTCAATAAAGAAGGAAGACTTCCAGAGGTCAGGGGAACCACCACGGGAACTTTTCTGGGACTCGGGGAAGTCAAGTGAAGCAGGGGAAGTTTTTCGCTGATCAGGAGAAAGCTTCCAAAGCTCCGGAGACCCTGAAGGTTTTCTGAGCTCTGGAGATCCCGCTGGACTGCGGATCTCTGGGGACAATGGTGGGCCTGGTTTGCGAAGCTCAGGAGACAAGGGCGGTCCTGCTTTACGAAGCTCAGGGGACACTGAGGGAACCGCCTTCCAATGTTCAGGTGACAAGGTGGGAGTTGTTTTTCGGAGTTCTGGAGGGCCAGACTTCCACGACTCAGGAGACCCAGGGGGAGACTTCCAGGAGCCAGGCGAGACTGACGAAGACTTCCAGGATGCGGGGGACACAGAGGAAGTTGGTTTCCATGGTCCAGGTGAGATAGAAGGAATCGGCTTCCAAGGACCAGGGGACACAGACGGAGCCGGTTTAGCTGGCTTCCAAGGTCCTGATGCTGCTGAAGGACTGGATTTCCAAGACCTTGGGGATCCAGGTGGCCCTGGCTTCCAAGAACCTGGTGACACGGCTGGGGCTGGTCTTCTGGGCTCTGGAGAGACAGCAGGGAATGGCTTCCAAGGCTCCGGAGACCCCGATGGGGATGGCTTCCTTGGCTCAGGGGAGATAGTCCGGGCTGGTTTTCGAGACTCTGGAGACGCAGTTGGGGATGGACCCCAAGGGTCAGGGGAAGCAGCCAAAACTGGTGACTCTGGAGAGGAGCCTGAAGGTGGCCCCAGTGTTTCTGGGAAATGGGAGTGTTTCTGGGGTTTAGTAAGAGTGGCCTTTACTGGCTCAGGAGACATAGGGGCAAGTTTCTGTGGTTCTGGAGAAGGAACAGGGACTGGTTTCTGAGACTCAGAAACAACAGAGACTGATTTTGGAAGTTCAGGAGAAGAAATAGAGGAAGATTTTGGAGGCTCAGTTGAAGGAAGAGAAGGTGTCTGTGGCTCAGGAGAAACAACAGCGCCAGGCTTCTGCGGCTCCAGGGAAGTGAGAGGTGTAGGTTTTGGGGATTCAGGAGATAAAATTGGGCCAAGTTTCTGTGTTTCTATGGAAAGGGCAGGTATGGGTTTTGGGAGTTCTGAATTAGAGAGTGTTTTTTGGTGTTCAGAAAGAGGAGGGCTTTTCCCAGGATCTGTTTCTTTGTTTAGCTGATTTTTGGGTTTCTCATTCCACTTCTCTGGGCCTGCATGTTTAGAGGTGATGTGATAGTACACATTGGAGTACATCTTGCTGGTGAAGAAGCACTTATGGCAGTGGAATAGCTTCGCACTCTTCTGGTAAAATATCATTTTACCTAACCCACCAGCATCCATTTCATCACAAAATTCTGGATGGATGGTGCCCATGTGGATTTGCACATTTTCATAATCTGTGCCTCGGAAACTGCAGTGGTCACACTCCAAACGTGATGACGGTTTACGGATTTCCTGGAATACTTCCATTTCTCTCTCTGTCACAACACACACGATTATACTCTGTAAAACCTTTCAACAGTACTGCAATAAAGCAGAAACAAATTATTTTCAGGGAATACAACTTTGAAAAAAAACACTGTTCTCTATCCATTCTATAACTGCATAATTTTAAGTCTGGAATGGCATGTGTATTTATCAGATACCTCAATAAAGATTTTGAAGAGAAAGGAGAGATGGAACTAACCTTTAACTGAAGTCCAGGAACTGTGACTTTTAGAGGTATCATCTCATGTAATCCTCCTAAAACCATGACTCAGTATTATTTTTATTTGTAGATGAAGAAACAGGTTCAGAGAGGTGCCTCACCCAGGTTATAACGGTGAAACAAGCCTGACCCCAGAATCACCTAGCATGTGCCTTACACCTTGACTCTGAACCCCGGAATCAACAAGGTAGCTGTCAGCATATAAAGCTTAGCCAACACCAAAATTAAAGGTAGGCAATTTAAGGCTGAGCAAGAAGCATTTGTTAAACTAAAACTAAAACATGAAAAGATGACTTTTTAAAAATATCAACACATTTTGTAATGTTTTATCCATTCTAGTATCAAGTATTTTATTTATTCATTTAATAAATGAACTATTTTCTGTGCCCTGTTTTTCTAGGCACGTGGGTTTAAAGAGAGGTCTTATACTGCGGTGCTTACATTAGGTGCAAAGCCAAGTGTGCACAGACGGCTGTCAAGGAAAGATGCTCAAGCACAGATCCTGAGTGATGTAAAGGCTATTTGCCTAGCAAAGGGCAATTCGGATCGAGGACACCCTTGAGGCAGGAACTTGCTTGCCAGTATTAGAAGTTCAAGCAAGTCTTCGAGGGTGATGAAAAGTACAGGAGCTCACAGCTAAAAATGTAGTCATTTATGCAGAACAACATATTTACACAGTATCACTTGTTCTATGTATACACAATCTTGCACAAACACATCCTATGCAAATGAGGTATTAAACACACTGCTTTCATTCACGGAAGAGAAAGTGGCTCTGGAGAAAGACCAGGCTCCTGAGGCTTCAGGGCGAGAAGAGGAGAAGGTTTCAGAGATTCTAGAAACCAAAGTAGGCCAAGTTTGTATGTTTCTACTTATATAGAGAATAAGCACTAGATTTCCTTGCATATCTTGAATTGGGGGTATTTCTGAAGGGAAAATTCCTAGAAGTGAATTACCTGGTTCAAAGGTGATTTACATTTAAAATTGATACATCTCATAAAATTCTCAAGAAGTTACAGTACTATTTCATACCAACCACCGGTGTATTACCAGGGACAATTCCCCAACTCCCTCATCAATACTGAGCATTATTAATCTTCTAAGTAAAAACTGGAGTTGCAGCATTATTTTAAGGTGCTTTTCTTTAACGAGAAAGAGTGAACATTTTCCCTCGTTATTAGCCATGTGTATTTCTTTTGTAGGATGTCCTTGTCCATTTAAGTATCTGTAAATAGCCTGCATAAAAGAAATCATCCCTTTACTCTAAGAACTTTCCTAGTTTATCGTGTCTCTTGACTTTATGGCGTATGTGTGTACATATACATGTGTTTTTTTCACACACAGCTGCTTTATGTACAAATTAAACACTTACAGGTATTTTCCTTATGACTGTTATATACTATGCTTTCCTGCTCCATTACTTTTTAAATCAGTCAATATTTTTTTTCCTATGATTTTGAGGATTCCATTCTTTTTACATTTGTATTTTTGGGGGGGCAGAGGGAGAGAGAACCTTAAGCAGGCTCCATGCCCTGGGTGGCAGAGCTCCACTTGGGGATCAATCTCACAGCCCTGGGATCATGCCCTGAGCTGCAAGCAAGAGTCAGACACTTAACCGACTGAGCCGCCCAGGTACCCCTTTACATCTGTACTTTGACTCTATCTGGTAAAAAGAGACAGGGATGCGGCCTATTTTTTCCACCCCAAATGGAGAGTTCAGTGGTCTTTGCAACCTTTTTTCTCACTGATCTGTAATGTTCCTTTAGCATTACTAAATCTTGTGTTTAGGAATCCATTCTGGACTCTGTTTTATTTTAAATTTTTTTAGGCAATCTCTATCCCCAACATGGGGCTCACACTCTTCCACACTCTTCCAACGGAGCCAGCCAGGTACCTCTGACTCCCTTCGATTCTCTACCGGTTCCATCTGGTATGTTCCCCTCAGCATGGGAACTCAACAAGTGCTAAAGGAGATTCTGTAACATACACAGTGAGTTTATCCAAGCGAATCACAAAGTCTTTCCTCATTAAATTACGTCCTATCCTTTACCAAAAGTATCAGCGACCACCAAGAGCAGGCACTGTCTTCTGTGCTAATAGTAATTACAAGGTTAAAACGTATTCCTTCCACATTACTGCTCCTCAAAATACAGTAAAGACTAGAGACACTTACTTATATTCAGCGGCTCCCGCTTTAATAATTTCAAAAATATTAACTTAAGCCAAAACAATGAACACTGTTATGCTGTAAATAAACAAATTTTTTTAAAAAAAATATACTAACTTAAAAAATTTAACATTTCTAATTTTGATAACTTGTTTTGAAGATGTTATTGACAATACTGTTTTCTACCACCCATATCATGGTGTATCATTTGCATTTTGGGGGAGCGGTCTAAATTTAACAAGGTGAGAAGACAGCCGAGGAAACAAGTGCTTTTCAGAAAGTAGTAGACCCTTCTGAATTACCCTGCAACCATCCTGACTTTTAGAAAATTGTTTTTAGGGCTATACAGACTGAGAAAACAACATGATCACTTAGTACCGAAGAAAAATCTCTGAAAAGAATCTTCAACTTAAAAACATGATGAGGAAAACGTGTAGAAAGAACACGTAGGTTAATGATGCCCCTCAGGCCCAATGTCTCATAAAACTAGAAGAATGTTAAAAGAAAAGGCTGCAATATCTCAATAACCCCATCTGGCCATAAGTGGCCATAATGAACAGTCAAGGGATGTTCCTATTAAATAAGGTGGACATTAGATATTAAACCACATCATTATATTATAATAAGCCCTACATCAAATACATTACAACACAGAGACTAAGACCTCAGGCTTGCTGGGTCTGAGTGAGTCCTGTTTCTATGGCTTTGTTAAGTTGCTGAATCTTTCTATGCTTCAGTTTCCTGGACTCTCCAATGGATGTTAATATTCTGTAGCATATTTAGAACAGTATCTCGTGGTGAGCCCTCAGTGGCAGCTATGATTTTTAAACTAGAAACGACAAGGGTAGCATCTAACAAATACTTCACTTTCTGGTAAGTAAATATTCCACAATGACCGTGGTAAAGTTCTGGCTGACCAACATGCAGTATCTCATCTGAAATATACTCAAGTCCTACTCACTATAGGAAGCGAGGCTTTGTACTTTCATGATTTGAGTTTCTTAAGCTTAAATGAACTGTTAACTATGGAGACTTTTCCCACCTTCTCAAGAAAGTGGGGTATAGGGGCACTTGAGTGGCTCAGTCGAGCCACTTAAGTGGCTGCCTTCAGCTCAAGTCATGATCCCAGGGTTTAGGTTGGGCTCTCTGTTCAGCAGGGGTCTGTTTCTCCCTGCCATTCCCCGTTTGTCCTCTCTGCCAAATAAATGAGATCTTAAAAAGAAACAAACAAACAAATTGGTGTACAGTAGGAGAAAGTATTTTTACTTAGTGACCTCTCTCCTCACTTTGCCTAATTTAAAGTCCCATCAACAAAACAACTTTTTTCATTTCCTGTATGTTAACTCATCAACTTTTTACCGATACTAACTGATAAAATAGAGGGTCATCAATCGCTTCTCGGCCTTTTGGCTAAGATCAAGTGTAAAACAGAGGGTCATCAATAAGCCCAGTAAGCACAATATAGGGATCAGGTTATGAACTGTAAGAGTAAAGCATTTTCTTTTATTCCCACAGAAATTGCTGAGCACACTATTCTATCATCAGGAAGGTTTTAAAAAAGTGTTTCTGGCAAACTTACCGAATGAAAAATTGACCTCTCTAGAAGTGCAACAAGTCGAGAGCTGGTCTCCTCTTCAGCCACACCCTCTATCCCGACTGCTGCCCAGGTGTTACGGTTCCTTTCTGTAGGCAAAGCTCTACCCCGTTTCTCCCTATTTCGACTTTCCATTGGCTGTATCTGTTTCTTGCCTGTCTGGAAATTCTAAACTAACCCCACATTTTACAGCTGCTCCTGTAAATTACTCTTTGATGAATATCACTTAGGCTAATTCCTGCTGCTTTTGCCTCCTGCAGCCTCCAGCCACCCCAGCTTCTCAGACTGGACTGACTCCTTTCATTCTTAATTACTATCTGCTGAATCATCAGCTTTCTCATCCCTTCATCTAGTGCCACTCAATCAGTTCCTCAGCCATCCTGTTCTCTCTAGTCTGTGTTAAACCCCACGACCCCTCAGACTTCAGTGTTCCATCTCTCCCACCTGTCCCTCCCTATTTCCTCTTCCTGCCATCAACTCTTCTGGCCAGTCTACCCAAACCTGCCTACTCCCAGGCCTCATTATCATGCCCTAATAACCTCTTACTTAAAACAAAAACAAAAACAGGAATTGTACAAAATCCACTTCTCAAACCCTGAACTCTATCATATATGTGCATATCTAACACACATTCACGTACCGTTATGTATGAGCGCACGCATCTTCCTTGAGTATAAGCATTTTTAAAAAATGTTCACATCTTAAAAATATTGTCCTAAATGTTAAAAGGCAAATAAAAACATATGGAAAATTGTTAGAATAACACTATAGGGGTGCCTGGGTGGCTCAGTGGGTTAGGCCTCTGCATCTGGCTCAGGTCATGGTCTCAGGTTCCAGAGATCAAGCCCCACATCGGGCTCTGTCAAATAAATAAATAAAAATCTTAAAAAAAAAAAAAAAAAGAATAACACTGTAAATCCAGGACAAGTACATTCAGAGCAGGAAAGAAATAAAGAACAACAGACCTTTCTCTGCCAGACTTACCAGCTTATCTTCCTAGAAGTCTTAAAAGTATGTCTTCAAAGGACAGGCAAGTCTACATGGCTTCTGAGTGAACTACAGAAAATAGTCTGTAGTACATGAAGAACAAAGATGAGAGTTGGACCTGAAAAAAAAATAAAGGAAGTGTAATCAAAACGACATTTCTGTGCTAATCTATACCCCTGCAAAAGAATTCTGCCTATTTCTCTCACTGTCCTGCTCCCTGCGACAGCAACAGGGATCCAATCCACTTGCTTTAATGAAATAATACCAAAGATGACCACGGATACTACCCATGATACCAAGCACATCTAACTCTACTTTAAAATCTACTACGGAATTAACGTCCTTGTCTGTAACCACAGCACTCTCAAACCCACTATTTTACTTCGGCTGACAGGACAGCACTCAGCAGACTGCTGCTGTGACCACAGCCTACAGGAACAGCTGATGTTTTGTCCATTATCCATACTACACTGCAGGGCAGCAAAGTACCAGGCAGTGAGAAAGGGACAAGATAATCAACAGGACTAAAGGGCAAAGGAGGAGGCTTCGAGAAACAAGGAAGGAGAGTGGTGCTTCAGTGACGACTCAAGGAGTCAAGCCTCTTCACACGTGGATTTCAAAGAGAAAGTATCAGGGTCCGGGTAAGTTTTTAATGTGAAGAGCAAGGAAGAAAACTCGCCACAAACAAGCTAGGTATTAGCTCACAACACACTTCTGCTGATAAGTTCTGGCACATTTCTCTACCTGTGGTCATTCTGATAGCTGTGCTCTCCCTGCCTCCAGTCTCCCTTCCTTGCAATCCACTCCATACAGTTTCTAGCCATGTCCCAAACACAAAAACCTTATGGCATTTGCCTACCCACAATTCCTCAAAGTATCCCCAATACCATAGCATATGGAGCTCTTTACCATCTGTCTGGCCCCGACTGGACCACATTCTCTAAATACTGATTCACCTACAATTCCATTACAAACCAAGCCTCTGGACCTTCACACAGGCATTTCCTCTTCTCTACACTCCCCATCTTGCCACCCAGCCCTCAGGCAAGTCTCTCCATCCTTCAGACAGAATTACTTCTTAAAAAATGGTTCACATGCTCTGCTTCCTGTACCGTCCCCCTCCGCCCCCCCCCCCCAACCCTCTTTGTGCGCACACCCACAGTGTAGCATCACTCTTTGGTACTCTTTAGAGGGCAGGGACTACCCATTCATCCCTGCAACCCTTGCACATCCCTGGCACGTGGAATATGCTCAGAAAGTATCTGTTTGTTACCTCTAAAACATCCCATCATGAAGACTGGAGACCTGACCTTAGATTCACAGGATTTTAAAACTAAAAGAGACCTGAGCTACCATCTAGTTTTCAAATCACTGGGATTTAGAGCAGAAAGACTTCAGGGATCACATACTTCAAAACTTCAATTCATAGCTGAGGAAATTCAAACCTAGACATTAAGTAGAGTGATCAAGATGAAGCAAATAATCAGCTTCTGACAAAGGACCAGATTATCTATGTTCTAATTTATCTTGACTAAGCTAATGCACTGGAATCTATAAGACCTTGACAAGGCAGTATAACAGGCAAAATCAAGAAGATGAATTCACAGAAAACTGCACTCCACAGTCTACACGGGACAGAATGTCCCAATGGATCACTGTCTCCAGTTCTGGGCAGGAAGGACACTTAGAGTTCCTAACACTAAGCAACATGCAAAAGAAAGTAGCCAGGATGGCAGCCAGTCTTTAAAAACATGTCTTTTGTGAGTAAAGAAACTGATAACTTCAAAAGTGGAAGAACTGTGGATAATACGTAATGTGTCCTAGAAGCAACAAGTGGAAACTAGCAGGAAAACAGATTCTAGCTCAAGATAAAGTTTTACAAACTACTCAATCACGGACTAGAATGAGGGGCTTTGCCAGGTAGGAGCCCTTGGTAACTATAAGGCTGTGGCCAGTACAGGACTGAAAGGATCCTCAAGGGACTTGAGTCCGAACTCTTCACTTTACAACTGAGAAAACTGATGCTGATGAAGAAAAGTGCCTGAGATCACAACAGTTGGGTCAGAGGAAGTCACAGAAGATCCTGATTTCCTGATTCTGGATCTCTGCTGAAACATCATGAGGTCTTTCCCATGGGCACGCTGAAACAATGAGTCCAGAATTCAGCTTCTGGGTAAAGGCTAGACACTGAGATTCCTCCCAGCTTTAAGATCCTACCATTCCCCAACCCCCACTAAATTTCAGAGTTCTTAAGCCTAAATATAAAAGTAAACTCTACACAGTCCAGACTAACAATAGTTTCTCTGATCCTACCTCTGCCTCTACAGACTATATGCTGTCCCTAAAAAAGTTCTAAGTGGTTTGCCAGTCCACCACCACATCACACCTATCAACAGCTTCCTTAAAGTCTAACACCTGGTCCTCATTAAAAACTTTCTGATGCTCTAGCTTTTAAAAATAAAACTCAGTACGGACAGCATGTTTAAGGCTAACTGGGTTCAACTAGCATATACCCACTAGCATTGCTCTTTACCACTAAAAATTAGTAAGCTTTATTTTTTAGTTTTAGGTTAAAGAAAATATTGAAAGGAAACCTCTCTACCTTTATTTACCGTCTTTCCTCCTCTGCACACATTTTTCCTATTATTAACATCCTGTATTAGTACATTTGTTACAACTGAAGAAATACTGATATATTACTATTTACTGAAGTGCAGAATTCAGTTAGGGGATCACTCTACCTGTTGCACAAGCCTATGGGTTTCCACAAATGCAGTGTCCCATACCCAGCATTACACAATGCAACAGAATAATTTCACAGCCAGAACAATTGCCTGTGCTCCTCATAAACACTGGTCTTTTTATTGTCTCTGGTTTTGACTGCCTCCCTCTTTTAAGACTTTATGTATTCAGTTGAGAAAGAGAGAAAAGGAGAGGGACAAGCAGACTCCATACTGAGCGCAGAGCCTGATGTGGAGCTTGATCCCACCACCCCGAGATCCTGACCTGAGTAGAAACCAAGAGTCAGAGGTTCAACTGACTGAGCCACCCAGGAGCTTCCCCCCGTGTATTTCCACAATTATGGTAAAATAGGGGTGCCTGGGTGGCTCAGTTGTTAAACGTCTGTCTTCAGCTCAGGTCATGGTCTCAGGGATGGAGAACCTGGGTCCAGCCCAGGTCCTGGGATGGAGCCCTGCACTGGGCTCTCTGCTCTGCCGGAAGCCTGCTTCTCCCTCTCCCACTCCCCCTGTTTGTGTCCCCTCTCTCGCTGTGTCTCTCTCTGTCAAATAAATAAATAAAATCTTAAAAAAATTATGGTAAAATACAACAAAATTTACCATTCTACCAATTTTCAAATGCACAATTTAGAGCTACAGTATATCACAATGCTGTACAACTAACCCCATTATCCATTTCCAGAACTTCTCATCACCAGAAACAGAAACTCTGTACCCATTCAACAAGATCGCCCCATTCCCATACTCCCACTGGCCCCTGGTAATCTCTATGCCATTCTCTGTCCCCGTGAATGGGGGGTCACACATTTGTCCTGCATTCTGGCTTACTTCACGTCCAACGTCTATACCACAGCATGCATTAGAATCGTATTCTTTTTTAAAGATTTTATTTGAGAGAGCACGAGAGGGGAGAAGGTCCTTTCCCCCTGCGGAGCTGGGAGGCCGATGCGAGACTCGATCCCAGGACTCTGGGATCACGACCTGAGCCGAGGCAGTAACCAACGGAGCCGCCACCCAGGCGCCCGAATCCTATTCCTTTGGAAGGATGAGCCCCACCCCACGGTGCAAGCAGAATTTACTTTCCGTCCATCTGCTGAATGCATTCGGAGCTGCTGGCTGCACTGGCGGACGACGAACGCTCCGAGTCCTGCTCTCAACCCAGGAGCTCAAAACCGGGAGCGGAATTGCTGGATCCTACGTAGCTCTGCGCTGAAATCGGAGGAACCACGACCCGCTTTTCCACAGTCACCTGCTGCAGCGCTCTTCGCGGCCGCCGGCCACGCGCCCCGCGCCCTCCCCAACACCTGTGACCTGTCTCTGCTCGCAGCCACCCCCGCGGGTGTGGAGCGGTACCTCGCTCGGGTGTTACCGCCCGGACTCCGACGGCTGATGCGCGGCCTGCGATGTGCTCACGGGCCGTCCGGATGCCTTCGGTGGAGGAGACCCGTTTGCGAGCCGGCGGACCCCTAATCCGGACGCCAGCCCCTGGCCGGCTGCAGGGTTTCGGGTCTCCTACGCCGGCTGCCCAGCTCGCTTCCAAGCAGCAACAATGACAAAAGCCCACGCCGACGAGGGGCGGCGAAAACCCCGCGCCGGACTGAAGCGGAACGAGCGCCTCCCTCGAGGAGCCAGCTCCGACCTCCCCGTGGCGTCCCGCACGGTGCTTCCCGCCTCCCGCAGACGACGCGCGGCTCGCCCCCCGCCCCCCGCCCCGAGGCCCACCCCGCGGCGGACCCGGCGCAGGCCTGCTCCTCCGTGCACGCCCGACGCGGGCCTCCTCAGACCCGGGCCTGCGGGACGCCCCGGCCCGCGCGACGCCCCTGCCCGCCCGCCCTGCTCCTCACCGGTGGGCCGCGGCGGCGTCCACACACGGGAAGGACGGCGGGAGCCGCGCTCGCGGTCCCCGGCTGCTCCGCGAGGCCCGGCGGCACGGCGGCCTCCCCAGTGACTGCGCGGCGCAGGCGCGGGCTGCGGGCGCGCGGGCGTGCGCGCGGCCGCCGGACGGGCCGGCGGGGGCTGATGGGAAGCGAGTTTGGCGTCCCGCGGCCTTCGGCGCGGCCCAATCAGGTTGCTGATCGCCGGGCGCCGCTTTGCCGGAAGTACGCCAGCGTGTCGAGCGGCCCGCCCTGCCTCCGGAAGTGACGTGACTCGTCCCGCCAGCCCCCGAAGTACCCGGGTGCGGACCGGGGCTGAGCCCGGGGGCGGCTGTCTTTGAGCGGCGCGGACGGCGAGGGGCTGTCGCCCCGCTGGAGCGCGGCCGCGGAGGAAGCTCTCCAGTCCCCGAGGGCGGGTTCGGGGGGAGCGCATGGCCGACGTAGCTAGGAGGCCGCGCCTCTCCGTCTCCGGGCGGCCGCCGCGCCGCGGGGCTTGGTGTGGAGCGGTTTGCGCGTCGGCCTTCTCTGCGGTCGCGAGCGGCGGCCTGGCCGGCGGGAGGATCGCTTTTCTCGCTGTCCGGTGAGTTGGAGGCGACAGGAACTTCGAAGCCCGGGAGGAGGCCTCGGGGAGGCGCGTCTCTCCTTGCTGAGGCCGCCGGCTGCTTCTCAGGGTCTAGAGCGCGGGTGGCACCGCCGAACCGGCCTGCGGGGACCGGAGTTCGTGGTGCAGCCGCGGCCCGGGCTGACGTGCTGGTTCGCAGGGCCGGGGGGCTCTGGACGTGTGTCCTGGACGACTGGGGACCCGGGGCCGCCCTCGGGCCGCAGGCCTTGTCCCGTGCACCCCGGTGACCGCACGGTTGCCGCTTCCCCGGGAGTGGAGCGGGCGCGGGAGAGACGTGCGGACTTCGGAAGGGCTGGGGGTGGGGCAAGGGGACGCGGGACTTGGGAACGAGCTGAGCTCGGGGAGGTGGTTGCGTGCTCGAGGCGGGTCGGGTCTTGCTCCCAGACGGCAGCAGAGGAGGGAAGGCTTCTTGGAAGTGTTTTCGGGGCTCTCTGTTGGGCCTGGTGGCGCACGGTGCCGTGGTGCATTTTAACGATACCTAATCGACTCTAGAGAGAAAGAGGCGAAGAGTGTGACAAGCAGACACGCTGCTTTTTGATCATCTCGGGCTGTTTGGCACCAGTTAAACCAAAGTTCTGCAGTCACGAGGTGTGTTCTACTTAATTCCTGCGGCCACAGAGTGAGGGCGGCCTCAAACCCGCACACGCACTCACGTTCCTGAGCATCACTGGCCATGACAGCGACAGTGAGTTCCCAAGCTGCAGCTGATCGTCGTATTGAATGAGCCAGAAAGCACTTTTGAAACCCCGAAGCCTCCGAGGTCATTTAACGGATAGCACTCCCGTGGGGTTGCCACAGGCGGACAAGGCGAGCGAGCTGGAACCCCACTAAAAGCCCTTTCCTGGAGGGCTGGCCTCGGAGTCTGGGAGCAGCAAGGCCTCCTCCACACCGCAGAGAGCCTCCCAGGGCTCCGTCCCCCAGTGCCCAGAGCAGAGGAACCTTTGCTGGTGGGGATGGCGTGGGGATGTCTGGAGGTTGGTGAAATGATTATTAATTTATAGTGTGGAGTAGGTCCCAGGTGTTGGCTTGTATGACATGTCCCGTAGAGACAGTGGCTGAGAACCAACACAGTGGAAACCGGTCTGGAGTGGATCAGGTAAGGGGGTGTGGGCAGTAGGGGGTGGGGTGTGCAGCCCCGGCCAACCTGGATCTCCAGGTCACCTAGGAGTCTGTCATTTCACTGTGTGTGACTTCACAGATGAAGAATATGCCCATAAACGTGCTTTGTTGAGTGTACGGGTAAGTATATTTTTATTACTTCTCTTAGCCCTCCTTGCAGTTGGTACTCCAGTGACGCTGTGTTACACCATTACCTGCATTGTACGTATTTGCATATTGAAAATGTTGGTGACACCCCCACAAACTGTATACCGGCATCTAATTATTATTAATAAAATTTTATTTATTTTCTTTTAAGTTTTCTTTTTTTGTTCTTTATTTGAGAGAGCAAGCATGAGAGCATGAGCGGGGAGAAGGTCAGACTTCCCACGGAGCTGAGAGCCGGTTATGGGGTTGATCCTGGGAGTCCAGGATCTTGACCTAAGCTGAAGGCAGTTGCTTAACCAACTGAGCCACCCAGGCGCCCAATAAAATTTTATTTTTGACAACAAAAGAAGTATCCTCCTGTGATTCTTAGTTTAAGGCGAGGCGGAGTGGGGGGGGAGGCGACCCTCTTTTGGTACAAGTAGTGATTAATGATAAAGGAAAATTTCCTTTTAAATGTTTGTGGGCCTTGATCTTGGACTACCAGAGAAGCTACACTTTCACATTTACCAAGGTCGAAATGACTTAGTGGAACTTCAAAGCATGGGCTCTATTTCTGCCCTGAACACACATGATACATCTGCTTCATCAGACTAACAAAACAAACAAAAAGCCAAAAAGGAGCATTCTGAGCACAAGATAAGAAAAAGAACTTCCCTGGTTCCCATAAAATTAAAGTCACACAATCTGGCATATACTAAAAACATAAGATAAAGATAAAACTGTCTGGCATGTCCTTGGTCATGATGATTTGTAACTATGTAAAAACCATGTGACCCCACACCAAATATTCCTCCCCCTCCCCGCCCAGCACTCTCTTCTTTGTGAAGATTGTATATGCTTGGCAGCTGTCCTAACTTGGGCTCAAATAAAACTTTTTCTTTCTTTTGAAAGATTTTTAAAAGGGTTTCTTCATTTTCATCAATAGTACCATAGTCCTTCCTGAGAAACATGGTCAGATTCTGTTGGGAGCTAAACTTGATCTTTGTTATTGTGAAAGAATAGAGTCCATGAATTATCTGTCTCCTGTTTCATATTCCACGAGTCCTGGTTTTGGTTCCACACCTCCATGAATCACACAATGATGCCGGGTTTAGCATCCGCTCATCCCTCTCTGTAACAGGTGTGTTTGAGAGAAGAGGCAGCCTCTGTGTACCTGGCAGGTGAGCATCAGGACACTTTTGGTAGGGAGTTATTGGGACCCTAATTCTGAACCTGCTCATGGCACCCAGAGTAAATAGATTTCAGATTTAGACTTTAGGAAGAAATTTTTTATCTGTCACGACAAACCGAAGAAAATTTGTAACCTCTAACCTTTACCCTAACCTTTAACCTGAATCCTGAACCCTGAGCCCAAACCCCATTCTAAACCTCTAGTCATGAATTTTGAGCTGCAAACCAAAACCCCTGATGCCCAAATCCAAACCCAAGCCCTGAACCTGGAACCCCTAACCCCTAGCAATGTTAACAAAAGCCAAAATGTAGAAACTGTGCAAATGTCCATTATGTGGTGAATGTGTAAACAAAATGTTAAGATTTAGGGTTAGGATTTTTTGGTTTATGGGTTAGGGTCAGGGCCAGGCTGGAGATCAGGGGCAGGGGCAGGGTTAGCATAACTGGCTTTCTTCACCCTCTCCCCATCTCTCTGGCCCTCCTGGTTGGGCAGGAGTCACCCAGGGTCACATGTGCATCAGATACTGAGTTGGAGCATTGGTCTTCAGCCCCTCACTCCCGGGTATTGACAGGAGAAGTGTGAGAGGTCTGTCTGGTCACTGACTATTTCAGATCCAACTCAACCGCAGTCAAGGGTGTGGAAAGCCTTAGAGGTTAAGCGGGGTTCTACCCTCTCACCCGGGGAGGGTGCCACTGGCCCCACTCTGCCTGGGCAGCCCCAGGTTTCAGCGTGGCCCTGACCCGCATGGGCACTCAGTAGACACATACGGGCTTATGTATGACTGGCTGCAGTGGCCTACTGCCCCCATGTACAGCCCTCTTGTGAGCTGGAGGTGCCCTCCTGGCACCAGCTGGATCCTTTGTCCCACACAAGTAATAGCAGTAGGCAGTTAGGTCTCAAGACTGTCTTTGGCCTCTGACCATCCAGATAGGATCTCTGGTCCTCCAGTTTAGGTCCTGATAACCCCCATGATCATTCACTGAGCTGACTGTGCTCTTGGCAGTTTAAAAGTTTAAAAGGCATTGTAGAGAGCCCCTGGGGATGTTTCCATTCCCAATGTCTGTGGTTGAGACAAGCAACTCCTCCTTCATGGCCTCCCAGCATTCTAAGAGTAATAACCCTCCAGACTTTGAATGTGACCTGTGGCTCCAACAGCCGCACAGCACACTGGCCCTGCAGTCCTTTGGCCTCTGGTTATAATGTAAATATTTGATGTGCATGTTTGTTAGGAATTAAGGATATAGGAGAATCTCCCAGTGTCTCCCAGTGGGCAGTTTCTGGGTAAGGCTGCATGGTCTTGGACAGCCACATGCATGACCGTAGAAGGCCTGCCAAGTGTGAATTTCGTGCTGTGGAACAATCTTGAGTCTTCCACGGCTTCACTGAGCAGTAATTTCCTTACCATCCTCACATTTGGTCTCTACTCTGTAAAGGAGAGAGAAGAGACTGGAAAATGAGCCAGTGTGTTCTTTGGGGATGGGAGATTAATGTGGGGGAGGGGGGGCGGATGTGAGTCTTGTGCTCCCTCCTCCCAGGGACATGAATGAGGTCTGTGTGCCTTCCAGTCTCTGAGATGCAAGGACCCAATGCCCAGGGCAGGAGCCTTGAGTTTCCCACCAACAGCAAAGTTGTTTTTTCAGCAGTTGGAAGAGAGTCTTGCCATCATGGGAGGACAGGAAGAGTACTGGATGGGCGGCTGCAACCCCTGACCCTAAGTGCACCCCTTCCTTCCCTGGGCTTCAGATTCCACAGCTGTGGAGTCACCCGCCAGTGATGTGGAATCTACTGCTTTTCCAGCCCAGCATCTGTTCTCATGTCCAAATCCAGCATCTCAGCTTCCCTTTGGGAACCACATCTTACCTGCCTCCCATCCAAACAGTTCCAGAGGGCAGACCCCACATTCCACCCACCTCAGAGATAGACATATGATCCAAGTATACCCAGCCCTGTGCTCTGTCCTTTGGGTGCTCTGATGGCTTCAAGGATGAGAGTGTGAATCAAGTCAGGCCAAAAACACTTAAAGCCATGACTTTTCATGGAACCCAAGAGAGGGAAACCCTTCTCAGTAGAATGGATGGATGTCAGCCTGGAGTTGTGGGAGGTCCCAGATGCAGTGAGAGAGACTGTGCCTGTGAATGGGGCCTCTCCAGAGCACTTAGCAGGATGGAGGGTTGGAGAGGGTCCAGCTCACACTGTGAGTTTGTGAGCCCCTGGGCCTGCCAGGTCCAAACCCATTCTTAACTTGTCTCTTGCAAGTATTACTGTATTTTTACTATTAAAAAATACTGATTTATTGTACTTTGGTGTGTCCAGTCCCTTGCCATTCAAAAAGTGCTAATTTACGCATCAGGATTGACAATCCAAGACTTCCCATGCACGGTGTTCTCACTGGTCAGGCCATGGCTGGGGCAAGAAAAGACAGTGGGGTCAGGCCTCAGGGGAACTCTGGAACGGTTCTGTCCCTGTTCCTTCTCTGTCCCAGGAGAGAAAAACCCCAGAACAGTGAGGAGAGAACCAGCAGGAGGGAGAGGCCCCTGGATGGTTAGTTGGTCTGCTTTTTCCTTATTTCAGGGTCCATTTTGTTAATGTGCATTTTTATTAGGAAATTACCCATTTCTTCTAGGCTCCCTGTCCGATGCAATAAGTTTCTCTTATTTGACCTTTAATTTCTACTCTCTATTTTCTTTTTTTTTTTAAAGATTTTATTTATTTATTTGACAGACAGAGATCACAAGTAGGCAGAGAGGTAGGCAGAGAGAGAGAGAAAAAACAGGGTCCCTGCTGAGCCTGATGTGGGGCTTGATCCCAGGACCCTGGGATCATGACCCGAGCCAAAGGCCGAGGCTTTAACCCACTGAGCCACCCAGGCGCCCCTCTCTTTCTATTTTCTTAACATGGATGAATCTTTACATATAATGTATTATCTGTTTCAGGGATACAGGTCTGTGATTCATCAGTTCCACAATTCACAGCACCTGCCATAGTATATACCTGCCCCAATATCCATCACCCAGCTACGCCATCTCTCCCACCCTCTCTATTTTTCATCAGAATTTTCACAATTAATGAACAAATATTGATACGTTATTATTTACTAAAGTCCATACTTTATTCAGGTTCCTTCTGTTCTACATTTTCCAGCTTCCATGCAGGATCCCATGCAGGGCACCACTTGACATCACGTCTCTTTAGGCTTTTCTTGGCAGGAACAGTCCCTCAGACTTGTCTTGTTTCACTGACTTTGGCCATGTTGAGGAGGACTGGTCAGGCATTTTGTACATAGACCTACATTGGGATTTACTTGTTTTTCTCATGGTTAGACTGGGGTTGTAGGTTTTGAAGAAGCAGATCATAGAGATAAAGTGCTCTGTCATCACTGTAGAACAGGGGAACACTTGTCACTGTCTGCGTTAACACTGGTCATCTGGCTGAGGTAGTGTTGGTCATGCTTCCCCACCATGAAGTTACTCTCTCCCATGTGTGTATGGTGTGTCTTTGTGAGCAGGAAGACACTGTGTGGAGCTCACACACTTTAGGAGAGGGGAGTTAGTTTCTCCTCCTTGACAGGTCTTGACAGTGTCTATATCTATTATTTGGAATTCTGTTAGGTTTATTCAACCCCAATTGTGAAAAAAAATACTGTGTAACCTATTAATAAAAACATACAACTGAGTAATTTAAAAGATCACATTGGCTTTATTGAACAATCGGGCAGCATCCCATCTAGCAAATAGAAAGGACCTCCTTTGCCCTGCATGGAAGGAAAGCTTTTAAAAGCAGAGAGGGTGGTATCTCAACATGGTTTTGATTTGAATCTCCCTGATGGCTAATGATGATGAACATTTTTTCATGTGTCTGTTAGCCATTTGTATATCTTCTTTGGAGAAGTGTCTGTTCATGTCTTCTGCCCATTTTTTTTGACATGATTATCTGGTTTTTTTTTTTTTTTTTTTTTTTTTTAAGATTTTATTTATTTATTTGACAGAGAGAGTGAGATCACAAGTAGGCAGAGAGGCACACACAGAGAGAGAGGGAAGCAGGCTCCTTGCTGAACAGAGAGTCTGATGTGGGGCTTGATACCAGGACCCTGAGATCATGACCTGATCTGAAGGCAGAGGCTTAACCAACTGAGCCACCCAGGCGCCTCATGATTATCTGTTTTTTGAGTGTTGAGTTTGAGGAGTTCTTTAAGGATCTTGGATATCAGCCCTTTGTCTGTAGTGTCATTTGCAAATATCTTCTCCCATTCTGTGGGTTGCCTCTTTGTTTTGTTGACTGTTTCCTTTACCGTGCAGAAGCTGTTTATCTTGATGAAAAGGAAACAAGCGTTGGAGAGGATGTGGAGAAAGGGGAACCCTCTTATACCATTGGTGAGAATGCAAGTTGGTGCAGCCACTTTGGAAAACAGTGTGGAGATTCCTTAAGAAGTTAAAAATAGAGCTACCCTATGACCCTGCAATTGCACTACTGGGTATTTACCCCAAAGATACAGATGTAGTGAAAAGAAGGGCCATCTATACGCCAATGTTCATAGCAGCAATGTCCACAATCCCCAAACTTGGAAAGAGCCAAGATCCCCTTCAACAGATGAGTAGACATGGTTCATATGTACAATGGAATATTACACCTCCATCAGAAAGGATGAATACCCAACTTTTGTATTAACATAATGGGACTGGAAGAGATTATGCTGAGTGAAATAAGCAGAGAGAGTCAAGTATCATATGGTTTCACTTACTTGTGGGGATAAGGAATAACACAGAGGACATTAGGAGAAGGAGCGAAGTGAGCTGGGGAAAATTGGAGGGGGAGACAAACCATGAGAAACTGTGGACTCTGAGAAACAAACTGAGGGTTTTGGAAGGGAAGGGTGTGGGGGTTTGGTTGGCCTGGTGGTGGGTATTAAGGAGCACTGGGTGTGGTGCATAAACAATGAATCTTGGAACACTGAAAAAATAACATTAAAAAAAAAGAAAATAATAAGATTAAATAAAGAAAAATAAAAATAAAAAAAATAAAAGCAGACAGGATTGAAGAAAGGAAATCATTAGCAAAAGATGCATTGTTTTAGGTAAGGTTGCTCTCCTAAGGGGAACAGAAGGGACTATTCAGTTGGCTGGTTAAAGTTTACATGGTTGTGTGGGGTGTGTGAAACTATAGTTGGGTTAGTAGTAAGTCCTCGTTTGCTGACCTGAGTCTTTTTAACATAAGTGACTCCATTTTGGGCCTGTGCTTTCTTTTTAACAAATCATTTATTTTTACCGGTGCTTCCCATTGGCTCCTGTTTTCTGTGCACATCACTCCATCCTTGTAGGGTTTTTCTTGGTACTTCCTTAGTTTCTGAAACTTCAAAATTATCCTGGCTCCTACATTCACTGTCTCAGTCCTAGTGTCAGCAGTTTCTTCCAGGAGCTCTGGCTCCTTTTATTAGAGAATGGTTTAAAATCTTACCTGTGGGAACTGATTGTGCTCAGCAGACGATGCAAGGCATATATGCATGTATTCCAACCTATGTAAACACACGTCCTTAAAGATTTCTATGCGGTACTGCCTGTATCCATATTAAGCCAAAGACAAGTTCATGCTGATGTCTCCAACCTGGTCATATTGTGACCTTCTCCCTTTGCTGATCTGTAACTTTCTACTCCAGTTGTGACCATTGGCTCGCACCACCTGCCACGTATTTAATTCATTGCTCCATTCCTGACGCATGTGGTATTTCCAGAACTGTTAGCTACCAAACCGATGGGAAAGAATTTTATGAAATAGAGTTCACTGTGTATATACAGTACATTTTTCCTTTAGTCTACAGACTCCACTCATTTCCAAGGTTAATTTAGGTCAGCATCTTTTGCCATACCACCAACAGTGAGTCTTTTTCAGACATTTCCAGTACAGTTATATCATCTGTCATATTCTGTATTCCACTGAAGGGCAGAAGAGATTTTGCTCATTTCAAGGTTCTTTCCGCTGGATTGGGAATTATTCATTGACATGAAGCAGATTAACAGCAGAAAATAAAAACCCACACAGTTTAATCATGTACACATGATTAAATGACCAAAGCAGGCACGTTTTATATTTTGTGGACAAAGAGAAAATAAATCTGTGAGGAATTCCCAGAAGAAAGAAAACAACCTTGGGAGTTTCCATTAGTAAGGAGTTCTAAACAGAATTCTGACTGGGGTAGTGAATTAGTAAAAAAGTAGGAAGAGTTGTTTATGCAGGCTTCTGGGCTCTAAATTGCCTATCTCTAGTGATTAGTAAGTCTTTTTACCTCCTAGTACAGAGAGATCTTCACGTGGAGATTGATTTCCTGCTTCCAGGGGGATAGAGGAGCGTCCAAGTGTCCTCATGGCATAGATTGTCTTTTTTTTTTTTTTTTTAAAGATTTTATTTATTTATTTGACAGCGAGAGAGAGATCACAAGTAGGCAGAGGGAGAGAGAGAGGGAAGCAGGCTCCCTGCTGAGCAGAGATCCCGATATGGGACTCGATCCCAGGACTCTGAGATCATGACCTGAGCCGAAGGCAGCGGCTTAACCCACTGAGCCACCCAAGCGCCCTAGATTGTCTTTTAAGTAACTTTTATTTAAAATGATCTATATGCCAAAGTGACACATTTGGGGAGCCTGCCTTTGGCTCCTACACCATCCTGTTACATTCCTACATCCTAAATAACTTAATTTCAATAGATTATGATTTTTTCTTGGGGATGTAAACATGTTTGTTCATGTTTTCAATATATTTTATTTTTAAAAATAGCCAACATGGGGCTTGAACTCAGAACCCCCAAATGAAGACTTTCATGCTCCCCTGACTGAGCCATCCAAGTGCCCCAAGATGTTAGAGTTTTGACAAACGCATGGTGGCAGGTGTAAATCATTAAAATATCATGGAATTCACCCCTTGATCTTTTTATCATCTCAAATTTTGGCTTTTCCAGACTCTCCTACAAATGGGGTCACTTGTGTGTAGCTTTTCAGGCTGGATTCTTTCACTTAGAAAAATACATGTAAAGTTCATCCATGTCATTGTATGGAGTGATGGTCATTTCTTTTTATTGCTGAATAGATTAACAGGAGAAATGCAAGTCAAAGTTTAATATCATGCATACATCCTGTACTCATGGGAGATACCCAGGAAAACAGAGTAACTCTGTGAAGTGGCCCAGCCATCACTCTAAATGCCATCTTCAGCTAACGAACAGATTTTGGGTGGGGGGGAGATCGGGTAAGGGATGTTACCAGGTGAGCACTGTAAACGAGGGTATGGTTGTTACACAGATTTAAGTCTGTGCCTTCTCTTTTGCTAAGAGTCCAAGATTTAGTCATTCCGTTCCTGATACAGAGGGAGACAGGCTTTGAAATGGAGATTTCCTTTGTAAGTGTACATTTCACTCACCAAATGACAACTTTTACCCAGTTTTCAAAGATTCTCTCATGTTTGCTATTTCTTAAAATTAATCAGCCCAAATAACGCTTGTGCCAAAGAGGCATATTTTGGTTGGCATATTCTGCTTGCTTCACATGGATGCACTCAGTTTCCTTATGGATTCATTTATGGAAAGACATCCTGGCTTCTTTAAGTTTGTAACCATTATGAATAGAGCTACTGCGGATAACTGCATGTGAGTGTTTGTTTGGAAATAGTTTTTCAAAGCAGTTGACTAGTCGCACTAGAAGTGCGATTGCTGGATCTTAACATGAGACTTATTTAGGTTTGGAAAAACTGTCCCAAACTGTCTTCTGAAGGGAACAATTGCTGCCATTCCTCACTTTCCAGCAACTGATATTCTTGTTTTTGGAATTTAGCATTTGTAATAGGTGTGCAGTGCTCTGTCACTGTTGTTTAAACTTGTTCTTCCCTAATGATGAGGTCGAGCATATTTTTGTATGCTTATTTTGTATCTGTATATCAGATCCTTACCCATTATCAGTCAGGGTGCTTATTTCCTTATTGTTGAGTTCTGATAGTTTTTTGTATAGTTTGAGTGCAAATCTTTTACCAGATATGTGTTTTGCAAACATTTCCTCCCAGTTTGTAGCTTGTCTTTCGGTTTTCTGAGCAAGGTCCTTCCCAGAACAGAAGTTTTAATTTTAGGAAGTTCATGTTATCAATTTTTTTCTTTTGTGGATTGGCTTTTGGTGTTGTGTGTTAAAACTCATCACCAAACTCAAGGCCATGTGGATTTTCTTTTATGTTTTCTTTTTGATATTTTGATAGGTTTACATTTTAAATTTATCTACAATTTTGAATGAATTTTGATGTAAGTTGTAAAGCTTGTGTCTGCATTTCACCTAATTCTTTATGGTTTCTAATCAAGTGTTTCTATTTCTGGAGAAGTCAGAGGATAAAAAATTGGGCTCCATTTCAGTTTGAATTTACAAAATGTAATGGATTCAGCTGGAACCCAGCAGGGACGGGCGCCTCCCCTGAACTGAGCGCCCCGCATCCTGCACCGCATCCTGCACCGCATCCTGCACCTCTCCCACCGCCCGCAGGGGGCGCCGGCGTCCAGCTCCGCGACCGTTGCTGGGCATGCGCGCTCAGGCCGCTTTTCCAGGCGCGCGCAGGAGTCCCGAGGCCTCAGGACCGGCTGTGCGGACGCGCAGGCTTCGGGAGGACGCGAGCCTCCTCCACAGTCAGGAGCCCGGATCCTCAGGACCGGCCGCGGAGGATGGAGGGCCGCGTCCGCGCCGACAGGAGTCCGGACCCTCATGCCCGCCGGAGCAGGCCCAGCAGGTGAGCAGAAGCGGCCGGAGCCGGACGGCCGAGGGCGGGGCTCGCAGGCCCCGGAGGACCAGCGCGCAGTGTAGACGGTGCGGCCTCCGCGGGTTTGTGCGCGGCGCGGGGGTCGCGCGGGGCTGCGGGTCCCCCTGTCCCGGCTCGGGTGCGCCCGGGTCGCGGCTCCTGCGGCTCCGCGGACGGTCCGGGCCCCCTCGGGCTCGCGCTCCCCCCCCGCCCGCTCGGCCCCGCGCGTCCCCTCCGTGTCCGTCGGCGGCGGCGCGCGGGGTCGGAGCACCGGCCTGTCCCGGCGTGGCGGGTCCCGCACAAGGCGGCGAATCCGGGAGGGCTGCCGGGAGGGCGCGTCCGCGGGGAAAGGCGGGGCCGGGGGGACGCGGGTTCCCTCCGCGGGGCTGCGGGGGCGGCGACCTCCTGCGGGAGACGAGCCGCGGCTTCCCGGGCGGAGCGGGCGTGTGGCCGCCGCGGGGTCTGTCGCGCTGAGCCGCCCCCGTCCCGCCGCCCCGGCCGCTGTCCCGAGGCCCGACCCGCTTCCTCCCGGCGCGACCGGCTGCGGGGGCGCCGCGGGGACCTGGACCCCGAGTCCCGCCGCGTCCGCCGCGCCCGAGACCCGGCCCGACCCCGGCCTCCCGCGAGTGTCCGGCGGCCGCGGCTCCCGCGAGGGCGAGTGGCCCGTCCACGGGGACCGGACCCGGCGGGCTCGGCCTCCCTCCCGGGTGCGACGTCGTCTCTGCGCCTGCGACCTGGTGCCGGGTCGGGAAGCGCTGCGTCCTCTGCGGTGACCTCGGATCCGCGGACCGTGTCGCCGCCCAGAGACGCGTCGTCCCCGCACGCAGACCCCCGCGGTCGCTCCCGAACCACGTCGGCCGGTCGCAGGGGCTGCCTCGGGCGTTTGACCCCGAACAGCGACGCTGCCCCGCGGAACCCCCACGGAACCCCGGGTGAGGAAACCCTGACGGCGCCCGCAGTGGCCCCCAGACCGCAGGCCACGTCAGCGGCCACACCTGCCGCCCCGACCGCGTCTTCTCCGGTCCCGTCCGGTTTTCTCCTCCCGGAGCCGCTGCCGGACTCCCCTGTGCGCCCGACCCGACGGGTTTGAGGGCGCAGCGGGCTCCGGTCTGAGCGGCGCCGCCGCAGGGTCACGTCACTGGGGCTGTTTTCGGGTCCGTGCGCGTGGCGACATGCGTCCTCTGTCGTGTTTTCACGGCGACTAAACATGACAACACGGACCGCTTCGGACATGGCAGGTGGCAGGTCCGCAGCCTCGGCCGAGGTCACGCGCCGCACGTCATTCTCCAGAAGGTTCTCCTTCTGCCCGAGGGGGACCGTGGGCACGAGACACCGACTCCCCGTCCCCTCCCTCGGCCGCAGCCGCATCCGACTGTGTCCCAGACGCCTCCTCCGAGGGGGTCCCGGTGTCTGTCCTTCCGTGAGCACCGGCGTCCCGTCCTCGGTCCGGACCGCAGAGTGGAGCCGGCAGCCTTCGGACGTGCGCGTGGTGTTTGCCGTAGGTTTACGGAAAAATTACCCCCATTCCTGCTTTCGTGAGTGTTTATATCCTTAACAGACATGGATTTTGGTTAACATTTTCTGCAGCACTTAATACGACCACCGGGTTTTACTTAAACATTCATTGTGGTGCGCAACATTGTTTCACTCTATCTAACAACCCTGGAGAGGTTTGTGAAGAGACACTTGCTTATGGCGCACAGTGTATCCATGAGCTCTTGGTTTTGCAATTTTTCTGATCAGGCTCCTCACTTTTATTTTAAGAAACGTATAGGAATGTATTTTGCTGATTTTGTGATGATTTCATTGGGATTGATGTTAGTGGTTAGGATGGAGTTTATGGTTAGGGTTAGGGTTAGGGTTAGGGTTAGGGGTTAGGGTTATGGTTGCCTTAGGGTTAGGGTCTCCCTGTCCTCGCCGGCACAGAGCCCATTCTCCTCCAGTAATCTGAATGATCTTTTTGGAACATAACCTTTGGGCCTCTCTGTGGTTTGCTCCCCCCACCCCCCCAGCCTCACCTCTCCCACTGGGACCCTCCCTTCTGTGGGCACCCAGGAGTGTGGTTGACCACAGGTGCCTCAGCCTGATTCCAAGCCTTTGCGTATGCTGTGCCTCTGCCAGGAGCACTCTCTCTCCTCCTGCTTCACGTCTGGCTTGTTTCCCCATTGGCTGAGCCTCGGTTTGCGCCTGATGACCTGGCTCATGCCTGCTGAGTGTGCATGTGCTTTCCCCCACTTAAATGTAGGGCTGCATGGGTTTCCAACCTCTAGGCCTTAGAGTCCTCTTTGTAAGATGGGGAGCTGATGGCCCCCATCTCTGGGAGCAGGAGGTAGGGAGGCCCCATGAGCGGACTCAGGACAGGCTGGGAGAGTGGCTGTTACTTAAAACAGCCCAGAGCCTGCCCCCTTGAAGAAGGTGTACATGTTCTCAGCCCCCAGCTCTGGGGTCCTGCTGCCAGCCTCTGGCAGTGAACCTTCTCACACGCTGTCTCCGTCCCTATAACTTCCTGGACCTGTTCTTGCAGACAGCAGAGAAGTCCTTCATGGTGGCACACAGGGTCACCTACTACATCTTCATTGACCAGCTGGCTGCCGGGCCCATGTGCCCCTCCGGGAGGGCTGAAAGATAGTGGTCCTCAATGTGAGACACAGGGTCACCTGCTACATCTTCACCGACCAGCTGGCTGCCAGCCCTTGTGCCCCATCCGGCAGGGCTGAGGGTGATGGTCCTTGAGGTCTGTGGTGCCCCACACCGGCAGGATGTGTCCATGCAGCACGTGGTGATGGTCAGCTGCTTCTGCGAGCAGCACTTCCTCCGTGAGGTGGATGACTTGGTGTGCAGGCGTAGACCTGAAGTTCTGTGACCACGTGGGTGTGGAGATCCTCTCCCCTCTCTTTGGCACGCTGTACCCCGGTTTCTACTGGGCAGCCTGCAAGGACTTCAGCTATGAGTGCCAGCTGTAGTCCCAGGCCCACATCCCCAGGGATCAGGGCAACGTTTACTACATGGGGGGCTTTTTTGGGGGTATTGGTGGTGGAGGTTCACTGACTGACCTTGACCCGTCACCATGCAATGGGGGTCGACATGGCCAATGGGATGGAGGTCATGTGGCATGACAAGAGACCCCTAAACAGGTACCTGCTGTATCACAAACTCACTAAGACCTGGAAGACCCCCGGAAGACTCATGGGACCTGCAGTGGCTAGGCTGTGCCCTGGAGGACCTATGGGACCCACAGGTGCTGGGCTGTCCCTTGGAGAAACTGTGGGACCTGTGGCTGCTGTGCTGTCCTCTGGAGGACCTGTGGTACCTGCAGCTGCTGGGCCGTCTCCTGGAGGACCTGTGGGATCTGCAGCTGCTGGACTGTCCCTGGAGGATCTGTGGGATCCGCACATGCTGGGCTACCCACCACCCCCCTCCCCCATCATGGAGAAGCTGAGATACATGGCTGTGCCCAAGAATCACCAGGACACCAGGAACATGCGAGGGGCTGCCCCCATTTCCATCAGGGGATGCTGCCAGTGGAGCCGTCAGAGCAGGTTCCTTCTTCGGTCCCCTTGAGGGAGACTGTGAGGCCCAGATGTCCAGGGCCCCCAGCTGCACCTGCATATGGGAGGCCTGCCTGGGGACACACGTTCCTCTCTTTGTGGTCACCACATTTTGATAAGTTCTGGGGCATTGGCAGCTATGAACAGCTCCAGTTTTATGGCAGATGCTTTTCTGTATCAATGCTGAGCATCATCTTTAAAAAGAACAATCGAGAGAAAAGGGTTCCTCCCTGGTTCTGAACAGACACTTCTTGGTGGGGCTGGGAGTGGCCCTGCAGCCACCCTGGAGCCAGAATGGCCCTGGCTGGGTCTTCCCTCCCAGTCCCGTGGGGCTTCAGGGTCAAGGGTGTGTCAAGCCACCTGTCAGATCCCCAGTCCCCTGACAGCCAGAGGCCTTGGCTGTGGTCGATAGCTCAGCCTCCAGGAGAATGGAACCCTCTGGGCTATATGTGGTTCCTGCCTTGGTTTTAAATGGCTATTTCTGTGCTGGTGTTTGTAAAATGGGGGCACCGGCTCCGTCTGGATGCAGGTCCTGTTGGGATTCCTCAGTGCCCACCGGTGGGTTTGCCCTTGTGCCCTCATCTGCCTGCGCTGTGTCTTAGCAAGCATCCACTGAGTGCCTGCGGTGAGCTGTCACCGACAAGGGGCAGAGCGTGAGAGTGAGAACTAAGATACAGGATCCCCGCTCCAGGGCCCTCCTGGGACTCACGATGGCCCTGACCTCCTGACTCACTTCTTTCCTATTGTGGTGTATCAGACATGTAACTGACACTGTGAAGCACGTTTCACGGTCAGTTCGGTGGCAATGAGTACATTCGCTCTTCTGGACCTGCCACCGCCATCCACTGCCACAACTCTGTCCTCACTGCCAACTGAACTCTACTCACCCTAACTCTAACCCTCCACTTCCCCTGCCCAGTCCTGGTACCCACGAGCTCCTTCCACCTCTATGACTCAGTTCTCCGTCCCTCACAAGTGGGGTCCTTCAGTATCAGTCCTTGGGGGACTGACTTATTTCATGTAGCACAATGGCCTCAAGGTCTGTCCCCATGAGCCTGGAGCTGACCCACTTTCCCCCCAAAGGAGTGTCTCAGCCCTTTCCTGTCTACGCCGAGCCTCCTCAGTCCCCTCTGCCCTTCATCTTCCTTCTCAGTCTGAAGATGATCCCAACCAATCTGTAGCTTTTAAGACCTGTTCAGTCCAGCTGCCAGGAACATCCCCCGGGGGTCTCGGGCCTCACTTACCTCATCTGCCCATGTCAGGCACCTGGACCCCCACCAGCTGGCCACCCGCTCCTCCCACAGGTGTCCCCATCTCAGGGGAGGGAAACACCAAGTCCAGGCCTTTGGAGTCCTCTGACTTCTCGCTTCCACCAACTCTCCCAGTAGTGAGGTGGCTGCCTTCAGAGGCTCCTCAGTTTCTCCTGGGCCTCTGGGGTCTACCTGGAACCCTGACCTGGCTGTTCTCGATAGCTCGTCCAGCGGTACCCTCACTTTCTGGGAGGGGGATTTGCTGGAATCCGCAGTATGTCTTGTTGCCCCACCTTTTTGAAGGCACATTGTCTGGGTTATCTGAGGATCCAAGACTGTGGGTCTGTGGCCTGGAGGGATTCCAAGCAGAGCTGGTGGGATGGGAGGGCTGTAGGGCACAGAGGCATGTTTCAGAAAGCTTTCCATGGTCCCACGCATCCTACCGTTTTTTGAATCAAAGCCCTGAGATTTTTTAAAGAAGATTTTATTTATTTATTTGACAGATATCACAAGTAGGCAGAGAGGCAGACAGAGAGAGAGGGAGAAGCAGGCTCCCCGCTGAGCAGAGAGCCTGATGTGGGGCTTGATCCCAGGACCCTGAGATCATGACCTGAGCCGAAGGCAGAGGCTTAACCCACTGAGCCACCCAGGCGCCCCAGCCCTGAGATCTCTAAAATGCCAGCAGTGTTACAGTGTGGGCCAGAAAAATCACACGTCTCTGCACCCAACACCACCTAAACTATTGGCCCTTTCTTGTCACTTGAGCTGAATGCAAAGGCTTGGGAGTAGGAGCTGGAGGGGAGGGCCTGAGTCAGACTTTGTGTTTGGGACACAAAGGCCATCCAGACAAGCTTGTGCTGAGCCTGAGGAGGGGGTCTGTGTGGAGACCCCAGCTGCAGACACTGCTGTCCCCCAATACCCCCTCAGTTCAACCCAGTGCACCTGCTGCTGGAAGCCCCTGCCCCTCCTCTCCGTGGAGGGCTCTCTCCTGCTCCAGCGGGGCCTCCTCCCCGGCTAGTCACTGCCAGCCTGCCACCTGGGAGGGCAGATACCCCGATGACCTCCAGCCCTGGGGGCAGAGCCAGTGCGGGTGGGTGTGGTCTTCCAGTTGACTTGAGCGCCAGGTCCCCACCGTTCTCACTCTCCTGTGGGCTCAGTATACTACGTCCTCCCTTGGGCTCCCTAGGCCCAAGTCGTCCTCTGCTCGGGGACCATTCTTGGCCCAGGCTCCACAGGCTGGGATTGGGAGCAGATCATCTGGACCTTCTGGACACGTTCTTCCATGCCCATGGGCACAGGCTGGCCTTGCAGACTCGTCAGAGGAGACCCAGTGCAGGAAGATGCAGGCCACTACACGGGAGAGGCCAAATGACCCCAGAGGGAGCGTACAGTCCTTGCACAAAGCACGGGGCTCAAGGGACCCAGCGCAGGATCTGGACACCAGACCACAGGGCATGGGGATTCCTGGTGGGGGAGGTCCTGGTGGGGGGTAGGAGTCCATGGAAGTGTCCCAGAAGAAGCAGGAGACAAGGAAGGAAGCAGGACTAAGCTTCCCCAGAGGTCAATGGAAGAGTCAGAGGATCACAGAGACCTTTGGGTAAGCTCAGAGGCCCTGGAGATGTTGGCTGAAATGCTCTCATTTGCTCAGAAAAGTTGTGTCACAAACCACCAGTCAACATTGAATGATTTACACTTTGTTGCTTCTAGGAATCAGTGTGTATGGGCCATGAGAACTCACACTGCATGAAGTCTAGGATATATTTACTTTTCATCATTTTTCAGCACTAGATTTTTCTTGAGGAAATGCTAAGCATGTGTCTTTCCTCTCTTTTCTTTGTGAAATGGGCCTCTGTTTTCAGGAGCAGATTCCTGGTGCTCATCACCACTGTGAGCCCTGAGGACTGCCCTGTCATGTCCCACAGTGGATGTGACCACATGGATTGAGGGGGGCTCACTGATGAAGCCCCAGTGCTCAGGACAGAGCAGGGACTCCAGATCCTCTCCTGAATGAGGGAGGGCATGAGGAAGGATGAGTGAGGCAAAGAGAGAGGGAGGGCAGGAGGCAGAGAGGGAGGCAGGGAGGGAGGGAGGGATGAAGGGGAAGGAGGGGGAATGAATGACGGAGTGAATAAATGAGGGAGGGAGGGAGTGAAACCGCAGAAGCCGGTCCACACATCAGGAGCCATTATTTTGGGTGAGATCTGAGGGAATCCCAGCCCAGGCCCTGAACGGTGGCTTGGGGCAGGTACATCTGTCCTCCCAGTCCTGACCTTCCTTCTCCTTGGCCCTCTGTCATCCCGGATCCTCTCCACCTCCTGCTTAAACAATTCTGAATGTCTCCAGGAGCAGCGTGGCAGGCGTGGGGTCTCAGGAGGGGCTGCCGCGATCCTGCGCCCCAGACAACACTGAGAAAGTAGCCACGGGACATTCTGTCATGAGGACTGGGAGGAGGATCCCATCCATCTCCTTGGGCATGAACATGGTTCCAGTCCCTGCTGTCTCCACCACCGCTGTGTCAACAACTACTGAAAACACGTCTGTGAACGACTGAGCCAGAGTTTCTGCGGGTGAGTCCCAGGCTGAGCCCTGCTAGGTGATCGGTGCACCTGTGACCTGGGACAGGTGCCGCTCACTGGGGTCCCAGACAGGGGTGCCTGTCACCCTTCTCTCCAGGGGACCTGCCTTGGACCTCTGCTTCCTCACGTTCTCCCCAGGGCTGCTGGTCCCCAGACCTGACCCCTGCTGGTCTGACGGTGACCAGCACTGGCTCCCCAGGGTTTCCTTTGCCTGAGTCCTTGCCCGGGAGCTCCTGCATCACCTGACACATACTCCCCGTGTGCCCACCCTCCCCCTTGAACTTTCACGTGTTTGGTCTCTGTCCCTGTCTCTGTCCCTGTGGGACCCAGTGACTTGGAGCATGGACTGGAGCAGACCCATGGGAAACCTTTCTCTGGCCTAGGGTTGGGAGCGATGTGTCGGCCCTGTGCGGCGTGTCTTCCGGCTTTCTGCATTTGCCTGGTTTCTGTGTGGGCCACGGGAGGAAATAGCCGTGTCCTGTCTGGGGACCGACTGGGGTGTCCCAGCAGGAACAGGGGCCTTGGCCCCAAGATTGTGCCCAGAATTCCTGAAGGGGTGCCCAGGATGACATCGCCTCTGTAATCCATTCTGCGTTTCAACATCAAATAAGGGCAATTCTATGTCCAACAGGGAAAAAACCAAACGAGTGCCCTTTGAAAGTAGGTGGGCAGACACAAAGGCACCCGTTGAGGGATTCCACTTCCAGAAACCTCCAGGACACGTGCAGGAACAGAAAGAGAAAGCAACTTAGGGGCTGCGAGGGGCCAGGCTGGGCGAGCCATGGGCAGGGAGGGCTTGGGCTCCGGGTCTCCTTTGGGGACGGAGCTATCCTGCAGCGACGTTCTGGGGTGTGGTGGCGCAGCGTTGGGAATGTCCTTCATGCTCATGACGTGTTCAAGGGAAAACAAGAACTTTTATTTAAAATAAATAATACACGGCATAGAGGAGATGGAAGGCGACTATGACGGCGACTCCATACAGGAGAGGAAGAACACAGGGGGAGGGGAGGAAACATTCTGGGGGGATGTCGGGGTCAGGGGACGGAACGGAGGGTAATTTTACGGGGAGAACGCCCCGCAGAGTTGTGGGCTCTGGATGCGGGTCTGGGAGCCCCGCAGGAGCAGGTGTCAGGGCAGGGGCCGAGATCGGGGCGGGGACAGGGTCAGCAGTCGTGGCCAGCGCAGGATCCAGAGCAGGAGCTGGGTCAGAGGCAGGATCAGGAGCCCAGGCAAGGGCAGGGAAAGGAGCAGGAGCAAGGGCTAGGGGCTGGGGCTGGGGCGGGAACAGGGGCATAGGCAGGGGCAGGGGAAGGCGCAGTGGTCCTGGCAAGGCCAGGGGATGGGAAGGGGGCAGTTGAAGGGGAAGAAGCAGGGGCAGTTTCTGGGTCTGGGGCGGGAACAGGGGCACAGGCAGGGGAAGGGGAGGCCGTCCTGGCAGGGTCAGAGGCAGGGGCAAAAACAGGGGTCGGACCTGGGTCTTGGGCAGGTGCAGGAGCAGTGGCCCTGGCAGGGAAAGGAGAAGGGACAGGGGCAGGGGAAGGGGCAGGAGCAGGAGCTGGGGCAAGTGCAGGGGTGATGGCCGGTGCAGGGTCAAGGGCAGGAGCTGGGTCTGGGGCGGGAACAGGGGCGCAGGCAGGGTAAGGGGAGGCCGTCCTGGCAGGGGCACGGGAAGGGGCAACCGAAGGGGCAGGAACAGGGGTGGGACCTGGGTCTGGGGCAGGGGCAGGGGCAGGGACAGGGGCAGGGGCAGGGGCAGGGGCGGGAGCAGGAGCTGGGACAAGTGCAGGGGTGATGGCCTGTGCAGGGTCAAGGGCAGGACCTGGGTCTGGGGCAGGAACAGGGGCCCCGTGAAGGCCCAGGGAAGTGGTGGGACCAAGGGAGGGTCTGGGTCAGGGGCGAGAACAGGAGCACAGGCAGGGGCAGGGGACGTGGGAGTAGCTCTGGCAGGGGCAGGGGCAGGGGGAGCGGCAGGAGCGGGGCTGGGGGCAGGAGCAGGAGCCGGCTCTCCCTGTACGGCATCAGCATCTCCGTGGGCAGGCGGCCGGTCACCTGTCGGCTCCCGGTCTCCCGCCGAAGTCTCTCCCGTCACCATGTTCCCCTCCGGAGCTGCTGAAGTTGGGAGTGGGTCTAGCTTCTCCGCCGGAGTAGCTGTGAGAGGAGAGAAGGTCACCCGCGGGCCTGCCTCTCCCTGGGGCTTGGCAGAGACCAAGCATAGCCCAGGGTCTCCCGGAGAAGCCGCAGCCACGAAGGAAGCCTCCCCGGGACGTCTTCCCGACGGCAGGCCACCCCCTGGGTGCTCCGAGGCAGCTCGTGGCTCCCGGCCCCACGCCAGCCTGTGGGGGCTTCTCCCTGTGGGGCCCAGCACCGACCCTCCCCACACAGCCACAGGCACCCCATCCCAGCCGTCTCACCCTCGGCCTTGGCCTCCGTGGGCTCCGTGTCCAGGACCGCAGTCCAATGGAGTAGCGGGGACCGTGGTCTGGGAGGGACCGGAGGCCTTCCCAGGACCGGGGACTCCAGGGTCAGGGAGGAGTGCGTGTCTTCCCGCCTCCTTCCTCTTTCATCCGTGGCCTGCCACGGCAGAGACGGGGAGTGTGCAAGAGGCCTCAGAGCCCTGCCCAGCCATACCCACCGTCCTCCTGCCCAGTCCCCTGGCTTCTCCCGGATCACACGCAGACCTGCGCGTGCACAGCCCCGCACCTGGGTCAGGGACCCGTCCCTGCAGGGTGTCAGGATAAACCCCGGGCAGAAGGGCGCAGCCCCCACACCCCATCCCACGTAGCCAGCCTGAACCTGGGGTGTGAACATGACCTGCCCACCAGGCATCTGACCCCTCATCAGCCTGCTCCTGCTCGGGGCGTGTCCACCCCCGATGAGCTCTCTTTACACACACACACGCACACACACACACACACACACACACACACACACACACACACACACACGGGGAGGAGGCCTGGGGCGACACGGGTCGATCGGAAGGTGTGGGGCTGTCTGACTCGGAGCCTCCCGGGGTCACCTTTCGATTCTTCTTGCCAAAGGGCCAGAGGCGTCGGGGAGCCCTGCCAGGCCCTCCGCAGCGAGGGGAAGTGCTTGGCGGGCGAGCTCTCCTCTGCTCGCTGCCTCTGGACTTGGGTATGCAACAGAGGAACATGTCGCTTCTGTCGGGATCTCCGCAGAAATGAGCTGGGCAGGGGGTCGTCTCAGGAACGTGGGTGCCTGGATACGTGGGTTCCAATTCCGTTGGGCTGTGTCGTCAGGGAAGTGAGGTCACCGCTGCCTGGGGGCTCCTTACCCGACTTCCTCCTCACCCCCGAGCTCCCTGAGGGCGCCCCTCCCCCAGCTGCTCCAGGCTCACCCTCCACCCCATGCCCTGTCTCTACAGTGACCCCCACATGGCCTACCCACAGCCCCTGGGAGGCCTGGGTGCAGCTGTGGTCCCCGCTGTGAGGGCCCAGAGCTGGGTTCAGACCGGGCTCCTGCTCCTGCTCCTGCCCAGGACTGGGACCGCGGACGCACCCTGTGGCTCCCAGGGCCTCCCCAGTCTCCCCGTGTGCACACTGGGGGTGTCCTGGCTTCCACTTCTGGGGATGCCATCAGGCGTGGGACCTCTCCATACGTTCCGTACCCGCTCTCCCGGGAGGCTGGTGCACACACTTGGAGATGCCTGGGCGAGCCAGGGGCTGGGCGGGGGCATGGAGCACAGCCCAGAGTGGCCTGGACCTGCTCTGGGATCCAGGCAAAGCCACCCTCCTGCCTGGGTCCCATCAGCCGTGGCAAGGTGGCAGTGCATGGAGTCTGACCGTGGTGACACAGACTTCCAGGGGCTCCCATTAGGTTGAGGTCCAAGGGCGTCGTCTGCGCCCATGTGCTGGACAGCCCCCACCGTGGTTCCCGGGCATTCCCGAATCCGTCCTGCCAGGGTGGATGGCCCGTGGGACTGAGAAGGGGACAAAGTGTTTGGCGGTCATTTCCCAGCCGATGGAGGAAAGTCTGTGACTTCTCCTGGTTCCCCCTCTCCTGTGTTCGGTGTCTGTCTCTGTCTTTGACTTTGTCTCCGGGTCTGTGTCTGTCTCTGGTTTTGTGTGTCTCACAGAGCAGGATCTGTGGGCTCCAGGGCTGATGGGGGAAACCTCAGAAGTCTCCCTTGTCCCTGATTCCCTCCCCTGGGCTGGTGCTTGGTTCCTTGCTAAGGCCTTGTCCCCCTGAGCAGAGCACTGACTCTGGAACCTCTTGCAAATGGGGCCCCTGAGGCTGCAACAAGGAGGGTCCCGACCTTGGTCCCCAGACCAGGGCTCTAGCGCTCTGCCACATTCTGCAAGCCCACGATATCAGCCCCCCAAGCCTGCAGGCTGTCCTCTGCTCAGAAGGACCTCGAGGGAGTCCAAAGCATGTTGCCAAGACTGGGAGCACAGTGGGTCAGGGAGAGAGATTCAAGGCCAACAGGCTCTTCGACAAGCCTGTGGGAGCCTAGGGACAGCCTGTGTCTATGGCCCCATTGATAGAAGAGTAAGGGGAGGCCTTTGGCGGTGTAGCCTTGTCCACACTGGGGAGGGGGGGTTTACCTCTTCCTACTTCCAGGGTAGGTGTCCGGGGTGGTGACGGACACCAGGCCCCAGACCCTGTCCTCACCCAGTGCCCTGGCAAAGCCCCTGGGCCCCTTGGGGACCCCTTGACCATCAGCCCTTCCTCTCTCCCCTCCCCATGCTAAGGATCTCGGTCCTTGCCAGGAGTCCTGATGCCCCTGACCCCATGGCCCAGCTGTCTCCAACCTCTTTCTTCTTTTCCGCCTTGTTACCCACCATTTTCCCAGGGTGTCTCCCCATCTGAGCCCTAGCTGGACAAAGTGGTGTGTGTGTGTGTCTGTGTGTGTGGGTGTGTGTGTCTGTGTGTGCGTGCGTGTGTGTGTGTATGCGCGCACGCTCAAGCATACGCCTCTCCCTGTCTGGGGAGGCCCGAGGTCACGTCCCCACATGGGACGGGGTGGGTAGCTCTCCCCAAGGATCTGAGAGGCTCTCACCCTCAAAGCAGATCTCATGGGAGGGTTGGGGCTTGCCTAGGACTGGAGGGAAGCTCTGCTCCTTGGACTCTGTACCCGTCTTTTGTCCTGGGCCAGTCCCTGCCTCTCTTGACCCCAGGTTGCCAACTGTCCCTGAGGCTTGGACATGGAAATGCTTGAATCTGGCCGTTCCTCCAGGGGGAGGTGGAGGTGGAGGAAAGGTGCCCCAGGCACACAGACCTCCATTCCGAGAGGGCCAGGTGTGCCCAGGAGACCTGCACACTGCACCTGGACCGTGACCCAGCCTTGCGGTGGATGTGTACGCGACCCATGGCGCTGTCCCTGACTGGTCCCCCATGTTCCCTCACGTCTGCCAAGTGCTCTGTGGCCCCGAAGTCTGCTGAGCACCAGAGCCATGCCTATCCCGGGGAGCAAGGCTCAGGGTGCAAGGCTAGGCGGGTTGGACATCTGGGGATGCAAAGGTCACCGAGCACTCCCCACCCAGCTGGCCTGGAATTTGGCATCCCTCCCAGGGTCCCGAGAAATGCGGGATTGAGCCAGAGGCCTTGGTGACATCGGTGGCAGGGAGGTCAGTGGGCCCCTTCCACTTCTCCTCTCTCCCTCTGCTTGGTCTTCCTGGTTGTACCCAGGGACAGAGGTCCAGCCTGTCCTTGGATTTAGCCCTGGCTTGAGTCAGTGGGTGGAAGGAGGACAGGGAAGGTTAGGGTTTGGGTTAGGGGTTTGGGTTAGGGTTAGGGTGAGGGTCACAGTTAGAGTTAGGGTTAGGGCTAGGGTTGGGTTAGAGGGTGAGGGTGAGGGTTAGAGGGTTAGGGTGAGGGTTAGGGTTAGGTTTAGAAGGTAAGGGTTAGGGCTCGAGGGATAGGGTTAGGATTAGGGTCAGGGTCAGGGTCAGGGTCAGGCCTATCGTTAGGGTCACGGTCAGGGTCAGGGCTAGGGTCAGGGTCAGGGTTAGGTTTAGGGTCAGGCTTAGGGTCAGGGTCAGGGTCAGTGGTAGGGTCAGGGTCAGTGTTAGGTTCCAGGCTGGCGTCAGGCTCCGGGTAATGGTCAGGGTCAGGGTCAGGGGTTAGAGATAGGGTTAGGATTAGGGTTAGGGTTAAGCTTCGGGTTTGCCTTCAGGTTCGGGGTTAGGGTTATTGGTTAGGGGTTCGGGTATGGGTTCGGGTTCAGGTTAGCTTTAGGGTTCGGGTTCGGGTTAGGGTTAAGGTTAGGGTCAGGTTGAGGGTCAGGGTCAGGGTCAGGCTCAGGGTCAGGGTCAGGGTCAGTTAGGGTTAGAGTTAGGGTTATAGAGATAGGGTTAGGGTGAGGGTTAGGGTTAGAGTTAGGGCTATAGAGGTAGGGTTAGGGTATGGGTTAGGGTTAGAGGGTTAGGGTTAGTGCTAGAGAGATAGGGTTAGGGTTAGGGTCATGGTCAGGGTCAATGTTAGGGTTCGGGTATTGTCAGGGTCAGGGTTAGGATTAGGATTTGGGTTAATGTTCGGGGTTAGGGTTCGGGTCCACGTTCAGGTTCGGGGTTTAGGGTTATGGGTTATTGGTTCGGGTTCGGGTTAGGTTTAGTATTGGGGTTCTGGTTCGGGTTCGTATTAGGCCCTGAATGGTGGCTCGGGGCACATCCCTCTGTCCTCCCAGTCCTGACCTTCCTTCTCCTTGGCCCTCTGTCATCCCGGATCCTCTCCACCTCCTCCTTAAACAATTCTGAATGTCTCCAGGAGCAGCGTGGCAGGCGTGGGGTCTCAGGAGGGGCTGCCGCGATCCTGCGCCCCAGACAACACTGAGAAAGTAGCCACGGGACATTCTGTCATGAGGACTGGGAGGAGGATCCCATCCATCTCCTTGGGCATGAACACGGTTCCAGTCCCTGCTGTCTCCACCACCGCTGTGCCAGCTGCTCCTGAAAACACGTCTGTGAACGACCGAGCCAGAGTTTCTGGGGGTGAGTCCCAGGCTGAGCCCTGCTAGGTGATCGGTGCACCTGTGGCCTGGGACGGGTGCCGCTCACTGGGGTCCCAGACAGGGGTGCCTGTCACCCTTCTCTCCAGGGGACCTGCCTTGGACCTCTGCTTCCTCACGTTCTCCCCAGGGCTGCTGGTCCCCAGACCTGACCCCTGCCGGTCTGAGGGTGACCAGCGCTGGCTCCCCAGGGTTTCCTTTGCCCGAGTCCTTGCCCGGGAGCTCCTGCATCTCCTGACACATCCTCCCCGTGTGCCCAGCCTCCCCCTCGAACTTGCACGTGTTTGGTCTCTGTCCCTGTCTCTGTCCCTGTGGGACCCGGTGACTCGGAGCATGGACTGGAGCAGACCCATGGGAAACCTTTCTCTGGCCTAGGGTTGGGAGCGATGTGTCGGCCCGGTGCGGCGTGCCTTCCGGCTTTCTGCATTTGCCTGGTTTCTGTGTGGGCCACGGGAGGAAATAGCCGTGTCCTGTCTGGGGACCGACTGGGGTGTCCCAGCAGGAACAGGGGCCTTGGCCCCAAGATTGTGCCCAGAATTCCTGAAGGGGTGCCCAGGATGACATCGCCTCTGTAATCCATTCTGCGTT
Organism: Meles meles; assembly: GCF_922984935.1. Classification (NCBI taxonomy): domain Eukaryota; kingdom Metazoa; phylum Chordata; class Mammalia; order Carnivora; family Mustelidae; genus Meles; species Meles meles. Next base: position 86,385,277 of record NC_060079.1, read on the forward strand.
TCAACATCAAATAAGGGCAATTCTATGTCCAACAGGGAAAAAACCAAACGAGTGCCCTTTGAAAGTAGGTGGGCAGACACAAAGGCACCCGTTGAGGGATTCCACTTCCAGAAACCTCCAGGACACGTGCAGGAACAGAAAGAGAAAGCAACTTAGGGGCTGCGAGGGGCCAGGCTGGGCGAGCCATGGGCAGGGAGGGCTTGGGCTCCGGGTCTCCTTTGGGGACGGAGCTATCCTGCAGCGACGTTCTGGGGTGTGGTGGCGCAGCGTTGGGAATGTCCTTCATGCTCATGACGTGTTCAAGGGAAAACAAGAACTTTTATTTAAAATAAATAATACACGGCATAGAGGAGATGGAAGGCGACTATGACGGCGACTCCATACAGGAGAGGAAGAACACAGGGGGAGGGGAGGAAACATTCTGGGGGGATGTCGGGGTCAGGGGACGGAACGGAGGGTAATTTTACGGGGAGAACGCCCCGCAGAGTTGTGGGCTCTGGATGCGGGTCTGGGAGCCCCGCAGGAGCAGGTGTCAGGGCAGGGGCCGAGATCGGGGCGGGGACAGGGTCAGCAGTCGTGGCCAGCGCAGGATCCAGAGCAGGAGCTGGGTCAGAGGCAGGATCAGGAGCCCAGGCAAGGGCAGGGAAAGGAGCAGGAGCAAGGGCTAGGGGCTGGGGCTGGGGCGGGAACAGGGGCATAGGCAGGGGCAGGGGAAGGCGCAGTGGTCCTGGCAAGGCCAGGGGATGGGAAGGGGGCAGTTGAAGGGGAAGAAGCAGGGGCAGTTTCTGGGTCTGGGGCGGGAACAGGGGCACAGGCAGGGGAAGGGGAGGCCGTCCTGGCAGGGTCAGAGGCAGGGGCAAAAACAGGGGTCGGACCTGGGTCTTGGGCAGGTGCAGGAGCAGTGGCCCTGGCAGGGAAAGGAGAAGGGACAGGGGCAGGGGCAGGGGCAGGAGCAGGAGCTGGGGCAAGTGCAGGGGTGATGGCCGGTGCAGGGTCAAGGGCAGGAGCTGGGTCTGGGGCGGGAACAGGGGCGCAGGCAGGGTAAGGGGAGGCCGTCCTGGCAGGGGCACGGGAAGGGGCAACCGAAGGGGCAGGAACAGGGGTAGGACCTGGGTCTGGGGCAGGGGCAGGGGCAGGGACAGGGGCAGGGGCAGGGGCAGGGGCGGGAGCAGGAGCTGGGACAAGTGCAGGGGTGATGGCCTGTGCAGGGTCAAGGGCAGGACCTGGGTCTGGGGCAGGAACAGGGGCCCCGTGAAGGCCCAGGGAAGTGGTGGGACCAAGGGAGGGTCTGGGTCAGGGGCGAGAACAGGAGCACAGGCAGGGGCAGGGGACGTGGGAGTAGCTCTGGCAGGGGCAGGGGCAGGGGGAGCGGCAGGAGCGGGGCTGGGGGCAGGAGCAGGAGCCGGCTCTCCCTGTACGGCATCAGCATCTCCGTGGGCAGGCGGCCGGTCACCTGTCGGCTCCCGGTCTCCCGCCGAAGTCTCTCCCGTCACCATGTTCCCCTCCGGAGCTGCTGAAGTTGGGAGTGGGTCTAGCTTCTCCGCCGGAGTAGCTGTGAGAGGAGAGAAGGTCACCCGCGGGCCTGCCTCTCCCTGGGGCTTGGCAGAGACCAAGCATAGCCCAGGGTCTCCCGGAGAAGCCGCAGCCACGAAGGAAGCCTCCCCGGGACGTCTCCCCGACGGCAGGCCACCCCCTGGGTGCTCCGAGGCAGCTCGTGGCTCCCGGCCCCACGCCAGCCTGTGGGGGCTTCTCCCTGTGGGGCCCAGCACCGACCCTCCCCACACAGCCACAGGCACCCCATCCCAGCCGTCTCACCCTCGGCCTTGGCCTCCGTGGGCTCCGTGTCCAGGACCGCAGTCCAATGGAGTAGCGGGGACCGTGGTCTGGGAGGGACCGGAGGCCTTCCCAGGACCGGGGACTCCAGGGTCAGGGAGGAGTGCGTGTCTTCCCGCCTCCTTCCTCTTTCATCCGTGGCCTGCCACGGCAGAGACGGGGAGTGTGCAAGAGGCCTCAGAGCCCTGCCCGGCCATACCCACCGTCCTCCTGCCCAGTCCCCTGGCTTCTCCCGGATCACACGCAGACCTGCGCGTGCACAGCCCCGCACCTGGGTCAGGGACCCGTCCCTGCAGGGTGTCAGGATAAACCCCGGGCAGAAGGGCGCAGCCCCCACACCCCATCCCACGTAGCCAGCCTGAACCTGGGGTGTGAACATGACCTGCCCACCAGGCATCTGACCCCTCATCAGCCTGCTCCTGCTCGGGGCGTGTCCACCCCCGATGAGCTCTCTTCACACACACACACACACACACACACACACACACACGGGGAGGAGGCCTGGGGCGACACGGGTCGATCGGAAGGTGTGGGGCTGTCTGACTCGGAGCCTCCCGGGGTCACCTTTCGATTCTTCTTGCCAAAGGGCCAGAGGCGTCGGGGAGCCCTGCCAGGCCCTCCGCAGCGAGGGGAAGTGCTTGGCGGGCGAGCTCTCCTCTGCTCGCTGCCTCTGGACTTGGGTATGCAACAGAGGAACATGTCGCTTCTGTCGGGATCTCCGCAGAAATGAGCTGGGCAGGGGGTCGTCTCAGGAACGTGGGTGCCTGGATACGTGGGTTCCAATTCCGTTGGGCTGTGTCGTCAGGGAAGTGAGGTCACCGCTGCCTGGGGGCTCCTTACCCGACTTCCTCCTCACCCCCGAGCTCCCTGAGGGCGCCCCTCCCCCAGCTGCTCCAGGCTCACCCTCCACCCCATGCCCTGTCTCTACAGTGACCCCCACATGGCCTACCCACAGCCCCTGGGAGGCCTGGGTGCAGCTGTGGTCCCCGCTGTGAGGGCCCAGAGCTGGGTTCAGACCGGGCTCCTGCTCCTGCTCCTGCCCAGGACTGGGACCGCGGACGCACCCTGTGGCTCCCAGGGCCTCCCCAGTCTCCCCGTGTGCACACTGGGGGTGTCCTGGCTTCCACTTCTGGGGATGCCATCAGGCGTGGGACCTCTCCATACGTTCCGTACCCGCTCTCCCGGGAGGCTGGTGCACACACTTGGAGATGCCTGGGCGAGCCAGGGGCTGGGCGGGGGCATGGAGCACAGCCCAGAGTGGCCTGGACCTGCTCTGGGATCCAGGCAAAGCCACCCTCCTGCCTGGGTCCCATCAGCCGTGGCAAGGTGGCAGTGCATGGAGTCTGACCGTGGTGACACAGACTTCCAGGGGCTCCCATTAGGTTGAGGTCCAAGGGCGTCGTCTGCGCCCATGTGCTGGACAGCCCCCACCGTGGTTCCCGGGCATTCCCGAATCCGTCCTGCCAGGGTGGATGGCCCGTGGGACTGAGAAGGGGACAAAGTGTTTGGCGGTCATTTCCCAGCCGATGGAGGAAAGTCTGTGACTTCTCCTGGTTCCCCCTCTCCTGTGTTCGGTGTCTGTCTCTGTCTTTGACTTTGTCTCCGGGTCTGTGTCTGTCTCTGGTTTTGTGTGTCTCACAGAGCAGGATCTGTGGGCTCCAGGGCTGATGGGGGAAACCTCAGAAGTCTCCCTTGTCCCTGATTCCCTCCCCTGGGCTGGTGCTTGGTTCCTTGCTAAGGCCTTGTCCCCCTGAGCAGAGCACTGACTCTGGAACCTCTTGCAAATGGGGCCCCTGAGGCTGCAACAAGGAGGGTCCCGACCTTGGTCCCCAGACCAGGGCTCTAGGGCTCTGCCACATTCTGCAAGCCCACGATATCAGCCCCCCAAGGCTGCAGGCTGTCCTCTGCTCAGAAGGACCTCGAGGGAGTCCAAAGCATGTTGCCAAGACTGGGAGCACAGTGGGTCAGGGAGAGAGATTCAAGGCCAACAGGCTCTTCGGCAAGCCTGTGGGAGCCTAGGGACAGCCTGTGTCTATGGCCCCATTGATGGAAGAGTAAGGGGAGGCCTTTGGCGGTGTAGCCTTGTCCACACTGGGGAGGGGGGGTTTACCTCTTCCTACTTCCAGGGGAGGTGTCCGGGGTGGTGAAGGACACCAGGCCCCAGACCCTGTCCTCACCCAGTGCCCTGGCAAAGCCCCTGGGCCCCTTGGGGACCCCTTGACCATCAGCCCTTCCTCTCTCCCCTCCCCATGCTAAGGATCTCGGTCCTTGCCAGGAGTCCTGATGCCCCTGACCCCATGGCCCAGCTGTCTCCAACCTCTTTCTTCTTTTCCGCCTTGTTACCCACCATTTTCCCAGGGTGTCTCCCCATCTGAGCCCTAGCTGGGCAAAGTGGTGTGTGTGTGTGTCTGTGTGTGTGGGTGTGTGTGTCTGTGTGTGCGTGCGTGTGTGTGTGTATGCGCGCACGCTCAAGCATACGCCTCTCCCTGTCTGGGGAGGCCCGAGGTCACGTCCCCACATGGGACGGGGTGGGTAGCTCTCCCCAAGGATCTGAGAGGCTCTCACCCTCAAAGCAGATCTCATGGGAGGGTTGGGGCTTGCCTAGGACTGGAGGGAAGCTCTGCTCCTTGGACTCTGTACCCGTCTTTTGTCCTGGGCCAGTCCCTGCCTCTCTTGACCCCAGGTTGCCAACTGTCCCTGAGGCTTGGACATGGAAATGCTTGAATCTGGCCGTTCCTCCAGGGGGAGGTGGAGGTGGAGGAAAGGTGCCCCAGGCACACAGACCTCCATTCCGAGAGGGCCAGGTGTGCCCAGGAGACCTGCACACTGCACCTGGACCGTGACCCAGCCTTGCGGTGGATGTGTACGCGACCCATGGCGCTGTCCCTGACTGGTCCCCCATGTTCCCTCACGTCTGCCAAGTGCTCTGTGGCCCCGAAGTCTGCTGAGCACCAGAGCCATGCCTATCCCGGGGAGCAAGGCTCAGGGTGCAAGGCTAGGCGGGTTGGACATCTGGGGATGCAAAGGTCACCGAGCACTCCCCACCCAGCTGGCCTGGAATTTGGCATCCCTCCCAGGGTCCCGAGAAATGCGGGATTGAGCCAGAGGCCTTGGTGACATCGGTGGCAGGGAGGTCAGTGGGCCCCTTCCACTTCTCCTCTCTCCCTCTGCTTGGTCTTCCTGGTTGTACCCGGGGACAGAGGTCCAGCCTGTCCTTGGATTTAGCCCTGGCTTGAGTCAGTGGGTGGAAGGAGGACAGGGAAGGTTAGGGTTTGGGTTAGGGGTTTGGGTTAGGGTTAGGGTGAGGGTCACAGTTAGAGTTAGGGTTAGGGCTAGGGTTGGGTTAGAGGGTGAGGGTGAGGGTTAGAGGGTTAGGGTGAGGGTTAGGGTTAGGTTTAGAAGGTAAGGGTTAGGGCTCGAGGGATAGGGTTAGGATTAGGGTCAGGGTCAGGGTCAGGGTCAGGCCTATCGTTAGGGTCACGGTCAGGGTCAGGGCTAGGGTCAGGGTCAGGGTTAGGTTTAGGGTCAGGCTTAGGGTCAGGGTCAGGGTCAGTGGTAGGGTCAGGGTCAGTGTTAGGTTCCAGGCTGGCGTCAGGCTCCGGGTAATGGTCAGGGTCAGGGTCAGGGGTTAGAGATAGGGTTAGGATTAGGGTTAGGGTTAAGCTTCGGGTTTGCCTTCAGGTTCGGGGTTAGGGTTATTGGTTAGGGGTTCGGGTATGGGTTCGGGTTCAGGTTAGCTTTAGGGTTCGGGTTCGGGTTAGGGTTAAGGTTAGGGTCAGGTTGAGGGTCAGGGTCAGGGTCAGGCTCAGGGTCAGGGTCAGGGTCAGTTAGGGTTAGAGTTAGGGTTATAGAGATAGGGTTAGGGTGAGGGTTAGGGTTAGGGCTATAGAGGTAGGGTTAGGGTATGGGTTAGGGTTAGAGGGTTAGGGTTAGTGCTAGAGAGATAGGGTTAGGGTTAGGGTCATGGTCAGGGTCAATGTTAGGGTTCGGGTATTGTCAGGGTCAGGGTTAGGATTAGGATTTGGGTTAATGTTCGGGGTTAGGGTTCGGGTCCACGTTCAGGTTCGGGATTTAGGGTTATGGGTTATTGGTTCGGGTTCGGGTTAGGTTTAGTATTGGGGTTCTGGTTCGGGTTCGTATTAGGCCCTGAATGGTGGCTCGGGGCACATCCCTCTGTCCTCCCAGTCCTGACCTTCCTTCTCCTTGGCCCTCTGTCATCCCGGATCCTCTCCACCTCCTCCTTAAACAATTCTGAATGTCTCCAGGAGCAGCGTGGCAGGCGTGGGGTCTCAGGAGGGGCTGCCGCGATCCTGCGCCCCAGACAACACTGAGAAAGTAGCCACGGGACATTCTGTCATGAGGACTGGGAGGAGGATCCCATCCATCTCCTTGGGCATGAACACGGTTCCAGTCCCTGCTGTCTCCACCACCGCTGTGCCAGCTGCTCCTGAAAACACGTCTGTGAACGACCGAGCCAGAGTTTCTGGGGGTGAGTCCCAGGCTGAGCCCTGCTAGGTGATCGGTGCACCTGTGGCCTGGGACGGGTGCCGCTCACTGGGGTCCCAGACAGGGGTGCCTGTCACCCTTCTCTCCAGGGGACCTGCCTTGGACCTCTGCTTCCTCACGTTCTCCCCAGGGCTGCTGGTCCCCAGACCTGACCCCTGCCGGTCTGAGGGTGACCAGCGCTGGCTCCCCAGGGTTTCCTTTGCCCGAGTCCTTGCCCGGGAGCTCCTGCATCTCCTGACACATCCTCCCCGTGTGCCCAGCCTCCCCCTCGAACTTGCACGTGTTTGGTCTCTGTCCCTGTCTCTGTCCCTGTGGGACCCGGTGACTCGGAGCATGGACTGGAGCAGACCCATGGGAAACCTTTCTCTGGCCTAGGGTTGGGAGCGATGTGTCGGCCCGGTGCGGCGTGCCTTCCGGCTTTCTGCATTTGCCTGGTTTCTGTGTGGGCCACGGGAGGAAATAGCCGTGTCCTGTCTGGGGACCGACTGGGGTGTCCCAGCAGGAACAGGGGCCTTGGCCCCAAGATTGTGCCCAGAATTCCTGAAGGGGTGCCCAGGATGACATCGCCTCTGTAATCCATTCTGCGTTTCAACATCAAATAAGGGCAATTCTATGTCCAACAGGGAAAAAACCAAACGAGTGCCCTTTGAAAGTAGGTGGGCAGACACAAAGGCACCCGTTGAGGGATTCCACTTCCAGAAACCTCCAGGACACGTGCAGGAACAGAAAGAGAAAGCAACTTAGGGGCTGCGAGGGGCCAGGCTGGGCGAGCCATGGGCAGGGAGGGCTTGGGCTCCGGGTCTCCTTTGGGGACGGAGCTATCCTGCAGCGACGTTCTGGGGTGTGGTGGCGCAGCGTTGGGAATGTCCTTCATGCTCATGACGTGTTCAAGGGAAAACAAGAACTTTTATTTAAAATAAATAATACACGGCATAGAGGAGATGGAAGGCGACTATGACGGCGACTCCATACAGGAGAGGAAGAACACAGGGGGAGGGGAGGAAACATTCTGGGGGGATGTCGGGGTCAGGGGACGGAACGGAGGGTAATTTTACGGGGAGAACGCCCCGCAGAGTTGTGGGCTCTGGATGCGGGTCTGGGAGCCCCGCAGGAGCAGGTGTCAGGGCAGGGGCCGAGATCGGGGCGGGGACAGGGTCAGCAGTCGTGGCCAGCGCAGGATCCAGAGCAGGAGCTGGGTCAGAGGCAGGATCAGGAGCCCAGGCAAGGGCAGGGAAAGGAGCAGGAGCAAGGGCTAGGGGCTGGGGCTGGGGCGGGAACAGGGGCATAGGCAGGGGCAGGGGAAGGGGCAGTGGTCCTGGCAAGGCCAGGGGATGGGAAGGGGGCAGTTGAAGGGGAAGAAGCAGGGGCAGTTTCTGGGTCTGGGGCGGGAACAGGGGCACAGGCAGGGGAAGGGGAGGCCGTCCTGGCAGGGTCAGAGGCAGGGGCAAAAACAGGGGTCGGACCTGGGTCTTGGGCAGGTGCAGGAGCAGTGGCCCTGGCAGGGAAAGGAGAAGGGACAGGGGCAGGGGCAGGGGCAGGAGCAGGAGCTGGGGCAAGTGCAGGGGTGATGGCCGGTGCAGGGTCAAGGGCAGGAGCTGGGTCTGGGGCGGGAACAGGGGCGCAGGCAGGGTAAGGGGAGGCCGTCCTGGCAGGGGCACGGGAAGGGGCAACCGAAGGGGCAGGAACAGGGGTAGGACCTGGGTCTGGGGCAGGGGCAGGGGCAGGGACAGGGGCAGGGGCAGGGGAAGGGGCGGGAGCAGGAGCTGGGACAAGTGCAGGGGTGATGGCCTGTGCAGGGTCAAGGGCAGGACCTGGGTCTGGGGCAGGAACAGGGGCCCCGTGAAGGCCCAGGGAAGTGGTGGGACCAAGGGAGGATCTGGGTCAGGGGCGAGAACAGGAGCACAGGCAGGGGCAGGGGACGTGGGAGTAGCTCTGGCAGGGGCAGGGGCAGGGGGAGCGGCAGGAGCGGGGCTGGGGGCAGGAGCAGGAGCCGGCTCTCCCTGCACAGCATCAGCACCTCCGTGGGCAGGCGGCCGGTGCCCTGTCGGCTCCCGGTCTCCCGCCGAAGTCTCTCCCGTCACCATGTCCCCCTCCGGAGCTGCTGAAGTTGGGAGTGGGTCTAGCTTCTCCGCCGGAGTAGCTGTGAGAGGAGAGAAGGTCACCCGCGGGCCTGACTCTCCCTGGGGCTTGGCAGAGACCAAGCATAGCCCAGGGTCTCCCGGAGAAGCCGCAGCCACGAAGGAAGCCTCCCCGGGACGTCTCCCCGACGGCAGGCCACCCCCTGGGTGCTCCGAGGCAGCTCGTGGCTCCCGGCCCCACGCCAGCCTGTGGGGGCTTCTCCCTGTGGGGCCCAGCACCGACCCTCCCCACACAGCCACAGGCACCCCATCCCAGCCGTCTCACCCTCGGCCTTGGCCTCCGTGGGCTCCGTGTCCAGGACCGCAGTCCAATGGAGTAGCGGGGACCGTGGTCTGGGAGGGACCGGAGGCCTTCCCAGGACCGGGGACTCCAGGGTCAGGGAGGAGTGCGTGTCTTCCCGCCTCCTTCCTATTTCATCCGTGGCCTGCCACGGCAGAGACGGGGAGTGTGCAAGAGGCCTCAGAGCCCTGCCCGGCCATACCCACCGTCCTCCTGCCCAGTCCCCTGGCTTCTCCCGGATCACACGCAGACCTGCGCGTGCACAGCCCCGCACCTGGGTCAGGGACCCGTCCCTGCAGGGTGTCAGGATAAACCCCGGGCAGAAGGGCGCAGCCCCCACACCCCATCCCACGTAGCCAGCCTGAACCTGGGGTGTGAACATGACCTGCCCACCAGGCATCTGACCCCTCATCAGCCTGCTCCTGCTCGGGGCGTGTCCACCCCCGATGAGCTCTCTTTACACACACACACACACACACACACACACACACACACACACACACACACACACGGGGAGGAGGCCTGGGGCGACACGGGTCGATCGGAAGGTGTGGGGCTGTCTGACTCGGAGCCTCCCGGGGTCACCTTTCGATTCTTCTTGCCAAAGGGCCAGAGGCGTCGGGGAGCCCTGCCAGGCCCTCCGCAGCGAGGGGAAGTGCTTGGCGGGCGAGCTCTCCTCTGCTCGCTGCCTCTGGACTTGGGTATGCAACAGAGGAACATGTCGCTTCTGTCGGGATCTCCGCAGAAATGAGCTGGGCAGGGGGTCGTCTCAGGAACGTGGGTGCCTGGATACGTGGGTTCCAATTCCGTTGGGCTGTGTCGTCAGGGAAGTGAGGTCACCGCTGCCTGGGGGCTCCTTACCCGACTTCCTCCTCACCCCCGAGCTCCCTGAGGGCGCCCCTCCCCCAGCTGCTCCAGGCTCACCCTCCACCCCATGCCCTGTCTCTACAGTGACCCCCACATGGCCTACCCACAGCCCCTGGGAGGCCTGGGTGCAGCTGTGGTCCCCGCTGTGAGGGCCCAGAGCTGGGTTCAGACCGGGCTCCTGCTCCTGCTCCTGCCCAGGACTGGGACCGCGGACGCACCCTGTGGCTCCCAGGGCCTCCCCAGTCTCCCCGTGTGCACACTGGGGGTGTCCTGGCTTCCACTTCTGGGGATGCCATCAGGCGTGGGACCTCTCCATACGTTCCGTACCCGCTCTCCCGGGAGGCTGGTGCACACACTTGGAGATGCCTGGGCGAGCCAGGGGCTGGGCGGGGGCATGGAGCACAGCCCAGAGTGGCCTGGACCTGCTCTGGGATCCAGGCAAAGCCACCCTCCTGCCTGGGTCCCATCAGCCGTGGCAAGGTGGCAGTGCATGGAGTCTGACCGTGGTGACACAGACTTCCAGGGGCTCCCATTAGGTTGAGGTCCAAGGGCGTCGTCTGCGCCCATGTGCTGGACAGCCCCCACCGTGGTTCCCGGGCATTCCCGAATCCGTCCTGCCAGGGTGGATGGCCCGTGGGACTGAGAAGGGGACAAAGTGTTTGGCGGTCATTTCCCAGCCGATGGAGGAAAGTCTGTGACTTCTCCTGGTTCCCCCTCTCCTGTGTTCGGTGTCTGTCTCTGTCTTTGACTTTGTCTCCGGGTCTGTGTCTGTCTCTGGTTTTGTGTGTCTCACAGAGCAGGATCTGTGGGCTCCAGGGCTGATGGGGGAAACCTCAGAAGTCTCCCTTGTCCCTGATTCCCTCCCCTGGGCTGGTGCTTGGTTCCTTGCTAAGGCCTTGTCCCCCTGAGCAGAGCACTGACTCTGGAACCTCTTGCAAATGGGGCCCCTGAGGCTGCAACAAGGAGGGTCCCGACCTTGGTCCCCAGACCAGGGCTCTAGGGCTCTGCCACATTCTGCAAGCCCACGATATCAGCCCCCCAAGGCTGCAGGCTGTCCTCTGCTCAGAAGGACCTCGAGGGAGTCCAAAGCATGTTGCCAAGACTGGGAGCACAGTGGGTCAGGGAGAGAGATTCAAGGCCAACAGGCTCTTCGGCAAGCCTGTGGGAGCCTAGGGACAGCCTGTGTCTATGGCCCCATTGATGGAAGAGTAAGGGGAGGCCTTTGGCGGTGTAGCCTTGTCCACACTGGGGAGGGGGGGTTTACCTCTTCCTACTTCCAGGGGAGGTGTCCGGGGTGGTGAAGGACACCAGGCCCCAGACCCTGTCCTCACCCAGTGCCCTGGCAAAGCCCCTGGGCCCCTTGGGGACCCCTTGACCATCAGCCCTTCCTCTCTCCCCTCCCCATGCTAAGGATCTCGGTCCTTGCCAGGAGTCCTGATGCCCCTGACCCCATGGCCCAGCTGTCTCCAACCTCTTTCTTCTTTTCCGCCTTGTTACCCACCATTTTCCCAGGGTGTCTCCCCATCTGAGCCCTAGCTGGGCAAAGTGGTGTGTGTGTGTGTCTGTGTGTGTGGGTGTGTGTGTCTGTGTGTGCGTGCGTGTGTGTGTGTATGCGCGCACGCTCAAGCATACGCCTCTCCCTGTCTGGGGAGGCCCGAGGTCACGTCCCCACATGGGACGGGGTGGGTAGCTCTCCCCAAGGATCTGAGAGGCTCTCACCCTCAAAGCAGATCTCATGGGAGGGTTGGGGCTTGCCTAGGACTGGAGGGAAGCTCTGCTCCTTGGACTCTGTACCCGTCTTTTGTCCTGGGCCAGTCCCTGCCTCTCTTGACCCCAGGTTGCCAACTGTCCCTGAGGCTTGGACATGGAAATGCTTGAATCTGGCCGTTCCTCCAGGGGGAGGTGGAGGTGGAGGAAAGGTGCCCCAGGCACACAGACCTCCATTCCGAGAGGGCCAGGTGTGCCCAGGAGACCTGCACACTGCACCTGGACCGTGACCCAGCCTTGCGGTGGATGTGTACGCGACCCATGGCGCTGTCCCTGACTGGTCCCCCATGTTCCCTCACGTCTGCCAAGTGCTCTGTGGCCCCGAAGTCTGCTGAGCACCAGAGCCATGCCTATCCCGGGGAGCAAGGCTCAGGGTGCAAGGCTAGGCGGGTTGGACATCTGGGGATGCAAAGGTCACCGAGCACTCCCCACCCAGCTGGCCTGGAATTTGGCATCCCTCCCAGGGTCCCGAGAAATGCGGGATTGAGCCAGAGGCCTTGGTGACATCGGTGGCAGGGAGGTCAGTGGGCCCCTTCCACTTCTCCTCTCTCCCTCTGCTTGGTCTTCCTGGTTGTACCCGGGGACAGAGGTCCAGCCTGTCCTTGGATTTAGCCCTGGCTTGAGTCAGTGGGTGGAAGGAGGACAGGGAAGGTTAGGGTTTGGGTTAGGGGTTTGGGTTAGGGTTAGGGTGAGGGTCACAGTTAGAGTTAGGGTTAGGGCTAGGGTTGGGTTAGAGGGTGAGGGTGAGGGTTAGAGGGTTAGGGTGAGGGTTAGGGTTAGGTTTAGAAGGTAAGGGTTAGGGCTCGAGGGATAGGGTTAGGATTAGGGTCAGGGTCAGGGTCAGGGTCAGGCCTATCATTAGGGTCACGGTCAGGGTCAGGGCTAGGGTCAGGGTCAGGGTTAGGTTTCGGGTCAGGCTTAGGGTCAGGGTCAGGGTCAGTGGTAGGGTCAGGGTCAGTGTTAGGTTCCAGGCTGGCGTCAGGCTCCGGGTAATGGTCAGGGTCAGGGTCAGGGGTTAGAGATAGGGTTAGGATTAGGGTTAGGGTTAAGCTTCGGGTTTGCCTTCAGGTTCGGGGTTAGGGTTATTGGTTAGGGGTTCGGGTATGGGTTCGGGTTCAGGTTAGCTTTAGGGTTCGGGTTCGGGTTAGGGTTAAGGTTAGGGTCAGGTTGAGGGTCAGGGTCAGGGTCAGGCTCAGGGTCAGGGTCAGGGTCAGTTAGGGTTAGAGTTAGGGTTATAGAGATAGGGTTAGGGTGAGGGTTAGGGTTAGAGTTAGGGCTATAGAGGTAGGGTTAGGGTATGGGTTAGGGTTAGAGGGTTAGGGTTAGTGCTAGAGAGATAGGGTTAGGGTTAGGGTCATGGTCAGGGTCAATGTTAGGGTTCGGGTATTGTCAGGGTCAGGGTTAGGATTAGGATTTGGGTTAATGTTCGGGGTTAGGGTTCGGGTCCACGTTCAGGTTCGGGGTTTAGGGTTATGGGTTATTGGTTCGGGTTCGGGTTAGGTTTAGTATTGGGGTTCTGGTTCGGGTTCGTATTAGGCCCTGAATGGTGGCTCGGGGCACATCCCTCTGTCCTCCCAGTCCTGACCTTCCTTCTCCTTGGCCCTCTGTCATCCCGGATCCTCTCCACCTCCTCCTTAAACAATTCTGAATGTCTCCAGGAGCAGCGTGGCAGGCGTGGGGTCTCAGGAGGGGCTGCCGCGATCCTGCGCCCCAGACAACACTGAGAAAGTAGCCACGGGACATTCTGTCATGAGGACTGGGAGGAGGATCCCATCCATCTCCTTGGGCATGAACACGGTTCCAGTCCCTGCTGTCTCCACCACCGCTGTGCCAGCTGCTCCTGAAAACACGTCTGTGAACGACCGAGCCAGAGTTTCTGGGGGTGAGTCCCAGGCTGAGCCCTGCTAGGTGATCGGTGCACCTGTGGCCTGGGACGGGTGCCGCTCACTGGGGTCCCAGACAGGGGTGCCTGTCACCCTTCTCTCCAGGGGACCTGCCTTGGACCTCTGCTTCCTCACGTTCTCCCCAGGGCTGCTGGTCCCCAGACCTGACCCCTGCCGGTCTGAGGGTGACCAGCGCTGGCTCCCCAGGGTTTCCTTTGCCCGAGTCCTTGCCCGGGAGCTCCTGCATCTCCTGACACATCCTCCCCGTGTGCCCAGCCTCCCCCTCGAACTTGCACGTGTTTGGTCTCTGTCCCTGTCTCTGTCCCTGTGGGACCCGGTGACTCGGAGCATGGACTGGAGCAGACCCATGGGAAACCTTTCTCTGGCCTAGGGTTGGGAGCGATGTGTCGGCCCGGTGCGGCGTGCCTTCCGGCTTTCTGCATTTGCCTGGTTTCTGTGTGGGCCACGGGAGGAAATAGCCGTGTCCTGTCTGGGGACCGACTGGGGTGTCCCAGCAGGAACAGGGGCCTTGGCCCCAAGATTGTGCCCAGAATTCCTGAAGGGGTGCCCAGGATGACATCGCCTCTGTAATCCATTCTGCGTTTCAACATCAAATAAGGGCAATTCTATGTCCAACAGGGAAAAAACCAAACGAGTGCCCTTTGAAAGTAGGTGGGCAGACACAAAGGCACCCGTTGAGGGATTCCACTTCCAGAAACCTCCAGGACACGTGCAGGAACAGAAAGAGAAAGCAACTTAGGGGCTGCGAGGGGCCAGGCTGGGCGAGCCATGGGCAGGGAGGGCTTGGGCTCCGGGTCTCCTTTGGGGACGGAGCTATCCTGCAGCGACGTTCTGGGGTGTGGTGGCGCAGCGTTGGGAATGTCCTTCATGCTCATGACGTGTTCAAGGGAAAACAAGAACTTTTATTTAAAATAAATAATACACGGCATAGAGGAGATGGAAGGCGACTATGACGGCGACTCCATACAGGAGAGGAAGAACACAGGGGGAGGGGAGGAAACATTCTGGGGGGATGTCGGGGTCAGGGGACGGAACGGAGGGTAATTTTACGGGGAGAACGCCCCGCAGAGTTGTGGGCTCTGGATGCGGGTCTGGGAGCCCCGCAGGAGCAGGTGTCAGGGCAGGGGCCGAGATCGGGGCGGGGACAGGGTCAGCAGTCGTGGCCAGCGCAGGATCCAGAGCAGGAGCTGGGTCAGAGGCAGGATCAGGAGCCCAGGCAAGGGCAGGGAAAGGAGCAGGAGCAAGGGCTAGGGGCTGGGGCTGGGGCGGGAACAGGGGCATAGGCAGGGGCAGGGGAAGGGGCAGTGGTCCTGGCAAGGCCAGGGGATGGGAAGGGGGCAGTTGAAGGGGAAGAAGCAGGGGCAGTTTCTGGGTCTGGGGCGGGAACAGGGGCACAGGCAGGGGAAGGGGAGGCCGTCCTGGCAGGGTCAGAGGCAGGGGCAAAAACAGGGGTCGGACCTGGGTCTTGGGCAGGTGCAGGAGCAGTGGCCCTGGCAGGGAAAGGAGAAGGGACAGGGGCAGGGGCAGGGGAAGGGGCAGGAGCAGGAGCTGGGGCAAGTGCAGGGGTGATGGCCGGTGCAGGGTCAAGGGCAGGAGCTGGGTCTGGGGCGGGAACAGGGGCGCAGGCAGGGTAAGGGGAGGCCGTCCTGGCAGGGGCACGGGAAGGGGCAACCGAAGGGGCAGGAACAGGGGTAGGACCTGGGTCTGGGGCAGGGGCAGGGGCAGGGACAGGGGCAGGGGCAGGGGAAGGGGCGGGAGCAGGAGCTGGGACAAGTGCAGGGGTGATGGCCTGTGCAGGGTCAAGGGCAGGACCTGGGTCTGGGGCAGGAACAGGGGCCCCGTGAAGGCCCAGGGAAGTGGTGGGACCAAGGGAGGGTCTGGGTCAGGGGCGAGAACAGGAGCACAGGCAGGGGCAGGGGACGTGGGAGTAGCTCTGGCAGGGGCAGGGGCAGGGGGAGCGGCAGGAGCGGGGCTGGGGGCAGGAGCAGGAGCCGGCTCTCCCTGCACAGCATCAGCACCTCCGTGGGCAGGCGGCCGGTGCCCTGTCGGCTCCCGGTCTCCCGCCGAAGTCTCTCCCGTCACCATGTCCCCCTCCGGAGCTGCTGAAGTTGGGAGTGGGTCTAGCTTCTCCGCCGGAGTAGCTGTGAGAGGAGAGAAGGTCACCCGCGGGCCTGCCTCTCCCTGGGGCTTGGCAGAGACCAAGCATAGCCCAGGGTCTCCCGGAGAAGCCGCAGCCACGAAGGAAGCCTCCCCGGGACGTCTCCCCGACGGCAGGCCACCCCCTGGGTGCTCCGAGGCAGCTCGTGGCTCCCGGCCCCACGCCAGCCTGTGGGGGCTTCTCCCTGTGGGGCCCAGCACCGACCCTCCCCACACAGCCACAGGCACCCCATCCCAGCCGTCTCACCCTCGGCCTTGGCCTCCGTGGGCTCCGTGTCCAGGACCGCAGTCCAATGGAGTAGCGGGGACCGTGGTCTGGGAGGGACCGGAGGCCTTCCCAGGACCGGGGACTCCAGGGTCAGGGAGGAGTGCGTGTCTTCCCGCCTCCTTCCTATTTCATCCGTGGCCTGCCACGGCAGAGACGGGGAGTGTGCAAGAGGCCTCAGAGCCCTGCCCGGCCATACCCACCGTCCTCCTGCCCAGTCCCCTGGCTTCTCCCGGATCACACGCAGACCTGCGCGTGCACAGCCCCGCACCTGGGTCAGGGACCCGTCCCTGCAGGGTGTCAGGATAAACCCCGGGCAGAAGGGCGCAGCCCCCACACCCCATCCCACGTAGCCAGCCTGAACCTGGGGTGTGAACATGACCTGCCCACCAGGCATCTGACCCCTCATCAGCCTGCTCCTGCTCGGGGCGTGTCCACCCCCGATGAGCTCTCTTTACACACACACACACACACACACACACACACACACACACACACACACACACGGGGAGGAGGCCTGGGGCGACACGGGTCGATCGGAAGGTGTGGGGCTGTCTGACTCGGAGCCTCCCGGGGTCACCTTTCGATTCTTCTTGCCAAAGGGCCAGAGGCGTCGGGGAGCCCTGCCAGGCCCTCCGCAGCGAGGGGAAGTGCTTGGCGGGCGAGCTCTCCTCTGCTCGCTGCCTCTGGACTTGGGTATGCAACAGAGGAACATGTCGCTTCTGTCGGGATCTCCGCAGAAATGAGCTGGGCAGGGGGTCGTCTCAGGAACGTGGGTGCCTGGATACGTGGGTTCCAATTCCGTTGGGCTGTGTCGTCAGGGAAGTGAGGTCACCGCTGCCTGGGGGCTCCTTACCCGACTTCCTCCTCACCCCCGAGCTCCCTGAGGGCGCCCCTCCCCCAGCTGCTCCAGGCTCACCCTCCACCCCATGCCCTGTCTCTACAGTGACCCCCACATGGCCTACCCACAGCCCCTGGGAGGCCTGGGTGCAGCTGTGGTCCCCGCTGTGAGGGCCCAGAGCTGGGTTCAGACCGGGCTCCTGCTCCTGCTCCTGCCCAGGACTGGGACCGCGGACGCACCCTGTGGCTCCCAGGGCCTCCCCAGTCTCCCCGTGTGCACACTGGGGGTGTCCTGGCTTCCACTTCTGGGGATGCCATCAGGCGTGGGACCTCTCCATACGTTCCGTACCCGCTCTCCCGGGAGGCTGGTGCACACACTTGGAGATGCCTGGGCGAGCCAGGGGCTGGGCGGGGGCATGGAGCACAGCCCAGAGTGGCCTGGACCTGCTCTGGGATCCAGGCAAAGCCACCCTCCTGCCTGGGTCCCATCAGCCGTGGCAAGGTGGCAGTGCATGGAGTCTGACCGTGGTGACACAGACTTCCAGGGGCTCCCATTAGGTTGAGGTCCAAGGGCGTCGTCTGCGCCCATGTGCTGGACAGCCCCCACCGTGGTTCCCGGGCATTCCCGAATCCGTCCTGCCAGGGTGGATGGCCCGTGGGACTGAGAAGGGGACAAAGTGTTTGGCGGTCATTTCCCAGCCGATGGAGGAAAGTCTGTGACTTCTCCTGGTTCCCCCTCTCCTGTGTTCGGTGTCTGTCTCTGTCTTTGACTTTGTCTCCGGGTCTGTGTCTGTCTCTGGTTTTGTGTGTCTCACAGAGCAGGATCTGTGGGCTCCAGGGCTGATGGGGGAAACCTCAGAAGTCTCCCTTGTCCCTGATTCCCTCCCCTGGGCTGGTGCTTGGTTCCTTGCTAAGGCCTTGTCCCCCTGAGCAGAGCACTGACTCTGGAACCTCTTGCAAATGGGGCCCCTGAGGCTGCAACAAGGAGGGTCCCGACCTTGGTCCCCAGACCAGGGCTCTAGGGCTCTGCCACATTCTGCAAGCCCACGATATCAGCCCCCCAAGGCTGCAGGCTGTCCTCTGCTCAGAAGGACCTCGAGGGAGTCCAAAGCATGTTGCCAAGACTGGGAGCACAGTGGGTCAGGGAGAGAGATTCAAGGCCAACAGGCTCTTCGACAAGCCTGTGGGAGCCTAGGGACAGCCTGTGTCTATGGCCCCATTGATGGAAGAGTAAGGGGAGGCCTTTGGCGGTGTAGCCTTGTCCACACTGGGGAGGGGGGGTTTACCTCTTCCTACTTCCAGGGGAGGTGTCCGGGGTGGTGAAGGACACCAGGCCCCAGACCCTGTCCTCACCCAGTGCCCTGGCAAAGCCCCTGGGCCCCTTGGGGACCCCTTGACCATCAGCCCTTCCTCTCTCCCCTCCCCATGCTAAGGATCTCGGTCCTTGCCAGGAGTCCTGATGCCCCTGACCCCATGGCCCAGCTGTCTCCAACCTCTTTCTTCTTTTCCGCCTTGTTACCCACCATTTTCCCAGGGTGTCTCCCCATCTGAGCCCTAGCTGGACAAAGTGGTGTGTGTGTGTGTCTGTGTGTGTGGGTGTGTGTGTCTGTGTGTGCGTGCGTGTGTGTGTGTATGCGCGCACGCTCAAGCATACGCCTCTCCCTGTCTGGGGAGGCCCGAGGTCACGTCCCCACATGGGACGGGGTGGGTAGCTCTCCCCAAGGATCTGAGAGGCTCTCACCCTCAAAGCAGATCTCATGGGAGGGTTGGGGCTTGCCTAGGACTGGAGGGAAGCTCTGCTCCTTGGACTCTGTACCCGTCTTTTGTCCTGGGCCAGTCCCTGCCTCTCTTGACCCCAGGTTGCCAACTGTCCCTGAGGCTTGGACATGGAAATGCTTGAATCTGGCCGTTCCTCCAGGGGGAGGTGGAGGTGGAGGAAAGGTGCCCCAGGCACACAGACCTCCATTCCGAGAGGGCCAGGTGTGCCCAGGAGACCTGCACACTGCACCTGGACCGTGACCCAGCCTTGCGGTGGATGTGTACGCGACCCATGGCGCTGTCCCTGACTGGTCCCCCATGTTCCCTCACGTCTGCCAAGTGCTCTGTGGCCCCGAAGTCTGCTGAGCACCAGAGCCATGCCTATCCCGGGGAGCAAGGCTCAGGGTGCAAGGCTAGGCGGGTTGGACATCTGGGGATGCAAAGGTCACCGAGCACTCCCCACCCAGCTGGCCTGGAATTTGGCATCCCTCCCAGGGTCCCGAGAAATGCGGGATTGAGCCAGAGGCCTTGGTGACATCGGTGGCAGGGAGGTCAGTGGGCCCCTTCCACTTCTCCTCTCTCCCTCTGCTTGGTCTTCCTGGTTGTACCCGGGGACAGAGGTCCAGCCTGTCCTTGGATTTAGCCCTGGCTTGAGTCAGTGGGTGGAAGGAGGACAGGGAAGGTTAGGGTTTGGGTTAGGGGTTTGGGTTAGGGTTAGGGTGAGGGTCACAGTTAGAGTTAGGGTTAGGGCTAGGGTTGGGTTAGAGGGTGAGGGTGAGGGTTAGAGGGTTAGGGTGAGGGTTAGGGTTAGGTTTAGAAGGTAAGGGTTAGGGCTCGAGGGATAGGGTTAGGATTAGGGTCAGGGTCAGGGTCAGGGTCAGGCCTATCGTTAGGGTCACGGTCAGGGTCAGGGCTAGGGTCAGGGTCAGGGTTAGGTTTAGGGTCAGGCTTAGGGTCAGGGTCAGGGTCAGTGGTAGGGTCAGGGTCAGTGTTAGGTTCCAGGCTGGCGTCAGGCTCCGGGTAATGGTCAGGGTCAGGGTCAGGGGTTAGAGATAGGGTTAGGATTAGGGTTAGGGTTAAGCTTCGGGTTTGCCTTCAGGTTCGGGGTTAGGGTTATTGGTTAGGGGTTCGGGTATGGGTTCGGGTTCAGGTTAGCTTTAGGGTTCGGGTTCGGGTTAGGGTTAAGGTTAGGGTCAGGTTGAGGGTCAGGGTCAGGGTCAGGCTCAGGGTCAGGGTCAGGGTCAGTTAGGGTTAGAGTTAGGGTTATAGAGATAGGGTTAGGGTGAGGGTTAGGGTTAGAGTTAGGGCTATAGAGGTAGGGTTAGGGTATGGGTTAGGGTTAGAGGGTTAGGGTTAGTGCTAGAGAGATAGGGTTAGGGTTAGGGTCATGGTCAGGGTCAATGTTAGGGTTCGGGTATTGTCAGGGTCAGGGTTAGGATTAGGATTTGGGTTAATGTTCGGGGTTAGGGTTCGGGTCCACGTTCAGGTTCGGGGTTTAGGGTTATGGGTTATTGGTTCGGGTTCGGGTTAGGTTTAGTATTGGGGTTCTGGTTCGGGTTCGTATTAGGCCCTGAATGGTGGCTCGGGGCACATCCCTCTGTCCTCCCAGTCCTGACCTTCCTTCTCCTTGGCCCTCTGTCATCCCGGATCCTCTCCACCTCCTCCTTAAACAATTCTGAATGTCTCCAGGAGCAGCGTGGCAGGCGTGGGGTCTCAGGAGGGGCTGCCGCGATCCTGCGCCCCAGACAACACTGAGAAAGTAGCCACGGGACATTCTGTCATGAGGACTGGGAGGAGGATCCCATCCATCTCCTTGGGCATGAACACGGTTCCAGTCCCTGCTGTCTCCACCACCGCTGTGCCAGCTGCTCCTGAAAACACGTCTGTGAACGACCGAGCCAGAGTTTCTGGGGGTGAGTCCCAGGCTGAGCCCTGCTAGGTGATCGGTGCACCTGTGGCCTGGGACGGGTGCCGCTCACTGGGGTCCCAGACAGGGGTGCCTGTCACCCTTCTCTCCAGGGGACCTGCCTTGGACCTCTGCTTCCTCACGTTCTCCCCAGGGCTGCTGGTCCCCAGACCTGACCCCTGCCGGTCTGAGGGTGACCAGCGCTGGCTCCCCAGGGTTTCCTTTGCCCGAGTCCTTGCCCAGGAGCTCCTGCATCGCCTGACACATCCTCCCCGTGTGCCCAGCCTCCCCCTCGAACTTGCACGTGTTTGGTCTCTGTCCCTGTCTCTGTCCCTGTGGGACCCGGTGACTCGGAGCATGGACTGGAGCAGACCCATGGGAAACCTTTCTCTGGCCTAGGGTTGGGAGCGATGTGTCGGCCCTGTGCGGCGTGCCTTCCGGCTTTCTGCATTTGCCTGGTTTCTGTGTGGGCCACGGGAGGAAATAGCCGTGTCCTGTCTGGGGACCGACTGGGGTGTCCCAGCAGGAACAGGGGCCTTGGCCCCAAGATTGTGCCCAGAATTCCTGAAGGGGTGCCCAGGATGACATCGCCTCTGTAATCCATTCTGCGTTTCAACATCAAATAAGGGCAATTCTATGTCCAACAGGGAAAAAACCAAACGAGTGCCCTTTGAAAGTAGGTGGGCAGACACAAAGGCACCCGTTGAGGGATTCCACTTCCAGAAACCTCCAGGACACGTGCAGGAACAGAAAGAGAAAGCAACTTAGGGGCTGCGAGGGGCCAGGCTGGGCGAGCCATGGGCAGGGAGGGCTTGGGCTCCGGGTCTCCTTTGGGGACGGAGCTATCCTGCAGCGACGTTCTGGGGTGTGGTGGCGCAGCGTTGGGAATGTCCTTCATGCTCATGACGTGTTCAAGGGAAAACAAGAACTTTTATTTAAAATAAATAATACACGGCATAGAGGAGATGGAAGGCGACTATGACGGCGACTCCATACAGGAGAGGAAGAACACAGGGGGAGGGGAGGAAACATTCTGGGGGGATGTCAGGGTCAGGGGACGGAACGGAGGGTAATTTTACGGGGAGAACGCCCCGCAGAGTTGTGGGCTCTGGATGCGGGTCTGGGAGCCCCGCAGGAGCAGGTGTCAGGGCAGGGGCCGAGATCGGGGCGGGGACAGGGTCAGCAGTCGTGGCCAGCGCAGGATCCAGAGCAGGAGCTGGGTCAGAGGCAGGATCAGGAGCCCAGGCAAGGGCAGGGAAAGGAGCAGGAGCAAGGGCTAGGGGCTGGGGCTGGGGCGGGAACAGGGGCATAGGCAGGGGCAGGGGAAGGCGCAGTGGTCCTGGCAAGGCCAGGGGATGGGAAGGGGGCAGTTGAAGGGGAAGAAGCAGGGGCAGTTTCTGGGTCTGGGGCGGGAACAGGGGCACAGGCAGGGGAAGGGGAGGCCGTCCTGGCAGGGTCAGAGGCAGGGGCAAAAACAGGGGTCGGACCTGGGTCTTGGGCAGGTGCAGGAGCAGTGGCCCTGGCAGGGAAAGGAGAAGGGACAGGGGCAGGGGCAGGGGAAAGGGCAGGAGCAGGAGCTGGGGCAAGTGCAGGGGTGATGGCCGGTGCAGGGTCAAGGGCAGGAGCTGGGTCTGGGGCGGGAACAGGGGCGCAGGCAGGGTAAGGGGAGGCCGTCCTGGCAGGGGCACGGGAAGGGGCAACCGAAGGGGCAGGAACAGGGGTAGGACCTGGGTCTGGGGCAGGGGCAGGGGCAGGGACAGGGGCAGGGGCAGGGGAAGGGGCGGGAGCAGGAGCTGGGACAAGTGCAGGGGTGATGGCCTGTGCAGGGTCAAGGGCAGGACCTGGGTCTGGGGCAGGAACAGGGGCCCCGTGAAGGCCCAGGGAAGTGGTGGGACCAAGGGAGGGTCTGGGTCAGGGGCGAGAACAGGAGCACAGGCAGGGGCAGGGGACGTGGGAGTAGCTCTGGCAGGGGCAGGGGCAGGGGGAGCGGCAGGAGCGGGGCTGGGGGCAGGAGCAGGAGCCGGCTCTCCCTGCACAGCATCAGCACCTCCGTGGGCAGGCGGCCGGTGCCCTGTCGGCTCCCGGTCTCCCGCCGAAGTCTCTCCCGTCACCATGTCCCCCTCCGGAGCTGCTGAAGTTGGGAGTGGGTCTAGCTTCTCCGCCGGAGTAGCTGTGAGAGGAGAGAAGGTCACCCGCGGGCCTGCCTCTCCCTGGGGCTTGGCAGAGACCAAGCATAGCCCAGGGTCTCCCGGAGAAGCCGCAGCCACGAAGGAAGCCTCCCCGGGACGTCTCCCCGACGGCAGGCCACCCCCTGGGTGCTCCGAGGCAGCTCGTGGCTCCCGGCCCCACGCCAGCCTGTGGGGGCTTCTCCCTGTGGGGCCCAGCACCGACCCTCCCCACACAGCCACAGGCACCCCATCCCAGCCGTCTCACCCTCGGCCTTGGCCTCCGTGGGCTCCGTGTCCAGGACCGCAGTCCAATGGAGTAGCGGGGACCGTGGTCTGGGAGGGACCGGAGGCCTTCCCAGGACCGGGGACTCCAGGGTCAGGGAGGAGTGCGTGTCTTCCCGCCTCCTTCCTATTTCATCCATGGCCTGCCACGGCAGAGACGGGGAGTGTGCAAGAGGCCTCAGAGCCCTGCCCGGCCATACCCACCGTCCTCCTGCCCAGTCCCCTGGCTTCTCCCGGATCACACGCAGACCTGCGCGTGCACAGCCCCGCACCTGGGTCAGGGACCCGTCCCTGCAGGGTGTCAGGATAAACCCCGGGCAGAAGGGCGCAGCCCCCACACCCCATCCCACGTAGCCAGCCTGAACCTGGGGTGTGAACATGACCTGCCCACCAGGCATCTGACCCCTCATCAGCCTGCTCCTGCTCGGGGCGTGTCCACCCCCGATGAGCTCTCTTTACACACACACACACACACACACACACACACACACACACGGGGAGGAGGCCTGGGGCGACACGGGTCGATCGGAAGGTGTGGGGCTGTCTGACTCGGAGCCTCCCGGGGTCACCTTTCGATTCTTCTTGCCAAAGGGCCAGAGGCGTCGGGGAGCCCTGCCAGGCCCTCCGCAGCGAGGGGAAGTGCTTGGCGGGCGAGCTCTCCTCTGCTCGCTGCCTCTGGACTTGGGTATGCAACAGAGGAACATGTCGCTTCTGTCGGGATCTCCGCAGAAATGAGCTGGGCAGGGGGTCGTCTCAGGAACGTGGGTGCCTGGATACGTGGGTTCCAATTCCGTTGGGCTGTGTCGTCAGGGAAGTGAGGTCACCGCTGCCTGGGGGCTCCTTACCCGACTTCCTCCTCACCCCCGAGCTCCCTGAGGGCGCCCCTCCCCCAGCTGCTCCAGGCTCACCCTCCACCCCATGCCCTGTCTCTACAGTGACCCCCACATGGCCTACCCACAGCCCCTGGGAGGCCTGGGTGCAGCTGTGGTCCCCGCTGTGAGGGCCCAGAGCTGGGTTCAGACCGGGCTCCTGCTCCTGCTCCTGCCCAGGACTGGGACCGCGGACGCACCCTGTGGCTCCCAGGGCCTCCCCAGTCTCCCCGTGTGCACACTGGGGGTGTCCTGGCTTCCACTTCTGGGGATGCCATCAGGCGTGGGACCTCTCCATACGTTCCGTACCCGCTCTCCCGGGAGGCTGGTGCACACACTTGGAGATGCCTGGGCGAGCCAGGGGCTGGGCGGGGGCATGGAGCACAGCCCAGAGTGGCCTGGACCTGCTCTGGGATCCAGGCAAAGCCACCCTCCTGCCTGGGTCCCATCAGCCGTGGCAAGGTGGCAGTGCATGGAGTCTGACCGTGGTGACACAGACTTCCAGGGGCTCCCATTAGGTTGAGGTCCAAGGGCGTCGTCTGCGCCCATGTGCTGGACAGCCCCCACCGTGGTTCCCGGGCATTCCCGAATCCGTCCTGCCAGGGTGGATGGCCCGTGGGACTGAGAAGGGGACAAAGTGTTTGGCGGTCATTTCCCAGCCGATGGAGGAAAGTCTGTGACTTCTCCTGGTTCCCCCTCTCCTGTGTTCGGTGTCTGTCTCTGTCTTTGACTTTGTCTCCGGGTCTGTGTCTGTCTCTGGTTTTGTGTGTCTCACAGAGCAGGATCTGTGGGCTCCAGGGCTGATGGGGGAAACCTCAGAAGTCTCCCTTGTCCCTGATTCCCTCCCCTGGGCTGGTGCTTGGTTCCTTGCTAAGGCCTTGTCCCCCTGAGCAGAGCACTGACTCTGGAACCTCTTGCAAATGGGGCCCCTGAGGCTGCAACAAGGAGGGTCCCGACCTTGGTCCCCAGACCAGGGCTCTAGGGCTCTGCCACATTCTGCAAGCCCACGATATCAGCCCCCCAAGGCTGCAGGCTGTCCTCTGCTCAGAAGGACCTCGAGGGAGTCCAAAGCATGTTGCCAAGACTGGGAGCACAGTGGGTCAGGGAGAGAGATTCAAGGCCAACAGGCTCTTCGACAAGCCTGTGGGAGCCTAGGGACAGCCTGTGTCTATGGCCCCATTGATGGAAGAGTAAGGGGAGGCCTTTGGCGGTGTAGCCTTGTCCACACTGGGGAGGGGGGGTTTACCTCTTCCTACTTCCAGGGGAGGTGTCCGGGGTGGTGAAGGACACCAGGCCCCAGACCCTGTCCTCACCCAGTGCCCTGGCAAAGCCCCTGGGCCCCTTGGGGACCCCTTGACCATCAGCCCTTCCTCTCTCCCCTCCCCATGCTAAGGATCTCGGTCCTTGCCAGGAGTCCTGATGCCCCTGACCCCATGGCCCAGCTGTCTCCAACCTCTTTCTTCTTTTCCGCCTTGTTACCCACCATTTTCCCAGGGTGTCTCCCCATCTGAGCCCTAGCTGGACAAAGTGGTGTGTGTGTGTGTCTGTGTGTGTGGGTGTGTGTGTCTGTGTGTGCGTGCGTGTGTGTGTGTATGCGCGCACGCTCAAGCATACGCCTCTCCCTGTCTGGGGAGGCCCGAGGTCACGTCCCCACATGGGACGGGGTGGGTAGCTCTCCCCAAGGATCTGAGAGGCTCTCACCCTCAAAGCAGATCTCATGGGAGGGTTGGGGCTTGCCTAGGACTGGAGGGAAGCTCTGCTCCTTGGACTCTGTACCCGTCTTTTGTCCTGGGCCAGTCCCTGCCTCTCTTGACCCCAGGTTGCCAACTGTCCCTGAGGCTTGGACATGGAAATGCTTGAATCTGGCCGTTCCTCCAGGGGGAGGTGGAGGTGGAGGAAAGGTGCCCCAGGCACACAGACCTCCATTCCGAGAGGGCCAGGTGTGCCCAGGAGACCTGCACACTGCACCTGGACCGTGACCCAGCCTTGCGGTGGATGTGTACGCGACCCATGGCGCTGTCCCTGACTGGTCCCCCATGTTCCCTCACGTCTGCCAAGTGCTCTGTGGCCCCGAAGTCTGCTGAGCACCAGAGCCATGCCTATCCCGGGGAGCAAGGCTCAGGGTGCAAGGCTAGGCGGGTTGGACATCTGGGGATGCAAAGGTCACCGAGCACTCCCCACCCAGCTGGCCTGGAATTTGGCATCCCTCCCAGGGTCCCGAGAAATGCGGGATTGAGCCAGAGGCCTTGGTGACATCGGTGGCAGGGAGGTCAGTGGGCCCCTTCCACTTCTCCTCTCTCCCTCTGCTTGGTCTTCCTGGTTGTACCCGGGGACAGAGGTCCAGCCTGTCCTTGGATTTAGCCCTGGCTTGAGTCAGTGGGTGGAAGGAGGACAGGGAAGGTTAGGGTTTGGGTTAGGGGTTTGGGTTAGGGTTAGGGTGAGGGTCACAGTTAGAGTTAGGGTTAGGGCTAGGGTTGGGTTAGAGGGTGAGGGTGAGGGTTAGAGGGTTAGGGTGAGGGTTAGGGTTAGGTTTAGAAGGTAAGGGTTAGGGCTCGAGGGATAGGGTTAGGATTAGGGTCAGGGTCAGGGTCAGGGTCAGGCCTATCGTTAGGGTCACGGTCAGGGTCAGGGCTAGGGTCAGGGTCAGGGTTAGGTTTAGGGTCAGGCTTAGGGTCAGGGTCAGGGTCAGTGGTAGGGTCAGGGTCAGTGTTAGGTTCCAGGCTGGCGTCAGGCTCCGGGTAATGGTCAGGGTCAGGGTCAGGGGTTAGAGATAGGGTTAGGATTAGGGTTAGGGTTAAGCTTCGGGTTTGCCTTCAGGTTCGGGGTTAGGGTTATTGGTTAGGGGTTCGGGTATGGGTTCGGGTTCAGGTTAGCTTTAGGGTTCGGGTTCGGGTTAGGGTTAAGGTTAGGGTCAGGTTGAGGGTCAGGGTCAGGGTCAGGCTCAGGGTCAGGGTCAGGGTCAGTTAGGGTTAGAGTTAGGGTTATAGAGATAGGGTTAGGGTGAGGGTTAGGGTTAGAGTTAGGGCTATAGAGGTAGGGTTAGGGTATGGGTTAGGGTTAGAGGGTTAGGGTTAGTGCTAGAGAGATAGGGTTAGGGTTAGGGTCATGGTCAGGGTCAATGTTAGGGTTCGGGTATTGTCAGGGTCAGGGTTAGGATTAGGATTTGGGTTAATGTTCGGGGTTAGGGTTCGGGTCCACGTTCAGGTTCGGGGTTTAGGGTTATGGGTTATTGGTTCGGGTTCGGGTTAGGTTTAGTATTGGGGTTCTGGTTCGGGTTCGTATTAGGCCCTGAATGGTGGCTCGGGGCACATCCCTCTGTCCTCCCAGTCCTGACCTTCCTTCTCCTTGGCCCTCTGTCATCCCGGATCCTCTCCACCTCCTCCTTAAACAATTCTGAATGTCTCCAGGAGCAGCGTGGCAGGCGTGGGGTCTCAGGAGGGGCTGCCGCGATCCTGCGCCCCAGACAACACTGAGAAAGTAGCCACGGGACATTCTGTCATGAGGACTGGGAGGAGGATCCCATCCATCTCCTTGGGCATGAACACGGTTCCAGTCCCTGCTGTCTCCACCACCGCTGTGCCAGCTGCTCCTGAAAACACGTCTGTGAACGACCGAGCCAGAGTTTCTGGGGGTGAGTCCCAGGCTGAGCCCTGCTAGGTGATCGGTGCACCTGTGGCCTGGGACGGGTGCCGCTCACTGGGGTCCCAGACAGGGGTGCCTGTCACCCTTCTCTCCAGGGGACCTGCCTTGGACCTCTGCTTCCTCACGTTCTCCCCAGGGCTGCTGGTCCCCAGACCTGACCCCTGCCGGTCTGAGGGTGACCAGCGCTGGCTCCCCAGGGTTTCCTTTGCCCGAGTCCTTGCCCAGGAGCTCCTGCATCGCCTGACACATCCTCCCCGTGTGCCCAGCCTCCCCCTCGAACTTGCACGTGTTTGGTCTCTGTCCCTGTCTCTGTCCCTGTGGGACCCGGTGACTCGGAGCATGGACTGGAGCAGACCCATGGGAAACCTTTCTCTGGCCTAGGGTTGGGAGCGATGTGTCGGCCCTGTGCGGCGTGCCTTCCGGCTTTCTGCATTTGCCTGGTTTCTGTGTGGGCCACGGGAGGAAATAGCCGTGTCCTGTCTGGGGACCGACTGGGGTGTCCCAGCAGGAACAGGGGCCTTGGCCCCAAGATTGTGCCCAGAATTCCTGAAGGGGTGCCCAGGATGACATCGCCTCTGTAATCCATTCTGCGTTTCAACATCAAATAAGGGCAATTCTATGTCCAACAGGGAAAAAACCAAACGAGTGCCCTTTGAAAGTAGGTGGGCAGACACAAAGGCACCCGTTGAGGGATTCCACTTCCAGAAACCTCCAGGACACGTGCAGGAACAGAAAGAGAAAGCAACTTAGGGGCTGCGAGGGGCCAGGCTGGGCGAGCCATGGGCAGGGAGGGCTTGGGCTCCGGGTCTCCTTTGGGGACGGAGCTATCCTGCAGCGACGTTCTGGGGTGTGGTGGCGCAGCGTTGGGAATGTCCTTCATGCTCATGACGTGTTCAAGGGAAAACAAGAACTTTTATTTAAAATAAATAATACACGGCATAGAGGAGATGGAAGGCGACTATGACGGCGACTCCATACAGGAGAGGAAGAACACAGGGGGAGGGGAGGAAACATTCTGGGGGGATGTCAGGGTCAGGGGACGGAACGGAGGGTAATTTTACGGGGAGAACGCCCCGCAGAGTTGTGGGCTCTGGATGCGGGTCTGGGAGCCCCGCAGGAGCAGGTGTCAGGGCAGGGGCCGAGATCGGGGCGGGGACAGGGTCAGCAGTCGTGGCCAGCGCAGGATCCAGAGCAGGAGCTGGGTCAGAGGCAGGATCAGGAGCCCAGGCAAGGGCAGGGAAAGGAGCAGGAGCAAGGGCTAGGGGCTGGGGCTGGGGCGGGAACAGGGGCATAGGCAGGGGCAGGGGAAGGCGCAGTGGTCCTGGCAAGGCCAGGGGATGGGAAGGGGGCAGTTGAAGGGGAAGAAGCAGGGGCAGTTTCTGGGTCTGGGGCGGGAACAGGGGCACAGGCAGGGGAAGGGGAGGCCGTCCTGGCAGGGTCAGAGGCAGGGGCAAAAACAGGGGTCGGACCTGGGTCTTGGGCAGGTGCAGGAGCAGTGGCCCTGGCAGGGAAAGGAGAAGGGACAGGGGCAGGGGCAGGGGAAAGGGCAGGAGCAGGAGCTGGGGCAAGTGCAGGGGTGATGGCCGGTGCAGGGTCAAGGGCAGGAGCTGGGTCTGGGGCGGGAACAGGGGCGCAGGCAGGGTAAGGGGAGGCCGTCCTGGCAGGGGCACGGGAAGGGGCAACCGAAGGGGCAGGAACAGGGGTAGGACCTGGGTCTGGGGCAGGGGCAGGGGCAGGGACAGGGGCAGGGGCAGGGGAAGGGGCGGGAGCAGGAGCTGGGACAAGTGCAGGGGTGATGGCCTGTGCAGGGTCAAGGGCAGGACCTGGGTCTGGGGCAGGAACAGGGGCCCCGTGAAGGCCCAGGGAAGTGGTGGGACCAAGGGAGGGTCTGGGTCAGGGGCGAGAACAGGAGCACAGGCAGGGGCAGGGGACGTGGGAGTAGCTCTGGCAGGGGCAGGGGCAGGGGGAGCGGCAGGAGCGGGGCTGGGGGCAGGAGCAGGAGCCGGCTCTCCCTGCACAGCATCAGCACCTCCGTGGGCAGGCGGCCGGTGCCCTGTCGGCTCCCGGTCTCCCGCCGAAGTCTCTCCCGTCACCATGTCCCCCTCCGGAGCTGCTGAAGTTGGGAGTGGGTCTAGCTTCTCCGCCGGAGTAGCTGTGAGAGGAGAGAAGGTCACCCGCGGGCCTGCCTCTCCCTGGGGCTTGGCAGAGACCAAGCATAGCCCAGGGTCTCCCGGAGAAGCCGCAGCCACGAAGGAAGCCTCCCCGGGACGTCTCCCCGACGGCAGGCCACCCCCTGGGTGCTCCGAGGCAGCTCGTGGCTCCCGGCCCCACGCCAGCCTGTGGGGGCTTCTCCCTGTGGGGCCCAGCACCGACCCTCCCCACACAGCCACAGGCACCCCATCCCAGCCGTCTCACCCTCGGCCTTGGCCTCCGTGGGCTCCGTGTCCAGGACCGCAGTCCAATGGAGTAGCGGGGACCGTGGTCTGGGAGGGACCGGAGGCCTTCCCAGGACCGGGGACTCCAGGGTCAGGGAGGAGTGCGTGTCTTCCCGCCTCCTTCCTATTTCATCCATGGCCTGCCACGGCAGAGACGGGGAGTGTGCAAGAGGCCTCAGAGCCCTGCCCGGCCATACCCACCGTCCTCCTGCCCAGTCCCCTGGCTTCTCCCGGATCACACGCAGACCTGCGCGTGCACAGCCCCGCACCTGGGTCAGGGACCCGTCCCTGCAGGGTGTCAGGATAAACCCCGGGCAGAAGGGCGCAGCCCCCACACCCCATCCCACGTAGCCAGCCTGAACCTGGGGTGTGAACATGACCTGCCCACCAGGCATCTGACCCCTCATCAGCCTGCTCCTGCTCGGGGCGTGTCCACCCCCGATGAGCTCTCTTTACACACACACACACACACACACACACACACACACACACGGGGAGGAGGCCTGGGGCGACACGGGTCGATCGGAAGGTGTGGGGCTGTCTGACTCGGAGCCTCCCGGGGTCACCTTTCGATTCTTCTTGCCAAAGGGCCAGAGGCGTCGGGGAGCCCTGCCAGGCCCTCCGCAGCGAGGGGAAGTGCTTGGCGGGCGAGCTCTCCTCTGCTCGCTGCCTCTGGACTTGGGTATGCAACAGAGGAACATGTCGCTTCTGTCGGGATCTCCGCAGAAATGAGCTGGGCAGGGGGTCGTCTCAGGAACGTGGGTGCCTGGATACGTGGGTTCCAATTCCGTTGGGCTGTGTCGTCAGGGAAGTGAGGTCACCGCTGCCTGGGGGCTCCTTACCCGACTTCCTCCTCACCCCCGAGCTCCCTGAGGGCGCCCCTCCCCCAGCTGCTCCAGGCTCACCCTCCACCCCATGCCCTGTCTCTACAGTGACCCCCACATGGCCTACCCACAGCCCCTGGGAGGCCTGGGTGCAGCTGTGGTCCCCGCTGTGAGGGCCCAGAGCTGGGTTCAGACCGGGCTCCTGCTCCTGCTCCTGCCCAGGACTGGGACCGCGGACGCACCCTGTGGCTCCCAGGGCCTCCCCAGTCTCCCCGTGTGCACACTGGGGGTGTCCTGGCTTCCACTTCTGGGGATGCCATCAGGCGTGGGACCTCTCCATACGTTCCGTACCCGCTCTCCCGGGAGGCTGGTGCACACACTTGGAGATGCCTGGGCGAGCCAGGGGCTGGGCGGGGGCATGGAGCACAGCCCAGAGTGGCCTGGACCTGCTCTGGGATCCAGGCAAAGCCACCCTCCTGCCTGGGTCCCATCAGCCGTGGCAAGGTGGCAGTGCATGGAGTCTGACCGTGGTGACACAGACTTCCAGGGGCTCCCATTAGGTTGAGGTCCAAGGGCGTCGTCTGCGCCCATGTGCTGGACAGCCCCCACCGTGGTTCCCGGGCATTCCCGAATCCGTCCTGCCAGGGTGGATGGCCCGTGGGACTGAGAAGGGGACAAAGTGTTTGGCGGTCATTTCCCAGCCGATGGAGGAAAGTCTGTGACTTCTCCTGGTTCCCCCTCTCCTGTGTTCGGTGTCTGTCTCTGTCTTTGACTTTGTCTCCGGGTCTGTGTCTGTCTCTGGTTTTGTGTGTCTCACAGAGCAGGATCTGTGGGCTCCAGGGCTGATGGGGGAAACCTCAGAAGTCTCCCTTGTCCCTGATTCCCTCCCCTGGGCTGGTGCTTGGTTCCTTGCTAAGGCCTTGTCCCCCTGAGCAGAGCACTGACTCTGGAACCTCTTGCAAATGGGGCCCCTGAGGCTGCAACAAGGAGGGTCCCGACCTTGGTCCCCAGACCAGGGCTCTAGGGCTCTGCCACATTCTGCAAGCCCACGATATCAGCCCCCCAAGGCTGCAGGCTGTCCTCTGCTCAGAAGGACCTCGAGGGAGTCCAAAGCATGTTGCCAAGACTGGGAGCACAGTGGGTCAGGGAGAGAGATTCAAGGCCAACAGGCTCTTCGACAAGCCTGTGGGAGCCTAGGGACAGCCTGTGTCTATGGCCCCATTGATGGAAGAGTAAGGGGAGGCCTTTGGCGGTGTAGCCTTGTCCACACTGGGGAGGGGGGGTTTACCTCTTCCTACTTCCAGGGGAGGTGTCCGGGGTGGTGAAGGACACCAGGCCCCAGACCCTGTCCTCACCCAGTGCCCTGGCAAAGCCCCTGGGCCCCTTGGGGACCCCTTGACCATCAGCCCTTCCTCTCTCCCCTCCCCATGCTAAGGATCTCGGTCCTTGCCAGGAGTCCTGATGCCCCTGACCCCATGGCCCAGCTGTCTCCAACCTCTTTCTTCTTTTCCGCCTTGTTACCCACCATTTTCCCAGGGTGTCTCCCCATCTGAGCCCTAGCTGGGCAAAGTGGTGTGTGTGTGTGTCTGTGTGTGTGGGTGTGTGTGTCTGTGTGTGCGTGCGTGTGTGTGTGTATGCGCGCACGCTCAAGCATACGCCTCTCCCTGTCTGGGGAGGCCCGAGGTCACGTCCCCACATGGGACGGGGTGGGTAGCTCTCCCCAAGGATCTGAGAGGCTCTCACCCTCAAAGCAGATCTCATGGGAGGGTTGGGGCTTGCCTAGGACTGGAGGGAAGCTCTGCTCCTTGGACTCTGTACCCGTCTTTTGTCCTGGGCCAGTCCCTGCCTCTCTTGACCCCAGGTTGCCAACTGTCCCTGAGGCTTGGACATGGAAATGCTTGAATCTGGCCGTTCCTCCAGGGGGAGGTGGAGGTGGAGGAAAGGTGCCCCAGGCACACAGACCTCCATTCCGAGAGGGCCAGGTGTGCCCAGGAGACCTGCACACTGCACCTGGACCGTGACCCAGCCTTGCGGTGGATGTGTACGCGACCCATGGCGCTGTCCCTGACTGGTCCCCCATGTTCCCTCACGTCTGCCAAGTGCTCTGTGGCCCCGAAGTCTGCTGAGCACCAGAGCCATGCCTATCCCGGGGAGCAAGGCTCAGGGTGCAAGGCTAGGCGGGTTGGACATCTGGGGATGCAAAGGTCACCGAGCACTCCCCACCCAGCTGGCCTGGAATTTGGCATCCCTCCCAGGGTCCCGAGAAATGCGGGATTGAGCCAGAGGCCTTGGTGACATCGGTGGCAGGGAGGTCAGTGGGCCCCTTCCACTTCTCCTCTCTCCCTCTGCTTGGTCTTCCTGGTTGTACCCGGGGACAGAGGTCCAGCCTGTCCTTGGATTTAGCCCTGGCTTGAGTCAGTGGGTGGAAGGAGGACAGGGAAGGTTAGGGTTTGGGTTAGGGGTTTGGGTTAGGGTTAGGGTGAGGGTCACAGTTAGAGTTAGGGTTAGGGCTAGGGTTGGGTTAGAGGGTGAGGGTGAGGGTTAGAGGGTTAGGGTGAGGGTTAGGGTTAGGTTTAGAAGGTAAGGGTTAGGGCTCGAGGGATAGGGTTAGGATTAGGGTCAGGGTCAGGGTCAGGGTCAGGCCTATCGTTAGGGTCACGGTCAGGGTCAGGGCTAGGGTCAGGGTCAGGGTTAGGTTTAGGGTCAGGCTTAGGGTCAGGGTCAGGGTCAGTGGTAGGGTCAGGGTCAGTGTTAGGTTCCAGGCTGGCGTCAGGCTCCGGGTAATGGTCAGGGTCAGGGTCAGGGGTTAGAGATAGGGTTAGGATTAGGGTTAGGGTTAAGCTTCGGGTTTGCCTTCAGGTTCGGGGTTAGGGTTATTGGTTAGGGGTTCGGGTATGGGTTCGGGTTCAGGTTAGCTTTAGGGTTCGGGTTCGGGTTAGGGTTAAGGTTAGGGTCAGGTTGAGGGTCAGGGTCAGGGTCAGGCTCAGGGTCAGGGTCAGGGTCAGTTAGGGTTAGAGTTAGGGTTATAGAGATAGGGTTAGGGTGAGGGTTAGGGTTAGAGTTAGGGCTATAGAGGTAGGGTTAGGGTATGGGTTAGGGTTAGAGGGTTAGGGTTAGTGCTAGAGAGATAGGGTTAGGGTTAGGGTCATGGTCAGGGTCAATGTTAGGGTTCGGGTATTGTCAGGGTCAGGGTTAGGATTAGGATTTGGGTTAATGTTCGGGGTTAGGGTTCGGGTCCACGTTCAGGTTCGGGGTTTAGGGTTATGGGTTATTGGTTCGGGTTCGGGTTAGGTTTAGTATTGGGGTTCTGGTTCGGGTTCGTATTAGGCCCTGAATGGTGGCTCGGGGCACATCCCTCTGTCCTCCCAGTCCTGACCTTCCTTCTCCTTGGCCCTCTGTCATCCCGGATCCTCTCCACCTCCTCCTTAAACAATTCTGAATGTCTCCAGGAGCAGCGTGGCAGGCGTGGGGTCTCAGGAGGGGCTGCCGCGATCCTGCGCCCCAGACAACACTGAGAAAGTAGCCACGGGACATTCTGTCATGAGGACTGGGAGGAGGATCCCATCCATCTCCTTGGGCATGAACACGGTTCCAGTCCCTGCTGTCTCCACCACCGCTGTGCCAGCTGCTCCTGAAAACACGTCTGTGAACGACCGAGCCAGAGTTTCTGGGGGTGAGTCCCAGGCTGAGCCCTGCTAGGTGATCGGTGCACCTGTGGCCTGGGACGGGTGCCGCTCACTGGGGTCCCAGACAGGGGTGCCTGTCACCCTTCTCTCCAGGGGACCTGCCTTGGACCTCTGCTTCCTCACGTTCTCCCCAGGGCTGCTGGTCCCCAGACCTGACCCCTGCCGGTCTGAGGGTGACCAGCGCTGGCTCCCCAGGGTTTCCTTTGCCCGAGTCCTTGCCCGGGAGCTCCTGCATCTCCTGACACATCCTCCCCGTGTGCCCAGCCTCCCCCTCGAACTTGCACGTGTTTGGTCTCTGTCCCTGTCTCTGTCCCTGTGGGACCCGGTGACTCGGAGCATGGACTGGAGCAGACCCATGGGAAACCTTTCTCTGGCCTAGGGTTGGGAGCGATGTGTCGGCCCGGTGCGGCGTGCCTTCCGGCTTTCTGCATTTGCCTGGTTTCTGTGTGGGCCACGGGAGGAAATAGCCGTGTCCTGTCTGGGGACCGACTGGGGTGTCCCAGCAGGAACAGGGGCCTTGGCCCCAAGATTGTGCCCAGAATTCCTGAAGGGGTGCCCAGGATGACATCGCCTCTGTAATCCATTCTGCGTTTCAACATCAAATAAGGGCAATTCTATGTCCAACAGGGAAAAAACCAAACGAGTGCCCTTTGAAAGTAGGTGGGCAGACACAAAGGCACCCGTTGAGGGATTCCACTTCCAGAAACCTCCAGGACACGTGCAGGAACAGAAAGAGAAAGCAACTTAGGGGCTGCGAGGGGCCAGGCTGGGCGAGCCATGGGCAGGGAGGGCTTGGGCTCCGGGTCTCCTTTGGGGACGGAGCTATCCTGCAGCGACGTTCTGGGGTGTGGTGGCGCAGCGTTGGGAATGTCCTTCATGCTCATGACGTGTTCAAGGGAAAACAAGAACTTTTATTTAAAATAAATAATACACGGCATAGAGGAGATGGAAGGCGACTATGACGGCGACTCCATACAGGAGAGGAAGAACACAGGGGGAGGGGAGGAAACATTCTGGGGGGATGTCGGGGTCAGGGGACGGAACGGAGGGTAATTTTACGGGGAGAACGCCCCGCAGAGTTGTGGGCTCTGGATGCGGGTCTGGGAGCCCCGCAGGAGCAGGTGTCAGGGCAGGGGCCGAGATCGGGGCGGGGACAGGGTCAGCAGTCGTGGCCAGCGCAGGATCCAGAGCAGGAGCTGGGTCAGAGGCAGGATCAGGAGCCCAGGCAAGGGCAGGGAAAGGAGCAGGAGCAAGGGCTAGGGGCTGGGGCTGGGGCGGGAACAGGGGCATAGGCAGGGGCAGGGGAAGGGGCAGTGGTCCTGGCAAGGCCAGGGGATGGGAAGGGGGCAGTTGAAGGGGAAGAAGCAGGGGCAGTTTCTGGGTCTGGGGCGGGAACAGGGGCACAGGCAGGGGAAGGGGAGGCCGTCCTGGCAGGGTCAGAGGCAGGGGCAAAAACAGGGGTCGGACCTGGGTCTTGGGCAGGTGCAGGAGCAGTGGCCCTGGCAGGGAAAGGAGAAGGGACAGGGGCAGGGGCAGGGGAAGGGGCAGGAGCAGGAGCTGGGGCAAGTGCAGGGGTGATGGCCGGTGCAGGGTCAAGGGCAGGAGCTGGGTCTGGGGCGGGAACAGGGGCGCAGGCAGGGTAAGGGGAGGCCGTCCTGGCAGGGGCACGGGAAGGGGCAACCGAAGGGGCAGGAACAGGGGTAGGACCTGGGTCTGGGGCAGGGGCAGGGGCAGGGACAGGGGCAGGGGCAGGGGAAGGGGCGGGAGCAGGAGCTGGGACAAGTGCAGGGGTGATGGCCTGTGCAGGGTCAAGGGCAGGACCTGGGTCTGGGGCAGGAACAGGGGCCCCGTGAAGGCCCAGGGAAGTGGTGGGACCAAGGGAGGGTCTGGGTCAGGGGCGAGAACAGGAGCACAGGCAGGGGCAGGGGACGTGGGAGTAGCTCTGGCAGGGGCAGGGGCAGGGGGAGCGGCAGGAGCGGGGCTGGGGGCAGGAGCAGGAGCCGGCTCTCCCTGCACAGCATCAGCACCTCCGTGGGCAGGCGGCCGGTGCCCTGTCGGCTCCCGGTCTCCCGCCGAAGTCTCTCCCGTCACCATGTCCCCCTCCGGAGCTGCTGAAGTTGGGAGTGGGTCTAGCTTCTCCGCCGGAGTAGCTGTGAGAGGAGAGAAGGTCACCCGCGGGCCTGCCTCTCCCTGGGGCTTGGCAGAGACCAAGCATAGCCCAGGGTCTCCCGGAGAAGCCGCAGCCACGAAGGAAGCCTCCCCGGGACGTCTCCCCGACGGCAGGCCACCCCCTGGGTGCTCCGAGGCAGCTCGTGGCTCCCGGCCCCACGCCAGCCTGTGGGGGCTTCTCCCTGTGGGGCCCAGCACCGACCCTCCCCACACAGCCACAGGCACCCCATCCCAGCCGTCTCACCCTCGGCCTTGGCCTCCGTGGGCTCCGTGTCCAGGACCGCAGTCCAATGGAGTAGCGGGGACCGTGGTCTGGGAGGGACCGGAGGCCTTCCCAGGACCGGGGACTCCAGGGTCAGGGAGGAGTGCGTGTCTTCCCGCCTCCTTCCTATTTCATCCGTGGCCTGCCACGGCAGAGACGGGGAGTGTGCAAGAGGCCTCAGAGCCCTGCCCGGCCATACCCACCGTCCTCCTGCCCAGTCCCCTGGCTTCTCCCGGATCACACGCAGACCTGCGCGTGCACAGCCCCGCACCTGGGTCAGGGACCCGTCCCTGCAGGGTGTCAGGATAAACCCCGGGCAGAAGGGCGCAGCCCCCACACCCCATCCCACGTAGCCAGCCTGAACCTGGGGTGTGAACATGACCTGCCCACCAGGCATCTGACCCCTCATCAGCCTGCTCCTGCTCGGGGCGTGTCCACCCCCGATGAGCTCTCTTCACACACACACACACACACACACGCACACACACACACACACACACACACGGGGAGGAGGCCTGGGGCGACACGGGTCGATCGGAAGGTGTGGGGCTGTCTGACTCGGAGCCTCCCGGGGTCACCTTTCGATTCTTCTTGCCAAAGGGCCAGAGGCGTCGGGGAGCCCTGCCAGGCCCTCCGCAGCGAGGGGAAGTGCTTGGCGGGCGAGCTCTCCTCTGCTCGCTGCCTCTGGACTTGGGTATGCAACAGAGGAACATGTCGCTTCTGTCGGGATCTCCGCAGAAATGAGCTGGGCAGGGGGTCGTCTCAGGAACGTGGGTGCCTGGATACGTGGGTTCCAATTCCGTTGGGCTGTGTCGTCAGGGAAGTGAGGTCACCGCTGCCTGGGGGCTCCTTACCCGACTTCCTCCTCACCCCCGAGCTCCCTGAGGGCGCCCCTCCCCCAGCTGCTCCAGGCTCACCCTCCACCCCATGCCCTGTCTCTACAGTGACCCCCACATGGCCTAAACACAGCCCCTGGGAGGCCTGGGTGCAGCTGTGGTCCCCGCTGTGAGGGCCCAGAGCTGGGTTCAGACCGGGCTCCTGCTCCTGCTCCTGCCCAGGACTGGGACCGCGGACGCACCCTGTGGCTCCCAGGGCCTCCCCAGTCTCCCCGTGTGCACACTGGGGGTGTCCTGGCTTCCACTTCTGGGGATGCCATCAGGCGTGGGACCTCTCCATACGTTCCGTACCCGCTCTCCCGGGAGGCTGGTGCACACACTTGGAGATGCCTGGGCGAGCCAGGGGCTGGGCGGGGGCATGGAGCACAGCCCAGAGTGGCCTGGACCTGCTCTGGGATCCAGGCAAAGCCACCCTCCTGCCTGGGTCCCATCAGCCGTGGCAAGGTGGCAGTGCATGGAGTCTGACCGTGGTGACACAGACTTCCAGGGGCTCCCATTAGGTTGAGGTCCAAGGGCGTCGTCCGCGCCCATGTGCTGGACAGCCCCCACCGTGGTTCCCGGGCATTCCCGAATCCGTCCTGCCAGGGTGGATGGCCCGTGGGACTGAGAAGGGGACAAAGTGTTTGGCGGTCATTTCCCAGCCGATGGAGGAAAGTCTGTGACTTCTCCTGGTTCCCCCTCTCCTGTGTTCGGTGTCTGTCTCTGTCTTTGACTTTGTCTCCGGGTCTGTGTCTGTCTCTGGTTTTGTGTGTCTCACAGAGCAGGATCTGTGGGCTCCAGGGCTGATGGGGGAAACCTCAGAAGTCTCCCTTGTCCCTGATTCCCTCCCCTGGGCTGGTGCTTGGTTCCTTGCTAAGGCCTTGTCCCCCTGAGCAGAGCACTGACTCTGGAACCTCTTGCAAATGGGGCCCCTGAGGCTGCAACAAGGAGGGTCCCGACCTTGGTCCGCAGACCAGGGCTCTAGCGCTCTGCCACATTCTGCAAGCCCACGATGTCAGCCCCCCAAGCCTGCAGGCTGTCCTCTGCTCAGAAGGACCTCGAGGGAGTCCAAAGCATGTTGCCAAGACTGGGAGCACAGTGGGTCAGGGAGAGAGATTCAAGGCCAACAGGCTCTTCGACAAGCCTGTGGGAGCCTAGGGACAGCCTGTGTCTATGGCCCCATTGATGGAAGAGTAAGGGGAGGCCTTTGGCGGTGTAGCCTTGTCCACACTGGGGAGGGGGGGTTTACCTCTTCCTACTTCCAGGGGAGGTGTCCGGGGTGGTGAAGGACACCAGGCCCCAGACCCTGTCCTCACCCAGTGCCCTGGCAAAGCCCCTGGGCCCCTTGGGGACCCCTTGACCATCAGCCCTTCCTCTCTCCCCTCCCCATGCTAAGGATCTCGGTCCTTGCCAGGAGTCCTGATGCCCCTGACCCCATGGCCCAGCTGTCTCCAACCTCTTTCTTCTTTTCCGCCTTGTTACCCACCATTTTCCCAGGGTGTCTCCCCATCTGAGCCCTAGCTGGGCAAAGTGGTGTGTGTGTGTGTCTGTGTGTGTGGGTGTGTGTGTCTGTGTGTGCGTGCGTGTGTGTGTGTATGCGCGCACGCTCAAGCATACGCCTCTCCCTGTCTGGGGAGGCCCGAGGTCACGTCCCCACATGGGACGGGGTGGGTAGCTCTCCCCAAGGATCTGAGAGGCTCTCACCCTCAAAGCAGATCTCATGGGAGGGTTGGGGCTTGCCTAGGACTGGAGGGAAGCTCTGCTCCTTGGACTCTGTACCCGTCTTTTGTCCTGGGCCAGTCCCTGCCTCTCTTGACCCCAGGTTGCCAACTGTCCCTGAGGCTTGGACATGGAAATGCTTGAATCTGGCCGTTCCTCCAGGGGGAGGTGGAGGTGGAGGAAAGGTGCCCCAGGCACACAGACCTCCATTCCGAGAGGGCCAGGTGTGCCCAGGAGACCTGCACACTGCACCTGGACCGTGACCCAGCCTTGCGGTGGATGTGTACGCGACCCATGGCGCTGTCCCTGACTGGTCCCCCATGTTCCCTCACGTCTGCCAAGTGCTCTGTGGCCCCGAAGTCTGCTGAGCACCAGAGCCATGCCTATCCCGGGGAGCAAGGCTCAGGGTGCAAGGCTAGGCGGGTTGGACATCTGGGGATGCAAAGGTCACCGAGCACTCCCCACCCAGCTGGCCTGGAATTTGGCATCCCTCCCAGGGTCCCGAGAAATGCGGGATTGAGCCAGAGGCCTTGGTGACATCGGTGGCAGGGAGGTCAGTGGGCCCCTTCCACTTCTCCTCTCTCCCTCTGCTTGGTCTTCCTGGTTGTACCCGGGGACAGAGGTCCAGCCTGTCCTTGGATTTAGCCCTGGCTTGAGTCAGTGGGTGGAAGGAGGACAGGGAAGGTTAGGGTTTGGGTTAGGGGTTTGGGTTAGGGTTAGGGTGAGGGTCACAGTTAGAGTTAGGGTTAGGGCTAGGGTTGGGTTAGAGGGTGAGGGTGAGGGTTAGAGGGTTAGGGTGAGGGTTAGGGTTAGGTTTAGAAGGTAAGGGTTAGGGCTCGAGGGATAGGGTTAGGATTAGGGTCAGGGTCAGGGTCAGGGTCAGGCCTATCGTTAGGGTCACGGTCAGGGTCAGGGCTAGGGTCAGGGTCAGGGTTAGGTTTAGGGTCAGGCTTAGGGTCAGGGTCAGGGTCAGTGGTAGGGTCAGGGTCAGTGTTAGGTTCCAGGCTGGCGTCAGGCTCCGGGTAATGGTCAGGGTCAGGGTCAGGGGTTAGAGATAGGGTTAGGATTAGGGTTAGGGTTAAGCTTCGGGTTTGCCTTCAGGTTCGGGGTTAGGGTTATTGGTTAGGGGT
Organism: Meles meles; assembly: GCF_922984935.1. Classification (NCBI taxonomy): domain Eukaryota; kingdom Metazoa; phylum Chordata; class Mammalia; order Carnivora; family Mustelidae; genus Meles; species Meles meles. The sequence goes on from NC_060079.1 coordinate 86,425,559, forward strand.
TCGGGTATGGGTTCGGGTTCAGGTTAGCTTTAGGGTTCGGGTTCGGGTTAGGGTTAAGGTTAGGGTCAGGTTGAGGGTCAGGGTCAGGGTCAGGCTCAGGGTCAGGGTCAGGGTCAGTTAGGGTTAGAGTTAGGGTTATAGAGATAGGGTTAGGGTGAGGGTTAGGGTTAGAGTTAGGGCTATAGAGGTAGGGTTAGGGTATGGGTTAGGGTTAGAGGGTTAGGGTTAGTGCTAGAGAGATAGGGTTAGGGTTAGGGTCATGGTCAGGGTCAATGTTAGGGTTCGGGTATTGTCAGGGTCAGGGTTAGGATTAGGATTTGGGTTAATGTTCGGGGTTAGGGTTCGGGTCCACGTTCAGGTTCGGGGTTTAGGGTTATGGGTTATTGGTTCGGGTTCGGGTTAGGTTTAGTATTGGGGTTCTGGTTCGGGTTCGTATTAGGCCCTGAATGGTGGCTCGGGGCACATCCCTCTGTCCTCCCAGTCCTGACCTTCCTTCTCCTTGGCCCTCTGTCATCCCGGATCCTCTCCACCTCCTCCTTAAACAATTCTGAATGTCTCCAGGAGCAGCGTGGCAGGCGTGGGGTCTCAGGAGGGGCTGCCGCGATCCTGCGCCCCAGACAACACTGAGAAAGTAGCCACGGGACATTCTGTCATGAGGACTGGGAGGAGGATCCCATCCATCTCCTTGGGCATGAACACAGTTCCAGTCCCTGCTGTCTCCACCACCGCTGTGCCAGCTGCTCCTGAAAACACGTCTGTGAACGACCGAGCCAGAGTTTCTGGGGGTGAGTCCCAGGCTGAGCCCTGCTAGGTGATCGGTGCACCTGTGGCCTGGGACGGGTGCCGCTCACTGGGGTCCCAGACAGGGGTGCCTGTCACCCTTCTCTCCAGGGGACCTGCCTTGGACCTCTGCTTCCTCACGTTCTCCCCAGGGCTGCTGGTCCCCAGACCTGACCCCTGCCGGTCTGAGGGTGACCAGCGCTGGCTCCCCAGGGTTTCCTTTGCCCGAGTCCTTGCCCGGGAGCTCCTGCATCTCCTGACACATCCTCCCCGTGTGCCCAGCCTCCCCCTCGAACTTGCACGTGTTTGGTCTCTGTCCCTGTCTCTGTCCCTGTGGGACCCGGTGACTCGGAGCATGGACTGGAGCAGACCCATGGGAAACCTTTCTCTGGCCTAGGGTTGGGAGCGATGTGTCGGCCCGGTGCGGCGTGCCTTCCGGCTTTCTGCATTTGCCTGGTTTCTGTGTGGGCCACGGGAGGAAATAGCCGTGTCCTGTCTGGGGACCGACTGGGGTGTCCCAGCAGGAACAGGGGCCTTGGCCCCAAGATTGTGCCCAGAATTCCTGAAGGGGTGCCCAGGATGACATCGCCTCTGTAATCCATTCTGCGTTTCAACATCAAATAAGGGCAATTCTATGTCCAACAGGGAAAAAACCAAACGAGTGCCCTTTGAAAGTAGGTGGGCAGACACAAAGGCACCCGTTGAGGGATTCCACTTCCAGAAACCTCCAGGACACGTGCAGGAACAGAAAGAGAAAGCAACTTAGGGGCTGCGAGGGGCCAGGCTGGGCGAGCCATGGGCAGGGAGGGCTTGGGCTCCGGGTCTCCTTTGGGGACGGAGCTATCCTGCAGCGACGTTCTGGGGTGTGGTGGCGCAGCGTTGGGAATGTCCTTCATGCTCATGACGTGTTCAAGGGAAAACAAGAACTTTTATTTAAAATAAATAATACACGGCATAGAGGAGATGGAAGGCGACTATGACGGCGACTCCATACAGGAGAGGAAGAACACAGGGGGAGGGGAGGAAACATTCTGGGGGGATGTCGGGGTCAGGGGACGGAACGGAGGGTAATTTTACGGGGAGAACGCCCCGCAGAGTTGTGGGCTCTGGATGCGGGTCTGGGAGCCCCGCAGGAGCAGGTGTCAGGGCAGGGGCCGAGATCGGGGCGGGGACAGGGTCAGCAGTCGTGGCCAGCGCAGGATCCAGAGCAGGAGCTGGGTCAGAGGCAGGATCAGGAGCCCAGGCAAGGGCAGGGAAAGGAGCAGGAGCAAGGGCTAGGGGCTGGGGCTGGGGCGGGAACAGGGGCATAGGCAGGGGCAGGGGAAGGGGCAGTGGTCCTGGCAAGGCCAGGGGATGGGAAGGGGGCAGTTGAAGGGGTAGAAGCAGGGGCAGTTTCTGGGTCTGGGGCGGGAACAGGGGCACAGGCAGGGGAAGGGGAGGCCGTCCTGGCAGGGTCAGAGGCAGGGGCAAAAACAGGGGTCGGACCTGGGTCTTGGGCAGGTGCAGGAGCAGTGGCCCTGGCACGGAAAGGAGAAGGGACAGGGGCAGGGGCAGGGGAAGGGGCAGGAGCAGGAGCTGGGGCAAGTGCAGGGGTGATGGCCGGTGCAGGGTCAAGGGCAGGAGCTGGGTCTGGGGCGGGAACAGGGGCGCAGGCAGGGGAAGGGGAGGCCGTCCTGGCAGGGTCAGAGGCAGGGGCAAAAACAGGGGTCGGACCTGGGTCTTGGGCAGGTGCAGGAGCAGTGGCCCTGGCAGGGAAAGGAGAAGGGACAGGGGCAGGGGCAGGGGAAGGGGCAGGAGCAGGAGCTGGGGCAAGTGCAGGGGTGATGGCCGGTGCAGGGTCAAGGGCAGGAGCTGGGTCTGGGGCGGGAACAGGGGCGCAGGCAGGGTAAGGGGAGGCCGTCCTGGCAGGGGCACGGGAAGGGGCAACCGAAGGGGCAGGAACAGGGGTAGGACCTGGGTCTGGGGCAGGGGCAGGGGCAGGGACAGGGGCAGGGGCAGGGGAAGGGGCGGGAGCAGGAGCTGGGACAAGTGCAGGGGTGATGGCCTGTGCAGGGTCAAGGGCAGGACCTGGGTCTGGGGCAGGAACAGGGGCCCCGTGAAGGCCCAGGGAAGTGGTGGGACCAAGGGAGGGTCTGGGTCAGGGGCGAGAACAGGAGCACAGGCAGGGGCAGGGGACGTGGGAGTAGCTCTGGCAGGGGCAGGGGCAGGGGGAGCGGCAGGAGCGGGGCTGGGGGCAGGAGCAGGAGCCGGCTCTCCCTGCACAGCATCAGCACCTCCGTGGGCAGGCGGCCGGTGCCCTGTCGGCTCCCGGTCTCCCGCCGAAGTCTCTCCCGTCACCATGTCCCCCTCCGGAGCTGCTGAAGTTGGGAGTGGGTCTAGCTTCTCCGCCGGAGTAGCTGTGAGAGGAGAGAAGGTCACCCGCGGGCCTGCCTCTCCCTGGGGCTTGGCAGAGACCAAGCATAGCCCAGGGTCTCCCGGAGAAGCCGCAGCCACGAAGGAAGCCTCCCCGGGACGTCTCCCCGACGGCAGGCCACCCCCTGGGTGCTCCGAGGCAGCTCGTGGCTCCCGGCCCCACGCCAGCCTGTGGGGGCTTCTCCCTGTGGGGCCCAGCACCGACCCTCCCCACACAGCCACAGGCACCCCATCCCAGCCGTCTCACCCTCGGCCTTGGCCTCCGTGGGCTCCGTGTCCAGGACCGCAGTCCAATGGAGTAGCGGGGACCGTGGTCTGGGAGGGACCGGAGGCCTTCCCAGGACCGGGGACTCCAGGGTCAGGGAGGAGTGCGTGTCTTCCCGCCTCCTTCCTATTTCATCCGTGGCCTGCCACGGCAGAGACGGGGAGTGTGCAAGAGGCCTCAGAGCCCTGCCCGGCCATACCCACCGTCCTCCTGCCCAGTCCCCTGGCTTCTCCCGGATCACACGCAGACCTGCGCGTGCACAGCCCCGCACCTGGGTCAGGGACCCGTCCCTGCAGGGTGTCAGGATAAACCCCGGGCAGAAGGGCGCAGCCCCCACACCCCATCCCACGTAGCCAGCCTGAACCTGGGGTGTGAACATGACCTGCCCACCAGGCATCTGACCCCTCATCAGCCTGCTCCTGCTCGGGGCGTGTCCACCCCCGATGAGCTCTCTTCACACACACACACACACACACGCACACACACACACACACACACACACACGGGGAGGAGGCCTGGGGCGACACGGGTCGATCGGAAGGTGTGGGGCTGTCTGACTCGGAGCCTCCCGGGGTCACCTTTCGATTCTTCTTGCCAAAGGGCCAGAGGCGTCGGGGAGCCCTGCCAGGCCCTCCGCAGCGAGGGGAAGTGCTTGGCGGGCGAGCTCTCCTCTGCTCGCTGCCTCTGGACTTGGGTATGCAACAGAGGAACATGTCGCTTCTGTCGGGATCTCCGCAGAAATGAGCTGGGCAGGGGGTCGTCTCAGGAACGTGGGTGCCTGGATACGTGGGTTCCAATTCCGTTGGGCTGTGTCGTCAGGGAAGTGAGGTCACCGCTGCCTGGGGGCTCCTTACCCGACTTCCTCCTCACCCCCGAGCTCCCTGAGGGCGCCCCTCCCCCAGCTGCTCCAGGCTCACCCTCCACCCCATGCCCTGTCTCTACAGTGACCCCCACATGGCCTACCCACAGCCCCTGGGAGGCCTGGGTGCAGCTGTGGTCCCCGCTGTGAGGGCCCAGAGCTGGGTTCAGACCGGGCTCCTGCTCCTGCTCCTGCCCAGGACTGGGACCGCGGACGCACCCTGTGGCTCCCAGGGCCTCCCCAGTCTCCCCGTGTGCACACTGGGGGTGTCCTGGCTTCCACTTCTGGGGATGCCATCAGGCGTGGGACCTCTCCATACGTTCCGTACCCGCTCTCCCGGGAGGCTGGTGCACACACTTGGAGATGCCTGGGCGAGCCAGGGGCTGGGCGGGGGCATGGAGCACAGCCCAGAGTGGCCTGGACCTGCTCTGGGATCCAGGCAAAGCCACCCTCCTGCCTGGGTCCCATCAGCCGTGGCAAGGTGGCAGTGCATGGAGTCTGACCGTGGTGACACAGACTTCCAGGGGCTCCCATTAGGTTGAGGTCCAAGGGCGTCGTCTGCGCCCATGTGCTGGACAGCCCCCACCGTGGTTCCCGGGCATTCCCGAATCCGTCCTGCCAGGGTGGATGGCCCGTGGGACTGAGAAGGGGACAAAGTGTTTGGCGGTCATTTCCCAGCCGATGGAGGAAAGTCTGTGACTTCTCCTGGTTCCCCCTCTCCTGTGTTCGGTGTCTGTCTCTGTCTTTGACTTTGTCTCCGGGTCTGTGTCTGTCTCTGGTTTTGTGTGTCTCACAGAGCAGGATCTGTGGGCTCCAGGGCTGATGGGGGAAACCTCAGAAGTCTCCCTTGTCCCTGATTCCCTCCCCTGGGCTGGTGCTTGGTTCCTTGCTAAGGCCTTGTCCCCCTGAGCAGAGCACTGACTCTGGAACCTCTTGCAAATGGGGCCCCTGAGGCTGCAACAAGGAGGGTCCCGACCTTGGTCCCCAGACCAGGGCTCTAGTGCTCTGCCACATTCTGCAAGCCCACGATATCAGCCCCCCAAGCCTGCAGGCTGTCCTCTGCTCAGAAGGACCTCGAGGGAGTCCAAAGCATGTTGCCAAGACTGGGAGCACAGTGGGTCAGGGAGAGAGATTCAAGGCCAACAGGCTCTTCGACAAGCCTGTGGGAGCCTAGGGACAGCCTGTGTCTATGGCCCCATTGACGGAAGAGTAAGGGGAGGCCTTTGGCGGTGTAGCCTTGTCCACACTGGGGAGGGGGGGTTTACCTCTTCCTACTTCCAGGGGAGGTGTCCGGGGTGGTGAAGGACACCAGGCCCCAGACCCTGTCCTCACCCAGTGCCCTGGCAAAGCCCCTGGGCCCCTTGGGGACCCCTTGACCATCAGCCCTTCCTCTCTCCCCTCCCCATGCTAAGGATCTCGGTCCTTGCCAGGAGTCCTGATGCCCCTGACCCCATGGCCCAGCTGTCTCCAACCTCTTTCTTCTTTTCCGCCTTGTTACCCACCATTTTCCCAGGGTGTCTCCCCATCTGAGCCCTAGCTGGGCAAAGTGGTGTGTGTGTGTGTCTGTGTGTGTGGGTGTGTGTGTCTGTGTGTGCGTGCGTGTGTGTGTGTATGCGCGCACGCTCAAGCATACGCCTCTCCCTGTCTGGGGAGGCCCGAGGTCACGTCCCCACATGGGACGGGGTGGGTAGCTCTCCCCAAGGATCTGAGAGGCTCTCACCCTCAAAGCAGATCTCATGGGAGGGTTGGGGCTTGCCTAGGACTGGAGGGAAGCTCTGCTCCTTGGACTCTGTACCCGTCTTTTGTCCTGGGCCAGTCCCTGCCTCTCTTGACCCCAGGTTGCCAACTGTCCCTGAGGCTTGGACATGGAAATGCTTGAATCTGGCCGTTCCTCCAGGGGGAGGTGGAGGTGGAGGAAAGGTGCCCCAGGCACACAGACCTCCATTCCGAGAGGGCCAGGTGTGCCCAGGAGACCTGCACACTGCACCTGGACCGTGACCCAGCCTTGCGGTGGATGTGTACGCGACCCATGGCGCTGTCCCTGACTGGTCCCCCATGTTCCCTCACGTCTGCCAAGTGCTCTGTGGCCCCGAAGTCTGCTGAGCACCAGAGCCATGCCTATCCCGGGGAGCAAGGCTCAGGGTGCAAGGCTAGGCGGGTTGGACATCTGGGGATGCAAAGGTCACCGAGCACTCCCCACCCAGCTGGCCTGGAATTTGGCATCCCTCCCAGGGTCCCGAGAAATGCGGGATTGAGCCAGAGGCCTTGGTGACATCGGTGGCAGGGAGGTCAGTGGGCCCCTTCCACTTCTCCTCTCTCCCTCTGCTTGGTCTTCCTGGTTGTACCCAGGGACAGAGGTCCAGCCTGTCCTTGGATTTAGCCCTGGCTTGAGTCAGTGGGTGGAAGGAGGACAGGGAAGGTTAGGGTTTGGGTTAGGGGTTTGGGTTAGGGTTAGGGTGAGGGTCACAGTTAGAGTTAGGGTTAGGGCTAGGGTTGGGTTAGAGGGTGAGGGTGAGGGTTAGAGGGTTAGGGTGAGGGTTAGGGTTAGGTTTAGAAGGTAAGGGTTAGGGCTCGAGGGATAGGGTTAGGATTAGGGTCAGGGTCAGGGTCAGGGTCAGGCCTATCGTTAGGGTCACGGTCAGGGTCAGGGCTAGGGTCAGGGTCAGGGTTAGGTTTAGGGTCAGGCTTAGGGTCAGGGTCAGGGTCAGTGGTAGGGTCAGGGTCAGTGTTAGGTTCCAGGCTGGCGTCAGGCTCCGGGTAATGGTCAGGGTCAGGGTCAGGGGTTAGAGATAGGGTTAGGATTAGGGTTAGGGTTAAGCTTCGGGTTTGCCTTCAGGTTCGGGGTTAGGGTTATTGGTTAGGGGTTCGGGTATGGGTTCGGGTTCAGGTTAGCTTTAGGGTTCGGGTTCGGGTTAGGGTTAAGGTTAGGGTCAGGTTGAGGGTCAGGGTCAGGGTCAGGCTCAGGGTCAGGGTCAGGGTCAGTTAGGGTTAGAGTTAGGGTTATAGAGATAGGGTTAGGGTGAGGGTTAGGGTTAGAGTTAGGGCTATAGAGGTAGGGTTAGGGTATGGGTTAGGGTTAGAGGGTTAGGGTTAGTGCTAGAGAGATAGGGTTAGGGTTAGGGTCATGGTCAGGGTCAATGTTAGGGTTCGGGTATTGTCAGGGTCAGGGTTAGGATTAGGATTTGGGTTAATGTTCGGGGTTAGGGTTCGGGTCCACGTTCAGGTTCGGGGTTTAGGGTTATGGGTTATTGGTTCGGGTTCGGGTTAGGTTTAGTATTGGGGTTCTGGTTCGGGTTCGTATTAGGCCCTGAATGGTGGCTCGGGGCACATCCCTCTGTCCTCCCAGTCCTGACCTTCCTTCTCCTTGGCCCTCTGTCATCCCGGATCCTCTCCACCTCCTCCTTAAACAATTCTGAATGTCTCCAGGAGCAGCGTGGCAGGCGTGGGGTCTCAGGAGGGGCTGCCGCGATCCTGCGCCCCAGACAACACTGAGAAAGTAGCCACGGGACATTCTGTCATGAGGACTGGGAGGAGGATCCCATCCATCTCCTTGGGCATGAACACGGTTCCAGTCCCTGCTGTCTCCACCACCGCTGTGCCAGCTGCTCCTGAAAACACGTCTGTGAACGACCGAGCCAGAGTTTCTGGGGGTGAGTCCCAGGCTGAGCCCTGCTAGGTGATCGGTGCACCTGTGGCCTGGGACGGGTGCCGCTCACTGGGGTCCCAGACAGGGGTGCCTGTCACCCTTCTCTCCAGGGGACCTGCCTTGGACCTCTGCTTCCTCACGTTCTCCCCAGGGCTGCTGGTCCCCAGACCTGACCCCTGCCGGTCTGAGGGTGACCAGCGCTGGCTCCCCAGGGTTTCCTTTGCCCGAGTCCTTGCCCGGGAGCTCCTGCATCTCCTGACACATCCTCCCCGTGTGCCCAGCCTCCCCCTCGAACTTGCACGTGTTTGGTCTCTGTCCCTGTCTCTGTCCCTGTGGGACCCGGTGACTCGGAGCATGGACTGGAGCAGACCCATGGGAAACCTTTCTCTGGCCTAGGGTTGGGAGCGATGTGTCGGCCCGGTGCGGCGTGCCTTCCGGCTTTCTGCATTTGCCTGGTTTCTGTGTGGGCCACGGGAGGAAATAGCCGTGTCCTGTCTGGGGACCGACTGGGGTGTCCCAGCAGGAACAGGGGCCTTGGCCCCAAGATTGTGCCCAGAATTCCTGAAGGGGTGCCCAGGATGACATCGCCTCTGTAATCCATTCTGCGTTTCAACATCAAATAAGGGCAATTCTATGTCCAACAGGGAAAAAACCAAACGAGTGCCCTTTGAAAGTAGGTGGGCAGACACAAAGGCACCCGTTGAGGGATTCCACTTCCAGAAACCTCCAGGACACGTGCAGGAACAGAACGAGAAAGCAACTTAGGGGCTGCGAGGGGCCAGGCTGGGCGAGCCATGGGCAGGGAGGGCTTGGGCTCCGGGTCTCCTTTGGGGACGGAGCTATCCTGCAGCGACGTTCTGGGGTGTGGTGGCGCAGCGTTGGGAATGTCCTTCATGCTCATGACGTGTTCAAGGGAAAACAAGAACTTTTATTTAAAATAAATAATACACGGCATAGAGGAGATGGAAGGCGACTATGACGGCGACTCCATACAGGAGAGGAAGAACACAGGGGGAGGGGAGGAAACATTCTGGGGGGATGTCGGGGTCAGGGGACGGAACGGAGGGTAATTTTATGGGGAGAACGCCCCGCAGAGTTGTGGGCTCTGGATGCGGGTCTGGGAGCCCTGCAGGAGCAGGTGTCAGGGCAGGGGCCGAGATCGGGGCGGGGACAGGGTCAGCAGTCGTGGCCAGCGCAGGATCCAGAGCAGGAGCTGGGTCAGAGGCAGGATCAGGAGCCCAGGCAAGGGCAGGGAAAGGAGCAGGAGCAAGGGCTAGGGGCTGGGGCTGGGGCGGGAACAGGGGCATAGGCAGGGGCAGGGGAAGGCGCAGTGGTCCTGGCAAGGCCAGGGGATGGGAAGGGGGCAGTTGAAGGGGAAGAAGCAGGGGCAGTTTCTGGGTCTGGGGCGGGAACAGGGGCACAGGCAGGGGAAGGGGAGGCCGTCCTGGCAGGGTCAGAGGCAGGGGCAAAAACAGGGGTCGGACCTGGGTCTTGGGCAGGTGCAGGAGCAGTGGCCCTGGCAGGGAAAGGAGAAGGGACAGGGGCAGGGGCAGGGGAAGGGGCAGGAGCAGGAGCTGGGGCAAGTGCAGGGGTGATGGCCGGTGCAGGGTCAAGGGCAGGAGCTGGGTCTGGGGCGGGAACAGGGGCGCAGGCAGGGTAAGGGGAGGCCGTCCTGGCAGGGGCACGGGAAGGGGCAACCGAAGGGGCAGGAACAGGGGTAGGACCTGGGTCTGGGGCAGGGGCAGGGGCAGGGACAGGGGCAGGGGCAGGGGAAGGGGCGGGAGCAGGAGCTGGGACAAGTGCAGGGGTGATGGCCTGTGCAGGGTCAAGGGCAGGACCTGGGTCTGGGGCAGGAACAGGGGCCCCGTGAAGGCCCAGGGAAGTGGTGGGACCAAGGGAGGATCTGGGTCAGGGGCGAGAACAGGAGCACAGGCAGGGGCAGGGGACGTGGGAGTAGCTCTGGCAGGGGCAGGGGCAGGGGGAGCGGCAGGAGCGGGGCTGGGGGCAGGAGCAGGAGCCGGCTCTCCCTGCACAGCATCAGCACCTCCGTGGGCAGGCGGCCGGTGCCCTGTCGGCTCCCGGTCTCCCGCCGAAGTCTCTCCCGTCACCATGTCCCCCTCCGGAGCTGCTGAAGTTGGGAGTGGGTCTAGCTTCTCCGCCGGAGTAGCTGTGAGAGGAGAGAAGGTCACCCGCGGGCCTGCCTCTCCCTGGGGCTTGGCAGAGACCAAGCATAGCCCAGGGTCTCCCGGAGAAGCCGCAGCCACGAAGGAAGCCTCCCCGGGACGTCTCCCCGACGGCAGGCCACCCCCTGGGTGCTCCGAGGCAGCTCGTGGCTCCCGGCCCCACGCCAGCCTGTGGGGGCTTCTCCCTGTGGGGCCCAGCACCGACCCTCCCCACACAGCCACAGGCACCCCATCCCAGCCGTCTCACCCTCGGCCTTGGCCTCCGTGGGCTCCGTGTCCAGGACCGCAGTCCAATGGAGTAGCGGGGACCGTGGTCTGGGAGGGACCGGAGGCCTTCCCAGGACCGGGGACTCCAGGGTCAGGGAGGAGTGCGTGTCTTCCCGCCTCCTTCCTATTTCATCCGTGGCCTGCCACGGCAGAGACGGGGAGTGTGCAAGAGGCCTCAGAGCCCTGCCCGGCCATACCCACCGTCCTCCTGCCCAGTCCCCTGGCTTCTCCCGGATCACACGCAGACCTGCGCGTGCACAGCCCCGCACCTGGGTCAGGGACCCGTCCCTGCAGGGTGTCAGGATAAACCCCGGGCAGAAGGGCGCAGCCCCCACACCCCATCCCACGTAGCCAGCCTGAACCTGGGGTGTGAACATGACCTGCCCACCAGGCATCTGACCCCTCATCAGCCTGCTCCTGCTCGGGGCGTGTCCACCCCCGATGAGCTCTCTTCACACACACACACACACACACACACACACACACACACACACACACACGGGGAGGAGGCCTGGGGCGACACGGGTCGATCGGAAGGTGTGGGGCTGTCTGACTCGGAGCCTCCCGGGGTCACCTTTCGATTCTTCTTGCCAAAGGGCCAGAGGCGTCGGGGAGCCCTGCCAGGCCCTCCGCAGCGAGGGGAAGTGCTTGGCGGGCGAGCTCTCCTCTGCTCGCTGCCTCTGGACTTGGGTATGCAACAGAGGAACATGTCGCTTCTGTCGGGATCTCCGCAGAAATGAGCTGGGCAGGGGGTCGTCTCAGGAACGTGGGTGCCTGGATACGTGGGTTCCAATTCCGTTGGGCTGTGTCGTCAGGGAAGTGAGGTCACCGCTGCCTGGGGGCTCCTTACCCGACTTCCTCCTCACCCCCGAGCTCCCTGAGGGCGCCCCTCCCCCAGCTGCTCCAGGCTCACCCTCCACCCCATGCCCTGTCTCTACAGTGACCCCCACATGGCCTACCCACAGCCCCTGGGAGGCCTGGGTGCAGCTGTGGTCCCCGCTGTGAGGGCCCAGAGCTGGGTTCAGACCGGGCTCCTGCTCCTGCTCCTGCCCAGGACTGGGACCGCGGACGCACCCTGTGGCTCCCAGGGCCTCCCCAGTCTCCCCGTGTGCACACTGGGGGTGTCCTGGCTTCCACTTCTGGGGATGCCATCAGGCGTGGGACCTCTCCATACGTTCCGTACCCGCTCTCCCGGGAGGCTGGTGCACACACTTGGAGATGCCTGGGCGAGCCAGGGGCTGGGCGGGGGCATGGAGCACAGCCCAGAGTGGCCTGGACCTGCTCTGGGATCCAGGCAAAGCCACCCTCCTGCCTGGGTCCCATCAGCCGTGGCAAGGTGGCAGTGCATGGAGTCTGACCGTGGTGACACAGACTTCCAGGGGCTCCCATTAGGTTGAGGTCCAAGGGCGTCGTCCGCGCCCATGTGCTGGACAGCCCCCACCGTGGTTCCCGGGCATTCCCGAATCCGTCCTGCCAGGGTGGATGGCCCGTGGGACTGAGAAGGGGACAAAGTGTTTGGCGGTCATTTCCCAGCCGATGGAGGAAAGTCTGTGACTTCTCCTGGTTCCCCCTCTCCTGTGTTCGGTGTCTGTCTCTGTCTTTGACTTTGTCTCCGGGTCTGTGTCTGTCTCTGGTTTTGTGTGTCTCACAGAGCAGGATCTGTGGGCTCCAGGGCTGATGGGGGAAACCTCAGAAGTCTCCCTTGTCCCTGATTCCCTCCCCTGGGCTGGTGCTTGGTTCCTTGCTAAGGCCTTGTCCCCCTGAGCAGAGCACTGACTCTGGAACCTCTTGCAAATGGGGCCCCTGAGGCTGCAACAAGGAGGGTCCCGACCTTGGTCCGCAGACCAGGGCTCTAGCGCTCTGCCACATTCTGCAAGCCCACGATATCAGCCCCCCAAGGCTGCAGGCTGTCCTCTGCTCAGAAGGACCTCGAGGGAGTCCAAAGCATGTTGCCAAGACTGGGAGCACAGTGGGTCAGGGAGAGAGATTCAAGGCCAACAGGCTCTTCGGCAAGCCTGTGGGAGCCTAGGGACAGCCTGTGTCTATGGCCCCATTGACGGAAGAGTAAGGGGAGGCCTTTGGCGGTGTAGCCTTGTCCACACTGGGGAGGGGGGGTTTACCTCTTCCTACTTCCAGGGGAGGTGTCCGGGGTGGTGAAGGACACCAGGCCCCAGACCCTGTCCTCACCCAGTGCCCTGGCAAAGCCCCTGGGCCCCTTGGGGACCCCTTGACCATCAGCCCTTCCTCTCTCCCCTCCCCATGCTAAGGATCTCGGTCCTTGCCAGGAGTCCTGATGCCCCTGACCCCATGGCCCAGCTGTCTCCAACCTCTTTCTTCTTTTCCGCCTTGTTACCCACCATTTTCCCAGGGTGTCTCCCCATCTGAGCCCTAGCTGGGCAAAGTGGTGTGTGTGTGTGTCTGTGTGTGTGGGTGTGTGTGTCTGTGTGTGCGTGCGTGTGTGTGTGTATGCGCGCACGCTCAAGCATACGCCTCTCCCTGTCTGGGGAGGCCCGAGGTCACGTCCCCACATGGGACGGGGTGGGTAGCTCTCCCCAAGGATCTGAGAGGCTCTCACCCTCAAAGCAGATCTCATGGGAGGGTTGGGGCTTGCCTAGGACTGGAGGGAAGCTCTGCTCCTTGGACTCTGTACCCGTCTTTTGTCCTGGGCCAGTCCCTGCCTCTCTTGACCCCAGGTTGCCAACTGTCCCTGAGGCTTGGACATGGAAATGCTTGAATCTGGCCGTTCCTCCAGGGGGAGGTGGAGGTGGAGGAAAGGTGCCCCAGGCACACAGACCTCCATTCCGAGAGGGCCAGGTGTGCCCAGGAGACCTGCACACTGCACCTGGACCGTGACCCAGCCTTGCGGTGGATGTGTACGCGACCCACGGCGCTGTCCCTGACTGGTCCCCCATGTTCCCTCACGTCTGCCAAGTGCTCTGTGGCCCCGAAGTCTGCTGAGCACCAGAGCCATGCCTATCCCGGGGAGCAAGGCTCAGGGTGCAAGGCTAGGCGGGTTGGACATCTGGGGATGCAAAGGTCACCGAGCACTCCCCACCCAGCTGGCCTGGAATTTGGCATCCCTCCCAGGGTCCCGAGAAATGCGGGATTGAGCCAGAGGCCTTGGTGACATCGGTGGCAGGGAGGTCAGTGGGCCCCTTCCACTTCTCCTCTCTCCCTCTGCTTGGTCTTCCTGGTTGTACCCGGGGACAGAGGTCCAGCCTGTCCTTGGATTTAGCCCTGGCTTGAGTCAGTGGGTGGAAGGAGGACAGGGAAGGTTAGGGTTTGGGTTAGGGGTTTGGGTTAGGGTTAGGGTGAGGGTCACAGTTAGAGTTAGGGTTAGGGCTAGGGTTGGGTTAGAGGGTGAGGGTGAGGGTTAGAGGGTTAGGGTGAGGGTTAGGGTTAGGTTTAGAAGGTAAGGGTTAGGGCTCGAGGGATAGGGTTAGGATTAGGGTCAGGGTCAGGGTCAGGGTCAGGCCTATCGTTAGGGTCACGGTCAGGGTCAGGGCTAGGGTCAGGGTCAGGGTTAGGTTTAGGGTCAGGCTTAGGGTCAGGGTCAGGGTCAGTGGTAGGGTCAGGGTCAGTGTTAGGTTCCAGGCTGGCGTCAGGCTCCGGGTAATGGTCAGGGTCAGGGTCAGGGGTTAGAGATAGGGTTAGGATTAGGGTTAGGGTTAAGCTTCGGGTTTGCCTTCAGGTTCGGGGTTAGGGTTATTGGTTAGGGGTTCGGGTATGGGTTCGGGTTCAGGTTAGCTTTAGGGTTCGGGTTCGGGTTAGGGTTAAGGTTAGGGTCAGGTTGAGGGTCAGGGTCAGGGTCAGGCTCAGGGTCAGGGTCAGGGTCAGTTAGGGTTAGAGTTAGGGTTATAGAGATAGGGTTAGGGTGAGGGTTAGGGTTAGAGTTAGGGCTATAGAGGTAGGGTTAGGGTATGGGTTAGGGTTAGAGGGTTAGGGTTAGTGCTAGAGAGATAGGGTTAGGGTTAGGGTCATGGTCAGGGTCAATGTTAGGGTTCGGGTATTGTCAGGGTCAGGGTTAGGATTAGGATTTGGGTTAATGTTCGGGGTTAGGGTTCGGGTCCACGTTCAGGTTCGGGGTTTAGGGTTATGGGTTATTGGTTCGGGTTCGGGTTAGGTTTAGTATTGGGGTTCTGGTTCGGGTTCGTATTAGGCCCTGAATGGTGGCTCGGGGCACATCCCTCTGTCCTCCCAGTCCTGACCTTCCTTCTCCTTGGCCCTCTGTCATCCCGGATCCTCTCCACCTCCTCCTTAAACAATTCTGAATGTCTCCAGGAGCAGCGTGGCAGGCGTGGGGTCTCAGGAGGGGCTGCCGCGATCCTGCGCCCCAGACAACACTGAGAAAGTAGCCACGGGACATTCTGTCATGAGGACTGGGAGGAGGATCCCATCCATCTCCTTGGGCATGAACACGGTTCCAGTCCCTGCTGTCTCCACCACCGCTGTGCCAGCTGCTCCTGAAAACACGTCTGTGAACGACCGAGCCAGAGTTTCTGGGGGTGAGTCCCAGGCTGAGCCCTGCTAGGTGATCGGTGCACCTGTGGCCTGGGACGGGTGCCGCTCACTGGGGTCCCAGACAGGGGTGCCTGTCACCCTTCTCTCCAGGGGACCTGCCTTGGACCTCTGCTTCCTCACGTTCTCCCCAGGGCTGCTGGTCCCCAGACCTGACCCCTGCCGGTCTGAGGGTGACCAGCGCTGGCTCCCCAGGGTTTCCTTTGCCCGAGTCCTTGCCCGGGAGCTCCTGCATCTCCTGACACATCCTCCCCGTGTGCCCAGCCTCCCCCTCGAACTTGCACGTGTTTGGTCTCTGTCCCTGTCTCTGTCCCTGTGGGACCCGGTGACTCGGAGCATGGACTGGAGCAGACCCATGGGAAACCTTTCTCTGGCCTAGGGTTGGGAGCGATGTGTCGGCCCTGTGCGGCGTGCCTTCCGGCTTTCTGCATTTGCCTGGTTTCTGTGTGGGCCACGGGAGGAAATAGCCGTGTCCTGTCTGGGGACCGACTGGGGTGTCCCAGCAGGAACAGGGGCCTTGGCCCCAAGATTGTGCCCAGAATTCCTGAAGGGGTGCCCAGGATGACATCGCCTCTGTAATCCATTCTGCGTTTCAACATCAAATAAGGGCAATTCTATGTCCAACAGGGAAAAAACCAAACGAGTGCCCTTTGAAAGTAGGTGGGCAGACACAAAGGCACCCGTTGAGGGATTCCACTTCCAGAAACCTCCAGGACACGTGCAGGAACAGAAAGAGAAAGCAACTTAGGGGCTGCGAGGGGCCAGGCTGGGCGAGCCATGGGCAGGGAGGGCTTGGGCTCCGGGTCTCCTTTGGGGACGGAGCTATCCTGCAGCGACGTTCTGGGGTGTGGTGGCGCAGCGTTGGGAATGTCCTTCATGCTCATGACGTGTTCAAGGGAAAACAAGAACTTTTATTTAAAATAAATAATACACGGCATAGAGGAGATGGAAGGCGACTATGACGGCGACTCCATACAGGAGAGGAAGAACACAGGGGGAGGGGAGGAAACATTCTGGGGGGATGTCGGGGTCAGGGGACGGAACGGAGGGTAATTTTACGGGGAGAACGCCCCGCAGAGTTGTGGGCTCTGGATGCGGGTCTGGGAGCCCCGCAGGAGCAGGTGTCAGGGCAGGGGCCGAGATCGGGGCGGGGACAGGGTCAGCAGTCGTGGCCAGCGCAGGATCCAGAGCAGGAGCTGGGTCAGAGGCAGGATCAGGAGCCCAGGCAAGGGCAGGGAAAGGAGCAGGAGCAAGGGCTAGGGGCTGGGGCTGGGGCGGGAACAGGGGCATAGGCAGGGGCAGGGGAAGGCGCAGTGGTCCTGGCAAGGCCAGGGGATGGGAAGGGGGCAGTTGAAGGGGAAGAAGCAGGGGCAGTTTCTGGGTCTGGGGCGGGAACAGGGGCACAGGCAGGGGAAGGGGAGGCCGTCCTGGCAGGGTCAGAGGCAGGGGCAAAAACAGGGGTCGGACCTGGGTCTTGGGCAGGTGCAGGAGCAGTGGCCCTGGCAGGGAAAGGAGAAGGGACAGGGGCAGGGGCAGGGGAAGGGGCAGGAGCAGGAGCTGGGGCAAGTGCAGGGGTGATGGCCGGTGCAGGGTCAAGGGCAGGAGCTGGGTCTGGGGCGGGAACAGGGGCGCAGGCAGGGTAAGGGGAGGCCGTCCTGGCAGGGGCACGGGAAGGGGCAACCGAAGGGGCAGGAACAGGGGTAGGACCTGGGTCTGGGGCAGGGGCAGGGGCAGGGACAGGGGCAGGGGCAGGGGAAGGGGCGGGAGCAGGAGCTGGGACAAGTGCAGGGGTGATGGCCTGTGCAGGGTCAAGGGCAGGACCTGGGTCTGGGGCAGGAACAGGGGCCCCGTGAAGGCCCAGGGAAGTGGTGGGACCAAGGGAGGGTCTGGGTCAGGGGCGAGAACAGGAGCACAGGCAGGGGCAGGGGACGTGGGAGTAGCTCTGGCAGGGGCAGGGGCAGGGGGAGCGGCAGGAGCGGGGCTGGGGGCAGGAGCAGGAGCCGGCTCTCCCTGCACAGCATCAGCACCTCCGTGGGCAGGCGGCCGGTGCCCTGTCGGCTCCCGGTCTCCCGCCGAAGTCTCTCCCGTCACCATGTCCCCCTCCGGAGCTGCTGAAGTTGGGAGTGGGTCTAGCTTCTCCGCCGGAGTAGCTGTGAGAGGAGAGAAGGTCACCCGCGGGCCTGCCTCTCCCTGGGGCTTGGCAGAGACCAAGCATAGCCCAGGGTCTCCCGGAGAAGCCGCAGCCACGAAGGAAGCCTCCCCGGGACGTCTCCCCGACGGCAGGCCACCCCCTGGGTGCTCCGAGGCAGCTCGTGGCTCCCGGCCCCACGCCAGCCTGTGGGGGCTTCTCCCTGTGGGGCCCAGCACCGACCCTCCCCACACAGCCACAGGCACCCCATCCCAGCCGTCTCACCCTCGGCCTTGGCCTCCGTGGGCTCCGTGTCCAGGACCGCAGTCCAATGGAGTAGCGGGGACCGTGGTCTGGGAGGGACCGGAGGCCTTCCCAGGACCGGGGACTCCAGGGTCAGGGAGGAGTGCGTGTCTTCCCGCCTCCTTCCTATTTCATCCGTGGCCTGCCACGGCAGAGACGGGGAGTGTGCAAGAGGCCTCAGAGCCCTGCCCGGCCATACCCACCGTCCTCCTGCCCAGTCCCCTGGCTTCTCCCGGATCACACGCAGACCTGCGCGTGCACAGCCCCGCACCTGGGTCAGGGACCCGTCCCTGCAGGGTGTCAGGATAAACCCCGGGCAGAAGGGCGCAGCCCCCACACCCCATCCCACGTAGCCAGCCTGAACCTGGGGTGTGAACATGACCTGCCCACCAGGCATCTGACCCCTCATCAGCCTGCTCCTGCTCGGGGCGTGTCCACCCCCGATGAGCTCTCTTCACACACACACACACACACACGCACACACACACACACACACACACACACACGGGGAGGAGGCCTGGGGCGACACGGGTCGATCGGAAGGTGTGGGGCTGTCTGACTCGGAGCCTCCCGGGGTCACCTTTCGATTCTTCTTGCCAAAGGGCCAGAGGCGTCGGGGAGCCCTGCCAGGCCCTCCGCAGCGAGGGGAAGTGCTTGGCGGGCGAGCTCTCCTCTGCTCGCTGCCTCTGGACTTGGGTATGCAACAGAGGAACATGTCGCTTCTGTCGGGATCTCCGCAGAAATGAGCTGGGCAGGGGGTCGTCTCAGGAACGTGGGTGCCTGGATACGTGGGTTCCAATTCCGTTGGGCTGTGTCGTCAGGGAAGTGAGGTCACTGCTGCCTGGGGGCTCCTTACCCGACTTCCTCCTCACCCCCGAGCTCCCTGAGGGCGCCCCTCCCCCAGCTGCTCCAGGCTCACCCTCCACCCCATGCCCTGTCTCTACAGTGACCCCCACATGGCCTACCCACAGCCCCTGGGAGGCCTGGGTGCAGCTGTGGTCCCCGCTGTGAGGGCCCAGAGCTGGGTTCAGACCGGGCTCCTGCTCCTGCTCCTGCCCAGGACTGGGACCGCGGACGCACCCTGTGGCTCCCAGGGCCTCCCCAGTCTCCCCGTGTGCACACTGGGGGTGTCCTGGCTTCCACTTCTGGGGA
Source organism: Meles meles (assembly GCF_922984935.1). Lineage (NCBI taxonomy): Eukaryota > Metazoa > Chordata > Mammalia > Carnivora > Mustelidae > Meles > Meles meles. The sequence continues at coordinate 86,444,072 of NC_060079.1, forward strand.
TGCCATCAGGCGTGGGACCTCTCCATACGTTCCGTACCCGCTCTCCCGGGAGGCTGGTGCACACACTTGGAGATGCCTGGGCGAGCCAGGGGCTGGGCGGGGGCATGGAGCACAGCCCAGAGTGGCCTGGACCTGCTCTGGGATCCAGGCAAAGCCACCCTCCTGCCTGGGTCCCATCAGCCGTGGCAAGGTGGCAGTGCATGGAGTCTGACCGTGGTGACACAGACTTCCAGGGGCTCCCATTAGGTTGAGGTCCAAGGGCGTCGTCTGCGCCCATGTGCTGGACAGCCCCCACCGTGGTTCCCGGGCATTCCCGAATCCGTCCTGCCAGGGTGGATGGCCCGTGGGACTGAGAAGGGGACAAAGTGTTTGGCGGTCATTTCCCAGCCGATGGAGGAAAGTCTGTGACTTCTCCTGGTTCCCCCTCTCCTGTGTTCGGTGTCTGTCTCTGTCTTTGACTTTGTCTCCGGGTCTGTGTCTGTCTCTGGTTTTGTGTGTCTCACAGAGCAGGATCTGTGGGCTCCAGGGCTGATGGGGGAAACCTCAGAAGTCTCCCTTGTCCCTGATTCCCTCCCCTGGGCTGGTGCTTGGTTCCTTGCTAAGGCCTTGTCCCCCTGAGCAGAGCAGTGACTCTGGAACCTCTTGCAAATGGGGCCCCTGAGGCTGCAACAAGGAGGGTCCCGACCTTGGTCCGCAGACCAGGGCTCTAGCGCTCTGCCACATTCTGCAAGCCCACGATATCAGCCCCCCAAGCCTGCAGGCTGTCCTCTGCTCAGAAGGACCTCGAGGGAGTCCAAAGCATGTTGCCAAGACTGGGAGCACAGTGGGTCAGGGAGAGAGATTCAAGGCCAACAGGCTCTTCGACAAGCCTGTGGGAGCCTAGGGACAGCCTGTGTCTATGGCCCCATTGATAGAAGAGTAAGGGGAGGCCTTTGGCGGTGTAGCCTTGTCCACACTGGGGAGGGGGGGTTTACCTCTTCCTACTTCCAGGGGAGGTGTCCGGGGTGGTGAAGGACACCAGGCCCCAGACCCTGTCCTCACCCAGTGCCCTGGCAAAGCCCCTGGGCCCCTTGGGGACCCCTTGACCATCAGCCCTTCCTCTCTCCCCTCCCCATGCTAAGGATCTCGGTCCTTGCCAGGAGTCCTGATGCCCCTGACCCCATGGCCCAGCTGTCTCCAACCTCTTTCTTCTTTTCCGCCTTGTTACCCACCATTTTCCCAGGGTGTCTCCCCATCTGAGCCCTAGCTGGGCAAAGTGGTGTGTGTGTGTGTCTGTGTGTGTGGGTGTGTGTGTCTGTGTGTGCGTGCGTGTGTGTGTGTATGCGCGCACGCTCAAGCATACGCCTCTCCCTGTCTGGGGAGGCCCGAGGTCACGTCCCCACATGGGACGGGGTGGGTAGCTCTCCCCAAGGATCTGAGAGGCTCTCACCCTCAAAGCAGATCTCATGGGAGGGTTGGGGCTTGCCTAGGACTGGAGGGAAGCTCTGCTCCTTGGACTCTGTACCCGTCTTTTGTCCTGGGCCAGTCCCTGCCTCTCTTGACCCCAGGTTGCCAACTGTCCCTGAGGCTTGGACATGGAAATGCTTGAATCTGGCCGTTCCTCCAGGGGGAGGTGGAGGTGGAGGAAAGGTGCCCCAGGCACACAGACCTCCATTCCCAGAGGGCCAGGTGTGCCCAGGAGACCTGCACACTGCACCTGGACCGTGACCCAGCCTTGCGGTGGATGTGTACGCGACCCATGGCGCTGTCCCTGACTGGTCCCCCATGTTCCCTCACGTCTGCCAAGTGCTCTGTGGCCCCGAAGTCTGCTGAGCACCAGAGCCATGCCTATCCCGGGGAGCAAGGCTCAGGGTGCAAGGCTAGGCGGGTTGGACATCTGGGGATGCAAAGGTCACCGAGCACTCCCCACCCAGCTGGCCTGGAATTTGGCATCCCTCCCAGGGTCCCGAGAAATGCGGGATTGAGCCAGAGGCCTTGGTGACATCGGTGGCAGGGAGGTCAGTGGGCCCCTTCCACTTCTCCTCTCTCCCTCTGCTTGGTCTTCCTGGTTGTACCCAGGGACAGAGGTCCAGCCTGTCCTTGGATTTAGCCCTGGCTTGAGTCAGTGGGTGGAAGGAGGACAGGGAAGGTTAGGGTTTGGGTTAGGGGTTTGGGTTAGGGTTAGGGTGAGGGTCACAGTTAGAGTTAGGGTTAGGGCTAGGGTTGGGTTAGAGGGTGAGGGTGAGGGTTAGAGGGTTAGGGTGAGGGTTAGGGTTAGGTTTAGAAGGTAAGGGTTAGGGCTCGAGGGATAGGGTTAGGATTAGGGTCAGGGTCAGGGTCAGGGTCAGGCCTATCGTTAGGGTCACGGTCAGGGTCAGGGCTAGGGTCAGGGTCAGGGTTAGGTTTAGGGTCAGGCTTAGGGTCAGGGTCAGGGTCAGTGGTAGGGTCAGGGTCAGTGTTAGGTTCCAGGCTGGCGTCAGGCTCCGGGTAATGGTCAGGGTCAGGGTCAGGGGTTAGAGATAGGGTTAGGATTAGGGTTAGGGTTAAGCTTCGGGTTTGCCTTCAGGTTCGGGGTTAGGGTTATTGGTTAGGGGTTCGGGTATGGGTTCGGGTTCAGGTTAGCTTTAGGGTTCGGGTTCGGGTTAGGGTTAAGGTTAGGGTCAGGTTGAGGGTCAGGGTCAGGGTCAGGCTCAGGGTCAGGGTCAGGGTCAGTTAGGGTTAGAGTTAGGGTTATAGAGATAGGGTTAGGGTGAGGGTTAGGGTTAGAGTTAGGGCTATAGAGGTAGGGTTAGGGTATGGGTTAGGGTTAGAGGGTTAGGGTTAGTGCTAGAGAGATAGGGTTAGGGTTAGGGTCATGGTCAGGGTCAATGTTAGGGTTCGGGTATTGTCAGGGTCAGGGTTAGGATTAGGATTTGGGTTAATGTTCGGGGTTAGGGTTCGGGTCCACGTTCAGGTTCGGGGTTTAGGGTTATGGGTTATTGGTTCGGGTTCGGGTTAGGTTTAGTATTGGGGTTCTGGTTCGGGTTCGTATTAGGCCCTGAATGGTGGCTCGGGGCACATCCCTCTGTCCTCCCAGTCCTGACCTTCCTTCTCCTTGGCCCTCTGTCATCCCGGATCCTCTCCACCTCCTCCTTAAACAATTCTGAATGTCTCCAGGAGCAGCGTGGCAGGCGTGGGGTCTCAGGAGGGGCTGCCGCGATCCTGCGCCCCAGACAACACTGAGAAAGTAGCCACGGGACATTCTGTCATGAGGACTGGGAGGAGGATCCCATCCATCTCCTTGGGCATGAACACGGTTCCAGTCCCTGCTGTCTCCACCACCGCTGTGCCAGCTGCTCCTGAAAACACGTCTGTGAACGACCGAGCCAGAGTTTCTGGGGGTGAGTCCCAGGCTGAGCCCTGCTAGGTGATCGGTGCACCTGTGGCCTGGGACGGGTGCCGCTCACTGGGGTCCCAGACAGGGGTGCCTGTCACCCTTCTCTCCAGGGGACCTGCCTTGGACCTCTGCTTCCTCACGTTCTCCCCAGGGCTGCTGGTCCCCAGACCTGACCCCTGCCGGTCTGAGGGTGACCAGCGCTGGCTCCCCAGGGTTTCCTTTGCCCGAGTCCTTGCCCGGGAGCTCCTGCATCTCCTGACACATCCTCCCCGTGTGCCCAGCCTCCCCCTCGAACTTGCACGTGTTTGGTCTCTGTCCCTGTCTCTGTCCCTGTGGGACCCGGTGACTCGGAGCATGGACTGGAGCAGACCCATGGGAAACCTTTCTCTGGCCTAGGGTTGGGAGCGATGTGTCGGCCCGGTGCGGCGTGCCTTCCGGCTTTCTGCATTTGCCTGGTTTCTGTGTGGGCCACGGGAGGAAATAGCCGTGTCCTGTCTGGGGACCGACTGGGGTGTCCCAGCAGGAACAGGGGCCTTGGCCCCAAGATTGTGCCCAGAATTCCTGAAGGGGTGCCCAGGATGACATCGCCTCTGTAATCCATTCTGCGTTTCAACATCAAATAAGGGCAATTCTATGTCCAACAGGGAAAAAACCAAACGAGTGCCCTTTGAAAGTAGGTGGGCAGACACAAAGGCACCCGTTGAGGGATTCCACTTCCAGAAACCTCCAGGACACGTGCAGGAACAGAACGAGAAAGCAACTTAGGGGCTGCGAGGGGCCAGGCTGGGCGAGCCATGGGCAGGGAGGGCTTGGGCTCCGGGTCTCCTTTGGGGACGGAGCTATCCTGCAGCGACGTTCTGGGGTGTGGTGGCGCAGCGTTGGGAATGTCCTTCATGCTCATGACGTGTTCAAGGGAAAACAAGAACTTTTATTTAAAATAAATAATACACGGCATAGAGGAGATGGAAGGCGACTATGACGGCGACTCCATACAGGAGAGGAAGAACACAGGGGGAGGGGAGGAAACATTCTGGGGGGATGTCGGGGTCAGGGGACGGAACGGAGGGTAATTTTACGGGGAGAACGCCCCGCAGAGTTGTGGGCTCTGGATGCGGGTCTGGGAGCCCCGCAGGAGCAGGTGTCAGGGCAGGGGCCGAGATCGGGGCGGGGACAGGGTCAGCAGTCGTGGCCAGCGCAGGATCCAGAGCAGGAGCTGGGTCAGAGGCAGGATCAGGAGCCCAGGCAAGGGCAGGGAAAGGAGCAGGAGCAAGGGCTAGGGGCTGGGGCTGGGGCGGGAACAGGGGCATAGGCAGGGGCAGGGGAAGGCGCAGTGGTCCTGGCAAGGCCAGGGGATGGGAAGGGGGCAGTTGAAGGGGAAGAAGCAGGGGCAGTTTCTGGGTCTGGGGCGGGAACAGGGGCACAGGCAGGGGAAGGGGAGGCCGTCCTGGCAGGGTCAGAGGCAGGGGCAAAAACAGGGGTCGGACCTGGGTCTTGGGCAGGTGCAGGAGCAGTGGCCCTGGCAGGGAAAGGAGAAGGGACAGGGGCAGGGGCAGGGGAAGGGGCAGGAGCAGGAGCTGGGGCAAGTGCAGGGGTGATGGCCGGTGCAGGGTCAAGGGCAGGAGCTGGGTCTGGGGCGGGAACAGGGGCGCAGGCAGGGTAAGGGGAGGCCGTCCTGGCAGGGGCACGGGAAGGGGCAACCGAAGGGGCAGGAACAGGGGTAGGACCTGGGTCTGGGGCAGGGGCAGGGGCAGGGACAGGGGCAGGGGCAGGGGAAGGGGCGGGAGCAGGAGCTGGGACAAGTGCAGGGGTGATGGCCTGTGCAGGGTCAAGGGCAGGACCTGGGTCTGGGGCAGGAACAGGGGCCCCGTGAAGGCCCAGGGAAGTGGTGGGACCAAGGGAGGATCTGGGTCAGGGGCGAGAACAGGAGCACAGGCAGGGGCAGGGGACGTGGGAGTAGCTCTGGCAGGGGCAGGGGCAGGGGGAGCGGCAGGAGCGGGGCTGGGGGCAGGAGCAGGAGCCGGCTCTCCCTGCACAGCATCAGCACCTCCGTGGGCAGGCGGCCGGTGCCCTGTCGGCTCCCGGTCTCCCGCCGAAGTCTCTCCCGTCACCATGTCCCCCTCCGGAGCTGCTGAAGTTGGGAGTGGGTCTAGCTTCTCCGCCGGAGTAGCTGTGAGAGGAGAGAAGGTCACCCGCGGGCCTGCCTCTCCCTGGGGCTTGGCAGAGACCAAGCATAGCCCAGGGTCTCCCGGAGAAGCCGCAGCCACGAAGGAAGCCTCCCCGGGACGTCTCCCCGACGGCAGGCCACCCCCTGGGTGCTCCGAGGCAGCTCGTGGCTCCCGGCCCCACGCCAGCCTGTGGGGGCTTCTCCCTGTGGGGCCCAGCACCGACCCTCCCCACACAGCCACAGGCACCCCATCCCAGCCGTCTCACCCTCGGCCTTGGCCTCCGTGGGCTCCGTGTCCAGGACCGCAGTCCAATGGAGTAGCGGGGACCGTGGTCTGGGAGGGACCGGAGGCCTTCCCAGGACCGGGGACTCCAGGGTCAGGGAGGAGTGCGTGTCTTCCCGCCTCCTTCCTATTTCATCCGTGGCCTGCCACGGCAGAGACGGGGAGTGTGCAAGAGGCCTCAGAGCCCTGCCCGGCCATACCCACCGTCCTCCTGCCCAGTCCCCTGGCTTCTCCCGGATCACACGCAGACCTGCGCGTGCACAGCCCCGCACCTGGGTCAGGGACCCGTCCCTGCAGGGTGTCAGGATAAACCCCGGGCAGAAGGGCGCAGCCCCCACACCCCATCCCACGTAGCCAGCCTGAACCTGGGGTGTGAACATGACCTGCCCACCAGGCATCTGACCCCTCATCAGCCTGCTCCTGCTCGGGGCGTGTCCACCCCCGATGAGCTCTCTTTACACACACACACGCACACACACACACACACACACACACGGGGAGGAGGCCTGGGGCGACACGGGTCGATCGGAAGGTGTGGGGCTGTCTGACTCGGAGCCTCCCGGGGTCACCTTTCGATTCTTCTTGCCAAAGGGCCAGAGGCGTCGGGGAGCCCTGCCAGGCCCTCCGCAGCGAGGGGAAGTGCTTGGCGGGCGAGCTCTCCTCTGCTCGCTGCCTCTGGACTTGGGTATGCAACAGAGGAACATGTCGCTTCTGTCGGGATCTCCGCAGAAATGAGCTGGGCAGGGGGTCGTCTCAGGAACGTGGGTGCCTGGATACGTGGGTTCCAATTCCGTTGGGCTGTGTCGTCAGGGAAGTGAGGTCACCGCTGCCTGGGGGCTCCTTACCCGACTTCCTCCTCACCCCCGAGCTCCCTGAGGGCGCCCCTCCCCCAGCTGCTCCAGGCTCACCCTCCACCCCATGCCCTGTCTCTACAGTGACCCCCACATGGCCTACCCACAGCCCCTGGGAGGCCTGGGTGCAGCTGTGGTCCCTGCTGTGAGGGCCCAGAGCTGGGTTCAGACCGGGCTCCTGCTCCTGCTCCTGCCCAGGACTGGGACCGCGGACGCACCCTGTGGCTCCCAGGGCCTCCCCAGTCTCCCCGTGTGCACACTGGGGGTGTCCTGGCTTCCACTTCTGGGGATGCCATCAGGCGTGGGACCTCTCCATACGTTCCGTACCCGCTCTCCCGGGAGGCTGGTGCACACACTTGGAGATGCCTGGGCGAGCCAGGGGCTGGGCGGGGGCATGGAGCACAGCCCAGAGTGGCCTGGACCTGCTCTGGGATCCAGGCAAAGCCACCCTCCTGCCTGGGTCCCATCAGCCGTGGCAAGGTGGCAGTGCATGGAGTCTGACCGTGGTGACACAGACTTCCAGGGGCTCCCATTAGGTTGAGGTCCAAGGGCGTCGTCCGCGCCCATGTGCTGGACAGCCCCCACCGTGGTTCCCGGGCATTCCCGAATCCGTCCTGCCAGGGTGGATGGCCCGTGGGACTGAGAAGGGGACAAAGTGTTTGGCGGTCATTTCCCAGCCGATGGAGGAAAGTCTGTGACTTCTCCTGGTTCCCCCTCTCCTGTGTTCGGTGTCTGTCTCTGTCTTTGACTTTGTCTCCGGGTCTGTGTCTGTCTCTGGTTTTGTGTGTCTCACAGAGCAGGATCTGTGGGCTCCAGGGCTGATGGGGGAAACCTCAGAAGTCTCCCTTGTCCCTGATTCCCTCCCCTGGGCTGGTGCTTGGTTCCTTGCTAAGGCCTTGTCCCCCTGAGCAGAGCACTGACTCTGGAACCTCTTGCAAATGGGGCCCCTGAGGCTGCAACAAGGAGGGTCCCGACCTTGGTCCGCAGACCAGGGCTCTAGCGCTCTGCCACATTCTGCAAGCCCACGATGTCAGCCCCCCAAGCCTGCAGGCTGTCCTCTGCTCAGAAGGACCTCGAGGGAGTCCAAAGCATGTTGCCAAGACTGGGAGCACAGTGGGTCAGGGAGAGAGATTCAAGGCCAACAGGCTCTTCGACAAGCCTGTGGGAGCCTAGGGACAGCCTGTGTCTATGGCCCCATTGATGGAAGAGTAAGGGGAGGCCTTTGGCGGTGTAGCCTTGTCCACACTGGGGAGGGGGGGTTTACCTCTTCCTACTTCCAGGGGAGGTGTCCGGGGTGGTGAAGGACACCAGGCCCCAGACCCTGTCCTCACCCAGTGCCCTGGCAAAGCCCCTGGGCCCCTTGGGGACCCCTTGACCATCAGCCCTTCCTCTCTCCCCTCCCCATGCTAAGGATCTCGGTCCTTGCCAGGAGTCCTGATGCCCCTGACCCCATGGCCCAGCTGTCTCCAACCTCTTTCTTCTTTTCCGCCTTGTTACCCACCATTTTCCCAGGGTGTCTCCCCATCTGAGCCCTAGCTGGGCAAAGTGGTGTGTGTGTGTGTCTGTGTGTGTGGGTGTGTGTGTCTGTGTGTGCGTGCGTGTGTGTGTGTATGCGCGCACGCTCAAGCATACGCCTCTCCCTGTCTGGGGAGGCCCGAGGTCACGTCCCCACATGGGACGGGGTGGGTAGCTCTCCCCAAGGATCTGAGAGGCTCTCACCCTCAAAGCAGATCTCATGGGAGGGTTGGGGCTTGCCTAGGACTGGAGGGAAGCTCTGCTCCTTGGACTCTGTACCCGTCTTTTGTCCTGGGCCAGTCCCTGCCTCTCTTGACCCCAGGTTGCCAACTGTCCCTGAGGCTTGGACATGGAAATGCTTGAATCTGGCCGTTCCTCCAGGGGGAGGTGGAGGTGGAGGAAAGGTGCCCCAGGCACACAGACCTCCATTCCCAGAGGGCCAGGTGTGCCCAGGAGACCTGCACACTGCACCTGGACCGTGACCCAGCCTTGCGGTGGATGTGTACGCGACCCATGGCGCTGTCCCTGACTGGTCCCCCATGTTCCCTCACGTCTGCCAAGTGCTCTGTGGCCCCGAAGTCTGCTGAGCACCAGAGCCATGCCTATCCCGGGGAGCAAGGCTCAGGGTGCAAGGCTAGGCGGGTTGGACATCTGGGGATGCAAAGGTCACCGAGCACTCCCCACCCAGCTGGCCTGGAATTTGGCATCCCTCCCAGGGTCCCGAGAAATGCGGGATTGAGCCAGAGGCCTTGGTGACATCGGTGGCAGGGAGGTCAGTGGGCCCCTTCCACTTCTCCTCTCTCCCTCTGCTTGGTCTTCCTGGTTGTACCCGGGGACAGAGGTCCAGCCTGTCCTTGGATTTAGCCCTGGCTTGAGTCAGTGGGTGGAAGGAGGACAGGGAAGGTTAGGGTTTGGGTTAGGGGTTTGGGTTAGGGTTAGGGTGAGGGTCACAGTTAGAGTTAGGGTTAGGGCTAGGGTTGGGTTAGAGGGTGAGGGTGAGGGTTAGAGGGTTAGGGTGAGGGTTAGGGTTAGGTTTAGAAGGTAAGGGTTAGGGCTCGAGGGATAGGGTTAGGATTAGGGTCAGGGTCAGGGTCAGGGTCAGGCCTATCGTTAGGGTCACGGTCAGGGTCAGGGCTAGGGTCAGGGTCAGGGTTAGGTTTAGGGTCAGGCTTAGGGTCAGGGTCAGGGTCAGTGGTAGGGTCAGGGTCAGTGTTAGGTTCCAGGCTGGCGTCAGGCTCCGGGTAATGGTCAGGGTCAGGGTCAGGGGTTAGAGATAGGGTTAGGATTAGGGTTAGGGTTAAGCTTCGGGTTTGCCTTCAGGTTCGGGGTTAGGGTTATTGGTTAGGGGTTCGGGTATGGGTTCGGGTTCAGGTTAGCTTTAGGGTTCGGGTTCGGGTTAGGGTTAAGGTTAGGGTCAGGTTGAGGGTCAGGGTCAGGGTCAGGCTCAGGGTCAGGGTCAGGGTCAGTTAGGGTTAGAGTTAGGGTTATAAGGATAGGGTTAGGGTGAGGGTTAGGGTTAGAGTTAGGGCTATAGAGGTAGGGTTAGGGTATGGGTTAGGGTTAGAGGGTTAGGGTTAGTGCTAGAGAGATAGGGTTAGGGTTAGGGTCATGGTCAGGGTCAATGTTAGGGTTCGGGTATTGTTAGGGTCAGGGTTAGGGGTTAGGGTCAGGGTTAGGATTAGGATTTGGGTTAATGTTCGGGGTTAGGGTTCGGGTCCACGTTCAGGTTCGGGGTTTAGAGTTATGGGTTATTGGTTCGGGTTCGGGTTAGGTTTAGTATTGGGGTTCTGGTTCGGGTTCGTATTAGGCCCTGAATGGTGGCTCGGGGCACATCCCTCTGTCCTCCCAGTCCTGACCTTCCTTCTCCTTGGCCCTCTGTCATCCCGGATCCTCTCCACCTCCTCCTTAAACAATTCTGAATGTCTCCAGGAGCAGCGTGGCAGGCGTGGGGTCTCAGGAGGGGCTGCCGTGATCCTGCGCCCCAGACAACACTGAGAAAGTAGCCACGGGACATTCTGTCATGAGGACTGGGAGGAGGATCCCATCCATCTCCTTGGGCATGAACACGGTTCCAGTCCCTGCTGTCTCCACCACCGCTGTGCCAGCTGCTCCTGAAAACACGTCTGTGAACGACCGAGCCAGAGTTTCTGGGGGTGAGTCCCAGGCTGAGCCCTGCTAGGTGATCGGTGCACCTGTGGCCTGGGACGGGTGCCGCTCACTGGGGTCCCAGACAGGGGTGCCTGTCACCCTTCTCTCCAGGGGACCTGCCTTGGACCTCTGCTTCCTCACGTTCTCCCCAGGGCTGCTGGTCCCCAGACCTGACCCCTGCCGGTCTGAGGGTGACCAGCGCTGGCTCCCCAGGGTTTCCTTTGCCCGAGTCCTTGCCCGGGAGCTCCTGCATCGCCTGACACATCCTCCCCGTGTGCCCAGCCTCCCCCTCGAACTTGCACGTGTTTGGTCTCTGTCCCTGTCTCTGTCCCTGTGGGACCCGGTGACTCGGAGCATGGACTGGAGCAGACCCATGGGAAACCTTTCTCTGGCCTAGGGTTGGGAGCGATGTGTCGGCCCTGTGCGGCGTGCCTTCCGGCTTTCTGCATTTGCCTGGTTTCTGTGTGGGCCACGGGAGGAAATAGCCGTGTCCTGTCTGGGGACCGACTGGGGTGTCCCAGCAGGAACAGGGGCCTTGGCCCCAAGATTGTGCCCAGAATTCCTGAAGGGGTGCCCAGGATGACATCGCCTCTGTAATCCATTCTGCGTTTCAACATCAAATAAGGGCAATTCTATGTCCAACAGGGAAAAAACCAAACGAGTGCCCTTTGAAAGTAGGTGGGCAGACACAAAGGCACCCGTTGAGGGATTCCACTTCCAGAAACCTCCAGGACACGTGCAGGAACAGAACGAGAAAGCAACTTAGGGGCTGCGAGGGGCCAGGCTGGGCGAGCCATGGGCAGGGAGGGCTTGGGCTCCGGGTCTCCTTTGGGGACGGAGCTATCCTGCAGCGACGTTCTGGGGTGTGGTGGCGCAGCGTTGGGAATGTCCTTCATGCTCATGACGTGTTCAAGGGAAAACAAGAACTTTTATTTAAAATAAATAATACACGGCATAGAGGAGATGGAAGGCGACTATGACGGCGACTCCATACAGGAGAGGAAGAACACAGGGGGAGGGGAGGAAACATTCTGGGGGGATGTCGGGGTCAGGGGACGGAACGGAGGGTAATTTTACGGGGAGAACGCCCCGCAGAGTTGTGGGCTCTGGATGCGGGTCTGGGAGCCCCGCAGGAGCAGGTGTCAGGGCAGGGGCCGAGATCGGGGCGGGGACAGGGTCAGCAGTCGTGGCCAGCGCAGGATCCAGAGCAGGAGCTGGGTCAGAGGCAGGATCAGGAGCCCAGGCAAGGGCAGGGAAAGGAGCAGGAGCAAGGGCTAGGGGCTGGGGCTGGGGCGGGAACAGGGGCATAGGCAGGGGCAGGGGAAGGCGCAGTGGTCCTGGCAAGGCCAGGGGATGGGAAGGGGGCAGTTGAAGGGGAAGAAGCAGGGGCAGTTTCTGGGTCTGGGGCGGGAACAGGGGCACAGGCAGGGGAAGGGGAGGCCGTCCTGGCAGGGTCAGAGGCAGGGGCAAAAACAGGGGTCGGACCTGGGTCTTGGGCAGGTGCAGGAGCAGTGGCCCTGGCAGGGAAAGGAGAAGGGACAGGGGCAGGGGCAGGGGAAGGGGCAGGAGCAGGAGCTGGGGCAAGTGCAGGGGTGATGGCCGGTGCAGGGTCAAGGGCAGGAGCTGGGTCTGGGGCGGGAACAGGGGCGCAGGCAGGGTAAGGGGAGGCCGTCCTGGCAGGGGCACGGGAAGGGGCAACCGAAGGGGCAGGAACAGGGGTAGGACCTGGGTCTGGGGCAGGGGCAGGGGCAGGGACAGGGGCAGGGGCAGGGGAAGGGGCGGGAGCAGGAGCTGGGACAAGTGCAGGGGTGATGGCCTGTGCAGGGTCAAGGGCAGGACCTGGGTCTGGGGCAGGAACAGGGGCCCCGTGAAGGCCCAGGGAAGTGGTGGGACCAAGGGAGGGTCTGGGTCAGGGGCGAGAACAGGAGCACAGGCAGGGGCAGGGGACGTGGGAGTAGCTCTGGCAGGGGCAGGGGCAGGGGGAGCGGCAGGAGCGGGGCTGGGGGCAGGAGCAGGAGCCGGCTCTCCCTGCACAGCATCAGCATCTCCGTGGGCAGGCGGCCGGTCACCTGTCGGCTCCCGGTCTCCCGCCGAAGTCTCTCCCGTCACCATGTCCCCCTCCGGAGCTGCTGAAGTTGGGAGTGGGTCTAGCTTCTCCGCCGGAGTAGCTGTGAGAGGAGAGAAGGTCACCCGCGGGCCTGCCTCTCCCTGGGGCTTGGCAGAGACCAAGCATAGCCCAGGGTCTCCCGGAGAAGCCGCAGCCACGAAGGAAGCCTCCCCGGGACGTCTCCCCGACGGCAGGCCACCCCCTGGGTGCTCCGAGGCAGCTCGTGGCTCCCGGCCCCACGCCAGCCTGTGGGGGCTTCTCCCTGTGGGGCCCAGCACCGACCCTCCCCACACAGCCACAGGCACCCCATCCCAGCCGTCTCACCCTCGGCCCTGGCCTCCGTGGGCTCCGTGTCCAGGACCGCAGTCCAATGGAGTAGCGGGGACCGTGGTCTGGGAGGGACCGGAGGCCTTCCCAGGACCGGGGACTCCAGGGTCAGGGAGGAGTGCGTGTCTTCCCGCCTCCTTCCTATTTCATCCGTGGCCTGCCACGGCAGAGACGGGGAGTGTGCAAGAGGCCTCAGAGCCCTGCCCGGCCATACCCACCGTCCTCCTGCCCAGTCCCCTGGCTTCTCCCGGATCACACGCAGACCTGCGCGTGCACAGCCCCGCACCTGGGTCAGGGACCCGTCCCTGCAGGGTGTCAGGATAAACCCCGGGCAGAAGGGCGCAGCCCCCACACCCCATCCCACGTAGCCAGCCTGAACCTGGGGTGTGAACATGACCTGCCCACCAGGCATCTGACCCCTCATCAGCCTGCTCCTGCTCGGGGCGTGTCCACCCCCGATGAGCTCTCTTCACACACACACACACACACACGCACACACACACACACACACACACACGGGGAGGAGGCCTGGGGCGACACGGGTCGATCGGAAGGTGTGGGGCTGTCTGACTCGGAGCCTCCCGGGGTCACCTTTCGATTCTTCTTGCCAAAGGGCCAGAGGCGTCGGGGAGCCCTGCCAGGCCCTCCGCAGCGAGGGGAAGTGCTTGGCGGGCGAGCTCTCCTCTGCTCGCTGCCTCTGGACTTGGGTATGCAACAGAGGAACATGTCGCTTCTGTCGGGATCTCCGCAGAAATGAGCTGGGCAGGGGGTCGTCTCAGGAACGTGGGTGCCTGGATACGTGGGTTCCAATTCCGTTGGGCTGTGTCGTCAGGGAAGTGAGGTCACCGCTGCCTGGGGGCTCCTTACCCGACTTCCTCCTCACCCCCGAGCTCCCTGAGGGCGCCCCTCCCCCAGCTGCTCCAGGCTCACCCTCCACCCCATGCCCTGTCTCTACAGTGACCCCCACATGGCCTACCCACAGCCCCTGGGAGGCCTGGGTGCAGCTGTGGTCCCCGCTGTGAGGGCCCAGAGCTGGGTTCAGACCGGGCTCCTGCTCCTGCTCCTGCCCAGGACTGGGACCGCGGACGCACCCTGTGGCTCCCAGGGCCTCCCAGTCTCCCCGTGTGCACACTGGGGGTGTCCTGGCTTCCACTTCTGGGGATGCCATCAGGCGTGGGACCTCTCCATACGTTCCGTACCCGCTCTCCCGGGAGGCTGGTGCACACACTTGGAGATGCCTGGGCGAGCCAGGGGCTGGGCGGGGGCATGGAGCACAGCCCAGAGTGGCCTGGACCTGCTCTGGGATCCAGGCAAAGCCACCCTACTGCCTGGGTCCCATCAGCCGTGGCAAGGTGGCAGTGCATGGAGTCTGACCGTGGTGACACAGACTTCCAGGGGCTCCCATTAGGTTGAGGTCCAAGGGCGTCGTCCGCGCCCATGTGCTGGACAGCCCCCACCGTGGTTCCCGGGCATTCCCGAATCCGTCCTGCCAGGGTGGATGGCCCGTGGGACTGAGAAGGGGACAAAGTGTTTGGCGGTCATTTCCCAGCCGATGGAGGAAAGTCTGTGACTTCTCCTGGTTCCCCCTCTCCTGTGTTCGGTGTCTGTCTCTGTCTTTGACTTTGTCTCCGGGTCTGTGTCTGTCTCTGGTTTTGTGTGTCTCACAGAGCAGGATCTGTGGGCTCCAGGGCTGATGGGGGAAACCTCAGAAGTCTCCCTTGTCCCTGATTCCCTCCCCTGGGCTGGTGCTTGGTTCCTTGCTAAGGCCTTGTCCCCCTGAGCAGAGCACTGACTCTGGAACCTCTTGCAAATGGGGCCCCTGAGGCTGCAACAAGGAGGGTCCCGACCTTGGTCCCCAGACCAGGGCTCTAGCGCTCTGCCACATTCTGCAAGCCCACGATATCAGCCCCCCAAGGCTGCAGGCTGTCCTCTGCTCAGAAGGACCTCGAGGGAGTCCAAAGCATGTTGCCAAGACTGGGAGCACAGTGGGTCAGGGAGAGAGATTCAAGGCCAACAGGCTCTTCGGCAAGCCTGTGGGAGCCTAGGGACAGCCTGTGTCTATGGCCCCATTGACGGAAGAGTAAGGGGAGGCCTTTGGCGGTGTAGCCTTGTCCACACTGGGGAGGGGGGGTTTACCTCTTCCTACTTCCAGGGGAGGTGTCCGGGGTGGTGAAGGACACCAGGCCCCAGACCCTGTCCTCACCCAGTGCCCTGGCAAAGCCCCTGGGCCCCTTGGGGACCCCTTGACCATCAGCCCTTCCTCTCTCCCCTCCCCATGCTAAGGATCTCGGTCCTTGCCAGGAGTCCTGATGCCCCTGACCCCATGGCCCAGCTGTCTCCAACCTCTTTCTTCTTTTCCGCCTTGTTACCCACCATTTTCCCAGGGTGTCTCCCCATCTGAGCCCTAGCTGGGCAAAGTGGTGTGTGTGTGTGTCTGTGTGTGTGGGTGTGTGTGTCTGTGTGTGCGTGCGTGTGTGTGTGTATGCGCGCACGCTCAAGCATACGCCTCTCCCTGTCTGGGGAGGCCCGAGGTCACGTCCCCACATGGGACGGGGTGGGTAGCTCTCCCCAAGGATCTGAGAGGCTCTCACCCTCAAAGCAGATCTCATGGGAGGGTTGGGGCTTGCCTAGGACTGGAGGGAAGCTCTGCTCCTTGGACTCTGTACCCGTCTTTTGTCCTGGGCCAGTCCCTGCCTCTCTTGACCCCAGGTTGCCAACTGTCCCTGAGGCTTGGACATGGAAATGCTTGAATCTGGCCGTTCCTCCAGGGGGAGGTGGAGGTGGAGGAAAGGTGCCCCAGGCACACAGACCTCCATTCCGAGAGGGCCAGGTGTGCCCAGGAGACCTGCACACTGCACCTGGACCGTGACCCAGCCTTGCGGTGGATGTGTACGCGACCCATGGCGCTGTCCCTGACTGGTCCCCCATGTTCCCTCACGTCTGCCAAGTGCTCTGTGGCCCCGAAGTCTGCTGAGCACCAGAGCCATGCCTATCCCGGGGAGCAAGGCTCAGGGTGCAAGGCTAGGCGGGTTGGACATCTGGGGATGCAAAGGTCACCGAGCACTCCCCACCCAGCTGGCCTGGAATTTGGCATCCCTCCCAGGGTCCCGAGAAATGCGGGATTGAGCCAGAGGCCTTGGTGACATCGGTGGCAGGGAGGTCAGTGGGCCCCTTCCACTTCTCCTCTCTCCCTCTGCTTGGTCTTCCTGGTTGTACCCAGGGACAGAGGTCCAGCCTGTCCTTGGATTTAGCCCTGGCTTGAGTCAGTGGGTGGAAGGAGGACAGGGAAGGTTAGGGTTTGGGTTAGGGGTTTGGGTTAGGGTTAGGGTGAGGGTCACAGTTAGAGTTAGGGTTAGGGCTAGGGTTGGGTTAGAGGGTGAGGGTGAGGGTTAGAGGGTTAGGGTGAGGGTTAGGGTTAGGTTTAGAAGGTAAGGGTTAGGGCTCGAGGGATAGGGTTAGGATTAGGGTCAGGGTCAGGGTCAGGGTCAGGCCTATCGTTAGGGTCACGGTCAGGGTCAGGGCTAGGGTCAGGGTCAGGGTTAGGTTTAGGGTCAGGCTTAGGGTCAGGGTCAGGGTCAGTGGTAGGGTCAGGGTCAGTGTTAGGTTCCAGGCTGGCGTCAGGCTCCGGGTAATGGTCAGGGTCAGGGTCAGGGGTTAGAGATAGGGTTAGGATTAGGGTTAGGGTTAAGCTTCGGGTTTGCCTTCAGGTTCGGGGTTAGGGTTATTGGTTAGGGGTTCGGGTATGGGTTCGGGTTCAGGTTAGCTTTAGGGTTCGGGTTCGGGTTAGGGTTAAGGTTAGGGTCAGGTTGAGGGTCAGGGTCAGGGTCAGGCTCAGGGTCAGGGTCAGGGTCAGTTAGGGTTAGAGTTAGGGTTATAGAGATAGGGTTAGGGTGAGGGTTAGGGTTAGAGTTAGGGCTATAGAGGTAGGGTTAGGGTATGGGTTAGGGTTAGAGGGTTAGGGTTAGTGCTAGAGAGATAGGGTTAGGGTTAGGGTCATGGTCAGGGTCAATGTTAGGGTTCGGGTATTGTCAGGGTCAGGGTTAGGATTAGGATTTGGGTTAATGTTCGGGGTTAGGGTTCGGGTCCACGTTCAGGTTCGGGGTTTAGGGTTATGGGTTATTGGTTCGGGTTCGGGTTAGGTTTAGTATTGGGGTTCTGGTTCGGGTTCGTATTAGGCCCTGAATGGTGGCTCGGGGCACATCCCTCTGTCCTCCCAGTCCTGACCTTCCTTCTCCTTGGCCCTCTGTCATCCCGGATCCTCTCCACCTCCTCCTTAAACAATTCTGAATGTCTCCAGGAGCAGCGTGGCAGGCGTGGGGTCTCAGGAGGGGCTGCCGCGATCCTGCGCCCCAGACAACACTGAGAAAGTAGCCACGGGACATTCTGTCATGAGGACTGGGAGGAGGATCCCATCCATCTCCTTGGGCATGAACACGGTTCCAGTCCCTGCTGTCTCCACCACCGCTGTGCCAGCTGCTCCTGAAAACACGTCTGTGAACGACCGAGCCAGAGTTTCTGGGGGTGAGTCCCAGGCTGAGCCCTGCTAGGTGATCGGTGCACCTGTGGCCTGGGACGGGTGCCGCTCACTGGGGTCCCAGACAGGGGTGCCTGTCACCCTTCTCTCCAGGGGACCTGCCTTGGACCTCTGCTTCCTCACGTTCTCCCCAGGGCTGCTGGTCCCCAGACCTGACCCCTGCCGGTCTGAGGGTGACCAGCGCTGGCTCCCCAGGGTTTCCTTTGCCCGAGTCCTTGCCCGGGAGCTCCTGCATCGCCTGACACATCCTCCCCGTGTGCCCAGCCTCCCCCTCGAACTTGCACGTGTTTGGTCTCTGTCCCTGTCTCTGTCCCTGTGGGACCCGGTGACTCGGAGCATGGACTGGAGCAGACCCATGGGAAACCTTTCTCTGGCCTAGGGTTGGGAGCGATGTGTCGGCCCTGTGCGGTGTGCCTTCCGGCTTTCTGCATTTGCCTGGTTTCTGTGTGGGCCACGGGAGGAAATAGCCGTGTCCTGTCTGGGGACCGACTGGGGTGTCCCAGCAGGAACAGGGGCCTTGGCCCCAAGATTGTGCCCAGAATTCCTGAAGGGGTGCCCAGGATGACATCGCCTCTGTAATCCATTCTGCGTTTCAACATCAAATAAGGGCAATTCTATGTCCAACAGGGAAAAAACCAAACGAGTGCCCTTTGAAAGTAGGTGGGCAGACACAAAGGCACCCGTTGAGGGATTCCACTTCCAGAAACCTCCAGGACACGTGCAGGAACAGAACGAGAAAGCAACTTAGGGGCTGCGAGGGGCCAGGCTGGGCGAGCCATGGGCAGGGAGGGCTTGGGCTCCGGGTCTCCTTTGGGGACGGAGCTATCCTGCAGCGACGTTCTGGGGTGTGGTGGCGCAGCGTTGGGAATGTCCTTCATGCTCATGACGTGTTCAAGGGAAAACAAGAACTTTTATTTAAAATAAATAATACACGGCATAGAGGAGATGGAAGGCGACTATGACGGCGACTCCATACAGGAGAGGAAGAACACAGGGGGAGGGGAGGAAACATTCTGGGGGGATGTCGGGGTCAGGGGACGGAACGGAGGGTAATTTTATGGGGAGAACGCCCCGCAGAGTTGTGGGCTCTGGATGCGGGTCTGGGAGCCCCGCAGGAGCAGGTGTCAGGGCAGGGGCCGAGATCGGGGCGGGGACAGGGTCAGCAGTCGTGGCCAGCGCAGGATCCAGAGCAGGAGCTGGGTCAGAGGCAGGATCAGGAGCCCAGGCAAGGGCAGGGAAAGGAGCAGGAGCAAGGGCTAGGGGCTGGGGCTGGGGCGGGAACAGGGGCATAGGCAGGGGCAGGGGAAGGCGCAGTGGTCCTGGCAAGGCCAGGGGATGGGAAGGGGGCAGTTGAAGGGGAAGAAGCAGGGGCAGTTTCTGGGTCTGGGGCGGGAACAGGGGCACAGGCAGGGGAAGGGGAGGCCGTCCTGGCAGGGTCAGAGGCAGGGGCAAAAACAGGGGTCGGACCTGGGTCTTGGGCAGGTGCAGGAGCAGTGGCCCTGGCAGGGAAAGGAGAAGGGACAGGGGCAGGGGCAGGGGCAGGAGCAGGAGCTGGGGCAAGTGCAGGGGTGATGGCCGGTGCAGGGTCAAGGGCAGGAGCTGGGTCTGGGGCGGGAACAGGGGCGCAGGCAGGGTAAGGGGAGGCCGTCCTGGCAGGGGCACGGGAAGGGGCAACCGAAGGGGCAGGAACAGGGGTAGGACCTGGGTCTGGGGCAGGGGCAGGGGCAGGGACAGGGGCAGGGGCAGGGGCAGGGGCGGGAGCAGGAGCTGGGACAAGTGCAGGGGTGATGGCCTGTGCAGGGTCAAGGGCAGGACCTGGGTCTGGGGCAGGAACAGGGGCCCCGTGAAGGCCCAGGGAAGTGGTGGGACCAAGGGAGGGTCTGGGTCAGGGGCGAGAACAGGAGCACAGGCAGGGGCAGGGGACGTGGGAGTAGCTCTGGCAGGGGCAGGGGCAGGGGGAGCGGCAGGAGCGGGGCTGGGGGCAGGAGCAGGAGCCGGCTCTCCCTGTACGGCATCAGCATCTCCGTGGGCAGGCGGCCGGTCACCTGTCGGCTCCCGGTCTCCCGCCGAAGTCTCTCCCGTCACCATGTTCCCCTCCGGAGCTGCTGAAGTTGGGAGTGGGTCTAGCTTCTCCGCCGGAGTAGCTGTGAGAGGAGAGAAGGTCACCCGCGGGCCTGCCTCTCCCTGGGGCTTGGCAGAGACCAAGCATAGCCCAGGGTCTCCCGGAGAAGCCGCAGCCACGAAGGAAGCCTCCCCGGGACGTCTCCCCGACGGCAGGCCACCCCCTGGGTGCTCCGAGGCAGCTCGTGGCTCCCGGCCCCACGCCAGCCTGTGGGGGCTTCTCCCTGTGGGGCCCAGCACCGACCCTCCCCACACAGCCACAGGCACCCCATCCCAGCCGTCTCACCCTCGGCCTTGGCCTCCGTGGGCTCCGTGTCCAGGACCGCAGTCCAATGGAGTAGCGGGGACCGTGGTCTGGGAGGGACCGGAGGCCTTCCCAGGACCGGGGACTCCAGGGTCAGGGAGGAGTGCGTGTCTTCCCGCCTCCTTCCTCTTTCATCCGTGGCCTGCCACGGCAGAGACGGGGAGTGTGCAAGAGGCCTCAGAGCCCTGCCCGGCCATACCCACCGTCCTCCTGCCCAGTCCCCTGGCTTCTCCCGGATCACACGCAGACCTGCGCGTGCACAGCCCCGCACCTGGGTCAGGGACCCGTCCCTGCAGGGTGTCAGGATAAACCCCGGGGCAGAAGGGCGCAGCCCCCACACCCCATCCCACGTAGCCAGCCTGAACCTGGGGTGTGAACATGACCTGCCCACCAGGCATCTGACCCCTCATCAGCCTGCTCCTGCTCGGGGCGTGTCCACCCCCGATGAGCTCTCTTTACACACACACACACACACACACACACACACACACACACACACACACGGGGAGGAGGCCTGGGGCGACACGGGTCGATCGGAAGGTGTGGGGCTGTCTGACTCGGAGCCTCCCGGGGTCACCTTTCGATTCTTCTTGCCAAAGGGCCAGAGGCGTCGGGGAGCCCTGCCAGGCCCTCCGCAGCGAGGGGAAGTGCTTGGCGGGCGAGCTCTCCTCTGCTCGCTGCCTCTGGACTTGGGTATGCAACAGAGGAACATGTCGCTTCTGTCGGGATCTCCGCAGAAATGAGCTGGGCAGGGGGTCGTCTCAGGAACGTGGGTGCCTGGATACGTGGGTTCCAATTCCGTTGGGCTGTGTCGTCAGGGAAGTGAGGTCACCGCTGCCTGGGGGCTCCTTACCCGACTTCCTCCTCACCCCCGAGCTCCCTGAGGGCGCCCCTCCCCCAGCTGCTCCAGGCTCACCCTCCACCCCATGCCCTGTCTCTACAGTGACCCCCACATGGCCTACCCACAGCCCCTGGGAGGCCTGGGTGCAGCTGTGGTCCCCGCTGTGAGGGCCCAGAGCTGGGTTCAGACCGGGCTCCTGCTCCTGCTCCTGCCCAGGACTGGGACCGCGGACGCACCCTGTGGCTCCCAGGGCCTCCCCAGTCTCCCCGTGTGCACACTGGGGGTGTCCTGGCTTCCACTTCTGGGGATGCCATCAGGCGTGGGACCTCTCCATACGTTCCGTACCCGCTCTCCCGGGAGGCTGGTGCACACACTTGGAGATGCCTGGGCGAGCCAGGGGCTGGGCGGGGGCATGGAGCACAGCCCAGAGTGGCCTGGACCTGCTCTGGGATCCAGGCAAAGCCACCCTCCTGCCTGGGTCCCATCAGCCGTGGCAAGGTGGCAGTGCATGGAGTCTGACCGTGGTGACACAGACTTCCAGGGGCTCCCATTAGGTTGAGGTCCAAGGGCGTCGTCTGCGCCCATGTGCTGGACAGCCCCCACCGTGGTTCCCGGGCATTCCCGAATCCGTCCTGCCAGGGTGGATGGCCCGTGGGACTGAGAAGGGGACAAAGTGTTTGGCGGTCATTTCCCAGCCGATGGAGGAAAGTCTGTGACTTCTCCTGGTTCCCCCTCTCCTGTGTTCGGTGTCTGTCTCTGTCTTTGACTTTGTCTCCGGGTCTGTGTCTGTCTCTGGTTTTGTGTGTCTCACAGAGCAGGATCTGTGGGCTCCAGGGCTGATGGGGGAAACCTCAGAAGTCTCCCTTGTCCCTGATTCCCTCCCCTGGGCTGGTGCTTGGTTCCTTGCTAAGGCCTTGTCCCCCTGAGCAGAGCACTGACTCTGGAACCTCTTGCAAATGGGGCCCCTGAGGCTGCAACAAGGAGGGTCCCGACCTTGGTCCCCAGACCAGGGCTCTAGGGCTCTGCCACATTCTGCAAGCCCACGATATCAGCCCCCCAAGGCTGCAGGCTGTCCTCTGCTCAGAAGGACCTCGAGGGAGTCCAAAGCATGTTGCCAAGACTGGGAGCACAGTGGGTCAGGGAGAGAGATTCAAGGCCAACAGGCTCTTCGGCAAGCCTGTGGGAGCCTAGGGACAGCCTGTGTCTATGGCCCCATTGATGGAAGAGTAAGGGGAGGCCTTTGGCGGTGTAGCCTTGTCCACACTGGGGAGGGGGGGTTTACCTCTTCCTACTTCCAGGGGAGGTGTCCGGGGTGGTGAAGGACACCAGGCCCCAGACCCTGTCCTCACCCAGTGCCCTGGCAAAGCCCCTGGGCCCCTTGGGGACCCCTTGACCATCAGCCCTTCCTCTCTCCCCTCCCCATGCTAAGGATCTCGGTCCTTGCCAGGAGTCCTGATGCCCCTGACCCCATGGCCCAGCTGTCTCCAACCTCTTTCTTCTTTTCCGCCTTGTTACCCACCATTTTCCCAGGGTGTCTCCCCATCTGAGCCCTAGCTGGGCAAAGTGGTGTGTGTGTGTGTCTGTGTGTGTGGGTGTGTGTGTCTGTGTGTGCGTGCGTGTGTGTGTGTATGCGCGCACGCTCAAGCATACGCCTCTCCCTGTCTGGGGAGGCCCGAGGTCACGTCCCCACATGGGACGGGGTGGGTAGCTCTCCCCAAGGATCTGAGAGGCTCTCACCCTCAAAGCAGATCTCATGGGAGGGTTGGGGCTTGCCTAGGACTGGAGGGAAGCTCTGCTCCTTGGACTCTGTACCCGTCTTTTGTCCTGGGCCAGTCCCTGCCTCTCTTGACCCCAGGTTGCCAACTGTCCCTGAGGCTTGGACATGGAAATGCTTGAATCTGGCCGTTCCTCCAGGGGGAGGTGGAGGTGGAGGAAAGGTGCCCCAGGCACACAGACCTCCATTCCGAGAGGGCCAGGTGTGCCCAGGAGACCTGCACACTGCACCTGGACCATGACCCAGCCTTGCGGTGGATGTGTACGCGACCCATGGCGCTGTCCCTGACTGGTCCCCCATGTTCCCTCACGTCTGCCAAGTGCTCTGTGGCCCCGAAGTCTGCTGAGCACCAGAGCCATGCCTATCCCGGGGAGCAAGGCTCAGGGTGCAAGGCTAGGCGGGTTGGACATCTGGGGATGCAAAGGTCACCGAGCACTCCCCACCCAGCTGGCCTGGAATTTGGCATCCCTCCCAGGGTCCCGAGAAATGCGGGATTGAGCCAGAGGCCTTGGTGACATCGGTGGCAGGGAGGTCAGTGGGCCCCTTCCACTTCTCCTCTCTCCCTCTGCTTGGTCTTCCTGGTTGTACCCAGGGACAGAGGTCCAGCCTGTCCTTGGATTTAGCCCTGGCTTGAGTCAGTGGGTGGAAGGAGGACAGGGAAGGTTAGGGTTTGGGTTAGGGGTTTGGGTTAGGGTTAGGGTGAGGGTCACAGTTAGAGTTAGGGTTAGGGCTAGGGTTGGGTTAGAGGGTGAGGGTGAGGGTTAGAGGGTTAGGGTGAGGGTTAGGGTTAGGTTTAGAAGGTAAGGGTTAGGGCTCGAGGGATAGGGTTAGGATTAGGGTCAGGGTCAGGGTCAGGGTCAGGCCTATCGTTAGGGTCACGGTCAGGGTCAGGGCTAGGGTCAGGGTCAGGGTTAGGTTTAGGGTCAGGCTTAGGGTCAGGGTCAGGGTCAGTGGTAGGGTCAGGGTCAGTGTTAGGTTCCAGGCTGGCGTCAGGCTCCGGGTAATGGTCAGGGTCAGGGTCAGGGGTTAGAGATAGGGTTAGGATTAGGGTTAGGGTTAAGCTTCGGGTTTGCCTTCAGGTTCGGGGTTAGGGTTATTGGTTAGGGGTTCGGGTATGGGTTCGGGTTCAGGTTAGCTTTAGGGTTCGGGTTCGGGTTAGGGTTAAGGTTAGGGTCAGGTTGAGGGTCAGGGTCAGGGTCAGGCTCAGGGTCAGGGTCAGGGTCAGTTAGGGTTAGAGTTAGGGTTATAGAGATAGGGTTAGGGTGAGGGTTAGGGTTAGAGTTAGGGCTATAGAGGTAGGGTTAGGGTATGGGTTAGGGTTAGAGGGTTAGGGTTAGTGCTAGAGAGATAGGGTTAGGGTTAGGGTCATGGTCAGGGTCAATGTTAGGGTTCGGGTATTGTCAGGGTCAGGGTTAGGATTAGGATTTGGGTTAATGTTCGGGGTTAGGGTTCGGGTCCACGTTCAGGTTCGGGGTTTAGGGTTATGGGTTATTGGTTCGGGTTCGGGTTAGGTTTAGTATTGGGGTTCTGGTTCGGGTTCGTATTAGGCCCTGAATGGTGGCTCGGGGCACATCCCTCTGTCCTCCCAGTCCTGACCTTCCTTCTCCTTGGCCCTCTGTCATCCCGGATCCTCTCCACCTCCTCCTTAAACAATTCTGAATGTCTCCAGGAGCAGCGTGGCAGGCGTGGGGTCTCAGGAGGGGCTGCCGCGATCCTGCGCCCCAGACAACACTGAGAAAGTAGCCACGGGACATTCTGTCATGAGGACTGGGAGGAGGATCCCATCCATCTCCTTGGGCATGAACACGGTTCCAGTCCCTGCTGTCTCCACCACCGCTGTGCCAGCTGCTCCTGAAAACACGTCTGTGAACGACCGAGCCAGAGTTTCTGGGGGTGAGTCCCAGGCTGAGCCCTGCTAGGTGATCGGTGCACCTGTGGCCTGGGACGGGTGCCGCTCACTGGGGTCCCAGACAGGGGTGCCTGTCACCCTTCTCTCCAGGGGACCTGCCTTGGACCTCTGCTTCCTCACGTTCTCCCCAGGGCTGCTGGTCCCCAGACCTGACCCCTGCCGGTCTGAGGGTGACCAGCGCTGGCTCCCCAGGGTTTCCTTTGCCCGAGTCCTTGCCCGGGAGCTCCTGCATCTCCTGACACATCCTCCCCGTGTGCCCAGCCTCCCCCTCGAACTTGCACGTGTTTGGTCTCTGTCCCTGTCTCTGTCCCTGTGGGACCCGGTGACTCGGAGCATGGACTGGAGCAGACCCATGGGAAACCTTTCTCTGGCCTAGGGTTGGGAGCGATGTGTCGGCCCGGTGCGGCGTGCCTTCCGGCTTTCTGCATTTGCCTGGTTTCTGTGTGGGCCACGGGAGGAAATAGCCGTGTCCTGTCTGGGGACCGACTGGGGTGTCCCAGCAGGAACAGGGGCCTTGGCCCCAAGATTGTGCCCAGAATTCCTGAAGGGGTGCCCAGGATGACATCGCCTCTGTAATCCATTCTGCGTTTCAACATCAAATAAGGGCAATTCTATGTCCAACAGGGAAAAAACCAAACGAGTGCCCTTTGAAAGTAGGTGGGCAGACACAAAGGCACCCGTTGAGGGATTCCACTTCCAGAAACCTCCAGGACACGTGCAGGAACAGAACGAGAAAGCAACTTAGGGGCTGCGAGGGGCCAGGCTGGGCGAGCCATGGGCAGGGAGGGCTTGGGCTCCGGGTCTCCTTTGGGGACGGAGCTATCCTGCAGCGACGTTCTGGGGTGTGGTGGCGCAGCGTTGGGAATGTCCTTCATGCTCATGACGTGTTCAAGGGAAAACAAGAACTTTTATTTAAAATAAATAATACACGGCATAGAGGAGATGGAAGGCGACTATGACGGCGACTCCATACAGGAGAGGAAGAACACAGGGGGAGGGGAGGAAACATTCTGGGGGGATGTCGGGGTCAGGGGACGGAACGGAGGGTAATTTTACGGGGAGAACGCCCCGCAGAGTTGTGGGCTCTGGATGCGGGTCTGGGAGCCCCGCAGGAGCAGGTGTCAGGGCAGGGGCCGAGATCGGGGCGGGGACAGGGTCAGCAGTCGTGGCCAGCGCAGGATCCAGAGCAGGAGCTGGGTCAGAGGCAGGATCAGGAGCCCAGGCAAGGGCAGGGAAAGGAGCAGGAGCAAGGGCTAGGGGCTGGGGCTGGGGCGGGAACAGGGGCATAGGCAGGGGCAGGGGAAGGCGCAGTGGTCCTGGCAAGGCCAGGGGATGGGAAGGGGGCAGTTGAAGGGGAAGAAGCAGGGGCAGTTTCTGGGTCTGGGGCGGGAACAGGGGCACAGGCAGGGGAAGGGGAGGCCGTCCTGGCAGGGTCAGAGGCAGGGGCAAAAACAGGGGTCGGACCTGGGTCTTGGGCAGGTGCAGGAGCAGTGGCCCTGGCAGGGAAAGGAGAAGGGACAGGGGCAGGGGCAGGGGAAGGGGCAGGAGCAGGAGCTGGGGCAAGTGCAGGGGTGATGGCCGGTGCAGGGTCAAGGGCAGGAGCTGGGTCTGGGGCGGGAACAGGGGCGCAGGCAGGGTAAGGGGAGGCCGTCCTGGCAGGGGCACGGGAAGGGGCAACCGAAGGGGCAGGAACAGGGGTAGGACCTGGGTCTGGGGCAGGGGCAGGGGCAGGGACAGGGGCAGGGGCAGGGGAAGGGGCGGGAGCAGGAGCTGGGACAAGTGCAGGGGTGATGGCCTGTGCAGGGTCAAGGGCAGGACCTGGGTCTGGGGCAGGAACAGGGGCCCCGTGAAGGCCCAGGGAAGTGGTGGGACCAAGGGAGGGTCTGGGTCAGGGGCGAGAACAGGAGCACAGGCAGGGGCAGGGGACGTGGGAGTAGCTCTGGCAGGGGCAGGGGCAGGGGGAGCGGCAGGAGCGGGGCTGGGGGCAGGAGCAGGAGCCGGCTCTCCCTGCACAGCATCAGCATCTCCGTGGGCAGGCGGCCGGTCACCTGTCGGCTCCCGGTCTCCCGCCGAAGTCTCTCCCGTCACCATGTCCCCCTCCGGAGCTGCTGAAGTTGGGAGTGGGTCTAGCTTCTCCGCCGGAGTAGCTGTGAGAGGAGAGAAGGTCACCCGCGGGCCTGCCTCTCCCTGGGGCTTGGCAGAGACCAAGCATAGCCCAGGGTCTCCCGGAGAAGCCGCAGCCACGAAGGAAGCCTCCCCGGGACGTCTCCCCGACGGCAGGCCACCCCCTGGGTGCTCCGAGGCAGCTCGTGGCTCCCGGCCCCACGCCAGCCTGTGGGGGCTTCTCCCTGTGGGGCCCAGCACCGACCCTCCCCACACAGCCACAGGCACCCCATCCCAGCCGTCTCACCCTCGGCCCTGGCCTCCGTGGGCTCCGTGTCCAGGACTGCAGTCCAATGGAGTAGCGGGGACCGTGGTCTGGGAGGGACCGGAGGCCTTCCCAGGACCGGGGACTCCAGGGTCAGGGAGGAGTGCGTGTCTTCCCGCCTCCTTCCTATTTCATCCGTGGCCTGCCACGGCAGAGACGGGGAGTGTGCAAGAGGCCTCAGAGCCCTGCCCGGCCATACCCACCGTCCTCCTGCCCAGTCCCCTGGCTTCTCCCGGATCACACGCAGACCTGCGCGTGCACAGCCCCGCACCTGGGTCAGGGACCCGTCCCTGCAGGGTGTCAGGATAAACCCCGGGCAGAAGGGCGCAGCCCCCACACCCCATCCCACGTAGCCAGCCTGAACCTGGGGTGTGAACATGACCTGCCCACCAGGCATCTGACCCCTCATCAGCCTGCTCCTGCTCGGGGCGTGTCCACCCCCGATGAGCTCTCTTCACACACACACACACACACACGCACACACACACACACACACACACACGGGGAGGAGGCCTGGGGCGACACGGGTCGATCGGAAGGTGTGGGGCTGTCTGACTCGGAGCCTCCCGGGGTCACCTTTCGATTCTTCTTGCCAAAGGGCCAGAGGCGTCGGGGAGCCCTGCCAGGCCCTCCGCAGCGAGGGGAAGTGCTTGGCGGGCGAGCTCTCCTCTGCTCGCTGCCTCTGGACTTGGGTATGCAACAGAGGAACATGTCGCTTCTGTCGGGATCTCCGCAGAAATGAGCTGGGCAGGGGGTCGTCTCAGGAACGTGGGTGCCTGGATACGTGGGTTCCAATTCCGTTGGGCTGTGTCGTCAGGGAAGTGAGGTCACCGCTGCCTGGGGGCTCCTTACCCGACTTCCTCCTCACCCCCGAGCTCCCTGAGGGCGCCCCTCCCCCAGCTGCTCCAGGCTCACCCTCCACCCCATGCCCTGTCTCTACAGTGACCCCCACATGGCCTACCCACAGCCCCTGGGAGGCCTGGGTGCAGCTGTGGTCCCCGCTGTGAGGGCCCAGAGCTGGGTTCAGACCGGGCTCCTGCTCCTGCTCCTGCCCAGGACTGGGACCGCGGACGCACCCTGTGGCTCCCAGGGCCTCCCCAGTCTCCCCGTGTGCACACTGGGGGTGTCCTGGCTTCCACTTCTGGGGATGCCATCAGGCGTGGGACCTCTCCATACGTTCCGTACCCGCTCTCCCGGGAGGCTGGTGCACACACTTGGAGATGCCTGGGCGAGCCAGGGGCTGGGCGGGGGCATGGAGCACAGCCCAGAGTGGCCTGGACCTGCTCTGGGATCCAGGCAAAGCCACCCTCCTGCCTGGGTCCCATCAGCCGTGGCAAGGTGGCAGTGCATGGAGTCTGACCGTGGTGACACAGACTTCCAGGGGCTCCCATTAGGTTGAGGTCCAAGGGCGTCGTCCGCGCCCATGTGCTGGACAGCCCCCACCGTGGTTCCCGGGCATTCCCGAATCCGTCCTGCCAGGGTGGATGGCCCGTGGGACTGAGAAGGGGACAAAGTGTTTGGCGGTCATTTCCCAGCCGATGGAGGAAAGTCTGTGACTTCTCCTGGTTCCCCCTCTCCTGTGTTCGGTGTCTGTCTCTGTCTTTGACTTTGTCTCCGGGTCTGTGTCTGTCTCTGGTTTTGTGTGTCTCACAGAGCAGGATCTGTGGGCTCCAGGGCTGATGGGGGAAACCTCAGAAGTCTCCCTTGTCCCTGATTCCCTCCCCTGGGCTGGTGCTTGGTTCCTTGCTAAGGCCTTGTCCCCCTGAGCAGAGCACTGACTCTGGAACCTCTTGCAAATGGGGCCCCTGAGGCTGCAACAAGGAGGGTCCCGACCTTGGTCCGCAGACCAGGGCTCTAGCGCTCTGCCACATTCTGCAAGCCCACGATGTCAGCCCCCCAAGCCTGCAGGCTGTCCTCTGCTCAGAAGGACCTCGAGGGAGTCCAAAGCATGTTGCCAAGACTGGGAGCACAGTGGGTCAGGGAGAGAGATTCAAGGCCAACAGGCTCTTCGACAAGCCTGTGGGAGCCTAGGGACAGCCTGTGTCTATGGCCCCATTGATGGAAGAGTAAGGGGAGGCCTTTGGCGGTGTAGCCTTGTCCACACTGGGGAGGGGGGGTTTACCTCTTCCTACTTCCAGGGGAGGTGTCCGGGGTGGTGAAGGACACCAGGCCCCAGACCCTGTCCTCACCCAGTGCCCTGGCAAAGCCCCTGGGCCCCTTGGGGACCCCTTGACCATCAGCCCTTCCTCTCTCCCCTCCCCATGCTAAGGATCTCGGTCCTTGCCAGGAGTCCTGATGCCCCTGACCCCATGGCCCAGCTGTCTCCAACCTCTTTCTTCTTTTCCGCCTTGTTACCCACCATTTTCCCAGGGTGTCTCCCCATCTGAGCCCTAGCTGGGCAAAGTGGTGTGTGTGTGTGTCTGTGTGTGTGGGTGTGTGTGTCTGTGTGTGCGTGCGTGTGTGTGTGTATGCGCGCACGCTCAAGCATACGCCTCTCCCTGTCTGGGGAGGCCCGAGGTCACGTCCCCACATGGGACGGGGTGGGTAGCTCTCCCCAAGGATCTGAGAGGCTCTCACCCTCAAAGCAGATCTCATGGGAGGGTTGGGGCTTGCCTAGGACTGGAGGGAAGCTCTGCTCCTTGGACTCTGTACCCGTCTTTTGTCCTGGGCCAGTCCCTGCCTCTCTTGACCCCAGGTTGCCAACTGTCCCTGAGGCTTGGACATGGAAATGCTTGAATCTGGCCGTTCCTCCAGGGGGAGGTGGAGGTGGAGGAAAGGTGCCCCAGGCACACAGACCTCCATTCCCAGAGGGCCAGGTGTGCCCAGGAGACCTGCACACTGCACCTGGACCGTGACCCAGCCTTGCGGTGGATGTGTACGCGACCCATGGCGCTGTCCCTGACTGGTCCCCCATGTTCCCTCACGTCTGCCAAGTGCTCTGTGGCCCCGAAGTCTGCTGAGCACCAGAGCCATGCCTATCCCGGGGAGCAAGGCTCAGGGTGCAAGGCTAGGCGGGTTGGACATCTGGGGATGCAAAGGTCACCGAGCACTCCCCACCCAGCTGGCCTGGAATTTGGCATCCCTCCCAGGGTCCCGAGAAATGCGGGATTGAGCCAGAGGCCTTGGTGACATCGGTGGCAGGGAGGTCAGTGGGCCCCTTCCACTTCTCCTCTCTCCCTCTGCTTGGTCTTCCTGGTTGTACCCGGGGACAGAGGTCCAGCCTGTCCTTGGATTTAGCCCTGGCTTGAGTCAGTGGGTGGAAGGAGGACAGGGAAGGTTAGGGTTTGGGTTAGGGGTTTGGGTTAGGGTTAGGGTGAGGGTCACAGTTAGAGTTAGGGTTAGGGCTAGGGTTGGGTTAGAGGGTGAGGGTGAGGGTTAGAGGGTTAGGGTGAGGGTTAGGGTTAGGTTTAGAAGGTAAGGGTTAGGGCTCGAGGGATAGGGTTAGGATTAGGGTCAGGGTCAGGGTCAGGGTCAGGCCTATCGTTAGGGTCACGGTCAGGGTCAGGGCTAGGGTCAGGGTCAGGGTTAGGTTTAGGGTCAGGCTTAGGGTCAGGGTCAGGGTCAGTGGTAGGGTCAGGGTCAGTGTTAGGTTCCAGGCTGGCGTCAGGCTCCGGGTAATGGTCAGGGTCAGGGTCAGGGGTTAGAGATAGGGTTAGGATTAGGGTTAGGGTTAAGCTTCGGGTTTGCCTTCAGGTTCGGGGTTAGGGTTATTGGTTAGGGGTTCGGGTATGGGTTCGGGTTCAGGTTAGCTTTAGGGTTCGGGTTCGGGTTAGGGTTAAGGTTAGGGTCAGGTTGAGGGTCAGGGTCAGGGTCAGGCTCAGGGTCAGGGTCAGGGTCAGTTAGGGTTAGAGTTAGGGTTATAGAGATAGGGTTAGGGTGAGGGTTAGGGTTAGAGTTAGGGCTATAGAGGTAGGGTTAGGGTATGGGTTAGGGTTAGAGGGTTAGGGTTAGTGCTAGAGAGATAGGGTTAGGGTTAGGGTCATGGTCAGGGTCAATGTTAGGGTTCGGGTATTGTCAGGGTCAGGGTTAGGATTAGGATTTGGGTTAATGTTCGGGGTTAGGGTTCGGGTCCACGTTCAGGTTCGGGGTTTAGGGTTATGGGTTATTGGTTCGGGTTCGGGTTAGGTTTAGTATTGGGGTTCTGGTTCGGGTTCGTATTAGGCCCTGAATGGTGGCTCGGGGCACATCCCTCTGTCCTCCCAGTCCTGACCTTCCTTCTCCTTGGCCCTCTGTCATCCCGGATCCTCTCCACCTCCTCCTTAAACAATTCTGAATGTCTCCAGGAGCAGCGTGGCAGGCGTGGGGTCTCAGGAGGGGCTGCCGCGATCCTGCGCCCCAGACAACACTGAGAAAGTAGCCACGGGACATTCTGTCATGAGGACTGGGAGGAGGATCCCATCCATCTCCTTGGGCATGAACACGGTTCCAGTCCCTGCTGTCTCCACCACCGCTGTGCCAGCTGCTCCTGAAAACACGTCTGTGAACGACCGAGCCAGAGTTTCTGGGGGTGAGTCCCAGGCTGAGCCCTGCTAGGTGATCGGTGCACCTGTGGCCTGGGACGGGTGCCGCTCACTGGGGTCCCAGACAGGGGTGCCTGTCACCCTTCTCTCCAGGGGACCTGCCTTGGACCTCTGCTTCCTCACGTTCTCCCCAGGGCTGCTGGTCCCCAGACCTGACCCCTGCCGGTCTGAGGGTGACCAGCGCTGGCTCCCCAGGGTTTCCTTTGCCCGAGTCCTTGCCCGGGAGCTCCTGCATCTCCTGACACATCCTCCCCGTGTGCCCAGCCTCCCCCTCGAACTTGCACGTGTTTGGTCTCTGTCCCTGTCTCTGTCCCTGTGGGACCCGGTGACTCGGAGCATGGACTGGAGCAGACCCATGGGAAACCTTTCTCTGGCCTAGGGTTGGGAGCGATGTGTCGGCCCGGTGCGGCGTGCCTTCCGGCTTTCTGCATTTGCCTGGTTTCTGTGTGGGCCACGGGAGGAAATAGCCGTGTCCTGTCTGGGGACCGACTGGGGTGTCCCAGCAGGAACAGGGGCCTTGGCCCCAAGATTGTGCCCAGAATTCCTGAAGGGGTGCCCAGGATGACATCGCCTCTGTAATCCATTCTGCGTTTCAACATCAAATAAGGGCAATTCTATGTCCAACAGGGAAAAAACCAAACGAGTGCCCTTTGAAAGTAGGTGGGCAGACACAAAGGCACCCGTTGAGGGATTCCACTTCCAGAAACCTCCAGGACACGTGCAGGAACAGAACGAGAAAGCAACTTAGGGGCTGCGAGGGGCCAGGCTGGGCGAGCCATGGGCAGGGAGGGCTTGGGCTCCGGGTCTCCTTTGGGGACGGAGCTATCCTGCAGCGACGTTCTGGGGTGTGGTGGCGCAGCGTTGGGAATGTCCTTCATGCTCATGACGTGTTCAAGGGAAAACAAGAACTTTTATTTAAAATAAATAATACACGGCATAGAGGAGATGGAAGGCGACTATGACGGCGACTCCATACAGGAGAGGAAGAACACAGGGGGAGGGGAGGAAACATTCTGGGGGGATGTCGGGGTCAGGGGACGGAACGGAGGGTAATTTTACGGGGAGAACGCCCCGCAGAGTTGTGGGCTCTGGATGCGGGTCTGGGAGCCCCGCAGGAGCAGGTGTCAGGGCAGGGGCCGAGATCGGGGCGGGGACAGGGTCAGCAGTCGTGGCCAGCGCAGGATCCAGAGCAGGAGCTGGGTCAGAGGCAGGATCAGGAGCCCAGGCAAGGGCAGGGAAAGGAGCAGGAGCAAGGGCTAGGGGCTGGGGCTGGGGCGGGAACAGGGGCATAGGCAGGGGCAGGGGAAGGCGCAGTGGTCCTGGCAAGGCCAGGGGATGGGAAGGGGGCAGTTGAAGGGGAAGAAGCAGGGGCAGTTTCTGGGTCTGGGGCGGGAACAGGGGCACAGGCAGGGGAAGGGGAGGCCGTCCTGGCAGGGTCAGAGGCAGGGGCAAAAACAGGGGTCGGACCTGGGTCTTGGGCAGGTGCAGGAGCAGTGGCCCTGGCAGGGAAAGGAGAAGGGACAGGGGCAGGGGCAGGGGAAGGGGCAGGAGCAGGAGCTGGGGCAAGTGCAGGGGTGATGGCCGGTGCAGGGTCAAGGGCAGGAGCTGGGTCTGGGGCGGGAACAGGGGCGCAGGCAGGGTAAGGGGAGGCCGTCCTGGCAGGGGCACGGGAAGGGGCAACCGAAGGGGCAGGAACAGGGGTAGGACCTGGGTCTGGGGCAGGGGCAGGGGCAGGGACAGGGGCAGGGGCAGGGGAAGGGGCGGGAGCAGGAGCTGGGACAAGTGCAGGGGTGATGGCCTGTGCAGGGTCAAGGGCAGGACCTGGGTCTGGGGCAGGAACAGGGGCCCCGTGAAGGCCCAGGGAAGTGGTGGGACCAAGGGAGGGTCTGGGTCAGGGGCGAGAACAGGAGCACAGGCAGGGGCAGGGGACGTGGGAGTAGCTCTGGCAGGGGCAGGGGCAGGGGGAGCGGCAGGAGCGGGGCTGGGGGCAGGAGCAGGAGCCGGCTCTCCCTGCACAGCATCAGCATCTCCGTGGGCAGGCGGCCGGTCACCTGTCGGCTCCCGGTCTCCCGCCGAAGTCTCTCCCGTCACCATGTCCCCCTCCGGAGCTGCTGAAGTTGGGAGTGGGTCTAGCTTCTCCGCCGGAGTAGCTGTGAGAGGAGAGAAGGTCACCCGCGGGCCTGCCTCTCCCTGGGGCTTGGCAGAGACCAAGCATAGCCCAGGGTCTCCCGGAGAAGCCGCAGCCACGAAGGAAGCCTCCCCGGGACGTCTCCCCGACGGCAGGCCACCCCCTGGGTGCTCCGAGGCAGCTCGTGGCTCCCGGCCCCACGCCAGCCTGTGGGGGCTTCTCCCTGTGGGGCCCAGCACCGACCCTCCCCACACAGCCACAGGCACCCCATCCCAGCCGTCTCACCCTCGGCCCTGGCCTCCGTGGGCTCCGTGTCCAGGACCGCAGTCCAATGGAGTAGCGGGGACCGTGGTCTGGGAGGGACCGGAGGCCTTCCCAGGACCGGGGACTCCAGGGTCAGGGAGGAGTGCGTGTCTTCCCGCCTCCTTCCTATTTCATCCGTGGCCTGCCACGGCAGAGACGGGGAGTGTGCAAGAGGCCTCAGAGCCCTGCCCGGCCATACCCACCGTCCTCCTGCCCAGTCCCCTGGCTTCTCCCGGATCACACGCAGACCTGCGCGTGCACAGCCCCGCACCTGGGTCAGGGACCCGTCCCTGCAGGGTGTCAGGATAAACCCCGGGCAGAAGGGCGCAGCCCCCACACCCCATCCCACGTAGCCAGCCTGAACCTGGGGTGTGAACATGACCTGCCCACCAGGCATCTGACCCCTCATCAGCCTGCTCCTGCTCGGGGCGTGTCCACCCCCGATGAGCTCTCTTCACACACACACACACACACACGCACACACACACACACACACACACACGGGGAGGAGGCCTGGGGCGACACGGGTCGATCGGAAGGTGTGGGGCTGTCTGACTCGGAGCCTCCCGGGGTCACCTTTCGATTCTTCTTGCCAAAGGGCCAGAGGCGTCGGGGAGCCCTGCCAGGCCCTCCGCAGCGAGGGGAAGTGCTTGGCGGGCGAGCTCTCCTCTGCTCGCTGCCTCTGGACTTGGGTATGCAACAGAGGAACATGTCGCTTCTGTCGGGATCTCCGCAGAAATGAGCTGGGCAGGGGGTCGTCTCAGGAACGTGGGTGCCTGGATACGTGGGTTCCAATTCCGTTGGGCTGTGTCGTCAGGGAAGTGAGGTCACCGCTGCCTGGGGGCTCCTTACCCGACTTCCTCCTCACCCCCGAGCTCCCTGAGGGCGCCCCTCCCCCAGCTGCTCCAGGCTCACCCTCCACCCCATGCCCTGTCTCTACAGTGACCCCCACATGGCCTAAACACAGCCCCTGGGAGGCCTGGGTGCAGCTGTGGTCCCCGCTGTGAGGGCCCAGAGCTGGGTTCAGACCGGGCTCCTGCTCCTGCTCCTGCCCAGGACTGGGACCGCGGACGCACCCTGTGGCTCCCAGGGCCTCCCCAGTCTCCCCGTGTGCACACTGGGGGTGTCCTGGCTTCCACTTCTGGGGATGCCATCAGGCGTGGGACCTCTCCATACGTTCCGTACCCGCTCTCCCGGGAGGCTGGTGCACACACTTGGAGATGCCTGGGCGAGCCAGGGGCTGGGCGGGGGCATGGAGCACAGCCCAGAGTGGCCTGGACCTGCTCTGGGATCCAGGCAAAGCCACCCTCCTGCCTGGGTCCCATCAGCCGTGGCAAGGTGGCAGTGCATGGAGTCTGACCGTGGTGACACAGACTTCCAGGGGCTCCCATTAGGTTGAGGTCCAAGGGCGTCGTCCGCGCCCATGTGCTGGACAGCCCCCACCGTGGTTCCCGGGCATTCCCGAATCCGTCCTGCCAGGGTGGATGGCCCGTGGGACTGAGAAGGGGACAAAGTGTTTGGCGGTCATTTCCCAGCCGATGGAGGAAAGTCTGTGACTTCTCCTGGTTCCCCCTCTCCTGTGTTCGGTGTCTGTCTCTGTCTTTGACTTTGTCTCCGGGTCTGTGTCTGTCTCTGGTTTTGTGTGTCTCACAGAGCAGGATCTGTGGGCTCCAGGGCTGATGGGGGAAACCTCAGAAGTCTCCCTTGTCCCTGATTCCCTCCCCTGGGCTGGTGCTTGGTTCCTTGCTAAGGCCTTGTCCCCCTGAGCAGAGCACTGACTCTGGAACCTCTTGCAAATGGGGCCCCTGAGGCTGCAACAAGGAGGGTCCCGACCTTGGTCCGCAGACCAGGGCTCTAGCGCTCTGCCACATTCTGCAAGCCCACGATGTCAGCCCCCCAAGCCTGCAGGCTGTCCTCTGCTCAGAAGGACCTCGAGGGAGTCCAAAGCATGTTGCCAAGACTGGGAGCACAGTGGGTCAGGGAGAGAGATTCAAGGCCAACAGGCTCTTCGACAAGCCTGTGGGAGCCTAGGGACAGCCTGTGTCTATGGCCCCATTGATGGAAGAGTAAGGGGAGGCCTTTGGCGGTGTAGCCTTGTCCACACTGGGGAGGGGGGGTTTACCTCTTCCTACTTCCAGGGGAGGTGTCCGGGGTGGTGAAGGACACCAGGCCCCAGACCCTGTCCTCACCCAGTGCCCTGGCAAAGCCCCTGGGCCCCTTGGGGACCCCTTGACCATCAGCCCTTCCTCTCTCCCCTCCCCATGCTAAGGATCTCGGTCCTTGCCAGGAGTCCTGATGCCCCTGACCCCATGGCCCAGCTGTCTCCAACCTCTTTCTTCTTTTCCGCCTTGTTACCCACCATTTTCCCAGGGTGTCTCCCCATCTGAGCCCTAGCTGGGCAAAGTGGTGTGTGTGTGTGTCTGTGTGTGTGGGTGTGTGTGTCTGTGTGTGCGTGCGTGTGTGTGTGTATGCGCGCACGCTCAAGCATACGCCTCTCCCTGTCTGGGGAGGCCCGAGGTCACGTCCCCTCATGGGACGGGGTGGGTAGCTCTCCCCAAGGATCTGAGAGGCTCTCACCCTCAAAGCAGATCTCATGGGAGGGTTGGGGCTTGCCTAGGACTGGAGGGAAGCTCTGCTCCTTGGACTCTGTACCCGTCTTTTGTCCTGGGCCAGTCCCTG
This sequence comes from Meles meles, assembly GCF_922984935.1. NCBI lineage: Eukaryota > Metazoa > Chordata > Mammalia > Carnivora > Mustelidae > Meles > Meles meles. Next base: position 86,480,363 of record NC_060079.1, read on the forward strand.
CCTCTCTTGACCCCAGGTTGCCAACTGTCCCTGAGGCTTGGACATGGAAATGCTTGAATCTGGCCGTTCCTCCAGGGGGAGGTGGAGGTGGAGGAAAGGTGCCCCAGGCACACAGACCTCCATTCCCAGAGGGCCAGGTGTGCCCAGGAGACCTGCACACTGCACCTGGACCGTGACCCAGCCTTGCGGTGGATGTGTACGCGACCCATGGCGCTGTCCCTGACTGGTCCCCCATGTTCCCTCACGTCTGCCAAGTGCTCTGTGGCCCCGAAGTCTGCTGAGCACCAGAGCCATGCCTATCCCGGGGAGCAAGGCTCAGGGTGCAAGGCTAGGCGGGTTGGACATCTGGGGATGCAAAGGTCACCGAGCACTCCCCACCCAGCTGGCCTGGAATTTGGCATCCCTCCCAGGGTCCCGAGAAATGCGGGATTGAGCCAGAGGCCTTGGTGACATCGGTGGCAGGGAGGTCAGTGGGCCCCTTCCACTTCTCCTCTCTCCCTCTGCTTGGTCTTCCTGGTTGTACCCGGGGACAGAGGTCCAGCCTGTCCTTGGATTTAGCCCTGGCTTGAGTCAGTGGGTGGAAGGAGGACAGGGAAGGTTAGGGTTTGGGTTAGGGGTTTGGGTTAGGGTTAGGGTGAGGGTCACAGTTAGAGTTAGGGTTAGGGCTAGGGTTGGGTTAGAGGGTGAGGGTGAGGGTTAGAGGGTTAGGGTGAGGGTTAGGGTTAGGTTTAGAAGGTAAGGGTTAGGGCTCGAGGGATAGGGTTAGGATTAGGGTCAGGGTCAGGGTCAGGGTCAGGCCTATCGTTAGGGTCACGGTCAGGGTCAGGGCTAGGGTCAGGGTCAGGGTTAGGTTTAGGGTCAGGCTTAGGGTCAGGGTCAGGGTCAGTGGTAGGGTCAGGGTCAGTGTTAGGTTCCAGGCTGGCGTCAGGCTCCGGGTAATGGTCAGGGTCAGGGTCAGGGGTTAGAGATAGGGTTAGGATTAGGGTTAGGGTTAAGCTTCGGGTTTGCCTTCAGGTTCGGGGTTAGGGTTATTGGTTAGGGGTTCGGGTATGGGTTCGGGTTCAGGTTAGCTTTAGGGTTCGGGTTCGGGTTAGGGTTAAGGTTAGGGTCAGGTTGAGGGTCAGGGTCAGGGTCAGGCTCAGGGTCAGGGTCAGGGTCAGTTAGGGTTAGAGTTAGGGTTATAAGGATAGGGTTAGGGTGAGGGTTAGGGTTAGAGTTAGGGCTATAGAGGTAGGGTTAGGGTATGGGTTAGGGTTAGAGGGTTAGGGTTAGTGCTAGAGAGATAGGGTTAGGGTTAGGGTCATGGTCAGGGTCAATGTTAGGGTTCGGGTATTGTCAGGGTCAGGGTTAGGGGTTAGGGTCAGGGTTAGGATTAGGATTTGGGTTAATGTTCGGGGTTAGGGTTCGGGTCCACGTTCAGGTTCGGGGTTTAGAGTTATGGGTTATTGGTTCGGGTTCGGGTTAGGTTTAGTATTGGGGTTCTGGTTCGGGTTCGTATTAGGCCCTGAATGGTGGCTCGGGGCACATCCCTCTGTCCTCCCAGTCCTGACCTTCCTTCTCCTTGGCCCTCTGTCATCCCGGATCCTCTCCACCTCCTCCTTAAACAATTCTGAATGTCTCCAGGAGCAGCGTGGCAGGCGTGGGGTCTCAGGAGGGGCTGCCGTGATCCTGCGCCCCAGACAACACTGAGAAAGTAGCCACGGGACATTCTGTCATGAGGACTGGGAGGAGGATCCCATCCATCTCCTTGGGCATGAACACGGTTCCAGTCCCTGCTGTCTCCACCACCGCTGTGCCAGCTGCTCCTGAAAACACGTCTGTGAACGACCGAGCCAGAGTTTCTGGGGGTGAGTCCCAGGCTGAGCCCTGCTAGGTGATCGGTGCACCTGTGGCCTGGGACGGGTGCCGCTCACTGGGGTCCCAGACAGGGGTGCCTGTCACCCTTCTCTCCAGGGGACCTGCCTTGGACCTCTGCTTCCTCACGTTCTCCCCAGGGCTGCTGGTCCCCAGACCTGACCCCTGCCGGTCTGAGGGTGACCAGCGCTGGCTCCCCAGGGTTTCCTTTGCCCGAGTCCTTGCCCGGGAGCTCCTGCATCGCCTGACACATCCTCCCCGTGTGCCCAGCCTCCCCCTCGAACTTGCACGTGTTTGGTCTCTGTCCCTGTCTCTGTCCCTGTGGGACCCGGTGACTCGGAGCATGGACTGGAGCAGACCCATGGGAAACCTTTCTCTGGCCTAGGGTTGGGAGCGATGTGTCGGCCCTGTGCGGCGTGCCTTCCGGCTTTCTGCATTTGCTTGGTTTCTGTGTGGGCCACGGGAGGAAATAGCCGTGTCCTGTCTGGGGACCGACTGGGGTGTCCCAGCAGGAACAGGGGCCTTGGCCCCAAGATTGTGCCCAGAATTCCTGAAGGGGTGCCCAGGATGACATCGCCTCTGTAATCCATTCTGCGTTTCAACATCAAATAAGGGCAATTCTATGTCCAACAGGGAAAAAACCAAACGAGTGCCCTTTGAAAGTAGGTGGGCAGACACAAAGGCACCCGTTGAGGGATTCCACTTCCAGAAACCTCCAGGACACGTGCAGGAACAGAACGAGAAAGCAACTTAGGGGCTGCGAGGGGCCAGGCTGGGCGAGCCATGGGCAGGGAGGGCTTGGGCTCCGGGTCTCCTTTGGGGACGGAGCTATCCTGCAGCGACGTTCTGGGGTGTGGTGGCGCAGCGTTGGGAATGTCCTTCATGCTCATGACGTGTTCAAGGGAAAACAAGAACTTTTATTTAAAATAAATAATACACGGCATAGAGGAGATGGAAGGCGACTATGACGGCGACTCCATACAGGAGAGGAAGAACACAGGGGGAGGGGAGGAAACATTCTGGGGGGATGTCGGGGTCAGGGGACGGAACGGAGGGTAATTTTACGGGGAGAACGCCCCGCAGAGTTGTGGGCTCTGGATGCGGGTCTGGGAGCCCCGCAGGAGCAGGTGTCAGGGCAGGGGCCGAGATCGGGGCGGGGACAGGGTCAGCAGTCGTGGCCAGCGCAGGATCCAGAGCAGGAGCTGGGTCAGAGGCAGGATCAGGAGCCCAGGCAAGGGCAGGGAAAGGAGCAGGAGCAAGGGCTAGGGGCTGGGGCTGGGGCGGGAACAGGGGCATAGGCAGGGGCAGGGGAAGGCGCAGTGGTCCTGGCAAGGCCAGGGGATGGGAAGGGGGCAGTTGAAGGGGAAGAAGCAGGGGCAGTTTCTGGGTCTGGGGCGGGAACAGGGGCACAGGCAGGGGAAGGGGAGGCCGTCCTGGCAGGGTCAGAGGCAGGGGCAAAAACAGGGGTCGGACCTGGGTCTTGGGCAGGTGCAGGAGCAGTGGCCCTGGCAGGGAAAGGAGAAGGGACAGGGGCAGGGGCAGGGGAAGGGGCAGGAGCAGGAGCTGGGGCAAGTGCAGGGGTGATGGCCGGTGCAGGGTCAAGGGCAGGAGCTGGGTCTGGGGCGGGAACAGGGGCGCAGGCAGGGTAAGGGGAGGCCGTCCTGGCAGGGGCACGGGAAGGGGCAACCGAAGGGGCAGGAACAGGGGTAGGACCTGGGTCTGGGGCAGGGGCAGGGGCAGGGACAGGGGCAGGGGCAGGGGAAGGGGCGGGAGCAGGAGCTGGGACAAGTGCAGGGGTGATGGCCTGTGCAGGGTCAAGGGCAGGACCTGGGTCTGGGGCAGGAACAGGGGCCCCGTGAAGGCCCAGGGAAGTGGTGGGACCAAGGGAGGGTCTGGGTCAGGGGCGAGAACAGGAGCACAGGCAGGGGCAGGGGACGTGGGAGTAGCTCTGGCAGGGGCAGGGGCAGGGGGAGCGGCAGGAGCGGGGCTGGGGGCAGGAGCAGGAGCCGGCTCTCCCTGCACAGCATCAGCATCTCCGTGGGCAGGCGGCCGGTCACCTGTCGGCTCCCGGTCTCCCGCCGAAGTCTCTCCCGTCACCATGTCCCCCTCCGGAGCTGCTGAAGTTGGGAGTGGGTCTAGCTTCTCCGCCGGAGTAGCTGTGAGAGGAGAGAAGGTCACCCGCGGGCCTGCCTCTCCCTGGGGCTTGGCAGAGACCAAGCATAGCCCAGGGTCTCCCGGAGAAGCCGCAGCCACGAAGGAAGCCTCCCCGGGACGTCTCCCCGACGGCAGGCCACCCCCTGGGTGCTCCGAGGCAGCTCGTGGCTCCCGGCCCCACGCCAGCCTGTGGGGGCTTCTCCCTGTGGGGCCCAGCACCGACCCTCCCCACACAGCCACAGGCACCCCATCCCAGCCGTCTCACCCTCGGCCCTGGCCTCCGTGGGCTCCGTGTCCAGGACCGCAGTCCAATGGAGTAGCGGGGACCGTGGTCTGGGAGGGACCGGAGGCCTTCCCAGGACCGGGGACTCCAGGGTCAGGGAGGAGTGCGTGTCTTCCCGCCTCCTTCCTATTTCATCCGTGGCCTGCCACGGCAGAGACGGGGAGTGTGCAAGAGGCCTCAGAGCCCTGCCCGGCCATACCCACCGTCCTCCTGCCCAGTCCCCTGGCTTCTCCCGGATCACACGCAGACCTGCGCGTGCACAGCCCCGCACCTGGGTCAGGGACCCGTCCCTGCAGGGTGTCAGGATAAACCCCGGGCAGAAGGGCGCAGCCCCCACACCCCATCCCACGTAGCCAGCCTGAACCTGGGGTGTGAACATGACCTGCCCACCAGGCATCTGACCCCTCATCAGCCTGCTCCTGCTCGGGGCGTGTCCACCCCCGATGAGCTCTCTTCACACACACACACACACACACGCACACACACACACACACACACACACGGGGAGGAGGCCTGGGGCGACACGGGTCGATCGGAAGGTGTGGGGCTGTCTGACTCGGAGCCTCCCGGGGTCACCTTTCGATTCTTCTTGCCAAAGGGCCAGAGGCGTCGGGGAGCCCTGCCAGGCCCTCCGCAGCGAGGGGAAGTGCTTGGCGGGCGAGCTCTCCTCTGCTCGCTGCCTCTGGACTTGGGTATGCAACAGAGGAACATGTCGCTTCTGTCGGGATCTCCGCAGAAATGAGCTGGGCAGGGGGTCGTCTCAGGAACGTGGGTGCCTGGATACGTGGGTTCCAATTCCGTTGGGCTGTGTCGTCAGGGAAGTGAGGTCACCGCTGCCTGGGGGCTCCTTACCCGACTTCCTCCTCACCCCCGAGCTCCCTGAGGGCGCCCCTCCCCCAGCTGCTCCAGGCTCACCCTCCACCCCATGCCCTGTCTCTACAGTGACCCCCACATGGCCTAAACACAGCCCCTGGGAGGCCTGGGTGCAGCTGTGGTCCCCGCTGTGAGGGCCCAGAGCTGGGTTCAGACCGGGCTCCTGCTCCTGCTCCTGCCCAGGACTGGGACCGCGGACGCACCCTGTGGCTCCCAGGGCCTCCCCAGTCTCCCCGTGTGCACACTGGGGGTGTCCTGGCTTCCACTTCTGGGGATGCCATCAGGCGTGGGACCTCTCCATACGTTCCGTACCCGCTCTCCCGGGAGGCTGGTGCACACACTTGGAGATGCCTGGGCGAGCCAGGGGCTGGGCGGGGGCATGGAGCACAGCCCAGAGTGGCCTGGACCTGCTCTGGGATCCAGGCAAAGCCACCCTCCTGCCTGGGTCCCATCAGCCGTGGCAAGGTGGCAGTGCATGGAGTCTGACCGTGGTGACACAGACTTCCAGGGGCTCCCATTAGGTTGAGGTCCAAGGGCGTCGTCCGCGCCCATGTGCTGGACAGCCCCCACCGTGGTTCCCGGGCATTCCCGAATCCGTCCTGCCAGGGTGGATGGCCCGTGGGACTGAGAAGGGGACAAAGTGTTTGGCGGTCATTTCCCAGCCGATGGAGGAAAGTCTGTGACTTCTCCTGGTTCCCCCTCTCCTGTGTTCGGTGTCTGTCTCTGTCTTTGACTTTGTCTCCGGGTCTGTGTCTGTCTCTGGTTTTGTGTGTCTCACAGAGCAGGATCTGTGGGCTCCAGGGCTGATGGGGGAAACCTCAGAAGTCTCCCTTGTCCCTGATTCCCTCCCCTGGGCTGGTGCTTGGTTCCTTGCTAAGGCCTTGTCCCCCTGAGCAGAGCACTGACTCTGGAACCTCTTGCAAATGGGGCCCCTGAGGCTGCAACAAGGAGGGTCCCGACCTTGGTCCCCAGACCAGGGCTCTAGCGCTCTGCCACATTCTGCAAGCCCACGATGTCAGCCCCCCAAGCCTGCAGGCTGTCCTCTGCTCAGAAGGACCTCGAGGGAGTCCAAAGCATGTTGCCAAGACTGGGAGCACAGTGGGTCAGGGAGAGAGATTCAAGGCCAACAGGCTCTTCGGCAAGCCTGTGGGAGCCTAGGGACAGCCTGTGTCTATGGCCCCATTGACGGAAGAGTAAGGGGAGGCCTTTGGCGGTGTAGCCTTGTCCACACTGGGGAGGGGGGGTTTACCTCTTCCTACTTCCAGGGGAGGTGTCCGGGGTGGTGAAGGACACCAGGCCCCAGACCCTGTCCTCACCCAGTGCCCTGGCAAAGCCCCTGGGCCCCTTGGGGACCCCTTGACCATCAGCCCTTCCTCTCTCCCCTCCCCATGCTAAGGATCTCGGTCCTTGCCAGGAGTCCTGATGCCCCTGACCCCATGGCCCAGCTGTCTCCAACCTCTTTCTTCTTTTCCGCCTTGTTACCCACCATTTTCCCAGGGTGTCTCCCCATCTGAGCCCTAGCTGGGCAAAGTGGTGTGTGTGTGTGTCTGTGTGTGTGGGTGTGTGTGTCTGTGTGTGCGTGCGTGTGTGTGTGTATGCGCGCACGCTCAAGCATACGCCTCTCCCTGTCTGGGGAGGCCCGAGGTCACGTCCCCACATGGGACGGGGTGGGTAGCTCTCCCCAAGGATCTGAGAGGCTCTCACCCTCAAAGCAGATCTCATGGGAGGGTTGGGGCTTGCCTAGGACTGGAGGGAAGCTCTGCTCCTTGGACTCTGTACCCGTCTTTTGTCCTGGGCCAGTCCCTGCCTCTCTTGACCCCAGGTTGCCAACTGTCCCTGAGGCTTGGACATGGAAATGCTTGAATCTGGCCGTTCCTCCAGGGGGAGGTGGAGGTGGAGGAAAGGTGCCCCAGGCACACAGACCTCCATTCCGAGAGGGCCAGGTGTGCCCAGGAGACCTGCACACTGCACCTGGACCGTGACCCAGCCTTGCGGTGGATGTGTACGCGACCCATGGCGCTGTCCCTGACTGGTCCCCCATGTTCCCTCACGTCTGCCAAGTGCTCTGTGGCCCCGAAGTCTGCTGAGCACCAGAGCCATGCCTATCCCGGGGAGCAAGGCTCAGGGTGCAAGGCTAGGCGGGTTGGACATCTGGGGATGCAAAGGTCACCGAGCACTCCCCACCCAGCTGGCCTGGAATTTGGCATCCCTCCCAGGGTCCCGAGAAATGCGGGATTGAGCCAGAGGCCTTGGTGACATCGGTGGCAGGGAGGTCAGTGGGCCCCTTCCACTTCTCCTCTCTCCCTCTGCTTGGTCTTCCTGGTTGTACCCGGGGACAGAGGTCCAGCCTGTCCTTGGATTTAGCCCTGGCTTGAGTCAGTGGGTGGAAGGAGGACAGGGAAGGTTAGGGTTTGGGTTAGGGGTTTGGGTTAGGGTTAGGGTGAGGGTCACAGTTAGAGTTAGGGTTAGGGCTAGGGTTGGGTTAGAGGGTGAGGGTGAGGGTTAGAGGGTTAGGGTGAGGGTTAGGGTTAGGTTTAGAAGGTAAGGGTTAGGGCTCGAGGGATAGGGTTAGGATTAGGGTCAGGGTCAGGGTCAGGGTCAGGCCTATCGTTAGGGTCACGGTCAGGGTCAGGGCTAGGGTCAGGGTCAGGGTTAGGTTTAGGGTCAGGCTTAGGGTCAGGGTCAGGGTCAGTGGTAGGGTCAGGGTCAGTGTTAGGTTCCAGGCTGGCGTCAGGCTCCGGGTAATGGTCAGGGTCAGGGTCAGGGGTTAGAGATAGGGTTAGGATTAGGGTTAGGGTTAAGCTTCGGGTTTGCCTTCAGGTTCGGGGTTAGGGTTATTGGTTAGGGGTTCGGGTATGGGTTCGGGTTCAGGTTAGCTTTAGGGTTCGGGTTCGGGTTAGGGTTAAGGTTAGGGTCAGGTTGAGGGTCAGGGTCAGGGTCAGGCTCAGGGTCAGGGTCAGGGTCAGTTAGGGTTAGAGTTAGGGTTATAGAGATAGGGTTAGGGTGAGGGTTAGGGTTAGAGTTAGGGCTATAGAGGTAGGGTTAGGGTATGGGTTAGGGTTAGAGGGTTAGGGTTAGTGCTAGAGAGATAGGGTTAGGGTTAGGGTCATGGTCAGGGTCAATGTTAGGGTTCGGGTATTGTCAGGGTCAGGGTTAGGATTAGGATTTGGGTTAATGTTCGGGGTTAGGGTTCGGGTCCACGTTCAGGTTCGGGGTTTAGGGTTATGGGTTATTGGTTCGGGTTCGGGTTAGGTTTAGTATTGGGGTTCTGGTTCGGGTTCGTATTAGGCCCTGAATGGTGGCTCGGGGCACATCCCTCTGTCCTCCCAGTCCTGACCTTCCTTCTCCTTGGCCCTCTGTCATCCCGGATCCTCTCCACCTCCTCCTTAAACAATTCTGAATGTCTCCAGGAGCAGCGTGGCAGGCGTGGGGTCTCAGGAGGGGCTGCCGTGATCCTGCGCCCCAGACAACACTGAGAAAGTAGCCACGGGACATTCTGTCATGAGGACTGGGAGGAGGATCCCATCCATCTCCTTGGGCATGAACACGGTTCCAGTCCCTGCTGTCTCCACCACCGCTGTGCCAGCTGCTCCTGAAAACACGTCTGTGAACGACCGAGCCAGAGTTTCTGGGGGTGAGTCCCAGGCTGAGCCCTGCTAGGTGATCGGTGCACCTGTGGCCTGGGACGGGTGCCGCTCACTGGGGTCCCAGACAGGGGTGCCTGTCACCCTTCTCTCCAGGGGACCTGCCTTGGACCTCTGCTTCCTCACGTTCTCCCCAGGGCTGCTGGTCCCCAGACCTGACACCTGCCGGTCTGAGGGTGACCAGCGCTGGCTCCCCAGGGTTTCCTTTGCCCGAGTCCTTGCCCGGGAGCTCCTGCATCGCCTGACACATCCTCCCCGTGTGCCCAGCCTCCCCCTCGAACTTGCACGTGTTTGGTCTCTGTCCCTGTCTCTGTCCCTGTGGGACCCGGTGACTCGGAGCATGGACTGGAGCAGACCCATGGGAAACCTTTCTCTGGCCTAGGGTTGGGAGCGATGTGTCGGCCCTGTGCGGCGTGCCTTCCGGCTTTCTGCATTTGCCTGGTTTCTGTGTGGGCCACGGGAGGAAATAGCCGTGTCCTGTCTGGGGACCGACTGGGGTGTCCCAGCAGGAACAGGGGCCTTGGCCCCAAGATTGTGCCCAGAATTCCTGAAGGGGTGCCCAGGATGACATCGCCTCTGTAATCCATTCTGCGTTTCAACATCAAATAAGGGCAATTCTATGTCCAACAGGGAAAAAACCAAACGAGTGCCCTTTGAAAGTAGGTGGGCAGACACAAAGGCACCCGTTGAGGGATTCCACTTCCAGAAACCTCCAGGACACGTGCAGGAACAGAACGAGAAAGCAACTTAGGGGCTGCGAGGGGCCAGGCTGGGCGAGCCATGGGCAGGGAGGGCTTGGGCTCCGGGTCTCCTTTGGGGACGGAGCTATCCTGCAGCGACGTTCTGGGGTGTGGTGGCGCAGCGTTGGGAATGTCCTTCATGCTCATGACGTGTTCAAGGGAAAACAAGAACTTTTATTTAAAATAAATAATACACGGCATAGAGGAGATGGAAGGCGACTATGACGGCGACTCCATACAGGAGAGGAAGAACACAGGGGGAGGGGAGGAAACATTCTGGGGGGATGTCGGGGTCAGGGGACGGAACGGAGGGTAATTTTACGGGGAGAACGCCCCGCAGAGTTGTGGGCTCTGGATGCGGGTCTGGGAGCCCCGCAGGAGCAGGTGTCAGGGCAGGGGCCGAGATCGGGGCGGGGACAGGGTCAGCAGTCGTGGCCAGCGCAGGATCCAGAGCAGGAGCTGGGTCAGAGGCAGGATCAGGAGCCCAGGCAAGGGCAGGGAAAGGAGCAGGAGCAAGGGCTAGGGGCTGGGGCTGGGGCGGGAACAGGGGCATAGGCAGGGGCAGGGGAAGGCGCAGTGGTCCTGGCAAGGCCAGGGGATGGGAAGGGGGCAGTTGAAGGGGAAGAAGCAGGGGCAGTTTCTGGGTCTGGGGCGGGAACAGGGGCACAGGCAGGGGAAGGGGAGGCCGTCCTGGCAGGGTCAGAGGCAGGGGCAAAAAAAGGGGTCGGACCTGGGTCTTGGGCAGGTGCAGGAGCAGTGGCCCTGGCAGGGAAAGGAGAAGGGACAGGGGCAGGGGCAGGGGAAGGGGCAGGAGCAGGAGCTGGGGCAAGTGCAGGGGTGATGGCCGGTGCAGGGTCAAGGGCAGGAGCTGGGTCTGGGGCGGGAACAGGGGCGCAGGCAGGGTAAGGGGAGGCCGTCCTGGCAGGGGCACGGGAAGGGGCAACCGAAGGGGCAGGAACAGGGGTAGGACCTGGGTCTGGGGCAGGGGCAGGGGCAGGGACAGGGGCAGGGGCAGGGGAAGGGGCGGGAGCAGGAGCTGGGACAAGTGCAGGGGTGATGGCCTGTGCAGGGTCAAGGGCAGGACCTGGGTCTGGGGCAGGAACAGGGGCCCCGTGAAGGCCCAGGGAAGTGGTGGGACCAAGGGAGGGTCTGGGTCAGGGGCGAGAACAGGAGCACAGGCAGGGGCAGGGGACGTGGGAGTAGCTCTGGCAGGGGCAGGGGCAGGGGGAGCGGCAGGAGCGGGGCTGGGGGCAGGAGCAGGAGCCGGCTCTCCCTGCACAGCATCAGCATCTCCGTGGGCAGGCGGCCGGTCACCTGTCGGCTCCCGGTCTCCCGCCGAAGTCTCTCCCGTCACCATGTCCCCCTCCGGAGCTGCTGAAGTTGGGAGTGGGTCTAGCTTCTCCGCCGGAGTAGCTGTGAGAGGAGAGAAGGTCACCCGCGGGCCTGCCTCTCCCTGGGGCTTGGCAGAGACCAAGCATAGCCCAGGGTCTCCCGGAGAAGCCGCAGCCACGAAGGAAGCCTCCCCGGGACGTCTCCCCGACGGCAGGCCACCCCCTGGGTGCTCCGAGGCAGCTCGTGGCTCCCGGCCCCACGCCAGCCTGTGGGGGCTTCTCCCTGTGGGGCCCAGCACCGACCCTCCCCACACAGCCACAGGCACCCCATCCCAGCCGTCTCACCCTCGGCCCTGGCCTCCGTGGGCTCCGTGTCCAGGACCGCAGTCCAATGGAGTAGCGGGGACCGTGGTCTGGGAGGGACCGGAGGCCTTCCCAGGACCGGGGACTCCAGGGTCAGGGAGGAGTGCGTGTCTTCCCGCCTCCTTCCTATTTCATCCGTGGCCTGCCACGGCAGAGACGGGGAGTGTGCAAGAGGCCTCAGAGCCCTGCCCGGCCATACCCACCGTCCTCCTGCCCAGTCCCCTGGCTTCTCCCGGATCACACGCAGACCTGCGCGTGCACAGCCCCGCACCTGGGTCAGGGACCCGTCCCTGCAGGGTGTCAGGATAAACCCCGGGCAGAAGGGCGCAGCCCCCACACCCCATCCCACGTAGCCAGCCTGAACCTGGGGTGTGAACATGACCTGCCCACCAGGCATCTGACCCCTCATCAGCCTGCTCCTGCTCGGGGCGTGTCCACCCACGATGAGCTCTCTTTACACACACACACACACACACACACACACACACACACACACACACACACGGGGAGGAGGCCTGGGGCGACACGGGTCGATCGGAAGGTGTGGGGCTGTCTGACCCGGAGCCTCCCGGGGTCACCTTTCGATTCTTCTTGCCAAAGGGCCAGAGGCGTCGGGGAGCCCTGCCAGGCCCTCCGTAGCGAGGGGAAGTGCTTGGCGGGCGAGCTCTCCTCTGCTCGCTGCCTCTGGACTTGGGTATGCAACAGAGGAACATGTCGCTTCTGTCGGGATCTCCGCAGAAATGAGCTGGGCAGGGGGTCGTCTCAGGAACGTGGGTGCCTGGATACGTGGGTTCCAATTCCGTTGGGCTGTGTCGTCAGGGAAGTGAGGTCACCGCTGCCTGGGGGCTCCTTACCCGACTTCCTCCTCACCCCCGAGCTCCCTGAGGGCGCCCCTCCCCCGGCTGCTCCAGGCTCACCCTCCACCCCATGCCCTGTCTCTACAGTGACCCCCACATGGCCTACCCACAGCCCCTGGGAGGCCTGGGTGCAGCTGTGGTCCCCGCTGTGAGGGCCCAGAGCTGGGTTCAGACCGGGCTCCTGCTCCTGCTCCTGCCCAGGACTGGGACCGCGGACGCACCCTGTGGCTCCCAGGGCCTCCCCAGTCTCCCCGTGTGCACACTGGGGGTGTCCTGGCTTCCACTTCTGGGGATGCCATCAGGCGTGGGACCTCTCCATACGTTCCGTACCCGCTCTCCCGGGAGGCTGGTGCACACACTTGGAGATGCCTGGGCGAGCCAGGGGCTGGGCGGGGGCATGGAGCACAGCCCAGAGTGGCCTGGACCTGCTCTGGGATCCAGGCAAAGCCACCCTCCTGCCTGGGTCCCATCAGCCGTGGCAAGGTGGCAGTGCATGGAGTCTGACCGTGGTGACACAGACTTCCAGGGGCTCCCATTAGGTTGAGGTCCAAGGGCGTCGTCTGCGCCCATGTGCTGGACAGCCCCCACCGTGGTTCCCGGGCATTCCCGAATCCGTCCTGCCAGGGTGGATGGCCCGTGGGACTGAGAAGGGGACAAAGTGTTTGGCGGTGATTTCCCAGCCGATGGAGGAAAGTCTGTGACTTCTCCTGGTTCCCTCTCTCCTGTGTTCGGTGTCTGTCTCTGTCTTTGACTTTGTCTCCGGGTCTGTGTCTGTCTCTGGTTTTGTGTGTCTCACAGAGCAGGATCTGTGGGCTCCAGGGCTGATGGGGGAAACCTCAGAAGTCTCCCTTGTCCCTGATTCCCTCCCCTGGGCTGGTGCTTGGTTCCTTGCTAAGGCCTTGTCCCCCTGAGCAGAGCACTGACTCTGGAACCTCTTGCAAATGGGGCCCCTGAGGCTGCAACAAGGAGGGTCCCGACCTTGGTCCCCAGACCAGGGCTCTAGCGCTCTGCCACATTCTGCAAGCCCACGATATCAGCCCCCCAAGGCTGCAGGCTGTCCTCTGCTCAGAAGGACCTCGAGGGAGTCCAAAGCATGTTGCCAAGACTGGGAGCACAGTGGGTCAGGGAGAGAGATTCAAGGCCAACAGGCTCTTCGACAAGCCTGTGGGAGCCTAGGGACAGCCTGTGTCTATGGCCCCATTGATGGAAGAGTAAGGGGAGGCCTTTGGCGGTGTAGCCTTGTCCACACTGGGGAGGGGGGGTTTACCTCTTCCTACTTCCAGGGGAGGTGTCCGGGGTGGTGAAGGACACCAGGCCCCAGACCCTGTCCTCACCCAGTGCCCTGGCAAAGCCCCTGGGCCCCTTGGGGACCCCTTGACCATCAGCCCTTCCTCTCTCCCCTCCCCATGCTAAGGATCTCGGTCCTTGCCAGGAGTCCTGATGCCCCTGACCCCATGGCCCAGCTGTCTCCAACCTCTTTCTTCTTTTCCGCCTTGTTACCCACCATTTTCCCAGGGTGTCTCCCCATCTGAGCCCTAGCTGGGCAAAGTGGTGTGTGTGTGTGTCTGTGTGTGTGGGTGTGTGTGTCTGTGTGTGCGTGCGTGTGTGTGTGTATGTGCGCACGCTCAAGCATACGCCTCTCCCTGTCTGGGGAGGCCCGAGGTCACGTCCCCACATGGGACGGGGTGGGTAGCTCTCCCCAAGGATCTGAGAGGCTCTCACCCTCAAAGCAGATCTCATGGGAGGGTTGGGGCTTGCCTAGGACTGGAGGGAAGCTCTGCTCCTTGGACTCTGTACCCGTCTTTTGTCCTGGGCCAGTCCCTGCCTCTCTTGACCCCAGGTTGCCAACTGTCCCTGAGGCTTGGACATGGAAATGCTTGAATCTGGCCGTTCCTCCAGGGGGAGGTGGAGGTGGAGGAAAGGTGCCCCAGGCACACAGACCTCCATTCCCAGAGGGCCAGGTGTGCCCAGGAGACCTGCACACTGCACCTGGACCGTGACCCAGCCTTGCGGTGGATGTGTACGCGACCCATGGCGCTGTCCCTGACTGGTCCCCCATGTTCCCTCACGTCTGCCAAGTGCTCTGTGGCCCCGAAGTCTGCTGAGCACCAGAGCCATGCCTATCCCGGGGAGCAAGGCTCAGGGTGCAAGGCTAGGCGGGTTGGACATCTGGGGATGCAAAGGTCACCGAGCACTCCCCACCCAGCTGGCCTGGAATTTGGCATCCCTCCCAGGGTCCCGAGAAATGCGGGATTGAGCCAGAGGCCTTGGTGACATCGGTGGCAGGGAGGTCAGTGGGCCCCTTCCACTTCTCCTCTCTCCCTCTGCTTGGTCTTCCTGGTTGTACCCGGGGACAGAGGTCCAGCCTGTCCTTGGATTTAGCCCTGGCTTGAGTCAGTGGGTGGAAGGAGGACAGGGAAGGTTAGGGTTTGGGTTAGGGGTTTGGGTTAGGGTTAGGGTGAGGGTCACAGTTAGAGTTAGGGTTAGGGCTAGGGTTGGGTTAGAGGGTGAGGGTGAGGGTTAGAGGGTTAGGGTGAGGGTTAGGGTTAGGTTTAGAAGGTAAGGGTTAGGGCTCGAGGGATAGGGTTAGGATTAGGGTCAGGGTCAGGGTCAGGGTCAGGCCTATCGTTAGGGTCACGGTCAGGGTCAGGGCTAGGGTCAGGGTCAGGGTTAGGTTTAGGGTCAGGCTTAGGGTCAGGGTCAGGGTCAGTGGTAGGGTCAGGGTCAGTGTTAGGTTCCAGGCTGGCGTCAGGCTCCGGGTAATGGTCAGGGTCAGGGTCAGGGGTTAGAGATAGGGTTAGGATTAGGGTTAGGGTTAAGCTTCGGGTTTGCCTTCAGGTTCGGGGTTAGGGTTATTGGTTAGGGGTTCGGGTATGGGTTCGGGTTCAGGTTAGCTTTAGGGTTCGGGTTCGGGTTAGGGTTAAGGTTAGGGTCAGGTTGAGGGTCAGGGTCAGGGTCAGGCTCAGGGTCAGGGTCAGGGTCAGTTAGGGTTAGAGTTAGGGTTATAGAGATAGGGTTAGGGTGAGGGTTAGGGTTAGAGTTAGGGCTATAGAGGTAGGGTTAGGGTATGGGTTAGGGTTAGAGGGTTAGGGTTAGTGCTAGAGAGATAGGGTTAGGGTTAGGGTCATGGTCAGGGTCAATGTTAGGGTTCGGGTATTGTCAGGGTCAGGGTTAGGGGTTAGGGTCAGGGTTAGGATTAGGATTTGGGTTAATGTTCGGGGTTAGGGTTCGGGTCCACGTTCAGGTTCGGGGTTTAGGGTTATGGGTTATTGGTTCGGGTTCGGGTTAGGTTTAGTATTGGGGTTCTGGTTCGGGTTCGTATTAGGCCCTGAATGGTGGCTCGGGGCACATCCCTCTGTCCTCCCAGTCCTGACCTTCCTTCTCCTTGGCCCTCTGTCATCCCGGATCCTCTCCACCTCCTCCTTAAACAATTCTGAATGTCTCCAGGAGCAGCGTGGCAGGCGTGGGGTCTCAGGAGGGGCTGCCGTGATCCTGCGCCCCAGACAACACTGAGAAAGTAGCCACGGGACATTCTGTCATGAGGACTGGGAGGAGGATCCCATCCATCTCCTTGGGCATGAACACGGTTCCAGTCCCTGCTGTCTCCACCACCGCTGTGCCAGCTGCTCCTGAAAACACGTCTGTGAACGACCGAGCCAGAGTTTCTGGGGGTGAGTCCCAGGCTGAGCCCTGCTAGGTGATCGGTGCACCTGTGGCCTGGGACGGGTGCCGCTCACTGGGGTCCCAGACAGGGGTGCCTGTCACCCTTCTCTCCAGGGGACCTGCCTTGGACCTCTGCTTCCTCACATTCTCCCCAGGGCTGCTGGTCCCCAGACCTGACCCCTGCCGGTCTGAGGGTGACCAGCGCTGGCTCCCCAGGGTTTCCTTTGCCCGAGTCCTTGCCCGGGAGCTCCTGCATCGCCTGACACATCCTCCCCGTGTGCCCAGCCTCCCCCTCGAACTTGCACGTGTTTGGTCTCTGTCCCTGTCTCTGTCCCTGTGGGACCCGGTGACTCGGAGCATGGACTGGAGCAGACCCATGGGAAACCTTTCTCTGGCCTAGGGTTGGGAGCGATGTGTCGGCCCTGTGCGGCGTGCCTTCCGGCTTTCTGCATTTGCCTGGTTTCTGTGTGGGCCACGGGAGGAAATAGCCGTGTCCTGTCTGGGGACCGACTGGGGTGTCCCAGCAGGAACAGGGGCCTTGGCCCCAAGATTGTGCCCAGAATTCCTGAAGGGGTGCCCAGGATGACATCGCCTCTGTAATCCATTCTGCGTTTCAACATCAAATAAGGGCAATTCTATGTCCAACAGGGAAAAAACCAAACGAGTGCCCTTTGAAAGTAGGTGGGCAGACACAAAGGCACCCGTTGAGGGATTCCACTTCCAGAAACCTCCAGGACACGTGCAGGAACAGAACGAGAAAGCAACTTAGGGGCTGCGAGGGGCCAGGCTGGGCGAGCCATGGGCAGGGAGGGCTTGGGCTCCG
This sequence comes from Meles meles, assembly GCF_922984935.1. Taxonomy (NCBI): domain Eukaryota; kingdom Metazoa; phylum Chordata; class Mammalia; order Carnivora; family Mustelidae; genus Meles; species Meles meles. Next base: position 86,496,948 of record NC_060079.1, read on the forward strand.
GGTCTCCTTTGGGGACGGAGCTATCCTGCAGCGACGTTCTGGGGTGTGGTGGCGCAGCGTTGGGAATGTCCTTCATGCTCATGACGTGTTCAAGGGAAAACAAGAACTTTTATTTAAAATAAATAATACACGGCATAGAGGAGATGGAAGGCGACTATGACGGCGACTCCATACAGGAGAGGAAGAACACAGGGGGAGGGGAGGAAACATTCTGGGGGGATGTCGGGGTCAGGGGACGGAACGGAGGGTAATTTTACGGGGAGAACGCCCCGCAGAGTTGTGGGCTCTGGATGCGGGTCTGGGAGCCCCGCAGGAGCAGGTGTCAGGGCAGGGGCCGAGATCGGGGCGGGGACAGGGTCAGCAGTCGTGGCCAGCGCAGGATCCAGAGCAGGAGCTGGGTCAGAGGCAGGATCAGGAGCCCAGGCAAGGGCAGGGAAAGGAGCAGGAGCAAGGGCTAGGGGCTGGGGCTGGGGCGGGAACAGGGGCATAGGCAGGGGCAGGGGAAGGCGCAGTGGTCCTGGCAAGGCCAGGGGATGGGAAGGGGGCAGTTGAAGGGGAAGAAGCAGGGGCAGTTTCTGGGTCTGGGGCGGGAACAGGGGCACAGGCAGGGGAAGGGGAGGCCGTCCTGGCAGGGTCAGAGGCAGGGGCAAAAACAGGGGTCGGACCTGGGTCTTGGGCAGGTGCAGGAGCAGTGGCCCTGGCAGGGAAAGGAGAAGGGACAGGGGCAGGGGCAGGGGAAGGGGCAGGAGCAGGAGCTGGGGCAAGTGCAGGGGTGATGGCCGGTGCAGGGTCAAGGGCAGGAGCTGGGTCTGGGGCGGGAACAGGGGCGCAGGCAGGGTAAGGGGAGGCCGTCCTGGCAGGGGCACGGGAAGGGGCAACCGAAGGGGCAGGAACAGGGGTAGGACCTGGGTCTGGGGCAGGGGCAGGGGCAGGGACAGGGGCAGGGGCAGGGGAAGGGGCGGGAGCAGGAGCTGGGACAAGTGCAGGGGTGATGGCCTGTGCAGGGTCAAGGGCAGGACCTGGGTCTGGGGCAGGAACAGGGGCCCCGTGAAGGCCCAGGGAAGTGGTGGGACCAAGGGAGGATCTGGGTCAGGGGCGAGAACAGGAGCACAGGCAGGGGCAGGGGACGTGGGAGTAGCTCTGGCAGGGGCAGGGGCAGGGGGAGCGGCAGGAGCGGGGCTGGGGGCAGGAGCAGGAGCCGTCTCTCCCTGCACAGCATCAGCACCTCCGTGGGCAGGCGGCCGGTGCCCTGTCGGCTCCCGGTCTCCCGCCGAAGTCTCTCCCGTCACCATGTCCCCCTCCGGAGCTGCTGAAGTTGGGAGTGGGTCTAGCTTCTCCGCCGGAGTAGCTGTGAGAGGAGAGAAGGTCACCCGCGGGCCTGCCTCTCCCTGGGGCTTGGCAGAGACCAAGCATAGCCCAGGGTCTCCCGGAGAAGCCGCAGCCACGAAGGAAGCCTCCCCGGGACGTCTCCCCGACGGCAGGCCACCCCCTGGGTGCTCCGAGGCAGCTCGTGGCTCCCGGCCCCACGCCAGCCTGTGGGGGCTTCTCCCTGTGGGGCCCAGCACCGACCCTCCCTACACAGCCACAGGCACCCCATCCCAGCCGTCTCACCCTCGGCCTTGGCCTCCGTGGGCTCCGTGTCCAGGACCGCAGTCCAATGGAGTAGCGGGGACCGTGGTCTGGGAGGGACCGGAGGCCTTCCCAGGACCGGGGACTCCAGGGTCAGGGAGGAGTGCGTGTCTTCCCGCCTCCTTCCTATTTCATCCGTGGCCTGCCACGGCAGAGACGGGGAGTGTGCAAGAGGCCTCAGAGCCCTGCCCGGCCATACCCACCGTCCTCCTGCCCAGTCCCCTGGCTTCTCCCGGATCACACGCAGACCTGCGCGTGCACAGCCCCGCACCTGGGTCAGGGACCCGTCCCTGCAGGGTGTCAGGATAAACCCCGGGCAGAAGGGCGCAGCCCCCAAACCCCATCCCACGTAGCCAGCCTGAACCTGGGGTGTGAACATGACCTGCCCACCAGGCATCTGACCCCTCATCAGCCTGCTCCTGCTCGGGGCGTGTCCACCCCCGATGAGCTCTCTTTACACACACACACACACACACACACACACACACACACACACACACACGGGGAGGAGGCCTGGGGCGACACGGGTCGATCGGAAGGTGTGGGGCTGTCTGACTCGGAGCCTCCCGGGGTCACCTTTCGATTCTTCTTGCCAAAGGGCCAGAGGCGTCGGGGAGCCCTGCCAGGCCCTCCGCAGCGAGGGGAAGTGCTTGGCGGGCGAGCTCTCCTCTGCTCGCTGCCTCTGGACTTGGGTATGCAACAGAGGAACATGTCGCTTCTGTCGGGATCTCCGCAGAAATGAGCTGGGCAGGGGGTCGTCTCAGGAACGTGGGTGCCTGGATACGTGGGTTCCAATTCCGTTGGGCTGTGTCGTCAGGGAAGTGAGGTCACCGCTGCCTGGGGGCTCCTTACCCGACTTCCTCCTCACCCCCGAGCTCCCTGAGGGCGCCCCTCCCCCAGCTGCTCCAGGCTCACCCTCCACCCCATGCCCTGTCTCTACAGTGACCCCCACATGGCCTACCCACAGCCCCTGGGAGGCCTGGGTGCAGCTGTGGTCCCCGCTGTGAGGGCCCAGAGCTGGGTTCAGACCGGGCTCCTGCTCCTGCTCCTGCCCAGGACTGGGACCGCGGACGCACCCTGTGGCTCCCAGGGCCTCCCCAGTCTCCCCGTGTGCACACTGGGGGTGTCCTGGCTTCCACTTCTGGGGATGCCATCAGGCGTGGGACCTCTCCATACGTTCCGTACCCGCTCTCCCGGGAGGCTGGTGCACACACTTGGAGATGCCTGGGCGAGCCAGGGGCTGGGCGGGGGCATGGAGCACAGCCCAGAGTGGCCTGGACCTGCTCTGGGATCCAGGCAAAGCCACCCTCCTGCCTGGGTCCCATCAGCCGTGGCAAGGTGGCAGTGCATGGAGTCTGACCGTGGTGACACAGACTTCCAGGGGCTCCCATTAGGTTGAGGTCCAAGGGCGTCGTCCGCGCCCATGTGCTGGACAGCCCCCACCGTGGTTCCCGGGCATTCCCGAATCCGTCCTGCCAGGGTGGATGGCCCGTGGGACTGAGAAGGGGACAAAGTGTTTGGCGGTCATTTCCCAGCCGATGGAGGAAAGTCTGTGACTTCTCCTGGTTCCCCCTCTCCTGTGTTCGGTGTCTGTCTCTGTCTTTGACTTTGTCTCCGGGTCTGTGTCTGTCTCTGGTTTTGTGTGTCTCACAGAGCAGGATCTGTGGGCTCCAGGGCTGATGGGGGAAACCTCAGAAGTCTCCCTTGTCCCTGATTCCCTCCCCTGGGCTGGTGCTTGGTTCCTTGCTAAGGCCTTGTCCCCCTGAGCAGAGCACTGACTCTGGAACCTCTTGCAAATGGGGCCCCTGAGGCTGCAACAAGGAGGGTCCCGACCTTGGTCCGCAGACCAGGGCTCTAGCGCTCTGCCACATTCTGCAAGCCCACGATGTCAGCCCCCCAAGCCTGCAGGCTGTCCTCTGCTCAGAAGTACCTTGAGGGAGTCCAAAGCATGTTGCCAAGACTGGGAGCACAGTGGGTCAGGGAGAGAGATTCAAGGCCAACAGGCTCTTCGACAAGCCTGTGGGAGCCTAGGGACAGCCTGTGTCTATGGCCCCATTGATGGAAGAGTAAGGGGAGGCCTTTGGCGGTGTAGCCTTGTCCACACTGGGGAGGGGGGGTTTACCTCTTCCTACTTCCAGGGGAGGTGTCCAGGGTGGTGAAGGACACCAGGCCCCAGACCCTGTCCTCACCCAGTGCCCTGGCAAAGCCCCTGGGCCCCTTGGGGACCCCTTGACCATCAGCCCTTCCTCTCTCCCCTCCCCATGCTAAGGATCTCGGTCCTTGCCAGGAGTCCTGATGCCCCTGACCCCATGGCCCAGCTGTCTCCAACCTCTTTCTTCTTTTCCGCCTTGTTACCCACCATTTTCCCAGGGTGTCTCCCCATCTGAGCCCTAGCTGGGCAAAGTGGTGTGTGTGTGTGTCTGTGTGTGTGGGTGTGTGTGTCTGTGTGTGCGTGCGTGTGTGTGTGTATGCGCGCACGCTCAAGCATACGCCTCTCCCTGTCTGGGGAGGCCCGAGGTCACGTCCCCACATGGGACGGGGTGGGTAGCTCTCCCCAAGGATCTGAGAGGCTCTCACCCTCAAAGCAGATCTCATGGGAGGGTTGGGGCTTGCCTAGGACTGGAGGGAAGCTCTGCTCCTTGGACTCTGTACCCGTCTTTTGTCCTGGGCCAGTCCCTGCCTCTCTTGACCCCAGGTTGCCAACTGTCCCTGAGGCTTGGACATGGAAATGCTTGAATCTGGCCGTTCCTCCAGGGGGAGGTGGAGGTGGAGGAAAGGTGCCCCAGGCACACAGACCTCCATTCCCAGAGGGCCAGGTGTGCCCAGGAGACCTGCACACTGCACCTGGACCGTGACCCAGCCTTGCGGTGGATGTGTACGCGACCCATGGCGCTGTCCCTGACTGGTCCCCCATGTTCCCTCACGTCTGCCAAGTGCTCTGTGGCCCCGAAGTCTGCTGAGCACCAGAGCCATGCCTATCCCGGGGAGCAAGGCTCAGGGTGCAAGGCTAGGCGGGTTGGACATCTGGGGATGCAAAGGTCACCGAGCACTCCCCACCCAGCTGGCCTGGAATTTGGCATCCCTCCCAGGGTCCCGAGAAATGCGGGATTGAGCCAGAGGCCTTGGTGACATCGGTGGCAGGGAGGTCAGTGGGCCCCTTCCACTTCTCCTCTCTCCCTCTGCTTGGTCTTCCTGGTTGTACCCGGGGACAGAGGTCCAGCCTGTCCTTGGATTTAGCCCTGGCTTGAGTCAGTGGGTGGAAGGAGGACAGGGAAGGTTAGGGTTTGGGTTAGGGGTTTGGGTTAGGGTTAGGGTGAGGGTCACAGTTAGAGTTAGGGTTAGGGCTAGGGTTGGGTTAGAGGGTGAGGGTGAGGGTTAGAGGGTTAGGGTGAGGGTTAGGGTTAGGTTTAGAAGGTAAGGGTTAGGGCTCGAGGGATAGGGTTAGGATTAGGGTCAGGGTCAGGGTCAGGGTCAGGCCTATCGTTAGGGTCACGGTCAGGGTCAGGGCTAGGGTCAGGGTCAGGGTTAGGTTTAGGGTCAGGCTTAGGGTCAGGGTCAGGGTCAGTGGTAGGGTCAGGGTCAGTGTTAGGTTCCAGGCTGGCGTCAGGCTCCGGGTAATGGTCAGGGTCAGGGTCAGGGGTTAGAGATAGGGTTAGGATTAGGGTTAGGGTTAAGCTTCGGGTTTGCCTTCAGGTTCGGGGTTAGGGTTATTGGTTAGGGGTTCGGGTATGGGTTCGGGTTCAGGTTAGCTTTAGGGTTCGGGTTCGGGTTAGGGTTAAGGTTAGGGTCAGGTTGAGGGTCAGGGTCAGGGTCAGGCTCAGGGTCAGGGTCAGGGTCAGTTAGGGTTAGAGTTAGGGTTATAAGGATAGGGTTAGGGTGAGGGTTAGGGTTAGAGTTAGGGCTATAGAGGTAGGGTTAGGGTATGGGTTAGGGTTAGAGGGTTAGGGTTAGTGCTAGAGAGATAGGGTTAGGGTTAGGGTCATGGTCAGGGTCAATGTTAGGGTTCGGGTATTGTCAGGGTCAGGGTTAGGGGTTAGGGTCAGGGTTAGGATTAGGATTTGGGTTAATGTTCGGGGTTAGGGTTCGGGTCCACGTTCAGGTTCGGGGTTTAGAGTTATGGGTTATTGGTTCGGGTTCGGGTTAGGTTTAGTATTGGGGTTCTGGTTCGGGTTCGTATTAGGCCCTGAATGGTGGCTCGGGGCACATCCCTCTGTCCTCCCAGTCCTGACCTTCCTTCTCCTTGGCCCTCTGTCATCCCGGATCCTCTCCACCTCCTCCTTAAACAATTCTGAATGTCTCCAGGAGCAGCGTGGCAGGCGTGGGGTCTCAGGAGGGGCTGCCGTGATCCTGCGCCCCAGACAACACTGAGAAAGTAGCCACGGGACATTCTGTCATGAGGACTGGGAGGAGGATCCCATCCATCTCCTTGGGCATGAACACGGTTCCAGTCCCTGCTGTCTCCACCACCGCTGTGCCAGCTGCTCCTGAAAACACGTCTGTGAACGACCGAGCCAGAGTTTCTGGGGGTGAGTCCCAGGCTGAGCCCTGCTAGGTGATCGGTGCACCTGTGGCCTGGGACGGGTGCCGCTCACTGGGGTCCCAGACAGGGGTGCCTGTCACCCTTCTCTCCAGGGGACCTGCCTTGGACCTCTGCTTCCTCACGTTCTCCCCAGGGCTGCTGGTCCCCAGACCTGACCCCTGCCGGTCTGAGGGTGACCAGCGCTGGCTCCCCAGGGTTTCCTTTGCCCGAGTCCTTGCCCGGGAGCTCCTGCATCGCCTGACACATCCTCCCCGTGTGCCCAGCCTCCCCCTCGAACTTGCACGTGTTTGGTCTCTGTCCCTGTCTCTGTCCCTGTGGGACCCGGTGACTCGGAGCATGGACTGGAGCAGACCCATGGGAAACCTTTCTCTGGCCTAGGGTTGGGAGCGATGTGTCGGCCCTGTGCGGCGTGCCTTCCGGCTTTCTGCATTTGCCTGGTTTCTGTGTGGGCCACGGGAGGAAATAGCCGTGTCCTGTCTGGGGACCGACTGGGGTGTCCCAGCAGGAACAGGGGCCTTGGCCCCAAGATTGTGCCCAGAATTCCTGAAGGGGTGCCCAGGATGACATCGCCTCTGTAATCCATTCTGCGTTTCAACATCAAATAAGGGCAATTCTATGTCCAACAGGGAAAAAACCAAACGAGTGCCCTTTGAAAGTAGGTGGGCAGACACAAAGGCACCCGTTGAGGGATTCCACTTCCAGAAACCTCCAGGACACGTGCAGGAACAGAACGAGAAAGCAACTTAGGGGCTGCGAGGGGCCAGGCTGGGCGAGCCATGGGCAGGGAGGGCTTGGGCTCCGGGTCTCCTTTGGGGACGGAGCTATCCTGCAGCGACGTTCTGGGGTGTGGTGGCGCAGCGTTGGGAATGTCCTTCATGCTCATGACGTGTTCAAGGGAAAACAAGAACTTTTATTTAAAATAAATAATACACGGCATAGAGGAGATGGAAGGCGACTATGACGGCGACTCCATACAGGAGAGGAAGAACACAGGGGGAGGGGAGGAAACATTCTGGGGGGATGTCGGGGTCAGGGGACGGAACGGAGGGTAATTTTATGGGGAGAACGCCCCGCAGAGTTGTGGGCTCTGGATGCGGGTCTGGGAGCCCCGCAGGAGCAGGTGTCAGGGCAGGGGCCGAGATCGGGGCGGGGACAGGGTCAGCAGTCGTGGCCAGCGCAGGATCCAGAGCAGGAGCTGGGTCAGAGGCAGGATCAGGAGCCCAGGCAAGGGCAGGGAAAGGAGCAGGAGCAAGGGCTAGGGGCTGGGGCTGGGGCGGGAACAGGGGCATAGGCAGGGGCAGGGGAAGGCGCAGTGGTCCTGGCAAGGCCAGGGGATGGGAAGGGGGCAGTTGAAGGGGAAGAAGCAGGGGCAGTTTCTGGGTCTGGGGCGGGAACAGGGGCACAGGCAGGGGAAGGGGAGGCCGTCCTGGCAGGGTCAGAGGCAGGGGCAAAAACAGGGGTCGGACCTGGGTCTTGGGCAGGTGCAGGAGCAGTGGCCCTGGCAGGGAAAGGAGAAGGGACAGGGGCAGGGGCAGGGGAAGGGGCAGGAGCAGGAGCTGGGGCAAGTGCAGGGGTGATGGCCGGTGCAGGGTCAAGGGCAGGAGCTGGGTCTGGGGCGGGAACAGGGGCGCAGGCAGGGTAAGGGGAGGCCGTCCTGGCAGGGGCACGGGAAGGGGCAACCGAAGGGGCAGGAACAGGGGTAGGACCTGGGTCTGGGGCAGGGGCAGGGGCAGGGACAGGGGCAGGGGCAGGGGAAGGGGCGGGAGCAGGAGCTGGGACAAGTGCAGGGGTGATGGCCTGTGCAGGGTCAAGGGCAGGACCTGGGTCTGGGGCAGGAACAGGGGCCCCGTGAAGGCCCAGGGAAGTGGTGGGACCAAGGGAGGGTCTGGGTCAGGGGCGAGAACAGGAGCACAGGCAGGGGCAGGGGACGTGGGAGTAGCTCTGGCAGGGGCAGGGGCAGGGGGAGCGGCAGGAGCGGGGCTGGGGGCAGGAGCAGGAGCCGGCTCTCCCTGCACAGCATCAGCATCTCCGTGGGCAGGCGGCCGGTCACCTGTCGGCTCCCGGTCTCCCGCCGAAGTCTCTCCCGTCACCATGTCCCCCTCCGGAGCTGCTGAAGTTGGGAGTGGGTCTAGCTTCTCCGCCGGAGTAGCTGTGAGAGGAGAGAAGGTCACCCGCGGGCCTGCCTCTCCCTGGGGCTTGGCAGAGACCAAGCATAGCCCAGGGTCTCCCGGAGAAGCCGCAGCCACGAAGGAAGCCTCCCCGGGACGTCTCCCCGACGGCAGGCCACCCCCTGGGTGCTCCGAGGCAGCTCGTGGCTCCCGGCCCCACGCCAGCCTGTGGGGGCTTCTCCCTGTGGGGCCCAGCACCGACCCTCCCCACACAGCCACAGGCACCCCATCCCAGCCGTCTCACCCTCGGCCCTGGCCTCCGTGGGCTCCGTGTCCAGGACCGCAGTCCAATGGAGTAGCGGGGACCGTGGTCTGGGAGGGACCGGAGGCCTTCCCAGGACCGGGGACTCCAGGGTCAGGGAGGAGTGCGTGTCTTCCCGCCTCCTTCCTATTTCATCCGTGGCCTGCCACGGCAGAGACGGGGAGTGTGCAAGAGGCCTCAGAGCCCTGCCCGGCCATACCCACCGTCCTCCTGCCCAGTCCCCTGGCTTCTCCCGGATCACACGCAGACCTGCGCGTGCACAGCCCCGCACCTGGGTCAGGGACCCGTCCCTGCAGGGTGTCAGGATAAACCCCGGGCAGAAGGGCGCAGCCCCCACACCCCATCCCACGTAGCCAGCCTGAACCTGGGGTGTGAACATGACCTGCCCACCAGGCATCTGACCCCTCATCAGCCTGCTCCTGCTCGGGGCGTGTCCACCCCCGATGAGCTCTCTTCACACACACACACACACACACGCACACACACACACACACACACACGGGGAGGAGGCCTGGGGCGACACGGGTCGATCGGAAGGTGTGGGGCTGTCTGACTCGGAGCCTCCCGGGGTCACCTTTCGATTCTTCTTGCCAAAGGGCCAGAGGCGTCGGGGAGCCCTGCCAGGCCCTCCGCAGCGAGGGGAAGTGCTTGGCGGGCGAGCTCTCCTCTGCTCGCTGCCTCTGGACTTGGGTATGCAACAGAGGAACATGTCGCTTCTGTCGGGATCTCCGCAGAAATGAGCTGGGCAGGGGGTCGTCTCAGGAACGTGGGTGCCTGGATACGTGGGTTCCAATTCCGTTGGGCTGTGTCGTCAGGGAAGTGAGGTCACCGCTGCCTGGGGGCTCCTTACCCGACTTCCTCCTCACCCCCGAGCTCCCTGAGGGCGCCCCTCCCCCAGCTGCTCCAGGCTCACCCTCCACCCCATGCCCTGTCTCTACAGTGACCCCCACATGGCCTAAACACAGCCCCTGGGAGGCCTGGGTGCAGCTGTGGTCCCCGCTGTGAGGGCCCAGAGCTGGGTTCAGACCGGGCTCCTGCTCCTGCTCCTGCCCAGGACTGGGACCGCGGACGCACCCTGTGGCTCCCAGGGCCTCCCCAGTCTCCCCGTGTGCACACTGGGGGTGTCCTGGCTTCCACTTCTGGGGATGCCATCAGGCGTGGGACCTCTCCATACGTTCCGTACCCGCTCTCCCGGGAGGCTGGTGCACACACTTGGAGATGCCTGGGCGAGCCAGGGGCTGGGCGGGGGCATGGAGCACAGCCCAGAGTGGCCTGGACCTGCTCTGGGATCCAGGCAAAGCCACCCTCCTGCCTGGGTCCCATCAGCCGTGGCAAGGTGGCAGTGCATGGAGTCTGACCGTGGTGACACAGACTTCCAGGGGCTCCCATTAGGTTGAGGTCCAAGGGCGTCGTCCGCGCCCATGTGCTGGACAGCCCCCACCGTGGTTCCCGGGCATTCCCGAATCCGTCCTGCCAGGGTGGATGGCCCGTGGGACTGAGAAGGGGACAAAGTGTTTGGCGGTCATTTCCCAGCCGATGGAGGAAAGTCTGTGACTTCTCCTGGTTCCCCCTCTCCTGTGTTCGGTGTCTGTCTCTGTCTTTGACTTTGTCTCCGGGTCTGTGTCTGTCTCTGGTTTTGTGTGTCTCACAGAGCAGGATCTGTGGGCTCCAGGGCTGATGGGGGAAACCTCAGAAGTCTCCCTTGTCCCTGATTCCCTCCCCTGGGCTGGTGCTTGGTTCCTTGCTAAGGCCTTGTCCCCCTGAGCAGAGCACTGACTCTGGAACCTCTTGCAAATGGGGCCCCTGAGGCTGCAACAAGGAGGGTCCCGACCTTGGTCCCCAGACCAGGGCTCTAGCGCTCTGCCACATTCTGCAAGCCCACGATATCAGCCCCCCAGGCTGCAGGCTGTCCTCTGCTCAGAAGGACCTCGAGGGAGTCCAAAGCATGTTGCCAAGACTGGGAGCACAGTGGGTCAGGGAGAGAGATTCAAGGCCAACAGGCTCTTCGGCAAGCCTGTGGGAGCCTAGGGACAGCCTGTGTCTATGGCCCCATTGATGGAAGAGTAAGGGGAGGCCTTTGGCGGTGTAGCCTTGTCCACACTGGGGAGGGGGGGTTTACCTCTTCCTACTTCCAGGGGAGGTGTCCGGGGTGGTGAAGGACACCAGGCCCCAGACCCTGTCCTCACCCAGTGCCCTGGCAAAGCCCCTGGGCCCCTTGGGGACCCCTTGACCATCAGCCCTTCCTCTCTCCCCTCCCCATGCTAAGGATCTCGGTCCTTGCCAGGAGTCCTGATGCCCCTGACCCCATGGCCCAGCTGTCTCCAACCTCTTTCTTCTTTTCCGCCTTGTTACCCACCATTTTCCCAGGGTGTCTCCCCATCTGAGCCCTAGCTGGGCAAAGTGGTGTGTGTGTGTGTCTGTGTGTGTGGGTGTGTGTGTCTGTGTGTGCGTGCGTGTGTGTGTGTATGCGCGCACGCTCAAGCATACGCCTCTCCCTGTCTGGGGAGGCCCGAGGTCACGTCCCCACATGGGACGGGGTGGGTAGCTCTCCCCAAGGATCTGAGAGGCTCTCACCCTCAAAGCAGATCTCATGGGAGGGTTGGGGCTTGCCTAGGACTGGAGGGAAGCTCTGCTCCTTGGACTCTGTACCCGTCTTTTGTCCTGGGCCAGTCCCTGCCTCTCTTGACCCCAGGTTGCCAACTGTCCCTGAGGCTTGGACATGGAAATGCTTGAATCTGGCCGTTCCTCCAGGGGGAGGTGGAGGTGGAGGAAAGGTGCCCCAGGCACACAGACCTCCATTCCCAGAGGGCCAGGTGTGCCCAGGAGACCTGCACACTGCACCTGGACCGTGACCCAGCCTTGCGGTGGATGTGTACGCGACCCATGGCGCTGTCCCTGACTGGTCCCCCATGTTCCCTCACGTCTGCCAAGTGCTCTGTGGCCCCGAAGTCTGCTGAGCACCAGAGCCATGCCTATCCCGGGGAGCAAGGCTCAGGGTGCAAGGCTAGGCGGGTTGGACATCTGGGGATGCAAAGGTCACCGAGCACTCCCCACCCAGCTGGCCTGGAATTTGGCATCCCTCCCAGGGTCCCGAGAAATGCGGGATTGAGCCAGAGGCCTTGGTGACATCGGTGGCAGGGAGGTCAGTGGGCCCCTTCCACTTCTCCTCTCTCCCTCTGCTTGGTCTTCCTGGTTGTACCCGGGGACAGAGGTCCAGCCTGTCCTTGGATTTAGCCCTGGCTTGAGTCAGTGGGTGGAAGGAGGACAGGGAAGGTTAGGGTTTGGGTTAGGGGTTTGGGTTAGGGTTAGGGTGAGGGTCACAGTTAGAGTTAGGGTTAGGGCTAGGGTTGGGTTAGAGGGTGAGGGTGAGGGTTAGAGGGTTAGGGTGAGGGTTAGGGTTAGGTTTAGAAGGTAAGGGTTAGGGCTCGAGGGATAGGGTTAGGATTAGGGTCAGGGTCAGGGTCAGGGTCAGGCCTATCGTTAGGGTCACGGTCAGGGTCAGGGCTAGGGTCAGGGTCAGGGTTAGGTTTAGGGTCAGGCTTAGGGTCAGGGTCAGGGTCAGTGGTAGGGTCAGGGTCAGTGTTAGGTTCCAGGCTGGCGTCAGGCTCCGGGTAATGGTCAGGGTCAGGGTCAGGGGTTAGAGATAGGGTTAGGATTAGGGTTAGGGTTAAGCTTCGGGTTTGCCTTCAGGTTCGGGGTTAGGGTTATTGGTTAGGGGTTCGGGTATGGGTTCGGGTTCAGGTTAGCTTTAGGGTTCGGGTTCGGGTTAGGGTTAAGGTTAGGGTCAGGTTGAGGGTCAGGGTCAGGGTCAGGCTCAGGGTCAGGGTCAGGGTCAGTTAGGGTTAGAGTTAGGGTTATAGAGATAGGGTTAGGGTGAGGGTTAGGGTTAGAGTTAGGGCTATAGAGGTAGGGTTAGGGTATGGGTTAGGGTTAGAGGGTTAGGGTTAGTGCTAGAGAGATAGGGTTAGGGTTAGGGTCATGGTCAGGGTCAATGTTAGGGTTCGGGTATTGTCAGGGTCAGGGTTAGGATTAGGATTTGGGTTAATGTTCGGGGTTAGGGTTCGGGTCCACGTTCAGGTTCGGGGTTTAGGGTTATGGGTTATTGGTTCGGGTTCGGGTTAGGTTTAGTATTGGGGTTCTGGTTCGGGTTCGTATTAGGCCCTGAATGGTGGCTCGGGGCACATCCCTCTGTCCTCCCAGTCCTGACCTTCCTTCTCCTTGGCCCTCTGTCATCCCGGATCCTCTCCACCTCCTCCTTAAACAATTCTGAATGTCTCCAGGAGCAGCGTGGCAGGCGTGGGGTCTCAGGAGGGGCTGCCGCGATCCTGCGCCCCAGACAACACTGAGAAAGTAGCCACGGGACATTCTGTCATGAGGACTGGGAGGAGGATCCCATCCATCTCCTTGGGCATGAACACGGTTCCAGTCCCTGCTGTCTCCACCACCGCTGTGCCAGCTGCTCCTGAAAACACGTCTGTGAACGACCGAGCCAGAGTTTCTGGGGGTGAGTCCCAGGCTGAGCCCTGCTAGGTGATCGGTGCACCTGTGGCCTGGGACGGGTGCCGCTCACTGGGGTCCCAGACAGGGGTGCCTGTCACCCTTCTCTCCAGGGGACCTGCCTTGGACCTCTGCTTCCTCACGTTCTCCCCAGGGCTGCTGGTCCCCAGACCTGACCCCTGCCGGTCTGAGGGTGACCAGCGCTGGCTCCCCAGGGTTTCCTTTGCCCGAGTCCTTGCCCGGGAGCTCCTGCATCGCCTGACACATCCTCCCCGTGTGCCCAGCCTCCCCCTCGAACTTGCACGTGTTTGGTCTCTGTCCCTGTCTCTGTCCCTGTGGGACCCGGTGACTCGGAGCATGGACTGGAGCAGACCCATGGGAAACCTTTCTCTGGCCTAGGGTTGGGAGCGATGTGTCGGCCCTGTGCGGCGTGCCTTCCGGCTTTCTGCATTTGCCTGGTTTCTGTGTGGGCCACGGGAGGAAATAGCCGTGTCCTGTCTGGGGACCGACTGGGGTGTCCCAGCAGGAACAGGGGCCTTGGCCCCAAGATTGTGCCCAGAATTCCTGAAGGGGTGCCCAGGATGACATCGCCTCTGTAATCCATTCTGCGTTTCAACATCAAATAAGGGCAATTCTATGTCCAACAGGGAAAAAACCAAACGAGTGCCCTTTGAAAGTAGGTGGGCAGACACAAAGGCACCCGTTGAGGGATTCCACTTACAGAAACCTCCAGGACACGTGCAGGAACAGAACGAGAAAGCAACTTAGGGGCTGCGAGGGGCCAGGCTGGGCGAGCCATGGGCAGGGAGGGCTTGGGCTCCGGGTCTCCTTTGGGGACGGAGCTATCCTGCAGCGACGTTCTGGGGTGTGGTGGCGCAGCGTTGGGAATGTCCTTCATGCTCATGACGTGTTCAAGGGAAAACAAGAACTTTTATTTAAAATAAATAATACACGGCATAGAGGAGATGGAAGGCGACTATGACGGCGACTCCATACAGGAGAGGAAGAACACAGGGGGAGGGGAGGAAACATTCTGGGGGGATGTCGGGGTCAGGGGACGGAACGGAGGGTAATTTTACGGGGAGAACGCCCCGCAGAGTTGTGGGCTCTGGATGCGGGTCTGGGAGCCCCGCAGGAGCAGGTGTCAGGGCAGGGGCCGAGATCGGGGCGGGGACAGGGTCAGCAGTCGTGGCCAGCGCAGGATCCAGAGCAGGAGCTGGGTCAGAGGCAGGATCAGGAGCCCAGGCAAGGGCAGGGAAAGGAGCAGGAGCAAGGGCTAGGGGCTGGGGCTGGGGCGGGAACAGGGGCATAGGCAGGGGCAGGGGAAGGCGCAGTGGTCCTGGCAAGGCCAGGGGATGGGAAGGGGGCAGTTGAAGGGGAAGAAGCAGGGGCAGTTTCTGGGTCTGGGGCGGGAACAGGGGCACAGGCAGGGGAAGGGGAGGCCGTCCTGGCAGGGTCAGAGGCAGGGGCAAAAACAGGGGTCGGACCTGGGTCTTGGGCAGGTGCAGGAGCAGTGGCCCTGGCAGGGAAAGGAGAAGGGACAGGGGCAGGGGCAGGGGAAGGGGCAGGAGCAGGAGCTGGGGCAAGTGCAGGGGTGATGGCCGGTGCAGGGTCAAGGGCAGGAGCTGGGTCTGGGGCGGGAACAGGGGCGCAGGCAGGGTAAGGGGAGGCCGTCCTGGCAGGGGCACGGGAAGGGGCAACCGAAGGGGCAGGAACAGGGGTAGGACCTGGGTCTGGGGCAGGGGCAGGGGCAGGGACAGGGGCAGGGGCAGGGGAAGGGGCGGGAGCAGGAGCTGGGACAAGTGCAGGGGTGATGGCCTGTGCAGGGTCAAGGGCAGGACCTGGGTCTGGGGCAGGAACAGGGGCCCCGTGAAGGCCCAGGGAAGTGGTGGGACCAAGGGAGGATCTGGGTCAGGGGCGAGAACAGGAGCACAGGCAGGGGCAGGGGACGTGGGAGTAGCTCTGGCAGGGGCAGGGGCAGGGGGAGCGGCAGGAGCGGGGCTGGGGGCAGGAGCAGGAGCCGGCTCTCCCTGCACAGCATCAGCACCTCCGTGGGCAGGCGGCCGGTGCCCTGTCGGCTCCCGGTCTCCCGCCGAAGTCTCTCCCGTCACCATGTCCCCCTCCGGAGCTGCTGAAGTTGGGAGTGGGTCTAGCTTCTCCGCCGGAGTAGCTGTGAGAGGAGAGAAGGTCACCCGCGGGCCTGCCTCTCCCTGGGGCTTGGCAGAGACCAAGCATAGCCCAGGGTCTCCCGGAGAAGCCGCAGCCACGAAGGAAGCCTCCCCGGGACGTCTCCCCGACGGCAGGCCACCCCCTGGGTGCTCCGAGGCAGCTCGTGGCTCCCGGCCCCACGCCAGCCTGTGGGGGCTTCTCCCTGTGGGGCCCAGCACCGACCCTCCCCACACAGCCACAGGCACCCCATCCCAGCCGTCTCACCCTCGGCCTTGGCCTCCGTGGGCTCCGTGTCCAGGACCGCAGTCCAATGGAGTAGCGGGGACCGTGGTCTGGGAGGGACCGGAGGCCTTCCCAGGACCGGGGACTCCAGGGTCAGGGAGGAGTGCGTGTCTTCCCGCCTCCTTCCTATTTCATCCGTGGCCTGCCACGGCAGAGACGGGGAGTGTGCAAGAGGCCTCAGAGCCCTGCCCGGCCATACCCACCGTCCTCCTGCCCAGTCCCCTGGCTTCTCCCGGATCACACGCAGACCTGCGCGTGCACAGCCCCGCACCTGGGTCAGGGACCCGTCCCTGCAGGGTGTCAGGATAAACCCCGGGCAGAAGGGCGCAGCCCCCACACCCCATCCCACGTAGCCAGCCTGAACCTGGGGTGTGAACATGACCTGCCCACCAGGCATCTGACCCCTCATCAGCCTGCTCCTGCTCGGGGCGTGTCCACCCCCGATGAGCTCTCTTTACACACACACACGCACACACACACACACACACACACACGGGGAGGAGGCCTGGGGCGACACGGGTCGATCGGAAGGTGTGGGGCTGTCTGACTCGGAGCCTCCCGGGGTCACCTTTCGATTCTTCTTGCCAAAGGGCCAGAGGCGTCGGGGAGCCCTGCCAGGCCCTCCGCAGCGAGGGGAAGTGCTTGGCGGGCGAGCTCTCCTCTGCTCGCTGCCTCTGGACTTGGGTATGCAACAGAGGAACATGTCGCTTCTGTCGGGATCTCCGCAGAAATGAGCTGGGCAGGGGGTCGTCTCAGGAACGTGGGTGCCTGGATACGTGGGTTCCAATTCCGTTGGGCTGTGTCGTCAGGGAAGTGAGGTCACCGCTGCCTGGGGGCTCCTTACCCGACTTCCTCCTCACCCCCGAGCTCCCTGAGGGCGCCCCTCCCCCAGCTGCTCCAGGCTCACCCTCCACCCCATGCCCTGTCTCTACAGTGACCCCCACATGGCCTACCCACAGCCCCTGGGAGGCCTGGGTGCAGCTGTGGTCCCCGCTGTGAGGGCCCAGAGCTGGGTTCAGACCGGGCTCCTGCTCCTGCTCCTGCCCAGGACTGGGACCGCGGACGCACCCTGTGGCTCCCAGGGCCTCCCCAGTCTCCCCGTGTGCACACTGGGGGTGTCCTGGCTTCCACTTCTGGGGATGCCATCAGGCGTGGGACCTCTCCATACGTTCCGTACCCGCTCTCCCGGGAGGCTGGTGCACACACTTGGAGATGCCTGGGCGAGCCAGGGGCTGGGCGGGGGCATGGAGCACAGCCCAGAGTGGCCTGGACCTGCTCTGGGATCCAGGCAAAGCCACCCTCCTGCCTGGGTCCCATCAGCCGTGGCAAGGTGGCAGTGCATGGAGTCTGACCGTGGTGACACAGACTTCCAGGGGCTCCCATTAGGTTGAGGTCCAAGGGCGTCGTCCGCGCCCATGTGCTGGACAGCCCCCACCGTGGTTCCCGGGCATTCCCGAATCCGTCCTGCCAGGGTGGATGGCCCGTGGGACTGAGAAGGGGACAAAGTGTTTGGCGGTCATTTCCCAGCCGATGGAGGAAAGTCTGTGACTTCTCCTGGTTCCCCCTCTCCTGTGTTCGGTGTCTGTCTCTGTCTTTGACTTTGTCTCCGGGTCTGTGTCTGTCTCTGGTTTTGTGTGTCTCACAGAGCAGGATCTGTGGGCTCCAGGGCTGATGGGGGAAACCTCAGAAGTCTCCCTTGTCCCTGATTCCCTCCCCTGGGCTGGTGCTTGGTTCCTTGCTAAGGCCTTGTCCCCCTGAGCAGAGCACTGACTCTGGAACCTCTTGCAAATGGGGCCCCTGAGGCTGCAACAAGGAGGGTCCCGACCTTGGTCCCCAGACCAGGGCTCTAGCGCTCTGCCACATTCTGCAAGCCCACGATATCAGCCCCCCAAGGCTGCAGGCTGTCCTCTGCTCAGAAGGACCTCGAGGGAGTCCAAAGCATGTTGCCAAGACTGGGAGCACAGTGGGTCAGGGAGAGAGATTCAAGGCCAACAGGCTCTTCGACAAGCCTGTGGGAGCCTAGGGACAGCCTGTGTCTATGGCCCCATTGATGGAAGAGTAAGGGGAGGCCTTTGGCGGTGTAGCCTTGTCCACACTGGGGAGGGGGGGTTTACCTCTTCCTACTTCCAGGGTAGGTGTCCGGGGTGGTGAAGGACACCAGGCCCCAGACCCTGTCCTCACCCAGTGCCCTGGCAAAGCCCCTGGGCCCCTTGGGGACCCCTTGACCATCAGCCCTTCCTCTCTCCCCTCCCCATGCTAAGGATCTCGGTCCTTGCCAGGAGTCCTGATGCCCCTGACCCCATGGCCCAGCTGTCTCCAACCTCTTTCTTCTTTTCCGCCTTGTTACCCACCATTTTCCCAGGGTGTCTCCCCATCTGAGCCCTAGCTGGGCAAAGTGGTGTGTGTGTGTGTCTGTGTGTGTGGGTGTGTGTGTCTGTGTGTGCGTGCGTGTGTGTGTGTATGTGCGCACGCTCAAGCATACGCCTCTCCCTGTCTGGGGAGGCCCGAGGTCACGTCCCCACAAGGGACGGGGTGGGTAGCTCTCCCCAAGGATCTGAGAGGCTCTCACCCTCAAAGCAGATCTCATGGGAGGGTTGGGGCTTGCCTAGGACTGGAGGGAAGCTCTGCTCCTTGGACTCTGTACCCGTCTTTTGTCCTGGGCCAGTCCCTGCCTCTCTTGACCCCAGGTTGCCAACTGTCCCTGAGGCTTGGACATGGAAATGCTTGAATCTGGCCGTTCCTCCAGGGGGAGGTGGAGGTGGAGGAAAGGTGCCCCAGGCACACAGACCTCCATTCCGAGAGGGCCAGGTGTGCCCAGGAGACCTGCACACTGCACCTGGACCGTGACCCAGCCTTGCGGTGGATGTGTACGCGACCCATGGCGCTGTCCCTGACTGGTCCCCCATGTTCCCTCACGTCTGCCAAG